>NW_024526044.1:5773024-6382063 GCF_017590135.1 Pyrgilauda ruficollis | reverse complement strand
TGCCAGACTTTCCTTTCCAAGGAAATTAATAGACTTTTCTCTCTGTGTGCCTGTGGCCAAATCTGGGATTCTGCCTCCGAAATTGCAGAGAGAGAACAATTTCTCACAGACTGCAGCTGCCAACACCAAGAACTCTTGCTGCCCTTGGAGTTCTGCAAACAGACATCGGCACGCAGCAGGGGTGAGTTTGGTTTTACAGGCAAGAGGGCCAGAGCAGGATTTCTCCGGGAGCAAAGTCGCCCCCACCGAGAACTCGAGCTGTCCTGGCAGGACCAAGCACCTCCTGCAAACTGGCATCAGGAAACTCAGGGGATGAGTTTTTCTGTGCAGAATTTCTCCCAGACCAAAGCTGAGAGCATCTAACCCTAAACAAAACAACTTGGCCGGGTCTAAAACCTACAACCTTCGGACAGGCAGTGTGGGACCCAACCCACTGTGCCACCGCTGGCCCCCTTCTAAAGCATTCCACTGCAGTCCTAAAACTTTGCCTTTTCAGAGGGTGTTTCCTCTGACCCTGACCATAATCTTCAAAATATGCTCAAGAATCCTAAAATACCTTGAAAAAAGCCCCAACAATATCCTAAAAAAAACCAGAAAAGTCCTAGAAAACCTTCCAACATCCCCTAAATATCTTTAAAAGTCCGGGGAAAAACCTCAAGAAAACATGCTCAGCCTCCAAACTCTACCTCTTGCTCTCTAGCCCGCAGATGTTGTCCCTACCTTTTTGCAGTGGGTCTTGTTGTCCTCTGAGGGTTCTGTACTTGTCCTGGTGTGAGGATTGCTCTCTTGTCCCACCGGGAGGGTTTGGCTCTGCTCTCGCTGTTAGGATTGCTGGGTTGTGCTGCTGCTGGGGGAAAAGGCTGTTGTTAGGGGGGCTGGTTAGGGTGAGGCTAGGGCTAGGCTGAGGGGTGCAGCACCTGAACCCTAACTTGCCTCCTAAACTGTACCCTGTAGTCCTAATCTCCACTGGACTGTCCAGCCCTCAAGCCCTCTCCCTTTACCCCTCAACCCCTCCCTCTGCTCCCAGCCCTCAGGCTCTGTCTGTCACCCTCAAGCCCCCTCTCTGCTGCCCCTCAGCTCCTGTGTGTCACCCTTAATCCCTCCCCTTTGCCCCTCAGCCCCCAGCTTCTCTGTGTCACCCTCCAGCTGCCCCTGCCACCCTCAGCATCTCTGTGCGTCACCCGCTGTCCCCTCTCGCTGTTCCTCCCTAGGCTCCCAGCCTCTGACACCCTCAAGCCCCCACAGTGCCCCTCAAGCTGCCACTCAGCCTCCCTGTGTCGTACCATGAAAAGACCCTAAAAAACCCTAAAAATTCCCTAAAAGACCCCTAGTCTTCAAATTGTCCTAAAACCTCCAAAAAAACCTAAAAATAGCCTCAGAATACCCTTAAAATACATTAAAAATAACCTACTCTTTAAAAACACCTAAAATTCCCCAAAGAACTTTTTAAAATCCCTAAATATACACTCAATAGTCCTAAAAGAGCTCTAAAAATACTCAAAAAATCCTTAAAATGCCCTGATAAGACCCTAAAAAAACCTAAAAATTCCCTCAAATGCCTTAAAAATACCCTAGTCCTAGAAAAGTCCTCCACATATCCTCAATAGTCCTAAAAAAGCCCCAAAACCCCCCAAAACCCCCCCCCCCCAAAAAAATTCCAAAAAGTACTAAGGAAGCCCTTAAAATACCCTAACAAAATCTTTTAAAAGCCCTGAAAAAGCCTTAAAAGTATCCTAAACGTTCCCAAAAATTCCTAAAAAACTCCTGCAAAAATTAGAAAAGAATGCAAGCATCCAAGCTGAAGAGGAGGCCCCCACCGTCAGAAAAAGTGAATCTGGGTTACAACTGAGTGCACGGCCTCATCTCAGTGTGAGTAAAAGTTTGAGGTTTTGCCGGCAGCCGTCGCCGAATGCTGGCGGGGGTGGAGGGGTCCCCAGTCGACAGGGCACCGTGGGAGGGGTGTAATTTTAACTCAGGTCTCGGGACACAGCTGATGGCTCCTTTACAAGACTATGTACATGTATGTTAGAAATACGGGTAGTAATTAATGGAAATATACGGTGTATTAAATGGATATAGACAAAATAAACCGGGGAAGAAAAGAGGGGAGGGGGGGGAATTCCTCTCATTCCCTTCAGGTTAGAAAAACCAGCCTGGAGACACACTGCGAAACCGCTGCAGATGGACATTTACATCAGAAGGGAGCTGCAGCTGCAAAAGGGGCAAGTGGCCAACGACCCTACACCCAAGTGATGGCACCAGATGAGATGCCTATCTGGGGACCATTGGCACCTTGGACCTGAATGCCAGGTTACGGGAAACCAGGAAGACGACCATTCTACTCTCGGACAAGAGGTTTTTGTGCAGCAGAGAAAAGAAACCACCTTGAATATGGGGAACTCTGAAAGAAATAAAGAACTACTAGCCGCGGGCAAATTAAACAGTGTAAGAATAAGAACTGCGTCTTTGAGGCAGATGGTGTGGACTTTGAGGCAGATCGTGTGGACGGGGTGGATCTGGTACTAGCGAGGCCATTTCCCACGTTCACCCGCATGACTGTCCGGGAGCGATACGCTGTCCGTTTTTGGTGGTGGCTGTCGGACTGTTATTACGGTCGCGAAATAAATTTTATTTTTCATATTTTTATTAAAATTGGCTGACTCGCAATTTTCATTTATAACATGTGGAAGCAATCCCCTCACTTTCATCTAATTTTTATGAAAAAATTTAATACATATCACAAGCAATGTGCAATTCTGGTTTTTTCCTGTACACTATTTGTACAAAGGACCTGGGCACAGCACGCAGTCGTGATTCAATTGAATAAATCCTGGTTTACATTTCAAAGGTTCTCGCTGTGAAAAACATGTTCAGTCTCCTGTGAAATTGTTAAAAATTTATTAAAGGACAATAACAGAAGACCGGGACCATGAAGAAAAGGTTATTACGGCTGGATGCACCTTGGCACTGAGCCAAGACCACCACACTGTTACCTTTGGGGATACCCCTTGAATACCTTTTCCCTTACATCAGCCTGTTGCATATTCATAGACCCTTATGCATATCCATAAACTAGATGACATTTTCCAGGAACTATTTTATATGGCCCCTCCTTGGGTCTGCCTTTTTAGAGCATTCGTGTTTCTTGGCTGTGGTTTTGGCTCCTTCTTTTTATCACTTCCAGCTTATGCCTTGGTCCATACTTTCGTCAGATGGTGAGTGCTGGTAGTTGGCAGATCTGTACAGGTGTCCTCATCCTGTGTTCATTGGATGTTATCCCATCCAAGCAGGCATTTTAACACAAGCACGGCTATTTCACTACTATGTCTAAGCTTAATTAACAATAGAAATACAAACTATATCTTTATAACAAAGTTATATTAACATCACACATATAAAATAAATTTTAATATTTGTGAAAAGCCAGTATTATAATATGTATCTAAAACACGGCTCTAGCACTGCATGTTTGCAAATCTCGACTGGAATGTTCAACTATCCTCGTGGACACATTCAAGTATGTGTGCAGCCCCAATTCCAGCCCTACACTGATGACAGCTCCAGCCTTACAAGTCCCCTTCCCAGCCCCAGTGATTTCAGCTTATTGACCCACAAGCTTTATTTCACTACCAGCTCTGTTCTTCCAGCTGCAGCTGTGCATTTCTCCAGCTCTGCCAGCGAAAACTTTCACAACTTTAAAGGGCAGCGTCTTGGTCTTGGCTCCAGTTCTGCAACACTTCAGCTCCCGCCCAAGGGTCTCCAAGCCCATCCCACCATCAATATCCCAGCCCCGCTGTGATTTCAGCTCCCATCCTACAGTGCCCACTCAGTATGCCAGCCCCCTGCATCATTTCTCTTCGATGCCCACAGCCCCGTTCTCAGGTCTACAGTTTCTTTTCCATTTCCATTCAAAGTCCCAGCTGCGCAGTCCACTTCCCAGCCCCACAGTAAAATCAGCTCCATCCCTAGAGGTGCCATGAGAGACCAAGGCAACATCCTGGCGTTGCCGCGGTTTTCAGGTGCAATGTTGCAGCCTCCTTTTCTGCTCCACGCATCCTGTTCCGGTTTCAGTCACAACACCCAGCCCCAGCATCAATGTCATGGGCCCAGAGAGTTCAAGGCACAAATCCTACAGTCTGTGTCAGCCCTATGGTTCCTGTGCCGTGTGCAGCCCCAATCCCAGCCCTGCAGTGATGACAGCTCCAGCCCTACAGGTCCCCTTCCCAGCCCCAGTGATTTCAGCTTATTGACCCACAAGCTTTATTTCACTACCAGCTCTGTTCCGCTAGCTCTGCGTTTCTCCAGCTTTAAAGGGCAGCATCTTGGTCTTGGCTCCAGCTCTGCAACACTTCAGCTCCCAAGCGAGGGTCTCTAAGCCCACCCCACCATCAATATCCCAGCCCCGCTGTGATTTCAGCTCCCGCCCAACAATCCCCAGTCACCATGCCAGTCTCTGCATCATTCACCTCGATGCCCAAAGACGGCGGCGCCCATCACGTGATACCGGACAAAGATGGCGGCTACCGGGACGGGGTCGGTGTTGTCGGTTTCTGGCGGTTTTTTCGTGCCTCCCGCGCGCCCCCGTGCCAGTGGTGCTATTCCGGTGCACCCGCAGCGGAACGCGCCTCGGGAAATTGTTTTTAAAGTGCGGGATCGGTGTCGAAATTTCGATCAGGCAGCTGACAGGACGGCTAAAGGTTGGGGTCTTTTTCTGAGGCACTGGAGGCGGTGCGAGGGGAGGGGCCGCGGGCGGGGCGCAGTGACGACACGCTGATGTAGCGCAGGAGCGGGACCGAGGGCGGTGTGCGGGCACCGCGCGGCGTTCGCCGGCAGGGGGCGCCGCGCCGCTCACGGTTCGCGGGCGGGGCGGCGGCGCGAGGAGGGGTGTGGGGTGAGACGCGGCCGCGGCGGGGTTTGTGTGAGGGGTGGGCTTGATGGTGACTGATAGCTCTGTTGGAAGACTGCCCGTTTAGCTAATTAAATCGTGATCCAATTAACTCTTGGTTGTCTAATTTAACTGGTGCTGTGGATGTGCGTACTGTTGCAGTGGTTAATCGATTTCAGTATTAGATACTGCCAGCTGGAGCACTAATCAGGGCCCCCTATAGACTATGTATAAAAAAAAAAAAGAAGAAAAACTGTATGTCTGGTACAGCACTAGAAAATTTCAGACTCCCACGGAGTAAATATGAGTAAATATTTTCTTTAAATCATTTTTTGAAGGTTTTTGGGTTTTTTTACTCCGAGGGAGCAATGATACAGATACGGCATTTTGTGACCTCTACGAGCACGGAGCAAGCGCCGCGGGAACGCGCTGGGGAGTGCACGGCACACGCAGCTTCCCCTGGAACCGCTTCCTCCTCCCCGTTTGAGCCCGCCCTACCGCAGAGACCGCGGCGATATAGAGGCGACACCGGAGCGCTGGCATCAGGCCGAGCCTGGCCGCTCCGGCAGCGAGCCCAGCACAGACTACAAGTACCATGAGCTCCCATGTGGGTACTACGGGTCCCACAATACCTCACGGTGCCTGGTGTCTCCGCTTCGGTCCCGATTTAAATCCAGGCAGTGAGGAAAATGGCGGTGCGGGGCTGAGTGTGGGGGAGATGGAGATATAGCTGAGCTTTGGCTCATTTCTCAGGTGAGTGGCGTTCGGAGGGAGGGAGTGAGTAACGAATGGAGAGAGGGGAGTTCTAGTCCGCGTTTCCCTGCCTTTAGTGCTGGGGTGGGACTGGGATGGCGGAGGGAGCGCTGCCCCTTGCCGGGGAAGGGAGAAGCTTGGGGTGGCCTTGAAGGGCGGCTCCTTTCTGTCTTTCGCCCCCCTCCTCAATATGAACGTGGCTCCCTGAGGGGAGGAGGAAGGGGAGCGTAGATGGGTTGTGTGTGAGGAGTATTCCCAGGGCTGGAGATGAGGGAATTCCCCGGGCAATGTGTGGCTGCCTTTACCTCTTTCTAGCCATTGTAACTTTACTGGTGACTGAGTTTCGAAGGGGCATTCCTGGGCCAGTGGCCCAGGAATTGGTGCGTAGACTGAAGGCTTCCCGTGTCGCGTGTGATGCATATCTAAGCGTGGCGATTTTGGGTGGAGGTTCCTCGTAGAATACAAAGAGACCTGAGGTCGCTGTGGACCTGGCTTTAGAATCGTCTGACCCACGATTTCTCAGTCTGAGCAGAGGCGGGGTGTGGGTGAAATGGTTATAATGGCCCTCTCTACCATTCATCTGGGTTTATCTGGTACCGAAGCGGTTCCAAAAACCTTGATATCCGCATTCTGCTGGTCATCCTGTAGCCTCGGTAAGTTTTAGAGCTGACTTCTCTTGTCTCCTTCTTATCTCTGGTAATAAGAAAAGGGATGAAAAACACTGGAACTGAAAGGTTCATTTCCATGCCTCTTATCAATTTCTGCCTCGTAGCTGTAATGCAACTGTTATTGAGGGGTGGAGATGAGATTCCCACCCCACCACCACTCCCCGGCTCGGGTCGCATGCCACTGTAGGTGTTACTGTTTCTGGGATATAAATAGGGTGATGAAGAGTTAGAATGTAGCGTGAGGTTGAGATTATTCCCACGCTTCTCTTTCTTTGGTTCTAAAGTTGGTACCGTTTGTGGTTTCTGCTCCTACTCCTAAGCACGGTCAAGTTTTCCTTCAAAAGCGAAGCTTCTCAGTTTGTCAGCTCGTATTCAGACTCATTTGAATCCTCAGTATCTTCTTCCTCTTTTACATAAAAGTTAACAGAAAACAATATGTTAGAGTTTAACTAAAATAACAAGACAAAACAAAAGGAAATCTGAATGTGTGAGGGATGGCAATTTCTAGTGTGTGGTATGTGTAATACATTTTAAATGGATTCTTACAATTAGCTGAAAATTTTATCATCACCATTGTAAAAAGAAATATCTTCTCATGGAATATTTCCATCTTAAAATGTTCTGCTTCACATGAAACAAAGTTGTATGTTCTGAATACAAAATGTACCTTCATAGAAATAGTATATGAGTAAAAACCAGAGAATAAAAGCTTGGGTTTAGAAGAAACAGACAAAATTGGGTTCTTGGGGGGGGCGGGGGGGGGGGCTTTTTGTTTTGATTCATTTTTGTTACTTTTGTTTTTTAAACAAGATTGTGCATTATGACACGCAGTAATTACATTTACTGTTAACTGCTGTTACAACTACTGTTCAACTGACTGTTGTAAAGAATTTCCTTCAACTCTGTTATTACTACTGGTTTGGGTTTTTTTAACCAATACCAATGGATTTGATGGATTCACTGGTGACGTGTGAAGATAGAGTCTGTGGGATACGGGAAGTGATAGACAAAATAAACCCAGCATTCAGCCTCACTTTAAGTACCTCTCCTCATTACAGTGTGTTATTGCCAGTCTGATTTTATTTGGAATATGACTTGCATGCATTTTGGGCTCGCCTGTGGCTTTGTGTTTCTTTTAACTGTTCCTTTGAGGCCCTTGTTCACCCTGGCTTTGGATTTATTAACTTGGAAGTTTTGCAGTGCCTAGTTACATTTTGGTTTGTTTGTTTGAAATTTTATCACTTATGTATACCCTAACATATAGCTAGAGACAAAGTGTAGATTAGGAAGAAGCAACAAATCTATTTTACAATGGAACCTTATCTTTTGATCATGGTGGGGTTTTTTTTAATTAATAGTGGGCAAGAAATCATAATCACAAAGCTTTCATTATTAATACCTGTGGTACAGTTTCCTAGAAAGGGGGGGTGTTTTTATTTTTCAAGAACTCAGAGAAAGAAAAGGTGTCTTGATTATATTTGCCTGCAAAATTAAACCGTTTGTAGCGTGTCTAAAGGTATTGGACACTAGAGTTTGACACTACAGGCTGCTTCAACTCCTGCATTTAAATGAGTCTCTCTTGAAAACGTGATCTTAAAGGACTGTACCATACAGGATCTTCTGCATTTCACGTTCAAGCTTTTTGAGTATTTAGAAATATCTTAAATATTCTTCTGATTTGTTTTAATAATAAAAAAATGGAGGAGAATGGGAGGGGAGGAATAGTATCCTTTATGCCAAAGACACCTGACCTGAGGCAGCCTGGTTAGGGTTAGGCTTCACAGAAGAAAAGGAGGGGGGGGGGGGGGGGGCCAAGAAGAAGGAAAAAGGAGGGAAAGNAAAAAAGGGGGGGGGGGGGGGGGGGGGGACCAACTAAAACCAAAGAGGAAAAAAAAAAGAAGCTTTTAGGGTCTGGTTTAGTATCTGCTTTGCAAGTTGCAAGAAAAGAAATATGAAAAGGAACCGCAGACATTCTGGTCTGGATGTTAGCCTTAGAAATTTTCCACTGTTTCCTTTAATAACATGCAGGCATGCTTTTATTGCTGGAATTCTAGTTAGGAATCTTTTTCTGACTGGAACTTCAAGCTATTTGGTGAGCAAGTGCTTGCTGAAAATCAATTGTCAAGAAATAAATTCTCATATGAGAGACTGTGCATAAACCACTCCCATGCTAAGTATCAACTACTACTTATATTAATTTAGTTTCTTGTTTTGCGGTGTGTTAACTGTTCCTATTTCTACATGATCACTGCTAGGTGACAATACATCTTTTCTCGCTTCCAATGGTAATTCTGGACCAGCCTTTCCTGTAAGGACTGTATGCTGCTAAGCTAAAAATGTTAATTATCCTATCTTTAATATAGAAAGGAAGAAAGGCATTAGGAAACACATCTCTTCTAAAAGAGTTAAAGACTATTTAATGGTTATTTTTAAAATTATTGTAGTTTCAGATGCAATGGTGAAAATCAAGCTGAAGGGATCTACAGGTTCAACCTCATTTGTCTATCTTAAAGCTCTTTTCTGTGTAAGTTGCTCTTATTTACTAAAAGCCACCTGACCTTTCTCCAAGATGTAGAGGCCTCTGTACTTGGAATGTGCCTTGTCTTTCTGTCACTACAGATACTTACTGTTGGCTTATGCTGTTTTGGGATAGGGCCTAAAGAATCCTTCATATACTGGGTTGAGGTTTTTGTTTTCTTAAATGCTGGGGTGGGAGCTAAGCTACTGTATTTTGTAAAAGGTAAGCTACATCACAACAAGCTCTTGTCTTACTAGTATTAATTGAAAATACAAAACCAGAACCCTTTAAATGCACGTTTAAAGAAATGTAAATGCATGTAATGGAATTTTGTCTTTTTAAGACAGCATAGTACATTACAGCTCTCGAGCCAAGTCAGGGTCATTATGCTTCCTTTTCTGTTACCTCTCTTTGTTGGGCTACTTTTTTTTTTTTTAAATAATTATATAAAAATTTCAACATCTGACTTCCTGGTTGCTCATAATCCTTTATCACATATTTACTGCTAATGAGAATGCTAATGACTAAAGTTAAAAGTAGAGCATGTTGAACTTGACATGAACCTTAATATCTTTTCCAGCTTATGTAAGGATTGTATTGTGAATTGTGTGTTTTTTAATTGGTTGCTCGCTGATTAAAAGTACTGAAATTACTGCCATTGCTTTGTGTATCTTTTGGATATCTTATATAACTTTGTTACTTTACAAATTTGATGCAAAGTTAAAGCTTGAGATGGATTTCTAAGTCTTGGTGAGACTTTTCCTCATATGTAGATTTAGTAACTACAGGTAGTAATTCCAGTCAGAGTGGCCACTGAAGAAGAAGCCACGGTGACTTAAGAGAACTTTCTTTTCAGGGTGACTGACTGAATGTATCCCTATCGTTTGGTTTAGGAGACTTGTCCTTATTCCAGTGATGCTTTGGTCTTTATTCCTAGTGTTTTACCTAGGGAAGAAGAGGGTGTGTTATAGCCAATAGATCTTTGTTCAATTTTCCTCCACTCAGTAAATAAAAAAAGTAAATCTGAATTAATTCCTCTGTCAAAATGACAGAACGAGTGCTAAGTAGTGTACCAAAAGTTGAGTGTTGTCAGTGCAAAAAAAGTTTAGAAGATTGAAAAATACTACATTATTATACAGTCATGCTATGCCTTCCTCTCGAATGTAACTATTTCTGTAGATGCAGTATCAATGAGTAAAATGGACTATGTTTCTCTGTATTTTTAATAAGACACAGTATTTACAGCATTTCCTTCTTTCTTTTTTTTTTTTTTTTTAATGTTGGCCTTACAGTACGAGGCAGATCTATACAAAAGCACCACAAGTGTAATGGGAAATCAACAGGAGGAAAGTGTTTTCTTCTTCACTCGTTTCAGTTACTCTCCTTAGTATCAGATGGCAGGGTTAAAAATTATAAAAAGGCTACTTTCAGGTAGTGTAGAGTTTAACTACAGAGCTGACTGCCACAGAATATCCAGCAGCTAGGAGGCTCAGTTGTTTTGAACCAGGAAATTCCTGAACAGTAGATTGTAAAGCTTGAGACTATGCTAAAACACATTCATATGCTTTTTCTTTCTAGGCATTCCTACTGGCTTCCGCTGTAGCGAATACTATGCTCGGTAAGTTTTCTGTCACAACTACTTTGTTTTCTCTGCATCAATTCTCATAAACTATTGATATTTAGGAAGTTAAGAAAAGGAGAAAATAATTTCAATTCCCTTAGAAAAATAAAGGGGTTTTTTTATGTTCCTGTTTACTGTCTTCCACCTCACTTGAGGAAATGCATGGTATGACCTGGCCTTGGTATGTATCATGGTATCTAACACTGTTAGGCTTTTGAGGAATACTTGGACTATTAAAGGATGCTCCTCCTAAGATGTGGGATACAGTGTATCCTTGTGTGTATATATCCGCCTTTGTTTTTTAATTCTCTCACTAGTACTAGAGTTTTCTTCTTCCTGAAGTAACCGATAATTGTTCTGAGCAAAGTATTCATGTTATTTTGAAAGACTGATGATGAAACAGGATTTCTTAGCTAAATCTGTTCTGGGCTCAGTGCAGATATAATGCGAATCACTGCTGGGTATTTGTTTGAGGTTTGGTCATAGCTCCTGGGTTAAGCAATTTAGCCTTCAATATTCGATTAGATTGATATGTCAGCTTCTATACCTGTTGCTGGAGAGCAGTGAAACTGAAAACTTGTCTGGACACTCTATTCAGTGGGATTTTGGTCTCAAGAAAGGAAGCACCTCCTTCGGAATAATCTCTTCTTGTAAGTTCAACCTCTGTGCTCTGCAGTTTAGCAGGTGCCCTGAAATAGGTGCGCTGGCTTGGTTAGAGTAAGGTGGGATTAAAGCAAAATGAAAGAAAATTAAAGGAGATAGTTGAAGGGAAACCTTTGGAGAATGATCTCTTCAAAGGATAGAAGAATTTGTGGGTTTTTTCAGATAGCTGTGCTCATCAAAACATTATAGTTCCTAAGCCATGTTTTGCAGACAGATGACACACTGGGGTAATAGTATGAGGTGGAGACAAGTGATAAATAGCTTTTGGTCCTGACTAGATGCAGACACTTTTTTGAGCATATTGTCTGTCATAAATCTACTTTTGATGAAAAAAAGATAGCACAAGTTTTGTTCCTAAAGAGGATTAATGATACCAGCCTTAAGTTTTGTACGCTCTTCCCTTGTGTTCCCTCCATGGTGTGCTGTGATTATCCTGTTATTGTTTGTACACTGTTACTTATAGGCTTCATCTATATGAGAATCTTAACAAGTTTTCATACTGATGAAAGCTCAGGAGTAAGGCTTTGTAGCTTTTTGGACTTTCAGTGGACTGTTAGGTATACTAAAAAATACTTACTGGACTTTGAAAAGAGAAGCTATTCTGCACCCAGAGACAATTACTAGTAACCTTTCTCCTAATAATTTTGACAGTGCCCAAGAATATAAACTTCTGAATGCAGTGTAGCTAAACATAACTTCCCACGCTGTGTGGGATGTGCTATAGCAGAGGGTCATTCACTGGATGAATGTAGTGTGGCATTTACTGTTAAGAAAACGCATTGCATCCATCACGCTTCATGGCTGATCTTCTGCAACTGCATGACATAAGTGCATGACCATGTGCTCCTCAGTTAGTTACTATGGTTTTTTGCTTATCAGATGCTAATATGACAACTTTTCAGTGCAGACACAGCTGAATACTAACTTTAAAGATCAGACAATGGCTCTCCAGCTCAGTTTTGTTGAATGTTAGATACATTTCAGTTGGTCTACTTGTACGGGAACTAAAGAAAAAAATGCAAGGAAATGTAAGGAAAAAGTAATAATAAAAAAAATTTACAGCTCTGTCCTGGCATTTCCACCAGTGCACTATATAAGAATACATAAAGTTTGCTTCCTGATGATGTGAAACTGCTCAGCTGCTTAGCCATTTATCTGTAAACAAGGAAGGAACTGGATCTGAAAACGTTATAAATGCTTTTGGCACTTGAAGAGGAAGGATGTCGTCCCATCTGGTTTTGGTAGTTGTAGACCTCTTGTACTAACTTCCAGAATGGTTGCTAATCTTCCTAAAATTCTTCAAATTTCTATGCTAATGTTGATAGTGTCATTTTGGAGAGTTCTGTGGATAAACATTTCTGTTTGAGAAGTGCCATTTGTATTAAAAGCTTTCATGAAGAAGACTGATTTTCTGCCTGCCTGAGGAATCCTTGGGAGCTTAAAGTGAGATAATAGCTTTTTAATGAAAGTGAAGATACTGCTTCTTTAATAGAACATTAGAAAACTAGAAGCATAAGGTTTTTATGCAATGGAAATTCCTTGTAAAGAATAGAAAAGCTTGGACCAAAAAAGAAAAATCCAGAGGGCACTGAGAGCCTTACTTAAAAGCATACCATTTTTTTCTCACAAAATGGGTGGGGAAAAAAGATCCTTGACGGTAGGAATGAATGTTGTGGTCAGGATTACATACTCTGTGTCCAGTAAAGATGGGACTGTTGATGTGTGTATGCAAAATCTAAAGTATGCATGATATTAATAAAACATACCTCTTAAATCGGAACCAAAAAGAATGTGGTAATATATCTTAAAATTAAACAAAGTAGGATCAATTGTAATGTTACTTTGCTATCTTAGTGGCCCATTGTTATAATGGTTTATCTTAGTATCTTATGTACTACATCCCAGTTTATCTCTGGGCTTCCCTGATGACAATGTTTTACTGAAACTCATTGCGTAATTATGCTAGCGTGAATCCAAACACCATGAGCAAAGGTAGTGTTGGTCCGTCAAGGTTTTGTTCGGTCAAGCATAAAAAAATCTCTCAGGACAGGGATTCTGTAGGCTATCTGAAAGTGGTTCCAGTGTTCAATCACTATTTATAAACTGAAATTTAACTTGTTGCAGGTAGTAAAGCTTGCCTATTGCCCTTTTCTTGTAGGCCTTGGAGGAGACTCTGTGACTCTCCAATCTCTAATACCTCTCTGGGTGGTACTACTCTGTTTTATGTAGTATTGAGCAAACTTACCAACCTTTGGGCTTTTTCCTTTTTATTACTCCACCTTGCTTAATTTTTAAATAATTGAGCATGTAAATCTAAGATTTTATTTGACCAGAGACATGCACAATACCACTACAGCTTTGTTTTGAGCAGTAAATTGTAGCAGATGCTCTGTGATAACCTGACTGTATTGTGGAAAGATTAATTAACCTGATTTGGGGGGTGGGGATTCTGTTCTGTCCTTATTTTGTAATTTCACTGAAGGTACTGTATCTACTAAGCTCTGTTCACTATGAAGGAAATGTGGCACGGAATATGAAAAAGAAATAGAGGAAAGGGGATCCTATTTAATGGAATGCTCAAATCTGTTGGTATAACATAAGTAGACAGCTGATTTTGCTTCAAATATTGAATGGCAGGCATTTTTTCTGAACTAAATACCTCTTGCAGAATACCACTTGCAGCCAAATGAAGTGTACCTGCATATACTCAAACTTAATCACATTTTAATTACAGCATTGAGCTTGAAACATTTCCGTATTTCAAGGACAAATTGAGGCTTAGACCTGGCGCCTTTGTATTAAGTAGCTGCACTTATTCCTTTCAATTAAATTAATCATGTATAAGCACTGATGCTATGCTTGGAAAATGTGAACTATTTTGATTTCCTTTCTTCAGTAGCTTATTTTGGTTTTAGTAGTTTCTGATCTTGTGCTCTCAAATCTGAGAGTCTAGTTTTGCCAAAAACTCATTAACTTCATTAACAGACCGTTACTTATTGCTAGATCAATAATTAATCAAATATTATTAGATCAATACCAAGCTCTAATCTTAAAAACAAAGAGGATGTGTGTTTTTCAATAAATTTTTTAAAGAACCTATTTTAGTAGCATGACAGAAAAAGATACTAAATAGGATTCTCAAAAGCATTCTTAAGACACCAGGCATTTAACTCCCCTTAAAGGCAGTTTGTGTGAGTCTGAGTAGACTCACGCAGTATGTAAACTCTGTAATGGATGATGCTTTCCCCCCTGCCCTCTGCCCACAGCACTCAAACTCTTTTTCAGGATATGAATCTACATTTTTAAAAGTGTAATGTTTCTGGTGTAAAATAGTATATTTGCTGACATTATTTCTGTAACTTACTTCTTGTGCAAATGCATGAATAAATGTTCATAAGTACTGCATCTGCTGACTAGCAAAATGTGCCAAAGGCAAGGCGATGTGATTTATGGAGTGTATTTTTTTCATGGTCATGGGCTCACCCTTATTGATGGGTGTAAATATATTCGTTGTGATCTGTCATAATCAAGACAGTATGTATCACTGTTGTTTACTCTCCGTTGCAAAAAGCTAGTGTGTTCTGATTTGAATGTCACTGGAACTCTCTAAATACCCATGCTGGGCAAAGGCCAAGTTAAGATACAGGTCCTCGACAGATTTCAGATCTTGATTTATGAGATGATTATCTATTACTGTGTAGTAAATTGGAAGTGATTGCACTGTTACCGCTCATGAGACTTTGTGTGGGACTGGCCCCCATCAGGTCACAGAAAAGACTACTGATATAGCCTTATTTGTGTGTTGCATCATCTGTGCAGTGCACTGTTTCAGGAATCTGAAACAGTATGTGCACAGAGTATGTGCAACAAGGATTAGAGAAGTCTTGAGAGGTGGAGCTGACAATACTATTTGAAGTTTTTTGAATGACCTCATATCCTTAGTATTTTCAGTGTAAGTTTCTGTATGTCTTTAAAAAGCTTATGGAAAAAAAATAGTATAATGTGCCATAAGGAAATTTCTACTTTGTTTGCCAGCAAGGTAGTCATCGAGCAGGGCGCCACCTCGGTTGCTAAACTGAGTGTGCCTTCTAAACGGGTTGCTTGCTGGAGGGCCAGGAAACTGGGTTTTTAGCACTGTTCTGTGAGACCTCCAGCTACTGTTTCAAATGAAATCTTAAATAAGTAGGGAGGGAGGTAAGGGTGGCCTTTGCTAAGCCCTTGATCCTGCTGCTGCCTCATGCTTTGTGGATGCTGTGTATGGGTGCGGCAGTATAACCTAGAAAAATGTCTGTTTGCTAGCTACTGTGCTGCCAGGCACTTTAACTGCTTTGTAGCTGGCAGGTTTAAAGAGAAGTTGCTCTTGGTCTTGGTAATATAGTGATAAAGCATATTCTGCTCTGTCAGCATGGAGAAGCTGTGCAGCAACAAAGCTAACTTGGTTAGATAAAATACTTGAGGATCTTGGCCACTGGTTTAAAACAAAACCGAGCACGTTAGAGTACTTTAAATAAGGCACTTAACAGCTATACAGCTATCTTCATTGGAGCAGCAAGATAAAGTTCAGTTTGTTTAGACATTCGATCAGTTTCTCTTCCAAAGCTTTAATTCCTTGGACTGAATAAAAGGTTACACTTTGTTCAGCAGAAGTCTCTGCTCATTTTTCAAATGTCTGAACCAAAAAGTAGTTCTGAGGCGTATGTCAGAGACAGGCATTAAAGAATTAGAACAGGCTGCTGTGATGGAAAATGTTAGCATCCTTAACCACAGATGTAGTTGTGCCTGCACAAGCACTGACACACTGTAGTTTACTTTTCTCTGTTAGGCAAAGATGCCCACCCAAAACGGGCAAGGTTCCTTTCTTTTTACTGCACCAGTATGTCAAATCTAACTTTATTCAGTAGATCATTCTTATTTCAGCCTGAATCAACAGATGAAACACCTGTTGCATGCTAGGTGTATCAAGACTGTTTTATTAAAGATGAAGTATATTAAGTTGAGGGTGAGTGTGTGTATATGTCCGTGTGTCCCCAGATGTCCTTGTGGAAATGTCTGTTGATGTATGGTTTTAAATGTTTTTTAGCAATAGATTCCTTCCACCCTGCTGACAATGTGGTGCTACAGATTTTAGAAAAACCAAAAATAATACTATTTCTGTTTGATAGGGTCTTATGATCACGACCTGTTTTAACAGGGAAGGGCAAACTGCATCTGATTGGCCTCATGCATAATGCAAATGTGGCACGTTTTAAAAACGGCTTATTTTAAAATATCTTTACAGGGCTTACAACATTTTTACACATTACAGGTTAACACGGTTTACTTATAATTGTTCCTGTAAGCTAGGTGTAGTCTTCAGAAACTGGAAAAATGCATGCTGTAGACTTCTGTAAAGAGCTTGCATGCTTTTCCAAAATGTGTTTTTCCTAAATGACTTCAGAATAGGACAATGTGGATTGGGTGGAGCTGCACAGTCTCAGTAGGACTGAGACATGCTGTTAATTCAAGGGCAGTCTCCTACTAGCTTCATGAACTGCATGATAAAACAAAGAAAGAATAGAAAAAATAAAAATAAAAGATGTATTTTTAAGGTAATTGCATAGAGTTTAGTAAGGGGTTCTCAGAATTAGTAATTTTTTGCAGGTTTGCTGATGCGTCATTGTGAATCTTGTTTGCTTGGAACAGTAATTGTATGGACTCAGACTTTAGTTATTAGCTTACTTATGTAGTGATGTAGTAAAAAATTCCAAATTTTACTTGACTTCTGTAATTGGTATATTTTTGGAGACAGTGCTAGCAGTTGCCAGTATTGTCTTCCCATCCCCCAGCTTTTGAGCCTAGTTTGCTTGCAGCTGCAGTAGTAGGCATCCTTCTTTCAGGAAGTGACCTTGGCTTGTATTAATCAAATTCAGAAAACACAGAAGAACTTCTTGGTAACATGTTGGCTTGATATAAAATTTTATAGTATCCATTTGCATCTAAAATGAGGCCATCTTACAAAAAGGGCATTCATTTATGATATTTTACTGTAAAAGAATTTCTCTAAAATTCTGTGGTATTCAGAAAAGGCAAACAAAAAAAAAAAAAAAACAACAAAACCAAACTGCACTTTTTACTGAGAAGAATGTATTGAGAGCTTTTAATAAAAGTAACTAAGTCTTAAGTTGGTATTGGCAAAACTGTGTCCTAATCTAGCTAAGCTGTGAAAATACAGCATTATTTGATAGCATTTTCTGTGGTGTCTTTCCATTTTTGAACTACAGTAGGAAAGCCTGGTAGTAGGGCATGAACTCAGTCACCTAAGATCTTATGATGGCTTCAACTTTCTGACTTTGTGTTTTAATCACTTCCTGCGTCTTTTGTTAGCATCTCTCAAGGCATTACAGTTAACGTCAGAGTAACTGCATTAAGCTGCTGCTGTGCCTATTTGCATAGATTAAGAAAGGAATCTACCTGTCAGTTCAAGAAATCACTGTTTGACCTTGCCCACCAGCCAGAAATTGGTTTTCTTTGGCTGCTCTGAAGTGGCTGACTATACCTGAAGCAGCCTTTAAGAGGCTTCACATGATTATCTTATTGCCTAAAACTGTTTTGTTAATTGAGTTGCAGAAGTATGATTTGCAAAAGTATGATTTACATAAGTCTGATTGGCAATGTTTTCGGCTGGCATAGCTGTTTTGTAAGAGTCTTCATCTGTTTTCTGGACCTGTATAGAGGTCTGAGACCAGAGTATCTTTCACCATTACAAAGTGCACCGAATGCCTTTAACATTCTGGGTAAGATAATTCACTGATTTTGAAACTGCATGTTGATGGAAAATTAGTAATAGCTGCCAACTGACTAATGTTTTTTTCCACCTTAGGTTGTCATATGCATTATCTTAAACAGTCTACCTTGGCTTCAGGATTTGGAAAACTGAGTTGTATTTTTACCAGCATCCTTACCATAAACCTTTTCTGTATGTCGATGGCGTATTTAGTCATTTTACCTCTTCACAGTATATTCAGGTTCTTGTCAACCTTTCTGCACTGTGTTGGAGATCGGACTATGCCAAAATACGTGCCTCCAAATGTTTCCCAATTTGACTGCCTCCTGCTTTGGAACGATTTGTTCCGTGTGTTTTACTCTGCAAATGTATGCAATTACTTGCCATTGTACTTGTTATCAAATCAGAGCTGCTAAAACCTCTAAGGAAACTTATGCGTTTCTGATGTATTGAATCATACTCTTAGGTTACAATGCTAAAGAATTTGCTTGAACTACATGCTTTACATACTTCCCTTCATGCTGTCTTGTATTATAGTGTCTGTTGCTGCACTGAACTGAACATCTTCACAGGAGCTTTGGTCCTTTTTCCTTGGAAGACCAATAAAGGGGTGATAAATCTGTTGCTCTCCTTGCTTAAGTGTAGCTGGACATTGATTTTTTTTCAAGTTCAAATGCCAAAATACAGTCATAGATCTTGTCATTAAGATTTGCTGTCATCAACATTTTCACCAATCTCCCAGAGAAAAACCTGGTGGCAGCACAAATTTTGGGGTACCCCTCCATGGGCTGATTCACCAGGGTCTGTGGTTCCTGGGGTGAACACCGCTTTGTTAGTGATGATACAGTGGAAGAAGAAGCCTGTTCTATGTTTGTGCTCTAGTTCTGTAATAACATGATTGAATATGCATCTTTCTTTTTCAGTGCTAAACCAAGACAATGTATTACAAATCTCGTGTCCAGAGCATTTTTTACTTTTTTGTAGAGTTGTTTGTTTTCTTTTGCTTTTGTTTGTTCTCCTTTGCAAGATTTTGAAGACCTGAGGATTTTTGTAGCCAAGAGCCATGACTTCAACGTCCATCCTTCATGGAGTAGATGATGTCCTGTTTTGTAGTCAACATCTAGAAGCAGGCTATTATTACTGGTACAGTACTTCTTGGGCTGCCCAGCCTTATGCCACAGTACCATGGATTCCTCGTTTGAAGTGAAGCAAAGTAAATTAACACAGCTCTGGACTACGCATTCAGAATCTTTTCTGACAGTTTTGTGTTGGTGCTCTCCCTCCCCTTTCTCAAGTCTTTCCTGTTTGCCAGCTACGGGCAGCTCGTAGCTGTAACACCTCCAGAGTTAAGTGATGCTTTGATAATGCCTGGTATCAGTTCTAGCCCTTTGCTTGCTGCCATGGTTTTCAGCTAAAGCGGGGGAAAGGGGCCCTACTTCTGCAAGTCTCAGCTTCTGACTCGCTGCCATATACTGCTTCAGACGACTTCCCTTTCCTTTTATTTCCAAGCTGAAAGCAATTCTCAGTCCGGAGGAGGCTGCTGGGCGTTCTGCTGCTCGTTCGAAGGGACGGGAAAGGGAGGAGAGGCCCTTCTCCCTTACTGTCCGCTCCCTGACGGGGGCGGGCCGGGCCGCAAGGAGTTAAGGGCCGCTGCCGCCCGCGGTTCTGTCTGGAGCCGCCGCACGCTCATTGGTTGCAAAAAGGTGAAATTGAAACCACGGTAAACTTTTGACCCTGTAGCAGTTCTTGTGGAACGCCTTCCCCTTGCCAAGAGCAGAGGGCTTCTTCCCCCCCGCTTCCCCCTTTTTCCTGTATTTTTTTCTCTGTGATCATGCTGTGCTGCATGCAGCCTCCCCGAGGGGAGGGGGAGGACGAGAACAAGCGAGTAGTTTGCTTGTGTGCCGCTAACGGCAAAGCTGGAATTTGCCTTTAAGGCAACTACCAGCTACTGTCTGAAAGTCCCATCCCTACACACGTAGGAATCAATTTTTTTTTTTTTTCCAGTTTCCACCATGCTTCTGTATGGTCGGAGAAAAAACAACCCAACTAAAAGCAACCTACAAATTGATGCTGACGATCAGGGCTAATTAGAAAGTGGGGAAGGGAGGATGAGTCACCCAGTACGCTGGTTTCAACGAGCTTAATAAACAGTGTTGAGTTTTTTAAAATATTAAAGTGGTATCTCCTTACTGAAATCCTATGTTGGAATATCTCAGTATTACAACTTAGTTCATACGTCTGTGAATTGAAAACGTATTTACCTAACTCCTTTTGTATTCTGCATTTCCCTTAAACAAGAAAACCTACAACACCTCAGACTGAGACAAGTAGTGTCGGCTGAACTTCACTGCCAAATTGCGAAGTGTTGGAGGCACAGAGTAGCCAATGTTAGGAATTTTTATTTAGGGTGTGACTCCAGCAAATTCTGGACCTAATTAACGTGTCTGTCATTTTCATACTCTGCAGATTTTATCACAAACCTGAAATATCTGTGGCCGAGAAAATTCACCTTCCCCTTTGTAGCTTTGCCAAATCAGACAAATTATAGCAGCGTTACATTTTCGATGAAGTATGAAAACGGCATTTAGTTATTTCACATTTCTTTCCCATTAAATGTGTGTCTTTTCACTGACAAAAGAATCGCTGACTTGATTACTGCATCAGTTTCCATTTCCTCCCTCGCTAGCTCATAGGCACAGATATGGCCGCCTGTTCTTGCTGGAACATTAAATTTACTGAATGTTAAGTGCCACTTAATCAAGGAGTCACTCAGCACCTTACCTAGAGATAACATTCAAAACTCTTTCTCAACAAAGAAACCTGACGCCTGACTACTTCAGTCTGTTTTTTCCACATCTCTGCTGTCTTGTTCTTGCAAATAGTTTCACTGCATTTATATAGTGTGTTCGTTTTCCTAATTAGAGATTAGGCTGGGAAGGGGCCCGCAACTGCTGTGATTTGGACTCTTTAAAAATTCAGTTCTGCAAGCAGTTTAGCGGTTAAAAAGTGTTCACTTTACGGCAGTGTTAATAGAGCAGGACAGAATTGTGGTGGTTCCTTGTGGGCTGTTCTTGTAGTGCTGCTTTGTTCTTGGTGCAGCTTTTTCTGGGAATTGAGGGAGTCTCCAGAAGCATTGCCAGCAACATCGAGGGAACGATGAATATTAAATGATTAATAGCAGATCCTCTGCACCCTCATGTGTGCAATTCTCCTTGCAACTGCAAAAGAAATGTACCCTGACAGTGATTAGCAGGGCCTCCAAACAGCAGCTATTATATAGTTTCCCCACTCCCTGTAATTCGTTGTTCTCTCTATACTGTGCCTGTGTACGTCCTGTCTGCTTCTCATTGTCTGTTTCGTGGCAGTTCTCCTGCCTTCACATTGGAGCTGCCATGAAGCTGCACATCCTGTTGCCTATGACAGTAAAATGGAATAAATGCTCCTCTAAAGGAGAGTGAGTAACAACTGTCACAAATTAAGAATGAATTCTGACCTCTGTTTCTGGAGCATAATTTAACGTGTCGTAGACTTTTCTTGATCACTTGTGTCGTTGCATTGTGATAACATTATGTATGTGCCTTTTAGTGAAGTCTAAAATTGTTGCAGATGCCAGCAGAAGGGTGGGAAACTGGCAAAAAAAAAGTAACACTGATACTGAAGCTACAGAAGCACAAATTTTGTTAGTCCTATCAATCCTATAACTTCAAAAGACCCCAGTGGGGGGTGTTTTTGAAGATCATTACTGAGAGCTAACTGCTTATAATGAAAAATCACTAGTGTAACCATTTCCTGTAATGAATATGGCTGAAAAGCAGGGTGTCACGGATACTGTGAAGACATTTTGCAACCAAAAAGCATTACATGAGCAGTCGCAAACTGAAAATATCTGTTGGCGTTCTATACTGCTTTATTCTGTGTGTTTATTCAGAGTAGATCTTGATGTTGGTTTCATCTCCCCATATTCCAAAATAGGGTCTTGCCAGCTGCTTTGGAGCTGCCCTATTAGAATTTTCTCCCCCACCGAGGTTTCCACACAGTGAATGAGAAGTTTAAAGAAAAGTCCCCTACCATGGTGTTTTCATCTATTTTTTCTCTGTCTAGAGTAAGCAGCTTTCTATCTAGAAAGCAGTTTTCTGTCTGCTTTCTTCTAAACAAAAGGATGAAAAGGTGATTTGGAGAAGATTGGAGAGCAAAGCCTCTCAGTTTGGAAAACTATTACGTTTCAAAGCTCATCAGAACTACTATTGCGTGCTTCAAACTTCTGCTGGTTTATTAAGGCTTGGCAGTTTCCCCTAGATCCGCTCCTCACTGTCATGCTGGCATAAATGATGCTGAAAAAGAGTAGACATGCTGTAGTTGGACTTCAGATTTTTGTTTGGTTTTAAAACATTACCATTGTATCTGTCTTTTCTGCTTTTATATCCGTTTCAGTTGGTGGTCAAACTTAGTACCTGCAGTGTGATGGTTTAATTGTGGGATGCAGTAAGTGGCTTTTTCTTGGCTTCTTCCTCAATAGGTTTGTCTCAAAACTATCCTGTCCACATCCTTGTTGCAGCTTTTCAGTGATGAGTGAACACTTGGTCTTCTGCAGTAATAATGGGTTGGGTTTCTGGATTTTAAATGCTTTTTTGAAGAGCATGTTGATAGCAACAACTTACTGAAAGACATTTTAAAAAAAATTGATCTATTCATTTTTGTACCTCCCCTGCTAGTGTAATATTTTTTCTGAGTTCTCTTGTGATGCCATCAGGATGCAATATGAATAGACACAGAAAATTTTAAGCTGAAGACATGTGAATTCCCTTGAGGACACATGTCCATACACACAGTCTTGTTTTTCAGGAATCAGTGTTTGATAATTTTTTTTTTCTCCTTTAATGTACAAACCAGTTTGTAGAAAGAAAAATGTTCTGATAGAAAAGTGGTGTGATCTTGGTGAAGCAGACCTCCTGCTGCAAGTTGTGCTTCACTTGCACCTCCTTGAAAAATGTGATAAAAATGAGGATTGGCTGCTATAGCTGAAAGGTCTTTATGCATTTATAACTCTGTAGGTTGTATTATCTATGTAAATGTGTGTGGGCTAGGGTGGGTTGATGTGCCCTGATAATCAGGTTATTCCTAGCTTCTGTTACAGGCTCAGGTTTTTTGTTCTCTCAGGCCACAGGGACAGTAAACAGTAGCTTTGCTTACTGATTTCTGCTGAAGTAGCAGACCAGGATATTTACTCTGCTGTCTTTTTAGAAGAGTATGCTTTGTTTCCAGCACAGTTTTAAACTGATTCCTCTAAACTTCCCTTTTGATGTTTCTTGAGTGTGTGTGTGTGTGTATAGTGCTTGTGATAATCAATATTACATATCTGCTAATTTATCAAAGCAATAAATTACTATAAATAGTAGAGAGACAGTATTCCTGAACAGATACAAGAAAAAGAAAAAAAGAATTGGCTGAAGTGGTCTATAACTGTTGCATTTGGTTGTTTGTGGTATATAGTTGTCCTTACAATAGTCTGCTGAAGACTTAGGCAAGAGAAGGAGTCAACTTTACAGTTTGTGGTATCAAAAATTACTCATGGTAAATCATGGCACAATGCCTATTTTTCACTCTCTCCAATCAGATGGCAACTAGAAAGGCATGGTTTCCTTCAAGATAAGTAAATGAAAAGCATGGGCCAATGGTGCTTGCAGTACTAATGCTCTGGTCCTTAAAGTAGGCAGTTTTTGTTCTCAAGGTACAAATAGGGAATGTCCAGAGAAAACACAGATCTGACAAATATAAATAAATTCAGAGCAAAAATTATATGCTAGCAAAACCAGTATGTCTTCTGTCGTGTTGGCTCCACATGCTTTTGTTGATGATGCTGTGAAAATACAGGACAAGTGTTTTTCATTTTGGATATTACTACTAAAATATATTTTCATTTCTAGCACACTATACCAGACAACTGCAGACATTCTTTAATAAACCTCAGAGCTGTGACATGATAGAGAACTGGAAAATAAGTGATTATCTAATTTTTTTTTCTAGTGCTAAGTTTTCTCTGTCTTAGAGAAAGGCTTTTCATACTGAGCATGGACAGTTGCAAAAAACCTTTTATCTGAGGAAAGAATTTCTAAAGCCTTATAGGGAAAAAATGATATTGCTTTTTATTCATTGTGTATTCAATCATAAATAGAGGGAACAAAACAGTTATCCTGGCTACCTGAATGGAGGAGGAAGGGGAATTGCAAACTCAATAGTCACAGCCTACTGTTTAATTGTCCTCAGTATTGCTCTTAAGAAACTGACATTTCTGATAGTACTGACTGCAGGAATTTTGAATTAATACATTTAAATAGTGTATATTCAATATACTGATAACTTTAATTACGCTTATTTTTATATTTTTCAGCTTCTTGTATAGAATATTAATTAGGTGATTTGTTATTTCAAAAGCTGTCATTCCCCCTTTTTGTCCCACCCTTCTGTTAAAATACCAAATGCAGATCTGTCTCTTTGTTTTAGATTTCCTTTGTTTTCCACATTGATTCCCTATCACATATGTAATACTGTCCTCCAGGGTCCTGTGTCAACATTGCTTGCACAGGACATTGATTTGAACTGAGGATTTAAATCAGAGGAGTCATATTTTGAAATAGCATGAAGTTGAAAATGAAAAAAAAAATTGGATCAATATGAAGCTTGGTATACGAGGCAGAGAGGATGTTTGCAGACAGAATAAATGCTTGAGATTTTCAGAAGGTGAATAACAGAGCATGACACACAGGAACAGACTGGAGTCTTGTGGTTTTAAGAGGGAGTGCAGTGGGGGCTTCCTGTTAAGGAAAAGCAAAAACCATTTAAAACTGATGAAAACAATTTCACTTACATGTTTGGTATGCACATGGTATCAGACAAGTTATTAGAGTACTAAAATGTGTTTTGTATTTTTAAAGTGGAGAATACTTAGAGTTTATATATTTATAAGAGCATTCTGTGGTATTTACTAGTTTCCTACTGATTTCTAGAATTTCTAGATTCAACCCCTTTTCAGTACTGAGTAAAATGGGGCTCTGATACAACATGGAATGATGATTTCTGTTGTTTTGTGGCAAACCACTAATTATAATTAACGCGTTAGTGCCATTTGTTTAAGTAATGTTTATTTGAAGGAAATACCCCTTCTTTTGCTTTCTTGTTGTTTTATTGGTACGTAATATAAACGTAAATTTTTTCTTTTCAGGTATACATCTCCACATTTCTGATCTTTCTAGAAGCAAAGCATTCCAAGTTGTATTTTCCTTTGTTGCTTGCTATTGCAGTATGACAGAGCAAGATGAATACTGTTTAATGGTCCTGTTTTAGGTAGTGTGCTACTCATGGTGTCTTCACAGTGTTCTTCAGTTAGTGGTTTCATGATGTTTCAGGGCAGCTTTTGTGACACTTTAGGAAAATGTTAACTTGCTTGGCTGTAAAAGCAAAATTAGTCTATGTTTTGTGGAAACCTAATTTCAGTTTCACTGGGGCCCTGCTTTTCTCTGTCATACATTTTGTTTGCTGTTAACATGGTCCTTAATCTGTTGATCTGACTGGCAAACCTGGATGCATAGGAAACAAATTAACAAGTAATGATGTTCCAAAAATAGATAACATGCATTATATATCAGAGGAACAGGAGATGAACTCCAAGCATCTTCTACCTCTGACCATCTCTTAACTAAAAGTGTCCTGTCATATTAATACATGCAAATTGAAAAAGGTTCAAGTTGATTGTCGTGTCTGAGAAATAGCCCAGGAGTGCATGGTGTTTAATAAACATAAGCACTGCAGGGGAATTGGTAAATGAAACCTGGCAAGGTCTAAAAAATCAGTCTCCATGAGGTAGAATGTATAATATAAAATGAATGTGCATGAAATTAAGAACATTTAATGTGTTGCAACAAGGTGTGCTTCACTGGCATTATAGATGGCACTTTTTTTTTTTTTAAACTCAAAGTCCTGATTCGGTGAAGTCTCTGAATCATTTATTACCTAGTAAATCACCTTTTTGTCTGTGGGAGGAATGTGGGAGGGAGAAAGAGTAGAGAATGATCAAATGCCTGTGTTTTGGAATAGTATCTTATTACTGGATAAGCACAGTAGTGTATCAATACAACTAATATAATTTCCTGTTTTCTTCATAATATATGTATGGGTGCTTTCATCTTAAAAGGTAATGAAAGATTTTTTAGTATAAACTAGTTACATGAAAACCTCTTTATTTACTCAGTGTACATGAGTGTCTGTTTCAGTGGTTTGTTACATTGCACTTTCAGATTCACAAAGCTGTAGTAAAGCTTCTCTGGCATTTTTTATCTGCTGCATTTGTTCCTTCCTCAGAGGTTTAAAAGTATGTTGGTCTTATGCACTCTAATTTAAAGTGTATTGTATTTGGGTTCTTTTTTTTAAAAGGCACAGTAATTATCTCTGAAACATTTAAGGAAGATTGCAAGTGCTGCCCTTTTCATGTCTTATTTTAAAAAGTAACCATTGTGTTCACCATATCTGGCACATTATATATAGGTATATTTTTAACCTGAACACAGTGTAGTGTGTTCTGTCTTTAGGTGTCTGTCATATTGTTGTTGTCTGTGCCACAGGTAACAATATGACTTGTCACTTAGCCATCTCATCCAAACTGTAATGTATTATAATAATCTTTCTTCATGTCTTTTAAAAATTTGATCAAAAAAACTACCTTATGTAAACTTGGATTTGGTAGCCAGGCTGTGTTGAATGCTAAGGTTCTACATGGTGTGAATTGGTTATCTTTGTAGCTCATCCTGAGAGTGGGTAAATCAGCCAAAGATCAGTATGTTGAACCCACTGAGATCAAAACATGCTGAATGATGTTTTTGTTTGAGCACTCTTGGGTTTTGGTTGAGCAGGCTTTAGACAGAAAATCATATGCTCACGTGTTGAAAGTTGTACTGATGTGAGATCTGATGGGGAAGCTGACTGCGCAAGCCCAAATGCCAAGCGCTTAGTGCATGGCTGTGCTTTGATATAAGCACCCTAATAACATAAACTAATTCATGTGAAGTGGAACAGACCACAGTGTTAAAATATTTTTTAAATGTAAGATGTCAAGAAGTTGACTAATGCCTCTGTATTTAGAAGAGGAGCATGTGGGTTTAACATAGGGACAACAGTTGAATGGTCTACTGTTGAACGTATAGCAGAGATCACAGTTACTTGAAGTTACATACTATATATTATTTTTGTTTTCCAGGATGTGACTTAAAATGAGTTCTGATTCTGAAGGTCCTCTGTGCAGGAAAAATATGCAGTGCTTGAATGTTTGCTAAGGACTAGTAAGTGACTGATCTCATATTTGGATTATATACACCTGAACATTTTTAAAGCTACAGTTTAGTATATGAGAAGCATGTACTTAAAAAAAAGGATGGGAGGGAAGAAAGAAGGAAAAAACCCAACTCTAACCAAAAGCCTTACTGCACCACTGCCAGAAAGTGAAATTGCTGCTTATATTCTTGTGGATTCCTGTCTATGTAAGTGGAAACATCAGTTGTTTCTGTGGTCAGTCTTAGGGCAAAGGAATATCTGCAGAATATCAAGAATATTTTGAATCAGAAGTTTCAATACTTTTAATGTGTATTTGAGGGAGATACAATGTTGAAATAACAAATTTCCACTAACTATACAGAGTTGCAGAATGGAATATCCTGTAGTTTTATTTATTATCAAAATTTCAATATTGCTTTTTAGGAGTGAGGATTCTATTTAATATGGTAACATTATATAAAATTCCAGGGCATGCTCATGATTCATTGAAATGGACTTGTTTGGTTTAATTACTTGTAACTGGCTTATTTTGAGTAATGCTAAGTTCTGCTTAGTCAATTTCTAAAACAAGAAATCAGCTCAGACAGAAGAGCTTCCAAGGATGCAAAATACCACAAGAACACATACTTAATATAGGAAAAACTTGGTGGTTTCGTGGGACCAACAAAGTATTTAAAATGTTTTCATGCAAACAAACATGATTCAAGAAAATATTTTGGATATGTTTTAAATTAGTATTGTATAGTTGTGCATTTTGGAGGGTAGTCAACTGTTTCAGTGAAACAGATATAAAAAACTAAATCTGAAGCATGTAATTGTTTGTATTTTTGGCCCCCTGCTAGGACAAAACCTTCTCACTTGCCATGTCCTATTTGCTGGATAGGTCTTTCATCTACCAGCTACTGAGAGCAGAGGCACAAGGAAGTTACTCTTGAGCTGGACAAGGAAATGAGTGCATTGAAAGACAAGATAGCAGAAAGGTATCTAAGGGATATTAAGTTAGCAGCTTTCCAAATTCTGTGGGGGTGAGTTAAGTAAGATGAGGGAAGAAATAGTTGTATCAAACTGAAAACTTTCTGCTTACTGTGCTTAGTAATTTCAACATCATTTTGGCTTGAATGCTCTGTAGGAAATGGCCTAAGGAACGTTCCCCATTGCAAACATACTGTATTGCTGGCATGTGCATCGTTTTCTTGTTATTCCAGGGTGGAATTTTAGAAGACAATGGATTTTACCCTGTCAAAATAATGAAACCGTGGCAGGCTGGACAAACACTCATGATTTCTTTAAAATCTATAGTTTTGTTTGGAAGGCCATACATACGCTGTTGCAAGAGATTGATTCGTAATTACTGGAACTTATTTGATCTGCTGTGCGCAAAACCCAGTACCTTTTTAACAACTCATTTATGCTTTTCACTGAGAAGTGAATAGAACTGACATATGAAAAGTGTAGGGTACATTGCAGAGGGTATAGGCATGAGCACCTTAATAATAAGGACTAGTGTTTTTTCACCAGTTACTGCGGAGCACGAAGATTTTTCTTATTTTCTGTTTTCTTGAATTGAGAAGAATGTTGGAAAATTTAAGATTATACATGCAAAGATGTTGCAAATAATTGTGAAAGTTTGGAACTTTTTCTCCAAATATTGCTGCCTTCGGTTCCATTCCACTGGTGGGATTAGGAGCATCATGATATAGTGGTTCATTAGTGCTACAATCAATAGAATTAAACGGTGCCTTGCTTTGAAGACTTTGTTTTTGGGTATTTATACTGATGTAAAATTTAATAGAATTTCTTGCATTTGCCTAGTTTTATGTAGTAACTGAGCTATTCAGTCAAATTAAGCTAGCTTTTAGATTTATTTTAATCATGCAAATAACATAAAGAATTTCACTCTAATTCTTTTCTTTTAAAATTGCTTCATTTAGGTGGATAATATTGTGTGGTATCACTAGCAAAGTCTTTCTAGCCAGCATTAGTGGTTCATAAGCCAGAAATAGTGTTGTTGCCTCTTAGCTCAGAAAGTAAGTTTACAAAGATTGGGGGTGTTTTTTTTGGGTTTTTTTTTTTTTGTTTTTTTTTTTTTTTTTTTTTTTTTGTTTTTTTTTTGCTTTTAGTAGTAAAAATGCATAAAAGTTTCAACTTTTGAAACCTGTGTTTCAGAGCTGTCTTTTGAAATAATTAACTTCAGGAAAACTCCCAAAACCCCCAAAATAGCCTTCCTTTTGGAAAAACTTTTTAGCCCATTAGAAATTACAGGTTCAACTTCAATAAAGAAATATGACATCTGGTAGTTTCAAAACTGGTGATTTCTTTCATTAAGTCGCTGAGGAGTTAATAATGAAAGAAATTGCTTCTTCTGCAAATACTTCCTGTAGCTGGGAAATTAGTTTGACTGTTAACAATTTGTCTCTGTAAATCCATCTGTATTGGGAAGCAGCTTCTGTAATTTCCTTAGCTAAACAGTTACAGAGTTGTTCTAGGCATGACCTGCCTGCGCAGCTTACAATGATATTCCTAGCGAAAGAAAAATGCATGTGCAGCAACTCTGCAGCTTCAGGCCTGAATAAACTACCACCAGCTACTTGGGTGTAAGAGTAGGGAAACAGCCTATGCGAATTACTGATTTTTCCTTCCTTGTCCAAGCTCCTACACTTACCATGTTTCTGAGACAAATTGTAGTAATTTTTGGTTTTCTATTTAATTGCATTGTAAGTTACCTCTCATTACAAGTAGACATTAAAACAGAAATGACATTTCTATTCTAAATAATTTAAAACAACCATGTAACCTTCAAAATTGTTATAGTGAAATGTCTATCCTAGCTCAAATTTTCAACTGCTTAGTATGTTTCAAATGCTTCCTTCACTTAAACAGAATTTACTCTTGAATTCAGACATACTTGCTCTGTCCACATCCTTTCTGAGTTAGCCTTGACTTACATTTTAAGCTCTTCCTTTCTCTTTCCACGTTAGCTCTTAAACCTTCAGCTCTGACTGTACTCGGCCTGTAAATGTAGTTGCAGGGAGGGAAGCAGCAGTCCTGGAAGTGCGTGCAGGTGTCACCTATAGCATGCCTGAAGATGCAGCCTCAGCTGTGAGGTCTGTAGACATAAGACCTTGAGTTATATGTAATGCTGAGTATAAGCTTCACATAATCAACTGCTTTTTTGCTGTTTTTATAATCTCTTTTTTTCAAGCGCTTACTCGTTCAGATGAGTTGTTTTTCATTCAGCTGAATGACGCTAATTGAAGGAAATAGGATCCCTGCGGTTGTCTAGTTCTGTACTGGCATCTAGTGGCCTAATAGTGTATTTTTCTGGAACTCTATGTAAAGTAGGCCACTACGGATGTATTTGCGATTTTTTTGCCCTGGAGGAATATATGAATGGACAGCAGTCTTCAGACTTGCTCTTCCATCTCTCTGGTGGGTTTGTCTTATTCATCCTGTTTCTTTAGCAAATATTTACATGTAAGACCAAGTTCTTATCTGTACAGTTCATGCCCACAGTACAGAGTTAGGCATCTTTTGTAATTGTTTATTTCAAATGGAAGATTGTGTTTGATTGTTGGGTTTAATTCTGTTGTCATTTTAAAAACATGTTATCCTTCTTTTTGTAATGTATATTGATTGGCATGAGGATTGGTTATGATAGGATTTTGTGTTAACATATCGCTTTTATGTTAAGCATTGTAACATTTTATTAGCTGCAAAGAGAATTTGTACTTTAAAAAGGTGCCATTTTATTTCTGGGCTATTTACACGTGCTAGAGTAATCCAGTCCTTTGTCCTGTCTCGATTTCAAAATTTTGTACTGCTGTAGGAAGAATGTTCTTTTAAATTCTCCCCGTGTAGAATTAAAAACCTCTATGCTGCTTCATGCAAATCTGTTCTTTGTCCTTTCAGGTTAGACTTCAGAAAAAAACTACAGCAGATATCCTCCCCCCTGCCGACAAGAAGCCAATAAGCAAAAATTCAGTCAGTCAAATAACACAAAAAGTATTACACACACTTCTCAAAAGTAATACACACACTTCTCTCTTTTCCCCTTACATATCTTGTCCTGGAAGCAGTTAGTTGATTGGGTACCCTTTCTGAGGGGTTGGTTGTCTTTGCTGCAAGTATACACTGCTGACTTGTATTTAACTAACATCTTGTTCAACAGGGTGCTCATATTCTGTTCTGCAGAGCTTCTTGAGCCAGTTGGCCACCAGCCTCTGATACCTTAACATAAACTTCATTTAGTTCTATCAGTTCCTTATCCTTATGATACCTTATCACTGACTCCTAGGAATTTGGTTATCCTAGGCCAGTTTCTTTTAACAATTGTCATAATGGTAGTTTTTGCTTGTGGAGACAAAGAACTTTTTCTGTGAAAGATTTCTTAGTGCTTGGATTATGTTATGGAAAAAGGTTCTCCCTAACTGACAAGACTAACTCTATTAACTAAATATTTAGCACCATTTATTGCCACTGCTGTACAGGCTAAAGAACTGCACTCTGAACTAGAATGCAATGAATTAAATTTACACTTAATTTGGAAATTTCTGTAAAAAGGATAAAATAGCGCTTCATTTCTAACAGCTTAGTTAGAAACTGCCTTAATTTCTGACAAAAAAGTCAGTAAAAAAGTAAAAATACCAAAACTATCTAATTAACTGTCTAATTAACTGTCAGTTAATTAGGTAGTTAATTAACTGTCAGTTAATTAGATTGTTTTATAGTTCTAGTTGTGTTCTAAAATACTCCAACTAGATACATAGCATACATCCATTAAATTTTTTTCCTGCCTCAGTGTGTTGTTGACCCTAGCATAGCAGGACCTCACATGGCTTTCTTCTCTTGTCTGTGTCTGTGCTCCTTTATTCTCTTGGGACTGAGGAGAGGTGAGTGTCATATATAATATGCCAGGTCTGTTTAGTGTAACTAGACTTCAACAAAATCACCTGATATTTTACTGGGTTATGGCCAGTCTTTGCTGCAGAAGCAATAGAAATGAAAGACGGTTGAAGTCTTTGCTTGCCTTGACCTCAAAGTTTTAGAAAACTGTATGGATTTTGGAAGATTTAGCAAGAGATGCGAAAACTATAGTAATCTGTAAAGATGGTAATAGTAATCTGTTGGCTTTATGCAGAGATGAGTATGAAACTCCTGTAAGCCCCCTGATACATTCCTAAGGATGAAAATTATTTTTTTCTGCAACTGTGTTTTGGTATAACATTAATTTATTGTTTTCTTTTCAGGTTATCTAAATACATGTTTAAATACTGAGAATTTTCTTTTTTTAGACGAATTGGAGCTGTGCAGTGGTCCCAGTTTAATGGTGGAAATTTTAAATATATCTGAAAAAAATTAAAGGCATTTTTAACCTTTACTTTTGCTTAGAGTGATAGAAAGCTGTAATAACCTGTGTTGGCTAAATAAAGGGTGGATTTTAAAGAAAGATAAACAAACATTATTTTTTAGTAGCAAAAAAGTTTATGGATTTGCATTAAAAAAACTCACTTGTAAATCTGATAAAAATAAATTACTTATCTGGATAAGTTCTCTGTATTTTGAATTAGTATTTTGAGCATTTTATTCACAACTATTATGTCATTGCTTTTAGCTGCTGATGCAAGGTCAAGATGAGTGGATTAGGAGAAAACTCCTTAGACAGTTTGACTAATGAGTCAAGGAAGCGCAAGCCATTGCCCTGTGATACACCGGGTGCAAGGTACGTTTATATAGAACTTAACTGATTGTTAATGAGTTTTTAAAAATACTTTTCAAATTTGCATTGCAATTTAGAGTAAGTTCTAACTAAGGAATTTGTTTAGTTGAAAAGCTCTCTAGGCCAGCTTCTGTTGTGAAGATAGGTAACTTTACTATTAGGTGTAGTTGATGAACTGTGCTTTATAATTAGACTCCTGTGGAAATTTTATTACAGTGGACATATTATAGAATGGACTGAATTGGACCTTAATGGACCTTAAAGATCATCTAGTTCCAGTTTCCCTGTCATGGGAAGGGATACTTTCCATTAGATAAGGAATCCCTTTTGAAGTTGTGCTTGCAAGGCCAAAGAAGAAAAACCTCTTGCTTCACAGGAATTTTAAAGGCATCATCTCATATCTGGTAATTGATTTGACAGGCCTCATTTCAGGAGGTTACATTTGTCAAAGAATACTACAAGAGGTTGAGCTTTTTTGCTGGTTTGTTTCTACTTCCATTTCTTTTAAGTCCATCTTAAATTTTGGCAATCTATCTGGCTATCTTCCCACCTCTCGCCCAACTCTCTCAGATACTGTTGTCTGAGGGACTCAGTTTTCTGTTTCCCACAAGCTTCATTGCTCTCCACCATGTGAAGTTTCTTTTATCTTTTCATGTTTCTTCTTCCCGTAGAGTATTAACTTGTATTAAATTCGTTGTCAGGCATTATGTGTACTAATATTTGTCCCTTTTATATATACATCGCCAGTGCCTCATGCCAATCGCCTTCATTATTATAATACATCATGTATTAGAATCTTAAATGCTTCCAGTGTATCCCAGTGTCTTTTTATGAGTGTCCTCTATTCCATTTTCTCTTTCCCTTTCTGCAGTGTCTGTCATACAGGAGTTCTTTTTCAGATTGTCAATTTTCATTAGCTTTCTTTATCTTTCAAGCTCCTGCTTTGTCATATGTTTGTTTTCTCCAGTGTTGGTCCATGCATGCTTTCATAACTCCTTCTCTTGGTTTCTTCTCAAAGAGTGATTATTCTCTTTCAATTACCTTGATGTATCCATTCTTACCCCTGCCCTGAGTCCTTCTTTTCCTGTTCTTGCCATATTGTGTATGACATTTCTCCCTGTTGGTTTAAGTTGTAGAGAGTCTCTTTACTCAGCACATTAGCCTGGGTAGGAAAAGGAATTTGAGAGAGACATTTTATCCAGCAGCATTAAGTTGTCTGGGATTCTGCTTTTCTTGCATGTTGAGATGGCATTTAGGCCCTGATGCCTAGAAATTTATGACGTATCACCTTCTATAATCATGTCTTTACAATCAAACTGAAGGGAGTTAGTAGAACACTAAAATTCAGTTTCGTTTGTCTAGTAAATTTTAAGCAACTGTAAAGCAACTTCTAAGATTAAAATATACTTTCTGTATGAGTGCTACAATTTTATAACAAAAGCAGCTGCTCTTTTCATTAAATCTGACAGTAGAGTAAAAGAGTAAAAACAGGAGGATTTTTTTTTATTAGTAGCTTTATTCTATTCTCTTGATAGCAATTTGTACTTAAAATCCTTAAAAAAGATGCAAACCAAACACAAACACAAACCCCAAACCAAACAGCAGCGTAACAAAACACACGCTTGCCCTTCAGATTCATGTTTGCTGGAAGGATAACTACTGCCTAGGTTTAATGGGTGGGTGTTAAGTGAAGTACATTATTGTGCACGGAGTGAGCACAGGTTTGATATAGGATGGTATATAAGTATACAAAACAATGTTTTTGATTCCTAGTCTGGTCTGCAGTGGTGAGAAGCGTCGACGTGAGCAGGAAAGCAAATACATTGAAGAACTGGCTGAGCTGATATCTGCTAATCTGAGTGACATTGACAATTTCAATGTCAAACCAGACAAATGTGCTATTTTAAAAGAAACTGTGAGACAGATTCGACAAATAAAAGAACAAGGTACAGTTCCTTGCTAAGTCAAAATTAATAGTTTCATTTCATTGTGATTCTTTTTTTGTAGCAATAGTTACTTGGGAAATTGAGTAGTGGTTTTCACAATAGCATGTAACTGAGCAGTCTTTGACTTGATTCAAACCTTAAATGCACCTTAAGTAATTTTCTATTTAAAAGTAAACAAGTATTTATCATCACTTTTTATTGGAAATCGGGATTTTAAAACTTCGTATGGCCTTTCTTACCAGCTTTGTACCACAGACAAGTTAAGAAAAAAAGGAGATGGTACTCTGCCATCTGCTTGTACACTATACCAAATACTTACCAATATGAAGAATACATGTCGTTGCCTTTCGTTTCAAGGAAACCTATCCTTATCTTATGGGCAAGCCTCCAGTCAGAGATAGTGATTTTTATGGATTTTTTTTTAAATTGCTTTTTTAGTATGATTGAATTTACTCATACTATAGCCAACTCAACAAAGGAGAAAGAAGCACTGCATCATGTGTTGGTAAATTCTATCAGCTAGGGTAAGCCTAAGTGATATAATACTTTTTATTTAACTGACAGGTGTATGCAAAACCCATGTTTTGAAATATAGAGTGAGTGGTATATGTAATTTATTTTTTTAAACACCACTCCACTCCCATCTCCACCTCCCAATGACTAGCCTCCCAAGCTTATATGTGTCATTTGGGCAGTAAAGTATTAGAAAAACGGAATATGCTGTGGTTTATATCTTACCTGTTGCAGTAAATTACCACATCTTATGCTAAAATAATTTTCAAAAATCATCGTCTGTTTTTAAGGTTTCTTGTAGTGTCATTGAGTGTATTCTAATACTTCTTTATAGAGTTGAGATGTTGTACTCCTCTTGTGGTCTGCTTAACCAGCCAGTAAGTACCACAAAATAAAGTTCACGGTGGTTTTTCTGTAATTCTGTAATTAATTATTTTTCTGTAATTTATGGAATTTACGCTGCATAGCGTAAATTCCCATTCCACCTTCCCCTGCGATAAATTAACTTAGGATATTTTGATTCTTTAAATATGACTTTATTATATGCATGCACACACGTAGATACACGTGTATACACATACGGACACACAGCTGTTAACATGAATCAAAGCCTTCTTGTAGAACAGTGGTGATAGCATCTGAAGACTGTGACCAATGATAATGAGATGATCCAAATAAAAAGATAAGAAAGAGATAGATATGAGTGTGTTTAATGGCTATTGAAAGACTCAGCAGGTATTCATCAGACAGTGTCAGAAAAGCAAGAAATGTTCACAAAGCAAGTTCATTGTGTCAGCTTCAGCTGCTAAGTCAATTTATGTGAGCAAAGAGTTTGGCATTATGTGGCCATGACATTTTTTCTAGTCTTGGCGGCCAACAGTGTTTGACCCTCCTCTCTCATTTGTGCATCTTTTCGCCTTTACTTCACACTGTCCCTAGGATGTGGCTTGTAATACTAAAATGTATCTGTCACATGAAAAGTCGCTTTATGGAAATTTTATCTTTTGGCTTTCAGGAAAAGCAGTTTCTAATGATGATGATGTTCAGAAAGCTGATGTATCATCCACGGGTCAAGGAGTTATTGACAAGGATTCATTGGGACCTCTTTTATTACAGGCAAGTACAAATTAGGCCCTAGTAAACCCCTATGGAACCCAGTACTTATGGCAGGTGAAAATATTACAATAAAGTATGCAATCCTGTAGTAATGAAATAGTATGCAAGCACCATGCAGAAATAAGTTTGAAAGGTTCAGGAATAAAATCTATCATGTTTTCTTAATTTTGCTGAAATTCTCTGTAGATGGAAATAGAATAGCCTTTGACTTTTTCTAATATTCCTATGCTTTATTTACTCTAGCAGTCATTAGCAAATTACTGCCAAAGCAGAGCTTATTTGTACAAGGAATATTTTATTTCTTGTAGGGGTTACTCATTAAATAGAGGAGTTTTTGCAAGGAGAGGTTCGTTATGTGTGTCTGCATTTGTGTTACTAAATTAGGAAGCATTTTAAATTAATGTTGCTATCAAGTAAAATAACCCAAGAATAATAGTAAACGAAGGTACGTAGCAAATAGCCTTTCTTTATGGTTAGAAAACCAATCTGATATTTACAAGTTCATCAAAGTGTTTTTGAAGCTTAGTTTTTTAACATCGATATTGAATTTCTCTTTCAATTAAGAACATACAGTATTTGGCTAGATCCTCCTATCTCATCACTTGATAGTGGAAATGTCTTCATATTCATGACTCCCTTCTTGTTTCTACTGAACCTCTTGTTTCAATTCGCTAACTATTGAATTAATGGTACAAATTCATGATCTAGTGTTCGTATAAATCAAGAATGAAACAAGAAGGCTGATTATCAATGTGAAAACTGAATGGAATATCACGTGGACATATTAATTATTATTATTTAAATAATTTCCTACCAGACACGCTTTTCCTCAAAAAAGAATTTTAAACTTCATCTCTATCCTTGAAAATAAGTGAATACATTGCAAATTTATCACCCACACAGCTTTTAAATTAAATTATGTTGAGAATTAGTCATTATGTCTTACATGATATGTTGTCGTGCTAATATTTAGGCATTGGACGGCTTCCTCTTTGTTGTAAATCGAGATGGGAACATAGTATTTGTGTCAGAAAATGTCACACAGTATCTGCAGTATAAACAAGAAGATTTGGTTAATACAAGTGTGTATAGTATCTTGCATGAAGAGGACCGGAAGGACTTTCTTAAAAACTTACCTAAATCTACAGGTAGTAAAAGTTTATTTACTACACTTACTAGACTATTTGAAAACAATCAGAGAAGACAAAAATACCTCATAAAGGATAACCTTTCAAAACAGATGACTTCTATAAAGAATATTTTACTACAAGAATATCTTAATCTTGATAAATATTACTGTGTTTTTACAATAGCATGCCATCAGAAAGAAATGTGCTGGAAATTCACACTTTACTTTAGCCCTTTGCATTTTTTTTACCTATAACTTTAAAAGAGTGACGCTAAAGGAACACCTTCCCTAATACCACAAGGCTGGCTGAAGGAACTGCTTGTTTTTAAAGTATGTGAGCGACTTCCCAGCACTTCTTCAAGTGACTGAAAGTGTCGTGCAAAAGAGAGTGTTTTGTACTTGGTTCTCAATATTCCGATTTTTATACCAAGCTATATTGATGGTATATTGAGAAGGCATCTTAAAATAGTCTTTAATATCTGTAATCTAGGAACAGGGTATCTAAATTAAGAAGAATCAGTTATGAGTTGATTGTATCTGAAAATCTATATGAATTCTTACTGTGTTCTTTCAAGTTAATGGAGTTTCTTGGACTAATGAAACACCTAGACAGAAGAGCCATACATTCAATTGCCGGATGATGGTGCAAAGCTCTCATGACCTCTTTGAAGATGTAGGTGGCTACCAGGATATACGTCAAAGATATGAAACTATGCAGTGCTTCGCTTTATCGCAGCCAAGAGCTATGATGGAAGAGGGGGAAGGTAGGAATTTTTGCGGAATTGTCATGCATAGAAATTTCTGTGAAAAGCTCTTTGGTGTTCAGCAAACCATTTTCAAGAATGCAGCAGCTTTTATCCTTACTGTCTGTACTTCCATTGTAATAACAAAAGATGCTTCAGCTATTTTATTGGATTCTTCAACACAGTAAAACAGGAGATGATGAAAGAAGAAACATTCTTTTTTAAATACAGATTTGCAGTCCTGCATGATTTGTGTGGCGCGTCGTATCACAACTGCAGAAAGGGTATTTCCAGCAAATCCAGAGAGCTTTATTACACGGCATGATCTTTCAGGTAGGAAGCATACCCGGGAGGAAGGTACAAAGGAGTCTTCTTTGTCCACGTGCTCTTGTTTTAAATAAATGGAGTGTGTATTGTGTATATGTAGTGACTAACAGAATTCATACTGAGAATTCCCGACTGCTTTTTTGCAATACAGCATTGTTGGTGTTGAGATGTAATGAAACCTGTGGGAGGCATTTTCTTCTCTATGTTACTGTTTTGTAGGTTGCTAAAAACCATTACTTGTGTTTTAGCTAGCATTTCAAGTGGTTGTCATTCTGCTTTCCTTTACGCAGAAGTATTTTAGGTCATAAGGGGAAGTCCTGCAGAATGTTTATATTTTTATACTATACATGAGCTAATGTTTAAAGTGGTTCATGCTTTTTAAATGGAAAGAGTTGTATAATCTAAATGGGACTTTGTGTTTATGATGTTCGTTTGATGTAGTTGGTCGCTATTTTTTAAAATTTTACTCTGTGTGCATCCCTTAGGTGCCTGTAACCAGAGACTAAAAAGTTACTGTTTTCTAAAGCTTTGACATTGACCTGTGGGTGACTAACTTCCTCTTACTCAGTTACATAAATCCCCTTGAATAGTGATGCTTTAACAAGCAGCATCATATTCTCATATGGCAGATAATTCATAAATGGAACTTCTGCATTCTCGGAATTTGGTGATTAAAAGGGCTATATTGGAGCCTTAGGAAATGTACCATATCTATACAAAAAGAATTGTCATAGTCTTGAAGAGTTTAACTTGTACATTTTCTTTCCCGTTAAGGCAAACTTGTCAACATTGACACAAACTCATTACGATCGTCCATGAGACCTGGCTTTGAAGATATAATTCGTCGCTGTATTCAGAGATTCTTATGCCACAATGACGGGCAGTCATGGTCAAATAAACGCCACTATCATGAAGGTAAAAATCAGTTTACAATGTGTGGGTCACATTGCTTCTCCTAGCGGCTGCATTTTTTTCTGAAATAAAAAAGCTAAATTCTGCCTGTGTTTCTTTTTTTACATGGTTTTTGTTAATTACTCTGATTCATTTACAAGCTGAAGGAGGATGACCTCCTGATAATGAGGAATTCTGCTGGGAGTTGTTTGGTTTTTTCAATGTGTTTGTTTTGGAATTAACTTGGAAAATACCAGATACATAATCTGGGTTCCTCAAGGAAGCTATTTTTCTACAGATGGATACAGCAATGACAGAGACAGTTATATTTCTATGATGATATATCATCTTTAATTATCATTATCTTGTTATTTTTGGGTAATGTTAGTTTGATGTTATTTCATTTCACTCTTTCCTTTGTTAAAGAACCACTCTCTGAAAGTGATAACACTTGTGTTGATGCTTTTTTCTTATTCTCAAGACACACGGCTCAAAATATTTTCCGCGTTCCAGTGCCACATATTTTGTAATGCTAATTTGATAACCTCCATAGATAAGTGAAGTACAGCCACAGTCTTCAGTAAGAAAGATAATGTTTTTTAATTATTCCAGGCTCTAGTCTTTTTGAAGGATTTACAGAGTAATTCAAGCACAGGAGATGTTAAATCAAGAGGAACTCATAATGTCAGAAAATGAATTTTCCATTCCATTGGAAGTTCTTCAACATAACTAATCAAATGAATCCTAAATTAGCAAGAGACTTGAAGCTCGAATTAAACCAATAGTTTCCACAATTTTTTGATTTAAGCAAACTTAAAATTTCTTCCCCAGGCAGGAGCCATGGACTTTGTAATCTAGCCTTGGGAGTCTGTTAACAAATGCAGAACTTTGCCAGTTGTGTCTGGTGAGCACAAAATATTGCAGCATCAGAATAATCTTGTTTGCTTTTATCTTCCCTCTATTGGTATAGGAGAAATAGTGGAATACTTCCTTTTTCTCTGTATTTATTTTGGGTAGGTCTTATTTATTTATTAATTCATTCATTTATTCATTTATTTATTTTTAATGGGTTTTTGTGTTTAGGTGGAGTAATCTTCAGTAAAAGAAGGGTATTGTGTCAAAAATATCTTATAATTCTTCCTAATAATTCTTGGGATTTTAAATATTAGCTATATTTTAATGTATTCTCTTTACAGCTTATACGCAAGGTCATGCTGAAACCCCATTGTATCGATTTTCTTTGGCGGATGGTACAATAGTGACAGCACAAACGAAGAGTAAACTGTTTCGAAATCCTGTAACTAATGACCGCCATGGATTTATCTCTACCCACTTCCTTCAAAGGTGAACTTAGTAGTATCTGTTTATAATTTAAGTGTTACATTTTTAAGAAATACATCTGACCTTGAAGACAACCTGAGAAAATAGCATAGTAAAATATTTTACCTGATTAAAACTCAGATGAGGAATAATTTGGGAAGCAGAGCTGCATAGCATACAAATAAATGCGTAAACCTCACAGAGTCCCATGTGGCAGAAAGACAGTCACAGTCAAAAGAGAATTTTTTTCTCAATACCTGCTCAAAGCCTGTGCTATGTTTGTATTAGTCTTTTGTGGTAGCATTGATGAAACACTGAAAATAGAGATGCTCAGTCTCTATGTGCTTTTTCAGACCAATTAAAAAGACAACAAAACCCTCTCAGATGCATAATCCATAACTGAAATGTACCTTAAGTAGTATTTCCTATCGCCTGTTCTTGATCTTTGCAAGATTAACTGAAATGTCACTTTGGAGGGAATCTGTCTCCTTCTGGCATTAGAGTGCCTCCAGATGCTGAAAAATTAGTAACTGAGCTTGCTCACGGTCACACACTGTTAATGTGCACAGTGGAAGGGTGTCAGGCATTGACTCAGGAAGGGGATGAGAGAAGGAGGATCTTTAAATGAATAAATCTGATTAATAATCTGATCATTGATAGAAGCTTTTTGAGGCAGTGACTGTATGTGCTTGTAACTCGAAGCCTTCAAAGGATCAAACATTTCTGTAGCGAATAAATGAATGTCGTGGCTTAGTTCTGCTTTTGTGGAAGCTTGAATTCTCACTGCTTTTTTTTGGAAAAATATTTGGGCGATTAATTAACAATGTATTTGTACCACATGATTCCAAATAAGGTTTTAATTTGTTTTCTTTGGGTTTCTGGGGCTGATGTTGAATTTACAGAGAACAAAATGGATATCGGCCAAATCCTAATTCTGTTGGGCAAAACATCAGAACACCTGTGACTGGAAACACAAATTCTGTTAATGGTCTTATGAACATGTCACCTGGTCAAGCCATGCCAATGCAGAACAGAAACTATGGGATAGGAGATCCCAATGCAGTGGGTCAGCTCACCAGCGCTCGATATGGAAGCCCTGGGAATATGGGGCCAGTGAACTCGGGAACTGGCATGCAGTCCTCTGCTTATCAGAGTAACAGTTTTGGGTTAAATATAAATAGCCCACCACATGGCAGTCCTGGCTTGACTTCCAGCCAACAGAATCTAATGGTGTCTCCTAGGAATCGAGGGAGTCCAAAAATGAGTTCACACCAGTATTCTCCAGTTACAGGTATTTTATTTTTGCTATAAGCTCTTTTTTTTTTTTTCCAAGCTCTTTTTTCTTACTTCTATCTGAATTCCATCTTTCATCCATTTTAACTGTTCTATATGAACCTGTATGTGTTACTTGAATGTAATATACCTGACTTCATGTATTATCTTAATGTCATGTGTAATCCAAAGGAAGTCATGCGTAATCCAAAGGAAGAGTACATACCGGCAGTACTGTAATCTAATAAATTTGATCTCTGTCACATGATACAGGTATGCACTCGCCAATGGGATCTGCCAGCAACACTAGCAACAGCACTTTTTCTAGCAGTTCTCTTAGTGCTCTGCAAGCCATTAGCGAGGGTGTTGGAAATTCCCTTTTATCAACGCTTTCTTCAGCGGGTCCAAAATTGGATAATTCCCCAAACATTAGCGTAACTCAGCAAATTAAAGCAAGTACCCAGGACTCCAAAAGCCCTTCTGGTTTGTATTGTGAACAAAACCAAGTGGAAAGTTCCATCTGCCAGTCAAACAGCAGAGATCTCCTTAGTGAAAAAGACAACAAAGAGGGAAATCTGGAGGCATCTGAAAGTCAGAGAGGACCATCTGAGAGCAAAGGGCATAAAAAACTCCTTCAGCTACTTACGTGCTCCTCAGATGAAAGAGGACATTCTACAGCATCAAACTCACCTTTAGACTCAAATTGTAAAGAATCTTCTACCAGCGTTACCAGTCCTTCAGGAGTTTCCTCATCAACATCTGCAGGGATATCTTCCTCCTCAAACATGCATGGGTCGCTCCTGCAAGAGAAGCACAGGATTTTACATAAATTGTTGCAGAATGGTAATTCTCCAGCAGAGGTGGCCAAGATCACAGCTGAAGCCACTGGTAAAGACACATATCATGATGCTAGTAACACAACCTCCTGTGGAGAAGGCACTGTCAAACACGAACAACTAAGCCCAAAGAAGAAAGAAAGCAATGCTTTACTAAGATATCTACTAGATAAAGATGATATTAAGGAACCACTTTCCAAAGACTTGAAGCCTAAAGTAGAAGGCATGGATAATAAGATGGGACAATGCACAAGTTCTACAATTCCTATTTCAAGTCAAGAAAAAGAGATGAAATTAAAAATGGAGCCAGCAGAGGAGGTATAGTGTAATGTAAAATGGTGTCAGTGAGCTAACCAATATTTTATTATTAAGTAAGTGACTAAATATAGAACACTCTACAGTGTGCATGTGTCAACATTTCTAAAAAGGGTCTGTGCAAATGATGTGAAACAATAAACTCAGGTTTAATTGTGAATGAAAAAGCGCAAACAAAAAGAACTACAGGAGATATGTAACCAGATCTGATGTCCTGAAGTGTCCAGGACTAATGTTTTTAAGTTATGGTAGGATTAAGTTAATATTTACAAATTACTCCTTAAAATTAGATCTTAGCACATGTTTGGTTTTATGTCTTAGTAGGAAATGGGCCCGTAACTGCCTCTGTACTTAGTTGGCAATGCAAGAGCGAAAGGTAAAGCCTGATTTCATTTTGAAAATATAAACAATACACAAAAATGTGTAATACTTGAAACAGCTGTGATTTGGTTTAGTTCATTCATTGGTTTTAGCACTCTTTTTCTTTCTTTAAATGAGGGAATATGTTCTTCCAAATGTATATATATATAAATATAAATAAATATATATATATATATATGCATGTATGTATCCAGCATTCAAATAAATACGTACTAAAATGTATAAATAATTTGTATAAATAAATAAAAACAAATAAATTCGAGAGCTGGAGTTCCGAGAAATGTCATGATACAGAAAACTAGCATCATGGAGCAACTATTCTGAAACCAACAGTAGACTTGTTAGGAACAGATGTTCTTAAAATTATAATCTGTATATAATGTTTTTGTATTTAAGTTGTAATATCTGGGACTTCAAAGTAAACAGTACTGGTCAGTATGGCAGAGTTTACTGAAGATATATTGATTTCTTAGACCTTGAATTTCCCAAATCAATAATAACTGGGTAAAACACAAAAAAAACACCACTTTTTTTTTTTTTTGTATTAGCTACTGGCTGACTATAAATGAAACACCTTATAACACTGTTTGAATACCACTTATGGAAAAGTCACTATCAACTCTGTAGTATACACAACATGTAGTTTCAGTACTTGCTCCTGAGATGTAATTAAGGTATTCAGAGAAGCTTCTTTCCTAAAGATGTCGCTCCACTATATATGAATTATTTTCTATTGAAGCTCTGTCTGATTTAAAGACAAATTTTTAAAGAAAGTTAGGGCTCCAACTGATCAGAAAAACCTGTGCATAATTTTTGTGTCTTGTAGTGTTCACTATTGCCTTTTTGTATATGATAGATACATTATTTATCACTGAATGTTACACATTCTCAATGTTGGTCACTATCATTAATGCTTTTATCTTTGTAACTTGTGATGTTTGAAATACTTATATTCAAAAGTGCTTTTCATTTTAGTTATGTGTGTTTTCTGCTGATCCTCAAAATTACCCAAAGAAAATACTCAAAAAAAAAGGTATCTAAAGGGTATCTGAATTTTTGGAAGTGAAAAGATAGCTCCAGATAGCGTCAGTGAATTAAAAAATTTGTCCCCCAGTCATATATTTTAAGATTAGCAAGGATCTAATTAAAAATGGAAGTATAGCCATATGAGAGTAAATAACCTTGGTATTTCACTGCATCATTTTCAGATGAATGGAGACTTGGATAATTTGGATGCAATTCTAGGTGATCTTACTAGTTCAGAATTTTACAATAATGCTATGTCTGCGAATGGAGATAACCCTGGAACAAAGCAAGCATTATTTCAAGGAAGTGCCCTCTTGGGTAAGGAATTAAATCTACCACCTGGGTTTTCAAGTTAGGGTTTTCTTCTTACCTGATGTAAACATAATGCATCCTCATACCCTCAGAAAATACCTTCTTCCTCTCCTATATCTTCAAGGACAAATGTAATGCAAGATAGATAGCTAATTATGTTTTCATAGGCTATTATGTACACTATTAGCTGTCTTGACAGCACTCGCCTACTATACACACAATGAATAACATTCAGTTCCTTGTTTTATGGTTTATTCTGGCTTTGTCTAATGTAGATTTCTCAGAGACAAGTCATCAGGAAAGATCTTTTGTGAGCTGTAAATTAAAATTGAGAATTTTTATCCCTCACTGATGACTAGGGATATAATACGGGATTGGTGACAAGCTTTTAATTTCTTTCTTATTCTGTGTGAAGATATCTTGTGGCCAGTAAATTCTAATCATTACTCCTCCTTGACATCAAAAGGAATGCCCTTCCTTAGTAGGAGGGGAGGATAACTGAGCTGATAGACCAGCGTCATGGCAGTTGTTGCTTTCTTTCATGACACTGGCCATCTCTTGATTATACAGGGCAATGGATTGCTGAGATAACCAAAGGAGGTGAGACATGGATAATGAAAAATATAAAACCAGGTACAAGAACACGAAAGGACAGTATTGGCTGTAAAGCACAGTGATTTGTAGGTTAATTATCCATAGAGGACACTGTGCTCAGGAGCACATCACGTCATTACAGAACTTAAAAGGAAGCTTTTTTTTTTTCGTGTAGGGCCACAGGGAACTGCCTTTGACTTTTACTGCAAAAGGTCCTAACTATGTGTTCAAAATGGGAATTTTTGTTGTGAAAACATAGGCAGCATAACTGTTCCTGGCTAGCTTAAGACCAAGTGTATGAGTTCATAAAGAGATGGGACTAATTTGAGTCATTAATAGCATATTTTATTTAAAATTTACAGTTGCATGCATCTTTTAATTCTTTAACAGGTGTGAAGAGTCCCCAGTCTATGCAGACTACTCGCCCACCTTTTAACAGAGCCTTGTCTTTAGACAGCCCTATGGGCTCAGGTGCTTCAGTGAGGAACGTCAATGCATTCTCCATGTTACAAAAGCAAAACTTGATGGGTGGAAGTCCACGAATGATTGAAAACCAAGAAAATTTTGGATCAAATCTGGGTTTGTTGGTTGTATACAAACAGCTCTCATTGTAAAAGAAATAGCTCTAATGTAAAAAAGGTTACAAGACTAAAATACAAATTTCAGTCAGAAGAAACTTTAACATTAAAGAATTTTAATTTTACCATCATTAGTACTTCTGATTTAATTGTCTTTGCTAAAATTATAAGAACATAACCGTTTATTACCTGTGTCATTACCAGTACTTTGCTATAAGTAGTTAAATTATTTTTTACTATTTTGAGTTTTTAGTTTAACATGTGCTTTTGATATATAGAAGCAAGAACAGTTCAGTGACAGCCAGTCATTATGAATTTTACTTATATTTAGACTCATACAGTTTTTGTATGATTTAAAACTTGGCATGGTGAGCTCTAGATGCTTTTGTAGGACTTCAGCCAATTGCTCTGACATTAGCAGGTGCACTTTTATGAAATAGCAAAATAATTCGAAAACAAAAACACATAATGTACTCCAGATAATAAATATTTGTGTTTTCTGCTATTCATTATAGCAAGCGCTCCCCACAGAAATGTGGCTATGAATCAGCATCAGCCAGGAGACTGGGGTTTGCCAAACTCCAAAGTGAACAGACTGGAATCTGCAAATTCTGCTTCAATGCTGAGACCAGGACCTGAATTTAGTACAGCCCTTCCAAGGCCCCCAGAGGCTGGCTCTGTGTCTGGGCTGCCTGTTCGCTCCAACAGCATACCTGGTACTAGGCCAATGCTGCAACAGCAAATGATTCACATGAGTAAGTTCTTAGCTTCTTATTGTTCTACATAGCACTATTTCCCTGGTTTCTTGGTAAGCATTCATCCTAAGAATCTTTGAACTATTGGTAAATGCTAGATTTTCATTGAAAGGCTTTTTGAGGTTGAGTCTGTTATTGTTCCCTGACTGTGACATTTTATGATTTTTTGGTGATGTTCTTGTTTTCTTCTGGTGCTCTACATCTCATACACAGATAATTTGTTCTGGGTCCTGAGACTGGGTGGGGGGGATAATTTCTGTGTGTTTCTTTAGTGCAGTAGTTCTTTGCTAAAATCCAGGAACTAAACGGCATCTATGATTCCGTATGTAAAGATGCTAGCATTGTGGTTAATTTAATTCATCGTATTTGATCTGGTTTTGTTTGTTTTTTTTTGTTTTGTTTTTTTTTTTTTGTTTGTTTGTTTTTGTTTTTGCTGTTAACTTCTTGGTAATCAATGTCTTGTAAAGTTTTTTCTCAATTATTTCAAACTTCTTTTCACATGGAGTAGCCACATTGCACATACTGGTTTTCTTCTAAGTATTCTTATGTGCATGACAGAAAATAAGCTGCATGTCTAAAATATGAACAGTCTTAAAGCCTGTGGGTTTCTTCTGTTTTATATGTCTAACAAATGTTTAGTGTAGAGCTGAAGTTCTACAGTCTGCTATGCCAATATCAGTATGCCCCAAACCAGCTTAAATAGACAGCATTCCTTTCTTATAATGGAAAACTACCAGGGCTGTCACCAGTTCCCTTAAACAGACTTACTATTTCAATGCAATGAATGAATATAAGACTAAATACAGAAGAAATTTGTGCAGTCCTGACTAAGTCAGAATTTTCCAGCTTAGCTTCCTAGAAATCATTGATGCTAGGTGGTTCATACAGATGCTGGGAAATAATGGGATGACATAAACTGTCCTGTGTAGTGCTGTGTGTCCCTGGATAGGTAGAGGGGAAAAAGGTACTCCCAAAGAGCAAAATGTTGTGTACTTTATGTTTCTTTTAATTTCCACTCTGTATTGGAATTCAAAATGCCAGATTTTGATGTCCCTATGACAGTGTGTATTTGCTGGTACCCAGATGTCATTGTCCAGAATTTTTGTTGGGGGTTTTTTCATGTAAGGTATTGTGTCTTTCACGCTCCTATTTAGAGTCTAAAGGATTAGAAGTAGCAATTCTGCTCTAACAGGGTAGCAGGTCTAGATCACTGTCTGCTGTATTTACATCTGTGGTCTACTATAAATGTGAAATTATCTTGACTGGGAGTTCATGTGTGCATACACTGTAAAACACTATAACGGAAAGGTTACAAAGCTGCTTGACAATTTGCATGATCATCCTCATGTGAACACTAGGAGAGCAAGATGAGACCTTCAGTTTTTAAAAAATACACAAATGCTTTTCCTTGCAGGGCCAAATGAGATAAACATTGACATGGGAGGTAATCCCTATGGACAACCTGGACTTTCTAACCAACCTGGATTGTGGCCTGACAATATGATGTCGATGGAGCAAGTGTCACAGGGTTCACAAAACAGGTAGAACTGGGGAAGGTTTTAAGATAATTCTAAATACAACTGTTCACTGTCTGTCAGAAGAATTTAAGACCTGGAAATAAAATTGTGTCGCATACGCAGTGGGGATAACAGATTGGAGGCAGAATTCCATTTCTGGAATGTTTCAGAACTGTTTCCATTTCTGCTGGTGATCTGACACTGGATATTTTTTAACTGAGCTCCGCAAAAGTCATTGTTAACAAAATCTATCAATCCTTGAATTGGGAGGCACAGAAAAAACAGATGGGAGACTCTGAAGTCCTATCTCTGTGGCACATGGTAAAACCAGGAGAAAACAGAATTTACGTGTGTTTTAAGGATGCATGGAAGGTTACTGGGCATTTTAGGACATAAATTTTGGACTTAAGTTTTTAAGTCTTACTTTGGTTGTCTGGGTGACTATAATACTTAATCACACCCAGGTCAACATATTATATAAAAACTGTCGTTTTTCTTGTAATGGTTGTAATGAATTCCTTCACTGAAAGAGTGGTCAGGCATTGGAATGAGTTGCCCAGGGAGGTGGTGGAGACACCATTCCTAACGTGTTCAAGAAACAACTGGATGTTGCACTTAGTGCTGTAAGTGTGATTGACAAGGTGGTGTTCCCTCAAAGGCTGGTCTCCATGATCTTGGAGGTCTTTTCCAGCCTTATTGATTTTATGATTTTAGTGTTTTTTTTTTTTACTTTTAGACAATTAGTTAGAAGCTCTTTGGATGATCTCTTATGTTCGGCGCCAAATATGGAAGGCCAGAATGATGAAAGGGCACTTCTGGATCAGCTGCACACACTATTGAGTAATACAGATGTCACAAGTCTGGAAGAAATTGACAGAGCATTAGGTATTCCTGATCTTGTAAACCAAGTAAGTAAACAGATATTTTGGCTATCTATTTTCCAAAGACCAATATTATTTTATTACTTGAAAAGAAAGTCAAGAGGACCTCCTCATTTACTTCATCTCATCACATCCTCATCTTCATATTCATACATTTCCCTTTGGAAATCTTCATATTGACTAGTGATTTTCAATGGAGGAGCTCAGTATGGATTAAATTTCTTGTGCATGACAAGAAATACAAAGTGGCATATTCTTACAGAAGTTTGTTGTATAATGCCTTGGTATATATAGGTGGAGTGTAATTCATTATAATTCTATAAACTGAGAATTCTGTTGGGTTTCCTTAGTAGCCTGCTGTCAGCTGAGCTTAGATTGTGAATTATTTGACTGTCAGTGATGTGGATGCTTCCCTCTCCTTCAGTTCCAGGTTGTATTTGCATGGCTAGCAAATAGAGAAAAGAAATTCTGTGAGTACTTTGGAAGTTGCTAAGACCCACATGACACCATCATTTGTACAAATAGCATCAAAAAATGCAGAAGGACTTGAATAGTGACACTGGTCTGCCTGTGTATGCAGTGTGCAGCAAAACTGATTTAAAAATAATTATTACTATAAATCACTTTTGCTATTTCATTCATTTGGAGACAGAACTAACAGTAGCTGTCCATGCTATGTTCTACCCAAGAAATTGCTGGCTGGTGTATTATGCTGAGTTAGCTTTATTGCTACTTTAGAAATTCCATATATACTGCTAGTGAAAGCACTTCTGTATCTGTTGAAGGGACAAGCTTTGGAACCCAAACAAGATTCATTTCAAGGTCAGGAATCTTCAGTAATGATTGACCAGAAGCCTTTGTTATATGGTCAACCGTATCAAGGGCAAGGGCCAGCAATGCCAGGAAATTTTAGTAACATCCAGGGACAACAGCAGTCTTTTAATTCAGTGATGAATCAAATGAGCCAAGCAAGCAATTTTCCTCTGCAAAGTATCCATCCCCGAGCAAATGTGATGAGACCTCGGACCAACACACCAAAGCAGCTACGCATGCAGCTCCAGCAGAGGCTTCAGGGACAGCAGGTAATTTTTTGCTCCTACATTTACACTTCCTTCGTGTTTCAGAATGGAATCACACAGAATTGTGTTGCTGTACATATATAACAATGGATATTACAACAGATGATTGAGAGGGTGGATCTTTTATTTTGACAGTGCTTCTCATTGAATTGCCTGATGGCTGTAGGAGTAGAAGAACATTTATTAGGACAAGTGTTTCTCGAGAACTTCATCGTCCTCCCTAGCTACAGATTGGATTGGTTCCTGCAGCGCACAGGATTGTTAGCTAACAATTCCTAGCTAAACAATTGCTAGCTAAAACAGTGCTTTTGTACATGTAACTCTGCATGCTCTCTGCGTTTAGTATTTTTTCGGAACCTCACAGATAGCATTAAATTGGAGCTGTATTTCTACTGTAAATCAGGTGTTACTTCTTTCTCACTGTGTTCTCTGACTGATCATTTGGGCTTATCGATATATGGGTTTGCTTTCCGTTTAGTGATTTGATGTAATTTTAGATATTTTCTTGGGATGAAAGGTGAGAGAATAGATACAGCCACATAGATCTTAACACTAGGTTGAAAACACTGCTGAAAAAATTGGTGGATGATTTCAGCATTGAATTCCCCACGTGAAAATGCAGGCTTGATATTAAATACAGTGTACAAATAAAATTAGGAAAACTGAACTACTGCTGTGTGACATGGTGTGAGAACAGAATACATGCAGGTAACACCAAGGCAGCAACAACACACAGCTGAAGTACAAAGAGTAGGTTTATTCCGTCATCCTGGATTTGAAAAAACTGAGACACATACACCACTAAGCTCATTTTAGAAGGGGCAAAAAGCACCCAGGCCTGAGCCCTGTATTCCATATCAAAAGGGCCTGGAGCATGCACAGTCCTTCAACCAGGCTCTACTTTCACATCTCCAGATCCTCTTATCTCCCTTCCCCCACCTTTACAAAGAGGCCCAAATCTATGGGAAAGGCTTTTAAAAGTCTTTAACAACATCCTGCTATATAGCAAACATAAATATGTGAATTTTCTCAGCCAGACTATTTTCTAACATCTCCCTGGTGCCTGGTTGGTCTTTGAGAGAAAACAATTCTAAAAACAACTTCCTTTTCTGTCTCCTTGCCAATCTTCCATTTTTCAACCCTTTCCTCTCCACACATGGAGCAATGCTAGGAAATACTGTGTTCTCTCTTGGTTTTCTGTGACACTTATTGTTTAAAACAAATAGATAATCTGCTCTTTATTCCTAAAGAGGGATCATTTAAGGAAAATTAAAAAACCAAAGCCAGTTAATGCTGTACTGTTTGAAGGGTTTTTCTTTTTGTGTGTTTGAGCTGTTTAAACAAATAGTTTGTTTAAAGACAAGGCAGAAATTAGCCATTGCACTTTATGGATTCAAGAGGTCTGTAAAGAAAGTGTTTTTGCAGAAGTTACCATTACTGTTATTTTCAAGCTAATTGTGCTAAAATGTCTTTTTCCAAGTTTATGAATCAGACCCGTCAAACTCTTGAAATAAAAATGGAAAATCCAGTCAGTGGTACTAACTCAGTGATGAGACCAGTTATGCAGCCACAGGTGGGATCCCAGGTAAGTACTTACTACAGTAGCCATCTGTTTAGAATTTCAGCCTTCTTTCATGGCTTTACAGCATTCCTCTTTGGTTTTGTTCCTCTGCATAATTTTTTAAAAAAGGGTTTTTTTGCCTCCCTTATTGCTGAGATTGCTGGAGGATTTGTTCATTAGGTCATGCTGTCAATTCAGTATGCCAAGTTTTTCGTGTAAACTATCATTGTTTCTTTAGCACTAATGACAACTTAATGAAAACTTTTGACTTAATATTTTGATGATTATTTTCTGTACTGTCTGTGGGATTTCCTTGACTTGCTGGGTCTTAGGAATGAGTTTGATTGACTCTGACATGATTTTATTTGTAAAAACATCTTCTAATATGATTTTTCTTCTCTTTGGGGGATAGCAGCAAGGTTTTCTTAATGCTCAAATGGTGGCTCAGCGTAACAGGGAACTAATAAGTCACCATTTTAGACAACAGAGGATGGCAATGATGATGCAGCAGCAACAGCAACCCCAGGCCTTCAGTCCACCACCAAATGTGACAGCCTCAGGAAGCATGGATAGTGCTTTGACAGGCCCTCCAATGGCTCAAGTTCCTTCACAGCAATTCCCCTATCCACCTAATTATGGTACTAGTACTAACATGTTTGGCTTTTTTTTCCATTTTGTCTGTTTTTCTTTTCCCTTTTTTTATTAATCCACACTACCTAAATACCAATCATTTTGAAAAACGGACTATACTGCTACAAAAAAAGGATGACTTTTCTCCTTCCAATCACTGCAAGAAGATGAACCAGAAGTAGTAGGTAATGATAACTGAAGTATATTCTATCTGTCTCCTTTGTTTTATTTTAAGGAATAAGCCAACAACCTGATCCTGCATTTAGTAGAGTATCAAGCCCTCCCAATCCAATGGTATCATCAAGAATTGGACCCTCCCAGAACCCTATGCTGCAGCATCCTCAGTCAGCAACAATGTACCCATCCTCAGAGATGAAGGGCTGGCCCTCAGGAAGCATCCCCAGAAACAGGTGAACTTCAGGATTACAACCTATCTCTCAAAGAGTTTTTAATTTTCTGGAAGTAGAAACTATGTTAAATAGCACATAGCAGGAAGAGCATTTACAAGAGGAAAAAGTAACTTTCTAGTGTCTGTATTGTCCTTCATCCTGCTCTGGTTTAGCAAATAAAATTATTATTTTATGCTTAGCTCCATTGATTCATATTGGACCTCTACAATCTTTGTAACCAGAAAAAACATTCAGTCTTTAAATATTAATTTAATATTTAAAGGAAAAATAACTTGGGGGAGGGGGTGGAGAAATACAAAATATCAAATAGTATTACAATAGATGATACAGCTGTAATAGTAGCCTCCAAAAAGGTTACATTCGGCATACACATACAACTGTGCATTTCTAAAAACTCCCAATTCCTTTTGGGAGGGGAGTTTCCTTGTTAAACAGATACTAGATAAAAACAGCTAAATGTGAAAATAGTTTTATCTTTCACGTGTTGACAGCTGGTGCAGGGAAGGCAATACATCAGTGTGTAAACTTCTTGGAAGTTGATTTTATTTGTCCTTTTGTATTTCAGTTCTTTTCCCCAGCAGCAGTTCAGCCATCAAGGTAGCCCAGCAGCATACAGTATGATGCACATGAATGGCAGCAGTGGCCATATTGGACAGATGAGTGTTAATACCATGCCTATGTCAGGACTGCCTATGGGTCCAGAACAGGTAAGTTGTACATCAAGAGTGATGAAAAGATTTGCTGACTCTTTTTCCATTGAATACAGTCTGCTTACATCCATTCTTCCTGCACAATCCTGCTCTCAGTTATCCTGTTTGTATTTGCATCTGTGGGCCTATTAATTTTATGTCCTAAGAGATACTTCCTTTTTGATGATACATAAGCAAATTCATAATGAGCCCAAGCTGTATGCTGGGATTAGCTGTTGACTTTGAATTGTCATGGATAAGATCAAGCCTTAAACTGCACAAAGGATGATGAAATACTTCTGAACCTGGAGAAAACCCCAGAAAAAAACCGTGGACATTGTGAAATGCATCTTCAGCAGATCTTGAAAATTACATGTAATAGTACACAAGTACAGGTCAGGCTAAGAATCCTGCTAGTGTGGTAGCCTTCTGGCAGACACTGATAATGACACTTGCCCTTACAATACCTTAGAATAACTTGTGTACACATAGCCAGAAATGACAGAAAATTTAGACCCCTCATTTAAGGTGAAAATGTGCTAATAACAGAAAAGAAAGCTGAAAAGAAAGCTGAAGTACAAAATACACTTTCGCTACAATCGTTCCACAAACTACCTAGGATGAGCAACATAATACTGACATAAGCTAAATCTATTCAAGTAAAAAGTACCTCGTGAAATTTTGTCCAGCATACCTGAGGAAGCAGTCAGAATTCTGGGGGTAAGTAAAATTTTGGAGGACTTCGATACAACAAAGGCCATTTATAAATAGGAGAGTATAAAGGTGAAATGTCAGATTTTCCAAATCTACATGGCATAAATATACCCAAATAGTGTGTTTAGGAAATTCTAGGACAGCATTTATTTTCTAGAAGTGTATTTTCAAAGTGGAGCATTAAAAAACTATTCTTCTGCTTCTAGGCATTGATTGGCAGTAGTTCCTTCTTCCAAAAGCAGTACACAAACCATTTCTTTCAGCAAAGATGTCTTCTCTGATGAAAGTATCTTTTCTTTAACAGAAATACTGCTGACATCTAGAACCACATCTTCAAACAAGAATGGTTGAATGCACTAGTATTAGAAAGGAAAGTGACACATTCTTCATGGCAAGTCATACTGGGCTTAACAGAAACCAGTGATTAATTTTCTCATCCAGAGGAAAACAAACCAAAAAAAACCCTACCCAACAAAAATACATTTTACTAGAAGCAGCCTATGAAATACTGTATGATGCGGGGTACAAAAAAAAGGTCATTAATATTTTTGGCACTCTTCCTCTAGGAAAGTGCATTTGGTAATGCCATTTTAATACATTTGATGAGTAGACTCCTGGAATACCTTATGTGTTTACTGTAGCTACCTTTAGCCCAGGCAGATGAAAGTGCCTGGAGAAGTCACAGTGGTAAGAATTTCCTGATTTCTCCAATAACAATATCTGACAGAGAATGTAGTACTTAGCCTTGACTCTTACATGAATCTATGAATATAAATGCTGCTTTTAGTCTATTATCCCAAGAGTCAGGGATTTCCCAAGCAAAGTAGCAGTGCAAAATTAATTGGCACATGCTAGTCTAAAATCTTGTCTGTTGAAGCCAAGGGTTGAAAAGAGAGGATAAACAATTTAAATTATTTAAACACAATTGTGACTAATATTTACAAATTGCTGTGCAGCTGAGTGCACTTTATAGAGGACTATATAATGGATTGATGCAATGTCTTTGATAAGGACTTAATAAGAAGGTAGGGTGTACTCATATTCCTTCACAATCTCTTAAGAATTACTTGAAAAGACTGCCTAATGTAATGTTTTCTGTGTGTGGAAATTAGAGCAATAATCTTTCATCTTTTTTTTTTGAAAAAGGCTTCAGAAAACTCAAGGCAAGACACTGCAGCCAGAATCAGAATTTTGCAGTCCTTTTTGTGAATAAATTTTGTAAATATGATCTTTAAAATAATGTATTATATATATGACTTTTGTAGGTCACTAACTCATTTTTGCAGAGTTTGTGAAGCTAAATGTTTAACAAAATTGATTTCTGGAAACTGAGTGTAGTTGAGATCCAAATTTTTTTGTTTTTTTTTTTAATTACATTTAAGGACTTTGAAGCTGGGTGACTTTGGCCCACATATTTCTCTTCTTTGGTCTCCAACACCTCATTTATTTTTACATGTTTAACACAGAGCTTTTTATAAAAAAATAGGCCAGTTGTTCAATACTTTCTCCACCTGTGAGCACTTCTGTTACATTTCTTCTTACCTAAGGCAGTTTGACATGAAGGCTCTGCTTTCTAAGATCTTACAACTTGTCGGGACAGACATGTCTGTCTGTACTAGGTTGCCTTTTCAGTTGATGAATCTGGATTGTGTCTTCTTGGTCAATTTTAATGAACTCAAAATGTTTTTTGAAAATGTTTGTCTGTTGCAAAATACTTGTTATTATGTAACATCCAGAAATCTTTAAGGATAGTAAGCCACATTTTAACCAAATGTCTACACCTCATTGGATTATTCTAATAGTAATGAATGTATTTTCTAAGCAGATTTCTGTCATAGCAGTATTTAAGTGTGGTTACATATTATTTGCTGGTAGCACGGGGGTCTTTTCCCCCCTCCGTTTTGGGTGCTTGAAATGAAGATCCCTTTGCACTTTTTGCAGTTACAAGGAATTAAACCGCTAAACCTTCCTAAGGGATGACCCAAAAATGTTTAAGATGTGTGGTGCTTCTGTTCTGTTGTTCGTTGTGTAATGGAAAACTGATTTCTCCCAAGTGAGTAAAAGAAACCAAAAATCCCTCATCTGTGTTCTTTTCTGCTTTTTCTTTTTTCTTTATTCTTGGTATGTTAGCAAGATGGGGTTTTATTGTTCAGAATATTCAGTGATCTTCCATTTTAATAGAAGTAAGTTTCAATAGAAATATTCTCATCATTTCATCCCTAGCGCCTAGCCAGCTGTGTAAGGGGAATTCAAAGGGAATGCAGATTAAATCGATCTACTTCATGTAACCCTGTCTCTTCCACTAGTACTGAGTATATATAGATTATCACAGCACTTACTTGGACTTTTCAGTCTGATTAACGTGTTTTTGTAATGCAAACTTTTAAAAGCCTAAGGAACTTTAATTTCATTTCTTGGGTCATATTTATTTGTTGAGTAAGTGCTGCTTACTGAGAGTGAAAGGCAACAATCCCTTGCATTTTATATCAAATCAGAATACACCAATATTTATATTTTGTAGTTGCTCATTATACTGATGGAAACTACAAACACCGGTTGCTTTCATTAGGTGAGCTCTTGGACTATATACTGCTGTATACATCTTGCAGTACAATTTTTTTTTTTTTAATTAGTAATTCTATTTATACATCTATGTATAACTGGTACCTACCTGACTGACATTATAAAAGCTCATCCTTTTCTCATATGTTTAGCATGTTGGAGCTTTCCAGTACCTACTTTTTTCTTTTTTTTTTTCCTGAATTAAAAGATTTTTAGTTTAAACTTGATGAAGGGGCAGGGGGCATTTTTAAAATGCATTGATGGTATATTTAATGGCAGCACTAAATTGTACATCTAGTTTGAAATCTATTGCCATTTAGTTACCACCATCAATTTGCTTTAGTCCTATAGCAGTAGATTTTTGTGAATTTTTTTTTTTAATAAAACCCACATAACATTATTCAGCAGTAAGAGATGAATGAGCTAGTGCAGCAGCCTCTGATCACTGCTGCATAAATGAGCGTTGTTTTGCTAAGTCTCTGTTACTTTTTTGATCACATGTGCTTATTTAACTTCTATGTAGTGCACTTTTTTCCTTGGCCTAAAATACTGCTTCTGAAGTGAGAAATCCAGACCACATTTCTGTCACAAGACAAAACTTACTTGAATGTTGCACCAGTTAGCACACCTTTTATTATAGCATTTATGTGCAGACCACCAGATGACAGAATGATACAGAAAGTGTGAAACCATGTAATTCTGAGAGCAATATTTTTAAAAATTCTCAGGAGAAGGCATACGGTATTGAGAATTGCATCTAAGCTTAGTTTACATTTACAAGTATTGCTTGAAATATCTGTATCTTTTCTTTTGCGAAACAGAGAAGTCACGGGGACTGATTTATAAAAGGGTTGGTTGTAAGGTGTTACTGCCCTTCTGGCTTTTGTGTTTGGATGTTAATAATAATGTAAATAAAGGTTTCTATTTAAAATCAGATTTTGGTGACACTGTATGAGCTAATATTTTCAGGGTGATTATCCAGTACAGGTCAGAGAAAATTCCCTGCTATCACTGATGAAAACTGTGTGTAAAGAACAATTTACATTTTATCTTAGTTGGCTGTAAAAGCTGAGGGAGTAACAATGGAGACCTTTCACTTACGAGACACACATTTAGCAGACATGAACTAGAATTTGTGTTTTTTTCAACTTAAATAGCAAACTTTAGAAGAGCTGAAAGGAGAAGAGGTGATATCTTTCCCTAAAACTTGGCAACAACAATTTCATTAAATAGCAGCTGCTTCTTGTGTCACATACAAGTCTCACAGCTCACTATTTTCTATAAAGGGGACAAGATAACTTTTCAACCTTCTGACTGACAAGTAAGTAACAGGCGCAGTAACACTGGCCCTGCAGGATTTTAACAGTCACCTTGCCAGAGACTATGAGTTAAATATACAAGGGCATGCAAATTTTTTTTAAAATCTAACCTCATATTCTTTCTGCATGTACACTGGGAATGGCAGATAGCTAAAACTTTTCTCTGGAAAACAGTAAAAATGTGGGGGTTTTGGGGAAATTAAGGGGTTTTTTTACTTACTTGTGTAGATCCAGGATCTCATCATCTAGTAGATTTTTCTGATAATCCATGAGATTTTTAACAAGTTTAATGAAAATACATGGCTAGATTAAGACAGACATTCAGATTTTACTTGCATAATTTAAAAAAGCTTGCAAGAAAGCTTTGGGTAGTGGATTTGACTTACCACATGTCATACAAATACTCAAGCCCAGTCCTACTTAGCATATATAAAGTCTATAGTTCTGCTTTTTTTTGAGTTTTTTTTTTTTTTTTTTCTCATTCCTAAATTCAAGTACATTTTTTGAGTATGGACTTGTGATACCAGGGATCTACGTCTGGATCTAATTCCACTTTATTTTCTGAACTGCAAAGCCAGGAAGGGTTTCAAAATCATTTCCATGCTGCATTTTTACACTGCATTTCTACAAGGGCCAGTTAAATTTGCATTTTGAAAAAAATACCTCTTAGGAGCGAAGGCCACAGTTGGTTGAGTCTGTCCCATGAGCGCCCTCAGGCATTTGCCCTTAAACACAGGTAGCAAAGTAATATGAAACAAATGATAAATACAAGTCTCACCATTAGTGCCTGTACTACAACATATGTAATAATGTTCTTATGAAACTACTGAAATAATTCTGTACACTGTGCTTTCTTAGTAAAATTATAGGGTTTTTTCCCCTGTGAAAACCTTTGAACAGTAACTGTCATTCACAACATTTACTTTTCTGCAGACCAAAGTATAACTAGATTATTGACTACAAATACTGAACTTTCAGATCTGCCTTTTTTAAAAAATAAATGTAAAAGTTACACTGCTAAGCAAACACTACTTTCTCAAAGGAACTGTTCTGGTTTTGAATGTACAGTATAATATTACGACATAAAAAAGCTTCATACAAATCTGATTTTGTTAAAATTTAAGATGTACATTTACTGAAATTTTTCAGTACCTTTAAAAATGAGTAAATTCTGACTTAGCATTTTGAGAAATGGCGTGTGGGTGTTACACTCTTTTTTATTAATAAATTTCTTCACAACCTGAAGGAATTTATTTTCAAACAGTACACTGATCAATATTTACACAATCCCTCAAAAAATCTGGCATCCTGTGAGTCAAGATTTTCTCTAATCTTCATAGAGGTGACAGTAAAATGAACAAGCAGACTTGGAACTAAAATGTATCCTCAGAGGAAATTGAAGAAATTCCATGGTGTTGAGAACACTTGGTGCTGCTGACTTCAGTTCCTGAATATTGTCAAAGTTCTCTTGAACTATTACCTTTACCCCAGTGTTAAGCAAAAGCACCTTTGTTTTCTAAATCTTGCTTTAGAGTTGTACTTGGCTTTGAAGCTTTTCTCACGACAGCTAAAGATACAGGTGAACTGGAAATTGTTTTAAGGTTCCATCAACTGTCTGTGTAAACACTGCCACTGCAGGGGCATTCCTCTTTGGGATGTGGCTGAGTTTCCTCCTCTGTCAATTCCTGAATCAGCATTAGTTGTGTCTTCTTGAAGTAAAATGCCTTGTGAAGTAGGTGAGGTATAATCCAAAGCAAAAAATCAGGTACAACAGTGGATTTCAGAGACCTGTATTTCTGACAGCATTTCCCATCATTTCACTGCTTCTATTCAACTCGCTCATCAGTGCAAACATTCTATCTCTTTCAGCCTCGAAGTTTATCCAGTCCTTCAGGTGAATGTTATAATTCATTTAGTCTGTACATGAATTCAAGTCCTGCCCTGTTTGTATCCTCATGGAGGTGCAGCAGCTGGGGGAGATTAGCCCTCCCAGCCTTCCCACAGTTGTCCTCTTTAAAATAAAAGAAATGCAGTTTAGTGTAGAACATTCTAGTAGAATGTAGTAAGAAAGGTATTTTTAATGGTTCCGTGCAGTAAAAACCAATGGAAACACTGTGAACCACCAATAAAAGCATAGGAGGTATATGACAGAAACAATTCAACAGTACTTGAAACTTCAGCCTGTACAAAGCTTGTTAATTCAACCTTCATTTTGGTTCTAAAGCCTGTCTTAGATCTCTTCAATTAGAAATAAAGCCACTGCATTGTATGAGCAACTCCTCTTGGGCAAGAAGACCAGATGGTGCCTAGGAAGGGACTTGCACCTGTGTTTTCCACTGCACAGTTTGAGAGCACGTTATGATTGCTAATGAATTGAAGTCTCTGCCTTCTTTTTAAGGGGAGATTCAGAGACAGTAACAGGCAACTGTAACTTTTTAATAAACTTAAATTTGTACCTCACCTTTTGAGCTCTGGCAGTTTGAGAACTGCCAGATCATCACCACATTTTAAAAGGCAGCTCAGTAAGAAAAAAGCAGTTGTAGATAGAAATCTGTCTTGTAGTCTACTTTCTGTTTTAAATTCCTTTTCCTGCTCACAGCACAAAGGCTGTAGCTGGATAAATAGCAAGAAAATACATGATACTGCCTCACTACTTGTGAGAAATTACAGTCAGTTTTGTTCTTTCTGGATTGTGTGAAAAACCACTAGATAGCTGCTACTAGTTTAAGTTTAGACAAAACCAATGTCCTTGTCTTTCATTTTTATTGGCAGTTGACCATAATTGGTTTCTTAACTGAGCATCTACCTTTACTTGTTTGAAATTGCCTTGACTTTAATGCTCCAAGATTCTCAAAAACCATGTACCAAGAGGTTTTCTGCAGCAGTAGTTGTCAGTAATGATGGCAGTATCATATTTCTTGCATAATTTAGAGGACTTTCCTCCTAAGCATTCTGTGAGAATAGATGATGATGTTAAAAAGGTGGTGCATGCAAAAAGAGAAGGGAAAAGTTAAGTAAAAGCTAATGCTTTTGGTGAATTGCTCCCAACTCACAGTGACTTGGCAGATGATGGTCTCTTCACATCTGGCCATTTTCGACGCTGAAACTGCCTAATTTTCAAGCAGCAAAAGGAGAAAAAAGTTAACCATCACCAAGAAAACAACCAGTACCACAATCTGAAAGATGAGGAAGAAGAATTCAGCCAGAATTTTGACTACTAAGATCAGAACACAGTGTAACATTGAAACAAATAGCTCCAATGTTTCAAAGCAAGTGGGGTGGAAAGGTCTTTCCATGTGGTTCCCAATCCTACACTTGCTCTTTCAGCATGAAGGTAGTACTTAAGAATAATAATGTAATTTTTTTTTTAAATTTACCTGTACTGCTCATAGCTTCCATCTTTAAGTCCTAGGTGAAGAAAAATTAACAATGTTACTAACAATTGCCTGTAAATAAAGACTCAAGAATTTAACAAATTTCCTGATGCCTTTGAGTAACCTAGTATGCCCTCACATCTGATCCTGCACTGAGCAGAAGTTTGGAGCAGAACTCTGGAAGTCCCTTCCAGCTCGAACTGACCGGTGTTCAGGTCTGTGAGCTTCATGGTGGCTCTTAGGGTATTCTCTCCCTTTTCACGAGTATTGTTCCTTCCTTGTCTTCTCCTGCACCTCAGCAATATTTATCATTATGCTAAGGGTCATTCTTCGTCTTGAAAACATGACATAAGACAAAGTGAACATGTACAAAAATCTGAGAATGCAGTTATCACCCTCAGCAGGACATTACTATTGTAAGTAAATCCTAAAATCCTTTTGACTGATTCAAGTTTTATAATGTTAAGAGTACTTTGGGGCATTTGTGAGTGCAATAGAAGAGGCACTTACCAAGATCCATGTTCCTGGTTCTTGGATTGCATTGCTTATACCCTCTGCAACTTCTGAGTTCCATGAGCTGGACATGCAGTTGATTAAGAACATCTCTGTCAAGCGTATTCACTGCATTAATTAGCTGCAATAAACAGAAGGTTCTTATTAGTAACTACTGCTCTGTAATTTGGTAACTTTTGGAATACAGCTGGTTTATTTGTAACAGGAAAGAGCCCTGTTATACTAGTTTAAATGACACAGGCCTTAACTTCATCCTGCAGCAATACTGCACGATTTCAATTTATTGTTGACAGGTAACAATGATGTATTGCTTGAGCTGTGATCTCAAGGTCTGTGATCAGATACCTGATATGGATCGGTATTGAGATCAAAATACTCCAAAAATCCAGTAGCAAATTCACAGAACAGGAAGTTGTGGGTCTCGTTGATTGTCCTCAAACACCAGTACGTGTTGTTGTTGGCACTGGTACAGGCACAGAAAGGGCCCACTGCAAATTGAAGAGTTACAAAGACATAACCTACATGCATCTGTCTTTAGTACTGCTAATTACTTTCTGTTTATAGTATTACTTTCTTCATAGACAGTTACTCTCATTCTCACTCCTGAGCTCTAAAGCAGAGAATGCCTACCAGCATCAGCTTCTTGTTTTGTGCATACCTAATCCACATGACATGACTAATTACAGTAACATCTTGTCTAGTTCCTTTTTCTGGTTGTGACACATTCCAGATGGTGAGATGTCTTACAGATCAGTGTACAGTATTCAATATCTGTGGCGTATTTGCAGTTCTTTTTACCTCCTTGCCTTTCATGCAAGAATAACCACAACACTGAAAACAGAGATTATTTACTACAGAGAAGACTGTATGGCTTTGGTTACAGAGCTAATAAAACCAGTAACTATTAGCAACCCAACATCCCAGCCCATTCTAGCCCAAATTTGCTGACCTATTCCTTAGTTTACAGTATTCTTACGTGTCCATAGGGGAGCAGTTTGCCAGTGCTGGTTGTCATGGGTGAAGCAGGTCAGACCAGGCATGCTGCACGTGTCATTATTTTTAATTCTCTTAAGCATTTTGCGCAGTTTCTTCTTCCGTCTCTGCTCTCGCAGCAGCCACAGCCTGTCTTTCTCCTGTAGGGCTTTCCTGCACACATGAAATGTTAGGGTCATGTAAACTCTGTTACACTTGAACATAGCTAAAACACCCCAAAGCAGCTAATAAAATAAACCACTCAGAGGGAAAGAATCCACATTTCTTAATTAAATGGTGTTTCATACAAATGGAGATGACTGCAATTCAATAGCACTGAAAAAAAAAAAAAAAAAAAAAAAAAAACCAGCCAAAGGGGCATGTAGGCCTGAGGTTTGCAGCGTGCCTTTTTCAAAAGCAGAGACCTTAGAATTTACAAGCATTTTGATATGGGCTTAGTTCCTTGCCTAGGTGTCTCTTGTTTATGCTTTTTTAATACAGGATAAATTGAATACTACTACTATTGCCTAGTGTGTAACTGTGTGTACAGACCTAATATTAATATTACATTTTGCACATCCTCTCTCAAAGGAACAGGCCTTCACTTACTTGAAAGGATGAAGACTGGATCCTTTGTGTCTCAGTTTGCTCTTGTGTTTTGAATGGTAACTGGAAAATAAAAACAGCATTGCTGGTGAACAACAGCAAGACAACTGCCCCTGTTCTTATAAGAGTATCAGAGTGGATTTGAGGCAGATTTTATCCAGTGTCACTTCTCCCTTCAATTTATTAATGTATGTGATGAATAAAGGCAACCTCACTCAACTGGATCAGGCACTTCCCAGCCTCACTGCGTCTCTGCTTCCTCAGATCCTTTGTCCACAGTGACACTGCATTGTAATGTATATCCACATCCAGCTACAATTTACTATTCTTTTAGTTTTAACTGGTTGTTTCCCTACATGGGGCACATAGAATAAATAGATGTGTAATTAAATTACATTTCTGCAAGGAGGTATTCCCTAACTTGTTCTGATAATGACAAGTTTATACTACCCTCCTGTCATTTTCCTTCTGAATGCAAAAATTTCAATACCAGCTGTACTTTGTAGGGCTGGGAGGGAGTGTGGGGGTGTCCTCCTTTATTACTAGCTGGAAGTTCCAGGAAAAAACTTGAACAAGATGGCTTGAACTGTCCCAGCAAGAGCAGTGTCTAATATATTCAGAGATATGCAGAGTGTAAGCAGACATACACATTCTCGCTGGGTTACTACTGCTTTGCCTCTCCAGAAACTCTTACAGTGTTTTGCAGAAATTTCCTTTCTGTGGAATTACCAAAGTTTAAAAAAAAGAACAGTCTCAGTCACTGGTGATATTTTCTTATTGATACAGTTACTACATACACAAATCAGCAAACACAAACTTAGTTTAATAAATGTTGTTTTCGAAACAGTACATCTGAATTCAATTAGTTGCAGACTAAAATTTCCTTCGAAACAAATCTTTTAAATTCTTAAAACTTTTGGGAGCTTTCATAAGTTTAATCAGTATAACAAATTAAAAAAGTAAGATTATTTAAGAACTATCTTCTTCAGACAAATTTTTAATCTTGCACAGATGCTGGGCATTTCATCAACTAATTGTAAATGCTAAATCAAAGCAATTGCAATGGAAACACTTGACCATATGTAACTCAGATGATTAATTTCTTTGATTTCAGTGGGATTAGTCATCTCAATAATGTTATGCACAAATATAAGTGTACCCTATATCACTCTGAAAAGAAACATTTTTTTTACATTTTCTATAAAACATTCACCAAAAATAACTTCATCTTTACAGTGCATATTAAGTAAACTCAATCACTTTTGAAAGCAGTGGATTATAAACCAATATAAACTTTCTGTCTGTTTACTATCTAGAATGATACATCTTAAGCAGTTATTGACATGGGCTCCCATAACCCAGGAAATTTATGATCTCCGTATTTTAGTGGATCTGCTGCTGAAACTATGTTGCAGGATCCACACTGGCCACATCCACAGTCCACAACAATTATAAACATCATATCTGTAGAGTAAGTTGCACCTCTGAGGTTTTAAGCTTTATGTTCAAAAAGACATTCTGTGACACCAATAAGACAGAGCAGTTTAATCCACACCCTCTCACAGAGTCTACTTGGTAACAGGTGCTTTAGCCACAGCTAAAGCACAGCTGCCTTGTAGTTTTGACTCCATTCAGATACAGCTTTCTTTTTTTTTTGGTCATACTCATACCATTCTGCCACTGTGGCTGCAGTACTCTCAGCAATTCCTCCGAGCTGGCTCTGTCATCACCATGAGCAGGAGAAGGTGCTCCTGGGTCTCTTTCTGAACAGCTTTTCTCAGGGGCAAATTCTGTTTGGGTTACCTTTGGATTTTGGAGGATTTTCTGTTGTGCTTATTTGCAGAGCAAGAGCTCGATTGTCCAGCTAAACTCCTGCCTGGCAGGCAGTGGGCCATGTGCAGCAGCCTAACTTCCCCTGAATGTATATACAGGAGTACAGTCAGCACACAACCACTGAACAAACCAGATCCTAATCTCTCCTGTGAGGACATAAATCAGTTACAGTTGCACACTACAAATAATTATTCAGAAATACACAAAAAAATACCTTAGCTTGTTACAATCACACTCTTCTGGTCGCTTCTTCTTTAGATGACCTCTCACCTCCCTCAGGTTTTTTATTTTATTTTGCAAAGTTTCAATCTAAAAAAAAAAAAAAAAAGGCACAGTGTTTGAAAAAAACCAGCATGATTTAGTGCTATTCTAACCTTCTCAAACTCATTCTACTGTCACCAAGAGCTTCCTCTTCAGTACCTTCCGTGGCTCTCACCACTAACAAGCATTTTCAAATTATCTAGCTTTCCAGAAGGAAACTACTGCAGGAGGAAGCTGGCTCAGTTTGCCTGCTCTGATTCTTGACTCTGCAAGTGGAATGCAGTGCTGCAGGAATGGGGGGACGCACAGTTGCAGGTAGACAGACACTCCTGCAGCTGCTCCGATTTTGCCTCTTGTGCTCTACAGCACATTTGCAAGGGGAGAAAGGCTGCTCAAAGGAAAACAAAATAAATAAATTTCAGCATGCTGGGGCACTGGGAAGGGGATGGGGCAGGAGTGATCTGAAATCCCCTCCTCAGAGGTTTCGAAAAAGCAAAGCAGCAAGGTTCCGTCACTTTGCAGAGCAGGTTTTAGCAGTGTCTGGACACATGGGATAGCAATCAGCAGTTGACTGTGCCACCCATGAGGTTTATTTTTAACTGCCTTTTTTTTTCACTAAATGACACTCCTGCTTTTTCTCAAGTCTGGCTTACATACAGCATGGCCCATTTCCACTCGGGTATTGCAGGCTCTACACAGCAGAAAAATCAAAGCAATCTAATGTGAACAACAGTCTCTGCAGAACTACCATTAGCCATCAGTGACCATAGGTGTACTAGAAGCTCATGACTGTTGAAGCAGAGACAGGACAGAGTGTTCAAGGAAAACGGACAAAGAACCCAGCCATGTGACCCTAAATCAGGAACACGGTTGGGCAGAAGTGTGTTCTTATTTTCTTCGACACTCCATATTAGCTACATTTTCTGAAGAAAAAACAATTACAGGACTGTGGTAATATTAAAATTGCCCTTTTTTAATCTTAGCAGACTAAGTAAGTTTTTAAGTATTTGCCCTATGTGTCAATCTTTACAATAAAAGGGGACCAAGAAGTTCTTATATAGAACTTTACTGTGAATTTATGTAATTTGGTGAGAGTTTACAGGACGTCCATCCTTCATGCTTCTCTGGCATTTGTTCCATCCTTATCTAGTCCTTAGACCCTCTTTCATGCACAATACACATGAAGGGTTTGAGCTAATAATAGTGGCAAAAATGTCAGACAAAGTTTTACTGGCAAATTTCATAGAGCAAATTACCTCCAGGTTCTCCATATACACAATCCTATGAAAAAATGCAATTCCAAGGTGCAAGGTTAAGAAAAGCAGTAGCAAGTGAAAGAAATTAATTCTAGAAGCACCAAAACTAATGAAGCTCACTTTTCCTTGGGCCTTTATATTTGATACTGAAGGACTATGTTTTGAGAGGTTCCCCACTGCGGAACAGGACTACTAAGACGGTACAAAGATCCAGATTACTTTTTTCCTAGGATGGGGACAGCTTTAAGACTTATTTGTCTCATAAGGCATATGACATGTCTCAGCTGTGCTTTCAGTTGCAATTCTCTCCTCCAGTCAGCATCTTGTCTTCAAAAACTTGTAATAACTTCTTTATTTCTGAAATGTCTATTCGGAAATCAGCCAGCAAATTCAGAAGGTTTCACGGAGGGAAACAGACGCCATGGGGCAGACACAGATAGTCAGCAAGATCCTATCAGCCCACAGAAAACAACGCTAAAAACACACGCTGAAAACATCACTGACCTCATGGTCAATATGAAGTTTATGGTCCTTCCAAGCTTGCAGTGACCTGTACAGATCTGTGTCACACTGAACTGTATCATTCTCCAGGATATAGCACCTTGGCATGGAAAAGCAAAGAGTGTTTATTACAGTGAATACACACACAGAGCAATGCAAACAGCTGCTTTTAATAACACAGCTCCAGGACAAATGAGACCATGGGCTGGAAATAACATGCAGTGTTCAAAAAACAATGTTCATTCAAGAAAACATAAGGGTGTTCTGAACCAGGAAGGAAGTCTGGGTTTGAGCTGCCATAGAAATTTTTAAGTAGAAAAATCCAGTGAGAATATTTCTATCAAGCAGAACCTGTTGACTGTTTCATTTCTCTATGTACACAGAATTCTTGTTTATTCATAAGACTTTCTGCATAAATAATCATTACTAACTAGCAAGCATTGAAAGCATTACTCAGAAGCAATTTCCCAATGCATAATTAAGTGATGCAGGGGTAGGAGCAAGGTAAGATGTATTACTACACCATAAAGAAAAGAGAAGAAACTCAAAAACCAAACCAGAAGCAAGGAAGTTTTACTATTTTCTACAAAAGTAATAAAATCTTTCAAGGGTATCTCCTTCACTTTGAAAGCAAAACACCCTCTGACAATATAAAATCTTTATGTTTCACTAACTTCTAGTGAAATCCAGTTTTTAAAATTATTTAATAAAGAAGAAAGCAAAAAATCACCACTTGACAGATTTGCCTGCAAAATTTATTAGGGGTTGAATACAATGCAGTCATTTCTGAATGCTTGTTTAAATTAAAGCTGAATATTTGCAGTGCTCCTTGATTTTCTTTAAACCACCTCATGTATGATGTCCCACAGCCTTCTTTTCTGCTAGGAAAGGCTCATGAAGAATGTACAACCTTCCTACAGTTCCTTGTAGAAATCTGAGATTCACGCAATAAGGCAGGAAAAGTAAATTCAATTTGTTCCAGAAGAAAAAATCAATGGGTCCTGAATATTCATGACAGCTGGGATAAGAGGGCACAATTCTCTGATGCCTACATTTCCTCATACTGGTGAGTTTCTAATTAATTTCTGTGAGCAGAAGTCAAATGGAAAACACAGATATTAACAGCAGCTATCTGGCTCCTGCATATTTACATGAGCTAGTCATTAAACAATATAAAGCATGTAATCAATAATGATTGGTGGATTTTCTGATAACTCACAAACGGAAATGGTGACCAAATTAATTGAAGAGACATTATCAGTCCCTAGATTCACCACCAAGGAAATGATTTTTAGCTGTTAGAGTGGTCAGACAATTGCCTCCCCTCTCTCTCAGTATGTTCCATTTCCCAGTGCTCCTGGTCCATCCAGCTTTATTCATAATACAGATTCTCTTCTCCTAGCACTGATTACAGAAAACTCTGCACTAAGCAACCAGCGTTGCAAAACCAAGCTCCAGTCAGGGCCTTCAGTCTCCAGCCAGGTCAGGTTACCCCACTGCACACTGACTTCCAGGAGTAAGGCCTCTCCTGGTTTCATGTAGGTTTAACACCCCTGTTGCCAACAGTTTTGCTTGTTCTCACTGGAAACATATGCACTGATGAGTGGCTACTGTGTCCACCCAATGCAGAAGACAAAAGCACTGCTGCAGCTCTTCAGGAGCTTCATGCCCCTCTGCACTGACAAAACTAAAACAAAACTGGAGACTATTGTACACACGGGAATAAGAATTTTAGTGAAGCTAGACTGGGTATCCAAAAGGGATGCTACATGCTTAGCACACTTCAACCCACACATTTATGAAAAAAGCAGTCACTTAAGGAGCAAAAGCTTTTAAAAACCTACCATGTGCACTTACCGGTGGGTCACTTTGATCAGATTAGGGGCTGTGTACTCTGCAATGCTACCAGTGCCACTATATTCCCCCATGTCCCTATCTTCCTCCTCGTGGAGAACAGCCCTCTGCACCTTGTGCCGCTTGCTGATGTTCCTTGGTAAGATGGGCTGGTATCCATCCTCTAAAAGCAGGTGATGGGCAGCTCCATCCAGCTCAACAGACAGAGAACGGATAGAGCGATTCCGGACATAGCTTGGTTTGAATTCTGCACGGAAAGAGAGGAAGAGCGGCAGAAAGAGCATGTTACAATTTGCTCCTCTTTGTGGCTCTTGGAAGGAAAAACCCCAGCCCATACTGTGCTGTTTGGAATTAACTGGATGGCAGTGTTTGTTGCAGTTGTCCTGTGAGCTGCTGCTTCCTTAACTTTGGCATGGACGGAAGTACGGCTTGGTGGATGGATACCTCAGAGCATGAGAGGGCGAGTACAAGGCAAACACAAAAGAATGGCAAAGGGGAAAAAAATGCTCTAGTCCAGCACCAGTGAGAACAAATAGCTCATTCGGATGAATGCTTGCTCTTCCCCCACAATCACCAGATGGCAGTCACACCTTAACCACCAACTGTGACAGTCGTGACAGCCAGGCCACCAGCGACTCTCAGGGACCAGTCCTCTGTGCTTTTCTGCTGCCCACCATACAATTCTTCCCTGCTGGATTCCTGCAACACATTATTGAAGTTGTCCCAGTATTCCCAGTGCTCAGCCTGAGCCTTTTCCCAGTTCTATTCTTCAAGGCTAGGGCTAGATCCATGATTTTTTTGGAAGGGATTAATACTCGAATCTTCATTTTTATCCACACGCAATTATTTTCTTTGCAATTCTTTCCCTGATGTGCAGGCCAGACAGTCAGTTTCTCAGTGAAGCACCACCTTCCAGTGCTATGTACTCCCTCAAACTTTGCTTCTGCATTTGCAGCTCAAAAGCAAAATGAAACATTTCTTATGAATTGCCACTGTGCAGTACGAGATTCTCATTGATCTTTTCCCTATTACTATTTTCCAGAGTTCTCTGTTCCAGCCAAATCCCCAGAACTCCTCTTCTGTTTGGTCTGGAATGGCAAAAAGAGAACATAGGTATGAAATCTAAATCCATATTTAAACTTCCCTGCTGTATGATGGGGTCCATCTCTGACTATTTCCTGCTCACCACCAGTGACTGCTGAGAGTCACTCATTAGGCACAATCATCTCATTCCTTGAGAAAAAAGTACAACCTAGGTACAGACTGTCTTGTGCTCCCTACCCTAGGGGAGCCTGAGCCTTTACTCTGTATACGAGGCTTGGAGTTACCACAGTCATTACTGGAAACAACTGGGTCCCTTGGATCCTTTGGTCACTTATCATTTAAAGAGAATGAAACACACAGCATAGCTCAGGAGATGGGACTTCCCTCTGCAATCTGATAAAGGCAAAATTCAACCAATATACCAAATGAGAAGACGGATTCTTCTTGCAATCCCAAGCTCCGCAGAAAGGCCAGCTTATTCAATGGGATAATCTCTCCAGTAAAACAAGCAGGGGGAAAAGAAAATATGGAGCTGGAGGTTGAACAACCAAAACTGACAAAAAAGAACCTTAACTGTCTTGCTGTGGCAGTAATGCACAATGACTTTTTTCAATAAGCCTTACATTAATTTCAGATAGATTGCAGAGTCTCAAAAGTAATTTTGCAGCCTGTGGGAAGCAGAATAAACATCTCCTCCCACCTGAAACTGGGCCAAGCATGATATTTTTGTCAGAGCCACACACAGAAAGCAGACTACCAGCTGAATTGGCTGGCTTTGCACATTTTCCATGTGTAGTTCAAAGTTTACTGACGATATTAAGCCAGGTGAGTCACAACTGAAGGGATAAAAAAAGCCACAAAAGACTTGCCCTATTTCAGGCACCCACTCGGGAAATGTTTGAATAAATGAGACGGAAATGCCCATCTTTTCCAAGGTAGGAAGAAGTTCTAAAAAGCTACACCCTACCAATGAGATTTAAAGTATAAACTCTCATTTCTTTAATCATCCCTTCAGTTTATCTTGTTCAGCTCAGCCAACTAACAAGTAATCTTCCTTCCAAGTCTAATACACTAATGCAGCGTGCTGGACCTCAGTAGATAGCCCCAGGGAACCATCAACTCCATGTCCCTGAACAGTGAGGAGCCAGGTTACTCCTCCCTTTGCAGCCAAACTAACACAGCCTTAGCACTAACTAATTGGTGTGGAGTGAGGCACCTCATGAAGGACTGCTTCTATTGCTTTATCCTAACACGTTACCCACAGTGCTGATTCAGTGCTGTGATTAGTATCAAATTCTGAAGTAGTTAAAATATTTAATAAGATCAATATTCATTTGTACTGTGTGCTCCCATCTGCTAAGTGGGCTGCAGGCATAAATACTAATATTTAATTACTTATTAGTCAATCCTGCCCCAGGTTCTACTCTCCAATCTCTGTACACAGCCTACAAATAGTCAGTCCAGGGCTGTTAAATATTTGGCCAAAACATCTATGCTCCCTTCTTCAGGTTACTAAAGTCTGGCTTTGGTAAGCTCTCTGAATCTGATGCCTCTCTTCCTCAACTACTAGAGAAACCAGCTGTCTTAGAGATGACATTGCTAAGAAGTTTCAACCTCAAAATTGAGTTGCAAAATGGAGTCCAGAGCAATTTAAGCCAAGAAAGCCAACTACTTTCAGAGCCCAAATAATCTGGCTGGTGTTGCACCACTTGACCAGCATGTTTGTCTTCTCTGGAACCTGAAAGGAACCGTTTTCCACTAATGTCTATGTATTTTGCATTTGGTACACAAAAGAGCTTTTTTTTTTTTTTTTTTTTTTTGGATAACAAAGTATAACTGGGCACTCTAAATACAAAAAAATATCTCTAGTGTCTAGAAATATGGATTAAGTTTAGAGGTACTTTCTTATATCCCATTCTCAGAAAATTGTACTTCAGATGCAAAATCATACTTCAAATGCATTATCTGTAAAGTAACGGCCTTTTTGTTTTAATAAAAATGTCATTTTGGTCCAGCATTGATACCACCTCAAAAGTAAAATGAATGTCAGGGAAATTTGAATAAAAATGCACTAGCCTCTTTGTACACACTTCTGTTTCTTTACTATTCAGTGTGGCCTATCATCATTTTCCTACATGCAGCTAAAGAATTCCTTTAATCACATACACTCACTCATTACAGGAAGAAGAGATCAAATCCACAGCAAGAAAAACACAATAGGCCACAACACAGCTAAAGATTTTGAGAGCTCATTATTTAAACTTTCCACCCACTGCAAAGCTCTGTTTGATCTTTCTTATAAAAATAAGAGCATACTAAAGAAATAAAGAGGACAAAAATGCAAACATTCCAGACACTTAAACCCAGACACACCAAATATTCATGTTTATGGGTTTCTGGCACTTAAGTGCTTTGCAGTCAAGTTATGTATTTTTACATTGTGCAAGTGGCACATACATGACATGGCCCAGTTGTGAAACTGACTTTACTCAATTTAGAAAACACTGTTGCCTGCTAAATGCACTGGTGCACCTGAAAATGCATTCTAAACCATGCCTATGCTAGAAAGTAATTATTTTATCAAAATGTCTGGTGCTCCAGCCTCTGTACCAGCAATTTAGTCTAGTCTTTTAGACCATCCGTTCTCACTATATGTAACTGCTTTAAATCTTTCTGAAAGACCAATCCTTATACCCTATTAGGGTTTACAACATGCTTGATGCACCCTAGATACAGGGCATCCATTCTGCGTTTCTGCAAATGACTGTAGTTTGGAATCCAATAAAATGACTTTTTGCAAATCTATTTCTGTTGTGCACAACAGAAATGAATGATCAGGGCATTTCTTTCAAAACTTTGCTACTGCTTGAAACTACTGCATTAATGTGGATGCGACCCTTAATTCAGTTAGAAACTTCTATTTTCTGTTTGGCAGTGGTTCAAACTAATGAATAGCATTTACTGGCATTTAAGCAGGGCACAATGTAATCTCATGCACTCATCAAATTCCGAGTAGCAGACCCCAAAGGTGCCCTAACAATTATGCAACCCAGCACAGACCACACTTTATCCCAAGTCTCACAGAACAGGTCATAAAAACCCAAACACACATCATGAGTATCCAAGTCACTGTCTTAACTAACAGCTTTCCACATAAGCTGTTTAGAAAAACCTTGGTATGTCACCTTAACTTGTACTGCTTTGGGCTCACTTGCATTTGGTGTGTGATTTATTAGATAAGTGCATGTAGAATAGCCAATGCCAATGAAAAGGTCTCTGTCAATAGGTCCAAGCTAACCTCTTCCCTGTATAGCACACACTGGATGTGGGAAGAGGGAAAAAGAAAGCATCTGTGCAGGCAAATACTTTACTTTAGACACAAGCAATGGCAATGTGATTGTCAAGATCCTGTTTTATGTTGCTGAAGTTTATGCCTTAAGGTTCAATGAGGCTAATGAACTGAAGGGTGTAGTACAAACTCTGTCTCATCTCACAGGGAAAAACACCATTCTGATCCCTCTGTGAGAAGGCAGCATCAAGTTTCACTTTTTTTTTAACTCAACTTCCTACATACACAAACTAAAGGTAACTATACACTTAACCACCTCCTTTGGATGTTGTGAAAATTAGTTAATGTTTAGAAAGCAACAATGAGAAATACTTAAGTAAGTGTTATCAGATAGCATTATGTTGCCCTCACTTTAATTGTTTTCCTGTCCTCATTAAGTGCCTTCCATCTACTGCTGTTGACTCCCCATGACTTAACTTCCTTCTGTGACTTAAAAAATAGTTAAGTAAGTACAAATTCTAGTGTTCTTTACAGATTGTCGGCTGTAGCACATATTTAAACATCAAGTATAGTTGATGGAACCACTAATTTTTTTTTTTCATCTCAGAATTTGCTTAGTAACTACTAATCAGCTTGCAAGATGAATATAATGGGAGAAAATAAATTTAAACTCTGTGTTTCAAGTTTGTGTCATTATATAAAAAGACTAATCTGCTAAATAATTAAAGCTCTGTATTTGTGGAGTGAGACAAAAGAAACATTACAAGTAACTAATAATTCCGTATTGCCATTTACCTCTAATCTATAATTAAACTATATACTTCAAATATAGATGTTAGTCTGACTAAGATTTAACAGAGTCAGTAAAATGGGCTTTCTGAAAAAGCACTAATCTGTGCCAAGGAAGCCAGTAACAGTCATCCCCTTTGGCTGTTATGTCTGATTAAAAGTCAGCCTAGTCTCTGCTGACTGAGCAGAAGAAAAGGATGTTAGAAGCAAGCAGCTTCAAGGACAAAGTACACACATCCTTATTGAAAATAAATTACTGAAGTAACAGCTCCAAACACTGCAGGAGCTACTGAAAGTTGAAGTATTTGCTGTATAACACTGTTCACGTTCCACAGGCTATGTCCCTGTGTGCAATTCGCCTTTTCAGCATGGGCACTGCATTTCCCAGAACGAAACATTCTTCCTACAGCCAGATATTCTCAACTCTGATTGTCCAATATGAGACATGCTGTTCATAGTTGAGATACACAGGAAATATGCTAACACAATTCAATGCCTATGATTGCCAAGACAATTATGTGAGTTAGCAAACAACAGCTTTCTAAGGCAGAGACAGAAGATGCAGTGGGTTTGCTTACTTTTCTTGGAGAAGAGTTTCTTTCTCTGTCTGATGTGGCTCAGCTTGTATTCATTCTCTTCACAATTGCAGTCTTCGCTATTCCTGTTGTAATACTTGGGCAAAATATTGGAGGTGCCTTTGCTTGTAGCTGCCAAGTCTGCCATTCCCTTGCACTTGTGCAGCTTCAGTTTTCCACTGGCATCTTCCACACACTGCCATTTCTGGAAGAAAAATTTGGTTATTAAAGAATCTGTCCCAACTATGGTCTGTCTCATGCCAGCTTCAGCAATTTATCAGATATTCCTTGTAGTAAAATGGGGGTCATCTATCACCTATTATCAAACCAGATTTTTGTAATCTTCTGTTTTCAGACAAAACAGCAACTCTTCAGAACACCATCACATTTGTTTCTGATTTTGCCTCTTGGAAGCAGGACAATTTAAATTTCTTTCAAAAATCAATACTACAGCCGAAAACATGAAAGTGGCAAGTGACAACTTTCAGAAGCATAACTGCAGCATAAACCAAGGACATTCAAGCCATATCCTAATCCTGAGAGTCTTATTATATAATAACTCTCAGCACAGTGGGACCAAAACCTTCCAGGTTTACGCAAGTTCTCCAGATAGAATCATATACTGGCTTGGGTTGGAAGGGACCTCAAAGACCATCTCATTCCACTCCCCTGCCATATGCAGGGGGACACTTTTAACTAGATCGGGTAGTTCAGAGCTCTATCCAGCCTGTCCTTGAACTCCTCCAGGGATGAAGTGTTTTCCAGAATTGCTCTGCAAAAGCACCTGTTTCTCTTCAATGACCTTTCAAAGGGTCAGATCAGCTGTGGAAGTCCTCAGCTGCATGAGTTTATCTCCACCTTGAGTGGTTTTCTTAATAGCTTTTTCCCCGTCAACACACTTGGGCTTGACTTGTAAGGGTAAGCTGCACTGGATGTCTGAAGTGAGAAACCCCTCCCTCTCGCACTCAAACTAGAGAAAATACTAGATGTCTCCCATCTCCAGTTCACTCTGATACTCAAAACCTTGAAGTAACTTGCTCGCAGTTCCTTTGTGCTGCTGTCAGAGCTGTACCAAGGGCAAGGGAGTTTAGCTGCCTTCACCTGGCACAGAAGTTCTACTCACTTCCCTGGTACATCACAAAATTATTTTGCCTACTCCTTAATTTATTAACACTTTGCTAGCTACAGAGGCTTAGAGACACATAAAAAAACCCTTACAGTAGCAGTTGCTACTGCTTTAAAAAAGTTTCTCAGAAACACTCAGCTTCTTGTTGAGTCTTGAGAAGCGTTCCTCTTCTTCCCTATTAAAAAGTCCTGTAAGCCAGTTCCTCCAGGACTCACTGGAATATTTAGAATTTTCCAAATAAAAGAAGTAAAAACAGCAGCATCTTCCAGGGAAGATGATATTTTACAGCAGCCTGCAGCTCTATGAGGGAGACTCAGCCACTTCAGTTTGCACAGCAAGGTGTGCAAAGGCTGGGACAACAAAGCATATATTTTCTATTGACATTTACTCCATTGTTTGCAGGACAGCAAAGTAAGAAAACAAGATCACTGTGCTTTTATTATCAGACTTTAATAGGAGTCAAAAGTGAAGTGGCCAGTTACAGCACATTTGCCTATCACTGTGGCAGAACCTCTCATTTAAAAGGATCCATTTTATGGTGTGCCCACTGATTTCCTCAGACACCTGGATGCCAGGTCTCCTGAGCTGTACCTGTGTTCAGCCTCCTGTACAGCCCAAGCCTTGCTCTGATACAAATAAATTCAGCTTAACTTACAGCACAATGAATCAGGAAATCAAGGAGAGATACTGACAATAAGATCTTTGCATGACTATCTTCATCTATAAAGCAGTACATATTTACCTAGATTCAATAACAAATTAATATCTGAAGAATAAATTCCTCTCTTACTTTTATAAATGCCTAACACTGATTGATGTAAATACAGACTGAGGTTTGAACTAAAAGTTGTTTTACTAGAATAAGCAATGCTTTCTTTCACAACTAAAAGAGATGTAAAAAATGTTTGTTGCTGTTTCCCATTTCATTTGAACATTATTTTTGAAAATATATAAACAAACTGCATTTTCTGCTCAGTAGAGCTCTATGCTCTAGGTACATTTTAATACATGAAAAATTAAGTTTCAACAGAGGGCAAGTTCAATGCCATGACGAGAATTACTGCAAGTACTCTGATGTGTGGCCAAAAAATATTTTTTCTCTATTTCTTTCATCACTTGTCAAGAGACTGATGCTCATTTTTCCCCTCCAGGTGAACTGGAAAAAATCCTTTGGTTTTTGGTGCAGCTGTAAGCTACAGTGAAAACATCTCAAAGACTTTGCTGAAGGGCACATTGTATGCATTAACAGGCCCCACTGCTGAATGACTGCAGTGCAGATCTACCTAAATTACATTAGAAGCAAACACAGAGTACATGGAGGGGGCAGTGGGCAGGTGGGAGACCAGGGGAAGGAAAACCTCAAGCCTTTACTTTTTTCCCTAAAACAGATATGGGCACGTGTGTGAATATGTCTGGTATTCAACAGCTTATCCTTGGTCTGCTTGAAGGTCCAAAAGCAAATTCTCTAGGTTGATATCATTACTCTAACAGCTGCAGTCATTTCCACAGGATGCTTTCAAACTCAGGAGAAAAGGGCAGGAATTGCAAAAAAAATGTGAAAACCTCTCTTAACCATTAGGAAGCTTTAAACACTGTTAATTCTGGCATTTGAAAATGCTTTCTAGTGAGCAGCAGACCATCTGCTCTGTGGAGAAGGACCTGGGGAGTCCTGGTGGACAATAAGTTGTCCAGGAGTCAGTAGTGTGTCTTGGGGGCCAAGAGTGCCAAAGGCGTCCCGGAGTGCATTGTCAGTTCCCTGAGCTGATCCTGCCCCTCTACTCAGCCCTAGTGAGGCACATCTGGAGTGATGTGCCCAGTTCTGGGCTCCTCAGAGCAAGAGAAACATGTAGCTCCTGGAGCAGATCCAGCAGAGGCTGAGGAGATGAAGGGGCTGAAAATCATTACAGGCTATTTCTAGTTCAAGGAGGAAAACAATTTTGTTAATTACAGTTCCTCATAAGGAATGCAATCCTCAGATAACAGCCTTAATAAATCATCATTATGTTAATTATCATGGTTTGTTGCCTCCTAATTTTATCAGTTCCAGGGCGGACAAAATTTTTAATGTATGAATTTAACAGCAAGTCATTTCTTGCTGTAATCACAGATTAAGAATTTGACCCTGAAAGTTGATCACATGCAACTTGTTCTGAAATTCAGGAACTCCAAAGATCTGCCAAAAATGCTATTGAAATTATCTGGACTCTAGCTGGCTTGATATATGTCACTTATCAAGAGAACTTAAATTCTTTCATAACCTCAGTGTATCTCTGCTAGCAACAAAAGTACCAATAAACCACAAAAGAGGGGAAGAAAGTTTTGGATCTAATTTTAAAAAAGATTCCTTCCAAAACCTGACACTGTTTCCTAGGTCTGGTTGATACAACCTCAAGTACAGTGGCCTCAGAAAAAGGAGAAAACAGAAGCAATTTTTTTTCTATTGCTCCTCCCTTGGCATTAAGAAAAGGCCAATAATGATTGTGGTGGAATCAGGAATATGATGTAGAGGTGCCTTTTCTGAACTGCCAAGGAAGGCACACACTGATCAGAATAGTTTTCATCACTAGTATGCCATGTTATGTGAGAGAACTGGGGACACCAAGCAAGTAAAGGATGTGCTTTTACTTATGGTATCTTCAGGCCAGTTACATAAAAAGAGATAAAGAGATAAAGAGAGTAGCCCTTCATGATCCTGGTATGGTACAAAGCGATTGGAGGGACGACTATGTCAAACCTTTCATTTGCAGAACACCTGAAAGAAACAAAGTGCAAACATTTGCATTTTGAATGTTCTGTGAAAACTGTCATATAAAATGATACTTCTAATGCTATTTAAAGGCAATTTCTACTTGTATCAGATTTGCACGTAAATAAAGCTTTGAAAAGAAAACGTATTTGAAAAGGAAATAATGTGAAATGAAGCAACTATTTCTCTTCAGGAGTTAATAGTATTATTGTACTATGCCAGGTCCTGCTAAAGAAAAAATTACTATCTTATCATTTTGGGGAGTTCTTACATGTAAGGCACAGATTCCCTATAGCAATCAGCACTGCTGCAGGTATTGCATGTTTATCAAATGTTTATCTTTTCTCTTCCTTGTGCACAAAATTGGCAACTACCTTAAAAGGAGATTTTGTGCTGTTGTTATGATTCTGTGGTGCTGCTGGGAATACTCTACAGTGCAATGCTGGCATCATAATTGGCTTCCACAAAAGCACATTAATGCGGGCTACTAGGTAAAAGTGGGTCAGCTTCCACTCATCAGCCAGCTTCGGATGAAAGGCCAAACTACACTGAAAAGAAAAAAAATGTGTGAAAGCCATTAGGTACTAGGATAAATTTTTTTCTTTTTTATTTCACGTGGGAAGAGCTTATCTCTTTTAAATCCTTGAATATAAATGCTGAGCTGCTCTTTCATCTGATTCTACAGTCACCCTTTGTTGGATGCAAAAAACTAACACACACCAAACCCTAATAACTGGAAAAGAAAACATGGCAACACACAGATTCCCATTCCTCTCAGAAGAATTTACATATATTAGCAATGCCAAAAAAATTCCACATAGTGGACTGAGAAACAGGGTTTTAGACACTATGAATAGCCTCTTCTCCATGATCTTGGTACTCTCTTATCAAAACAAATATGGGTTAAGGAGGGTGACAGAGATTTGCAAAAACCACTTTGTGGCAATAGACCTGTATTCACAAACTTGCATGCTTTCAAAGCAGAATTTCAAATTCTCCATCTCATATTCAAAGCTTTATTCACCTCTCCTTTCTCTACTTCTCTTTTAAGCTCTGCCCTTGTCTCTTGTTCTTCACTCCCCTTCTGAGTCTTTGATCTCCATTTGTGCTTCTTGTCTCCTACTCACACTTCAGATTCCCTGGGGCCATTCAGATTTCTCTGTGCATGGAATAGCAGGTCCCCAGAACTTCTTTAAGTCAAGAGTCCCAATGACTTCAGCAATCTTTCAACTAATTCTGACCCAGACGGGTATTTATCTTTGCATTAGGATATGAAAATTCACTTTTCATACTGAACACTCCAAGTGCTGTCAAATAGAGTGTCCTGCAGGATCAGAAGACATCTGCTAAATAACCACTGCATCTGCATAACATCAGCTCCCCAAGGCAGCGGTATGTTATTAGCTTGGGCTCATTCTACTTACTGTGCAAAGCTATGAACACCACCAGCAAACAGACAACACCCATTTGTCATTTGAGAAGTTAATCCTCCTTCACTCTGAAGAGATTTTGGGTGCACCCATATTTAGACACAATTTATCCCCAAATGAGCACATTCATCTCCCAGTATTCCTATTTTCTATATAGACTACTAGGACATATTCTCTAGAGTAGGGGTTAGAAGGATTGAGATTCCCTTGAGAGTCCTTCACAGATTGTAATTGACTTGATTGTTTGGAAATTTTTCCTGATGTGCAACATAAATTTCTTTTTTTGCTCAATTTCATCCTATTACTTCCTATTATGCTGGACTGAACTCCTCAAACAATTCTTCTCTCTGTCTCCTGACAATGAAGATGCAGCACAAGCATCTCTTATTAACACACCTATACTGTAGAATTTATTGGTAATTTTGACTATGGAGTTGACATTTTATACTTCTCTTGAAGAGAAAATAGTGATGGGGGGAAAAAAAAGCTATATTTCCCAATCCTACTTACTGGACAATGTTGTAGTAGAAAAAAATAACTTTTCTTCCAGTTCCTCAAATAACACTGCAAATTCATAAAACAATGGCTTGTTCCCATTCAGCTAAAAGTTCAGCTCAAGGCTTCTGATGACAATAAACTACTGCATATAGTATTCCTTTAAGTTTAGTATTTTTATAAAGAACAGAACATTATAATTGCTTTGTGTACTAAATCTGACATAGAAGCCACAGGAGGAAAAGAACATCTGGAAAATTTTTATATATAGAAATTGGATCCAAATAGCTAAGGAACAATGGACTCATTTCACAGGTGCACTGAACTACAGGATCAGTCGAGCCAGAAGTATGGAGTTTGGACTTTGACAGTAAAAAAATTAACTACTGCAGCCTAAGTAGCCCATTACTGATTATAGCTTGGTAAGTCATTCATATAATGTCTGCAAGAACAGTTATATTCCACAGATTAGCTCATCCTGACAGCCCTCTGGGCTGCCAGAATATGAGGTAATGCCAGTGTGATAACAGACACATTAGCATGTGGACCCATTTACCTTCACCCCTTTGTCCACAGAATGTGTTACAGTCCTTGGAAAGGGGTTCTCTGGCCCACACCTGCATGAGAGAGCAATGACACAGAGTCAATTTTGCCAAGAGTGGTGAATTCTCTGGAGACAGCCATGCTTTGCTTTTGCACTGCCCTGAAAAATTCACAGAATTCTCTCCTGTGCATGTCAAGACCATGTATTGATACTAGCCTAATTTTTTTCCCAATAATTTATTCTATGTAACTTGTATCTAAAGTGAACATATTGTCATATCTGCCCAAAACGGTTATGCAACGAGGGAAATGACACACAGTCAATGAGCTTTATGCCCATATACACACAGCCTGCCTCCAGTCATAACTGCATGTGTGTTTTCCCAGTGTGTTTTTGTTAAGAGGAGGGATATACTAAGTCAACAGAATTTTATCTTCTCATTACTATATGTAATTCCAAGTAACAATATGAACAAAATGAATTAAAGAGAGAATTCGAAGCAAAGCAAGCTGTACGAATTTAAAAAGGCCAATCTGTTATGTACATTGTAGCTTCTCATCACTAATGAATCCCAAACCACATTCTCTTTGGGAAATAAAACATTAAAACAGCCTAGGCGGTTTTCTTAGTGGTAGTCAGGAATCAATAAAGAACACTTGAATCAGCAATTTCCTGACTGACAGTCAATCTCATAAATGCTGTAATAAAGATTTGAGCAAAGGTCACAGAATGAGCCATTTGATTTATATGCTGGCATTGATGATGAGGTGAAGGACATTGACACACTGAAGGTGTTGAGCTTAGCCCAATTACAGCTGCTTACTTGCAGTCAGGGGTAACAATGCCCTACCTGGCCAAGCTGTTCACAAGCTGTTTGATACTCAGCTCGCTGACAGAGGTCTTTCACACGCTGGTATTTGGGTAAAAAGTTTTCTTCTTGGGCATCTACTTTCTCATTCTCCCTTTTATGCAGCAGCTTACTGGGGAAAAAAAATGATTCTTACGTTAATATTAACTCCAACACACAAATACAGTTAGCTGAAAAGACTCAGAGGAGTAGTTATTTTCCAAGTCCATAGCATCTCTGGTAGCCAAAACTGAAGAGTCCAGAAGAAACTAGCATTTATAACACAAGTTATTCATGTCCTGCTCTCAGGGAGCATACAAAAACATAAAATCAAGACACTGTTACATTCCTGAGTGACAGGCAGTAAAAACTGTCAATGTGGAGAGACCGCATCACATTCTACAGGGCTGCACTCTGCAAACCCCTCTTGCCTCCATTTGTGTACTAAAGCAGAGGTGCAGAGGGAATGGCCAGCAGATGAAGATGCAGAGAGGAAGGGTTGTTCATAAGCCCATGATACAAGCAGGAGGGTAGGGGACAGCAGCTGAGAGCAAATTGGGATGCCTTCCCATCTCTCAATCCAAGTAAACGCGCCTTCCCCCACCACAAGAGCACATTTGTGCACGCTGTAGGCAGAGGCCATCCCTTCCCTCCAATCACACAATCACTGCCATTAGGCATACTGCAGCCGTGTCCCTGCTGGCACAGCTAAATGGCTTTAGACTGCAGCAGAGTGCTTTAGCTATTCAATATCCTTCTATTTAAAAAGACTGGGCTTTGTGATTAACACTTTCCTTACCCTCTTTCCACAAGGAACGAGTCTCTCCATACCTTCATCTTTTTCTTTAAATGAAACCTAGGAGGAAATGAGGAGAGGAAGATGCAATTCCCACAAAACCAGTAATCAAGTCATGCCCTAGTTTTCTCTCCTACCCCTAATTCCAACAAGAAACATGCCATGTAACTGCACAAGAGGACATCCAGCTCTGTGAAGCAGGAACATACACCTCTCCACAGAAAACCACAGGACATATTTCTCTCACAGAAACTAAATTCACAACAGGTTTACACAGGACAGTTTCTTCAACATAAGTTTGTTGAAGGCACAAGAGATTAACTGAATTTTCCTCGCTCACAAAGGATCACAAATTAAATCAGGATTTCCGGACTCAAATTTGGGCTTTTACCCTGCATCTAACCAAAAAGTATCCTATTCAAAAGCAGCTGCTCCATTCCCCCTTTCCCTCCACCCAGCTACTTGTAAAGCAAATAGTTCTCCTTTGCTTTTTCTGTTGATTTTCTCTTCCAAGCATTCTCCAGCAAGTCTAATTCTCTTCCTCATCTTCTTCAACAAAAGTACTGATGGAAAGTCTTAAATAAAAACTGCAGTTTTTAGTGCTAGCCCGTCTATATTCTAGTCTGATACACAACCATCACCTTCCATTATTTTACTATTTATTCAATATGAAATGCTTTGCTAAAAATGATGCCGTAAAGACATTTAAATACATAATTTACGTAGCCAAAGACCATCATGTGTAGCCCTCTCATGTCTACATAGACTACATTTAGTATATACAGATGCCATGCATGCCATATATCTAGAATATGAACATGCCAAAATGAAAATAACTGAAGTGAGTTGTATATGCCAAATAGTCTTCAGATTTTCCAGTGAATTATGTACTCAGATAGATGGTGATTGTATTATATTTTCCTTTAAATTTTCTGCATAGTGCTGAACAGTTTTTCAGTCTCTTGTACAAACACATGCATGTTTCCATGCAACATTTTCATTTCTTACCTATTTACTGGTCTCTCAGAATCCAGCAGCTTTAGAATGGATTTACCATCCATATCAGACGGAATATCCAATCCAGCAATATCTAGAATTGTAGGTGCAAGATCAATATTCAACACAATGTGGGGATTCCTGGAAAGAACATAGGACAAAACAATTTAAATTCCATACAATAATACCAAGCAACTCCAGCTTCCACAGAGTCCAAAGACCTGAAAAGGCTTATTTTGTGACACCTGCAAATAAAAGAAGACATTCTGATTCTTTTCCACGAAGGGAATTAACATATAATATATAGATAATTTGCATAACCTCAAGGGGACTAATACAGATATTTAAAACTTTAGTACAGAGCATTTCTGAGAAAGCAAAGTGGTTCATAAGGTGAAGTTAGTTAATTTTTACACAAGGCAGTTTAAAAACCGTTGGAAAAACTGGGTGTCTTACAGAATCAAAATGCCTGCCAAATATGCTGATGACTTTCTTAAAAAGTAGATTTGGCAGGTAGCACATGCCTTACCTGTTTCAAAATCTGGTATAGAAATGAGCACTTCAGTTCCTATCACAGTAGGCATGTTCTGAAGAGAGCATGAGAAACATTGCTAGGCACTAGTAACAACTAAAAGTGACTGTTAATTTACAGTGTGAGACAGAAAAAGGGATGAAGAAAAAAGCAGCACGGGGGAAGAGTTATGAAGAAAAAAGTGAGAAAATAACAGCTTGAACTACATGCTAACACTACATGCTACAGCACTAAGCATGTAGAATCACTGTGTTATGATGTGCAGGCACAAAGAAAGGATGGGACAAGATGGGCTGCAATAAATATTAGTGCAGCATTCCAGCTCAAAATACAGGACAGAAGAAAACTGTTAATGTCACACTATTTAATGAGATACTATTTTAAAATTACTACATCTTTGAGAGAGTAGGCAAACAGGGACTGACAAGAGCACAGGTGATGAATTAAATTGATGTACCTGATTTGATTTTGATTACTAATAATTATGATGTAGCATATTGGGTAACTGAAAGGAGAGGTTAGTAATGACTTGCTACAGTGATTGCTATTAAAATTTGCCTGGTACCAAAAGGGAGTCATAACAATTATTCTGCAGGAAAAACATAAGGTTCACACAAAACATGGATGACTGAAGTTCTACCATTGAAGGAAAATCAGGCTGAGAGGGAAGATCAATTTAATATCTAATGTATTCCCTCTCCAAGGTGTTTTATCCTGTTCTTCCTATTTGCTCTGCTGTGACAGGCTCTGTGCTGTTAAGACCCTGTCAGGCTGATTCTTTCAGTTCTAACAGAAACATGTTTTCATCTTCAGAAGTCTTTGAAAAATAAAATTCAGTGGGAAGGCTTCAGAGCTTTTATGGATAAAAGCTTTTTCTGGGTGTAAAGATCCTAGAACTACAGCAGACACAAGGTGGCTGCTCTCTAGCCTTATATGTTGCAGAAGCACTAGCTCAGTCACTTGGGCCCTGTTAGTATCGACTCTCCAGGAAGGCAAAAAACTGCAAAGCAAAAGAGAGCAGGTTTTTAGAAGGCTATTCCAGTTCCTTTGAAATTCTGGGCTGCTGCAGACAAAACTCTTTCAGTGCTGAGGTAATATGTTTAGTCCCAAGTGAGGAATCCCTCCCTGCTCTTTAGAGAATATTGGTTTTTTCACATGCAAAACTGCTGAAAATAAATCAGAAACACAGTGCAGAATCCACAGAATTTAACATTTTTCTGCCTTCAGATAATGTGAATCAATGAATTTAACCAGCATATGGAATGAGAGGTTTTTAATAGCTATTTGCTATCATATTACACACTAGATCCATTCCTCTGTGGTGAAGAAAAAATTGTGTGTGGAAGACTGTGTGTGTTAATTATGTTAAGTCATGCACACTGATATAAATATTAGGCAGCAGTTTATGGCCCTCTGTCCAAAATCATTACCTAAGTGCAAATATTTGCTATCTGAAATAATTGCTTAGAAAGTGTATTTATTTAATTTGTTAGCTGATCAAAGCTACCATTTTAATTAACGGTTATACTCTGCATGCTTTTGTGCAACCAAATAACAGCCCTAACCATGTAGTTTCAGAGAATGAGCCAAAAAGAATATTTTGTGGATGCTAATATATGAACTGGTCTTTATAAACTGAAACAAGTGACTCCAATGTTCAGCAATAATTATCTACATTATACAGAATATTTTTAAACTTTTAAGTGACAGTTATGTGTATAATTTGCAGTCTCAAAAGAATGCATTTCCTAGATTGGACAAAATTCAAAGTGATTTTTCAACTGTATCCACAAAAGTGCAGTGGCTTGTGCTGCACACCCATGCAAGCAAAAAGGCAATGGCCTTGAGTTTGTTACACTATCCTGTGCTATCAGTTCTGCTTTCTGAGGAGACATATTTTTCTGCCAAAAATAAGTAGGATGAGCAGAGTTTTGTGCCTCCATTTGCCTGCCAGGTCAATACAACTAGAGAACTGAACATGAAGTTTTCAGGTCACAACACACACAAAAGCAAGACACTTACAAGGACCCAGCCTCCACATTTGGTCCTCGGACATAGAAAGGGACTCTGACATCAAACTCATATGGCATGGACTTCCCTTTCACCAGCCCAAACTGCCCAATATGATAACCATGGTCTGCTGTGTATATTAGATATGTATTTTCCAGTTCTCCTGTTTCAGCCAACATATTGTAAATCTGAAAAAAAGCGAAACAAAATATGAAATTTATTCCACTGAGTACCTCTACATGTGGAATGCTGCATATCACTTTCTGCCCATGTGTAACATACAAATACATACAAACAGCTGAGGATGGCACTGAGTTATCATAATGAACCACTCTGAATAATACATAATCACATCTTAATTTTACTAACTGAATATTGTGGCTATTACAAGACAAAATTTTGTTTTAAGGTAAAACACATTAGCATGCCATTTCAAAAATGTTTGGGTTCAGTATTTTGCAAGAGAGCTGTCAAGACAGTACTAAATATATACAGTAATAAAGATAAAAGTTTCAAGGTGTCATTTCAAAATTTTCTCTTCACTTTTATCTTCTTCTTGCAGCAAGCAGTTGTAATAAAATGACAGCCCTTTGAATCTCACACATATTCAGGCAGGACCCAACAACCTTGCCTTCAGACAAATGACTCCCCTTGAGGCAGAATATTTGCAAAATATCTTACAGATAAAACTCACTCAGTCATACTCTCTCTCTGTAGAGAATTACAAGGAGATTTAAATAAGATACTAGGTGAAATGTACCAACTTGAGCATCAAAGACCAATTTTTATGTGACATTTTCGCTTGAGAAAGATGAGAAGGTGGTGGGATATCATCAAAGTGAAGCCTTGCAAAGGTGCAAAACATCAGCACAGGAAAAAAACTCTTGTTGTGTCAGTTTGGGAGTTCATTTTTGGTTCTTTTTCAGGTTTTGTTTGCTGGTTTGGCTTTTTTGGGGTTTTTGTTTTGGGGGCTTTTTGTTTGTTTTTTTGGGGGTTGTTCTTTTTTGTTTTGCTTTTCTGGAGTGTGAGATTGTTTTGTTTTTTCTTTTTAATGTTGAAAAACTAGTAAAACACATAATTCAGTAGAAAAAAATCAGGCTAACTTGGTAATTAGAGCTAAAACCCAACCTAACTGATTTTGCCTGCCGTGAATCACCCAGAGTGAAACCCTTTTACTAAACAGAAAATACAAACTGTGTGGTAAAATCACCAATTTCCCCTAATGCCGGTATCAGATCCATCTAAACAGCTTCATTAACGTGAAGCAGACATCATATTTGCCTGAAATCAGTAATTATAAGACACCAGTAATAAGCTTATGCAACGTCATCTACATAATCTCATTTTTGCCTTAGAGGACTCTTCTAATTTTATGTTCTACCTTTTTTGAATAAGAATGCCAAGAGATAAGCAGAAAAATTGCAACAACTTTAAATCTGCAAAACCATTCTTCTTCAGCATAGCTTTCAGTGAATCCACACATTTTGTTGAAGACACATAGTTTGCATTAAGAAATCTCATTGTTACATGATGCAGACAATTTTAAAAGTACTAATCTACATATTTATTTACTTCCAGTATTTAACCTCCTCCGGGGTCATTCCAGTTAGGACTCAGGTATCATCACTTTTTGCTGCTGCTGTTTTCTTCTCTCAGAAGCTCAGTGTTACAGGATCAAAATAGACACACATTTAGGTAATTATTTCCAACAGGTTGTAGGACGACTTTATTAGAGGATACATTTTTAGGGTTTATGATGTGTAGTTTTCCAGGCAATCCCTTTCTCTTCCCCTTTATCAGTAGTGGTTCTGTGGCAAAAAATCAGCTTGTTCACACCACCTAACTCAGGGTACCTGCCTTTAGGACATGAGGAACCTTACACATTGAATAAAGAGACAAAATGATCAGAGGTGAGAGGACTACACATTATTAAAAAACTGATAGTTTTTTAAACATCTTCCTTTCTTCTTTCTCCTTCATATGAAGGACAATGTGGAGCTTAACTCAAGAAACAAGCACCTGTTTAGCCAAAAAACAAAACAAAAGTGACCATTAATCTTACCCTCTCCATGGAGTCATCCACAGACATGAGTGTTTGCAGGCGCTTTCTCTGTAGCATGTTAGTGAACTCCATGTGTATAGGTTTCATGGGACCAGTATACCTCATTATCCAGTGCTTGTCTGGGTTTGGAGCATAATTATAACTGGGAGTACTAAGGAACAGAGAGAAAACCACAATGTTTTAGCTAAGTAGAAAAATGTCCTAGTAATGAATATTAATTTCCATATGATCAACACTACAGGAAGTACTATCTGAGGTGCACAAGAAAATATTAAGATTACTTTTGAAATGGGAAAATGAAAACCACTTGGGGGGGGAATGAAATCTATGAAAACATTAAACACACCTAATCTTTCCAGTGATTTCGATCTAACAACTACACATTTCAAGGCCAAGAGACTTAGCCTCAGAAGACTTAACTCCACAAGTATCACCAGGATGAAGCATGTATTACAGAAATTCTACTCATGCAATTGCTTTGTTTTCACTCTGCCCACACTAGCACCAAATTCTACATCTTGCGCAAGCTATTTAAAAATAACTATAGAACTTGCTGGAAAGGTTCTACTATGTTTGTTAACAGCTTTTTAGAGCTCAGCACAACTTGATACTTGAATATTGTCACACTTGTGCACCAGAGGAGCACAGGCACTCTGCCTACTGGTATCCAATTGCATGTGAGCAGCAGAAGTGGACAAATAGCTGGACTTTAAAGACCTGTGAAGAAAAGTGGGATGAGGAAATAGGGCTCTATTTTGAGGACTCATTCCAGCCACCAACTCCTTTGCTTCAAGTCCCGGCAAAATCCCAAGAACCTAGTTCAATGTCCCCTCGGAATCTCACAGTCCCTCCAAGTGCTCATGGTCCTGGGTCATCATTAAAGTGATGAGGAAAAATATTGTGCATAGTTTCACATGGTTGGAAGTCCCAGCAATCACTTTTCTATGCATAATTATCTAACTTTAGTTTAGCTGAACCTAAATAAAAGATTTATTTTACCACCATCATGTCAACTCTCTGCATAACCAACTCACTGAAAGGTATTATTATAGCTTACATTTGCAAGAAATACTATTCTTACCTACTATATTTATTCCTTATTACTTCAAGTTGAAGACTGCTTTTTACAATTTCTTCACATCATGCGCAGAGTCTAAAACATTAAAAATTACTTTTCCTATGTAATTTGGTTAGGCTTCCTTTTTTCATTCAAAGCCATAAACTTGGTCTTTGCAAATGTAAATACTCATTTACTTTCTTCTTAGCAGCACAGAATTTCCTAATTAATTCCTATTTGAGAAGTTTCTACTTTTGGTTTTTGTATAGGTAACAGATCAGCAAGGTTATTTAAAGTTATTAAGCTAAAAAATCATGTAGGTTGAAACTTCTCATCAAAATATTGCATACCTAATGTATCTTTGAATATGATAGTCTTATGAGATTTAATATAAATATTAAACTAATAATCTGACAGTGACATTTTTTATGCTGAAAGCCTCTGTTAGATGCTATCTGAAAAATGTGCATATTTGGCAAGGGAAGGCTTCTTCATACAGGGAGGAAAGGGCTGTTGCCTATTCTCCCTGTATTGTTAATAGTCTCTTGAATTTCAGAATGTTGTTGTGGCTGAAATAATGACATTGTCTCTTGAAAATGCTGACTGTTATGTAAAGTGTTGCTCTATGATGCCCAGAATAAATCAAAAATGCTTTGCAAATTCCTTTTCCACTTACTTCATGACTTCCTGGCTGATTTGAAACCTCCCACTATTTAATCCAACCAAAGCTCACAATTTTCTTTGATTACTACAAATGTAACCCTTTAATCCTTAATAGATTTGTCTGTCTTATGGGAAAAATACAAAAATTAACATCCCTAGAAGCTAGCTGAGACAACTTCTTCCAAAGTACCCAGAAGGGAAGCCTCAGACAGATTGCGTTTGACCTTGAAAAAGATGGGTGGTAACATGTACCCTCTATTGAAGTGAGGTTTCTGATCACTGTTAAATTGCCCAGCTGCCACATTCTCTAGAGCTCACAACATAGGCAGCAATAAAGGAAAACCATGTAGCTGAGGGATTTGCCCTGTGAATAATTTTCAAACCAGACAAGACTGCAGATGCACACAGAGAGGAGCTCGACAGAATGAGATGGAGAGAGTCTGCAGTATAGGGTGGAATGGTCATACCAGCCAGAACATGGTACAGAATCAAGAGAAAAACAGCATAAATTAGCCACAGAAGTACATACCAGAGGTCAGAAGCAAAGCAGCATGCTGACTCAAATCCATACCACTGGTTTTTAGCTATTACTAGCAATGCCACATGATGCAATATTTACATCAGTCAATGCAAAGTACTACCCTCCCGCTTTCCCTTGGCTTTTCTTTCCCACAGAATCCACTTACAGACTTCACCAGCACTGCCACAGGGAAAGGTGGAGGATCATACCACCTGGTGTACTGCCTTCTGCTTTGGGGACTAGGCAAAGACTTTGTTCAGGGTATTGCTTATTGCTTTAGGGCCATTTGTATCCGTTCCACCGCATTCTGATCCTTCCTTACAATATCCACATGACAATGAAACGGTAAGAACTGCCTGCAACCCGTTACCATTGACAGATTTATCTGTCACTGAGATTACCTGGAATTTGGGAACAAGGGGAAAATGGAAACTAGAGAACTAACTTGCATCATTCCCTCACTGTATGTACATGTTCTGCATTTTTACATTTACTCTTAAACCCAGGTCAGTGAAAACTCTGGCAGATTACTATTATTATTATTATTGTCATTATGCAGTGCTGGAAAATTTGTTTAGAAGACAACTGTCAATTTCTTTGTGTGAGAGGTACCAAAAAAATCCTATTTTATGTACATATCCGAAAGAAAAACACAGTTCCTTAATCTACCAGGATAATTTCTTTTTTTACAAACAAAATTTCTTTTCAAAAAGTGATACTTCGTGTGTAATTGTTATCACTGTAAGAAAAGTCACCTAAAATTTAAAAAAAAAAAAAAAAAACAAAAACAAACCAACAAATGTGTAATTACTTTATAATTAGGAAGATAAACCTAATTTGTGTGAATAACCAAATTTAAAGTACTAGCAAAAGAAAAATTGATTAATATAGTCTGTATTTTTCATTGCTTCCACCCTTCTCTTTTTCATTCAGCTAGGAAGTAAATTGCTACAGAATGCTGCATGATAATCATCTCTGAGATCCAAACGCCTTCCAAAGGAACCTAATAAATCTAAGGTCAATACTGGATATAAGCCATGAGAAGTTGCTCATTGGGCATTTCCGCAATTTTCATTTCAAAGAAAATGAAAGCATAAGATGGCAAACAAACAAGAAACACTTAATTGCTGATGATCTGTGCCACAGATTATCTTGGACACAGCAGAAAATAACAAAATATGTAATTCCAAGTTATGCAGTAACCAGACAATAAAACAAAAGAAACTTCTCTTAGACTCTATTTTAAATAAAACAAAAAAGCTAAAATGGCTTTCACTGGACTTTGGGCTAGCCTGAGGAGCTTTGGCCAGCAACTGAAAATTGTTTCTACCAGTTTCTACCAGCTCCTCCACAAACCCAAAGTAAAACAGAATGTAAACCAGAATTCCCCTTAGAAAGAGAGGGGGAGGGGGCAACACATAGGAAGAAAGTTACAGATGTTGAACATCAAAGAAGGCATGAAGCCAGTCATTAGAAAACTGTAGGAATGCTTTCAGTTGCATCAAGAGGTGATTTGGGAGAAGCATTTGTTTTACCTCCATGTGAGGAGATACCTGTAGTGCAGCATTAAGAGCTGTACATGGAAAATGTTTCTGTGTTATAAACAAGAAACATCTCAACATGGAGCTTATGAACACGTTCCTTCAGGAACCAGGTGATACTGCTTTTGGGATCTGTTCAAGACATTGTATCGGGTCATGCACAGACATGCCAGCTCATTCGGAAATAGCCTGTGTAATTTGGTGCTGCAGGCCTGTATTTCTGTTCTTTCCATAAAAGAAACAGGAGTAATACATATACTATAGTTTGTAAGTAAGGACACGGAGATAGAGTTTCTTCCCCTGAAGAGATTATAGCCCAAGAACCAAATTTTGATCATCCTGCTCAGAATAAGAAGTGCTTTACTTCCCAAATAAGCTGTAACAACGTCCAATGAATTCAACATGAATCTTCCCATTTATCTCAATGAGCTACAATTCTGAGTTCTAGATGCAGCAGCCATTCTCAATACACTTATACTGGTCTAAGGAGGTATCAAAAAAAAAAAACCTGGAAACTCTTCTTATATATTTGTGACAAAGTTATGCCAAGAGTACTATTAAAAAAAACACTGTTTCCCTGAGGTACCTAGAACTTCCACATTCCAGAACCTGAAAATCAAAGTTTTTGCTTTTTCCTTACATGTGTTCTGAGGCATTAGGAAAGAGTTGTGAGTACTGAGGGGCTGAATCTTCAGGACCATGAGGAGCAGCATGGCTTATAACCATCAGTACAGGCCTGTGAGGATACATCTTCTTTGATATTCTAAAGAAGGTAATACTGTCATTGGTAATCAGATCAGTCAGATAATCCTGCAAGTAGAAGCAAAAGTATAATGAGACACTTGAAAAGGAATTTCAAACTGGGGGGGCAATAGGAAGGAGAGGTCTGAGGTATCATAAGAAATAGGAAAAAAGAAGATACTTCATTTAGAATGGTACGAGGAGGAAGTAAGTTACAGATACTAAAAACTCAAAAAATTAGAATCAAATAATTCTTTCTTCACTGCCTAGACATAGCTTTTTTTCTCAGTACTGAATGGCACAAAAAGAGATCAAACAGTACCCCTTCTTCCTAAAGTGCACAACTACATGATGAAAAACACAATACTAAATACACTGACCAGGTATGAATTTTAAAAAAATGTATGTCAGTATCTTCAAGGTGTATAGTCCAACCTTACATCATAAAAATACTTTGAATATGCAAATGGATTGATGTTCTTTTCTTTTTTAGCCTTCTTCTGAACTACAAATCACTAACATGAGAAGACTGTGGGCTAACTGAACAAAGACTTCATTCAATATTACAGAGATAATCTGATAGAGATATAACTCTGTCACACATATTGTTGAGAATTTAGAAAACTTCCTGTAGAAGAGTTGGACTATCTCTGTATTTTCTCAGTATCATTATCATTCTTAAGATATCTGCAAGAACTACAGGGATTGAAGACGGGATTTTTAATGACAACCACGCTCTCCCTTAGGTGCTTCCCTGGAAACACTACACATACAAATACCCCTCAAACATGAGTAGGATATGAAAGTACACCTTTAAAAACCCCAAATAACCCCCATGTCACAGCAGAATGTAACACCAGACATAACATCTGCCTCTGGTCAAGCCAACAGGTTCAAGGTGTGGTACAGACTGGATTGCATCTCTTTTTGAGTACAGCTTTTTGTCCACAGTTAAGACACTTGCTCCTCTTCACCTCTGTCAACATCCTTGGTCTGAGAAGTCAGCTTGTCATTCAAAGGAAGCCTTTTTCATGGACTATATTTACTTCCTCCAAGTTATTTCTTGTCTATCCCAGAAGAAGGCTGGCAAATTCTCCATTTATAATTTTACACGCTGGTACAACACAAGGCATGACTGTTACAAAACTGCCATGATTAGGACTGTTACCGGGATGGCATTTTCACTCTAAATAAGCATTAAATGAAGGACTTCCACTTATAAAAGCACACAGGAGAAGGGAAAATGTACAAAAGCAAAACTGACTTCTGAACATGCTTTCAATGCCTGTGACAATATTCATAGTTGAGAGAGAACACTTAAGTGCTCTCAAAAATGCACTGCCATTAATCTTCATCATGCTGCTTCCTTAAGCTGGTCAATCACTTGAAGTGTGCAACTCATCTTTGATTTAGCCATTACAAGAGTATAGTTTTCCAATTTCATTCTAAAAACACAGGTTTCCACATGGTCAAAGTGAAAATCACTGCAAACCCAGCATTTACCAGGCCAAAAGACCAAACAAACATTTCACTGAACTGATTTCTAACGGGTTTTTTTAAAAGGCCCATACTGTAGACGTTGTAGTTGTAGAAAGTTAAAGTTAGTCTAAAAATTTTTGACAGAAATGGAAAAAGAAAAATTTTGACAGAAATGGAAAAAAAAATCAAAGTAGAAAATATTCTGTAAGAAAATTGGAAAGAATTTAATTTTCAGAAGAATTTTGGCAGTTACTTTAGAGGAGAGAATAGTCAGTGATTTTTTTTTTCTAGTTTTCCACTGACACATAATTAACATTAACTATGTTATACAGATAGGACTAAAAAAATTTATCTGATGATGTTGGTCATTGCTGGAAAATCACGTTTCCAACAACAAAAATGGCAGGAAAGAAAGAGCCTTCCATTTCAGCATCTGTTTACTTATTTAAACTCCATGGTTAGCATCAACCAACACTGTTGTTCTGCACACTGTTTTTTACCGTAGCTGCTCATTATGCAAGAATATTAAGATTATAAAAAGTTTGTATTTCTATCATCCTTATTTTTTATTTATTATCAAACTGTAAGAAAAAAACTAAACCAAGTAAACTGTAAACATTTTCAAGCCTTGCACACACAAAACATAGCTGAAGGTATTGGAACATAAAGCTCCCTGTTGGCTCCTTGGTACAAAAGAGATGGAGAACAGTGCCTCTGAAATCACTTGGCTGACATTTTTCCACACAAGATATATTTCATCATAACATTTCAGTACACAGCTCTAAAGATTAGCTTTGTCATTCTTCACAGATCTGAAGGAAAACAGAAGACAAACAATTCTGTACACTAGTTTGCCCCTTCCCGTTAGCAGCTGGTGATGGAGAAGGTAACCCTAGAAGACTGTGAAGTTTTATCTCTCAGCACAAAATACATTCAATTATAAAAAGGCAAGCAGGGCAAAGGAAAGTAGAAATCCCAGACATTAATCTTTTAAAGGAGAAAATGGCTGTGAACACTATGTTAATGAAACACAAATAGGAAGGCAGGATTTGCAATCAATAAGAGAGTGAACAAAACACATGTTAAACAAATATACATTACAAATCACTCCAGAGGCAGTCAACTTCCTTAGTTATACACCAAAACTAGAGCAGTGTATGGATAGATTTAGTCATCATCATACTACAGAGTCACTTCTGCCTACTTTAGGACTTCAGTAATGCTGGTTCCTTTGGAAAGGAACCCTTTTAGCTGAAATAAATGTATTCCTGACTGCAAGAAGGTATTGAACTGTAACATGTTAGATGAGGAAAAATAAAACTGCATTTGACAATGACTATGAAGCATTTCTGTAAGTTTGGTCAGGATATAACATCCTTGACAGGATATTAAAAATATATACACCTGTATGCACAGAAATACAAACGTAATAGTTAAATTCTCCACTGATTCAGAATTATCGTAAATTGTACTAAGATTCTGTGAATACTCCATAGTACCGTGGCTGTGAAAGAAGTTCCTTAAACGAAAAGGGTGGGTCTAGCTGGAGGGAAATGGATTCTCATCTCATTAATGCTTGTGTAACTCCACTGCCACAATAATCATCATACAAAGCACAGAAATAGTTAACCTGAAGCATTTAAGTCTACTTTCGGATCTTCAGCTTGTAATATTTAACACAGTCTCAGAACATTTTACTCGCTCACACTGTTAGTAACAATGTTTTCAGTAACATAACCCTCCCAGAAGGGAAGGTAACAATGTCCCAACACCACTGTTACTGGTTGTAGATAACGTTCCACATAGCAGCTTTCAAGTACAAAAAGAGACTGAAACTACAAAGTGCAGCTTTCTTGTGGTCATGTCATTAACATACATGTTAAGAGAAATAAATCAACAGGACCTACCCTGGAGTAGTCATATCCATGCTTCTCCTTTACTCCATTTCTACAGAGTGTGTAGTTGTAAAATCGAGAATTTTTAAGTAACCCAACCCATTCTTTCCAACCAGGAGGCACGTAGGAGCCATTGTATTCATTAAGGTACTTTCCAAAGAAAGCTAGGGGTAGAGAAAGCAGAAGCATAGTAAGAAGGCATAACAAAAACACCACTGTTAAATTGATTCATTCCTTTCTGTTTTTTGTTAAAATAACTTTGTTGTCTCCATTACAACAGATCGAAGATAAGAGTCTTAATCTTGCCTCTGTTTTTTTTCTTATTTATATCTTCATAATGCAGATATTTTGATTTACCACCTATGTACAGGAGAAACTGGATCCCGATTACCATTATACTTTCTTTTTCAGTACCTGATATATTTGGAGTCAGACCACACATTCCTCCTCCCAGACTCTTCTCTTCATATCCTTCATGATGCTGAGCTGCATCTATCCACCTATTAGTGCCTCGTGAAACTGCACTTACCACCAAGAGTGTGAAATTAGAGATCATGTTTTAATATAGTAACACTCTATATTTCAACATGAATGCTGTGCATTAGGCATTTTGAAAATGTATTTAGAGCACTGCTGTTCTGACCTATTTCAACAGACAATTTTCCAGATAGTAACTTGCATTCTGAGCATGAGTCTTAATTACACATAAAGATTTGTTTAAAAAAAATCTCTCAAAAATCTTGTATTTCTGCATCTGATACCAGTTTTCCCCAGCCCAAAGTCAAACATTTGCCCAATCGTTAGTATAGTAATGGAGTGGGGGAAGAGAGAGAGCACTTCTGTCCTTTTTTCAGAGGTATATCTAGCAAAAAATTACTTTTAATACTTTTTGATCCTGAGAGACAATCAGAGGGAAGCAGATGAGAAAGTACTCTCAGCATTGCATGGAACAACCAGCTAGCCCAAAGGTCAACTATATGTTGCATTCACATCATGGCCAAATATACTCTTAGACTGACAATGTACAGTTGAATAAACATAGTAAAATTCATGAATTTACTGCAGAAATATGGGGGTTCTGAGATAAAAATCCTGTCATTAACTATTAAATTTTGTTCCATGGGTAAGATTTTTTCATGAGATACCAGTTCTTTTTAGGTATTAAAGTAACTGACCAGATTTTTCAAAAATCAGTAATTCCTAAGTACTGAAGCCACCTTCAAAATGGTCAACAAAATGGTCCCAAGTCAGCACCTTTTGTGACAAGCAAAAATATGACACTACTGTAAAGATTATAGGTTAGTATAATTACCTTAGTAACTGCAGGAAATCTAATGGGTTGCATAAAACATACAGTGAGTCTTCTGCTTCTGCATCTTAAGACTATTTTCATAGAGCAGCTTAAGACTACATTTTATTATCAGATCCCTTTAGTTTCTTCATTGAGGTACTTCACCAGGTAGACTAAGAGGAGAAATACAGGTGTGTGTACACACACTCATTTTAGTCTACTGCACACTGATGGCCAATTTTTCTCTACCTTATGGCACACTGACAGCACTGTGCTGTCATCCATTATCCAATGTCCATCCCATTATCACAGCCAAAGACTGAACTTCCCTTGAGCTCGGTCCCTCTATTCTTCCAAGTACAGTGCCTAACAAAGTTGGTCAAGCTTTTTAAAGTGCCAAAGTTAAAAAAAAATAAAACCCACAACCAAGGCTGAAACCAAAGGAAAAATTAGGGGAAAGACGCACCTTTTCCGTCGCCTATTTTTCACTCCCAACTTGTGCAAGAAAAACCTGCACCACACTGCTCCCTCCTGCCTGCATGCAACTAGCACATTCACAAAGGTGTCAGCAGCAGCACAAGTCTCTATAGATCCCAGCCACAAATGCCACTACCTCAAAGCACACGCTACAGTGCAGAAAGACTGATCCCCAGGAGAATCATCTTGTGCAACAGAACAAAACACAGGAAAATCACAATGGATGAGGAAGTGGCAAAGGAGATGTGAAACCAGCAGCAGAAAAGAAAAACAGATGGAAGCTATGAAGTGGAATAGAAGAGTACAGTTTCTGCCTTCAAGATTACACAAAAGAGAAAAGAGGAGAGAAAAAAACACAGGGAGATGGTCTGGGTTATGAATTGATTAAAAACTTTCTCACTCCAAGGTTGTGAACTGAAATATATAAGCAAGCCTCAAAAAGCTTTACTCCTCATTGCCTCTTTTTCTACTCCTTGAAAAACCCCAAAAATAAACAAACAAAAAACCCGCCCAAGCCAACAAACAAACCACACCACAAACAAGGAATTAAGTTAAACTGTACATCTACATGGCAAACCTGTACTACCAAATGACCTCAAAGCTAAAAAATAAAAACCAACAAATTATTATTGCCAATTATTCCTAAACACCTTTCTGGGAATTGACTGTCTAGAGAAATCATACCATCTGACTGCCCCAAAGCACAAAAGGAGCAGTCCCTTTTCTCTCATTCTTAATTTGCTTCATATATCAGTTTTATGAAAGAAGTCAAAACACTAATTCCTTTTCATAGCATCTTTCTTGGTTGCTCTGCACACTTCATGTAATTGTAGGCCATATTCTAGGTTTGCTATGTCTTCAGTTCAAGCATACACAGTATTTTATTTCCACCTTCCGAAAAACAAAAGTCTTGGGATTTTTGTTGGCTGTTTCTTTTTAAACAAACTATTCCTTAAGTAAAAATACAAGGAAGCTAAACCAACACGAAGACTTAAGCTCTGGCATTATGCACTGAAGAATGCCAGAAGTCAAGAAGAAATTAGAATTAAAATACATACATTAGCCTCTGTACTGTGTCTAAGGTAAGTCTAAGGAAGCTTTCAGATGGACCCAGCCTTGATCTTACCTGTCCTGTACCCTGTATTGTTGAGGTACACTGCAAAGGTGCGTATTTCATGCTGAGCCTGCCAGGATGGAGAAGAACAGTTCTCATTGTTGGTGTAAGTGTTGTGGTTGTGGACGTACTTCCCCGTCAGGATAGAGGAGCGAGATGGGCAGCACATGGGTGTTGTCACAAAGGCATTGATGAAATGAGCACCTCCGTGTTCCATGATACGTCTTGTTTTATTCATCACTTGCATAGAGCCTGAAAGATGGAAAACATTTCAGAAATATTTTCATGTTTCAGTCACAAGAGCTCAGATGTCACATTAGAGACCAGAAGGAAGCACAAGTAGGAAGGGCACTGTTACCTCTGAGTGAACCCAAATCCAGAGAGACTACTGATCCTGCCTCAGTGAAGTTCTCCCATCGTTTCAGTAAGGACTAAATACTGAAGTCCTAAGTAAAGATTTGACTCAAGCATGTTGACATAGATCATAATGCTTCTTTCATTTCTCTCTCTCTAAATTCAAGATTTACAACCGTAACTATCTGCAGCATCTCTACACCCTTTCTGGACCTGCTATTACTGTTCCAGCACCTGAGGGTGAAAAGCACTTTATGCAGCAGCCCTGACCAAAGCATACACACTCCGTAAGTGTTATTTAATTTTTGGTTTCACAAGAAACCTGATATGTAACTTTTTGTGCCAGCTTTATGCAAAAGGCTGAGGGTTGTAACCACAGAATCATTTCATTTGGAAGACTATTTAGTCCAAACTACTGCTCAAGAAAGGTCTGCTGGAGTTGTTGTGTAGTTAAATAGTTCTATTCCCTAATGTGAAATATTAGGAGGTATTGATTTCTATAATTGTCACTGAACCAAAGACACCAAAAAGCTCCCATAATAATTTCCATAACAAGTTCACTGAGTTCTAGCTATCTGCTTCACCCATTCTAGTGACAGTCTTACTATCTACATTTTCTTAGGCTTGATTCTGCAGAATCAGATTTTTAGATGACTACTTGGGGCAGGTAACACTATGTTTTATATAACCAAACAAAGAAGCAATGGACTTGGATAAATTGGGTAACGTGGATAGAAGTCTTTTTGATCACAATTACTGAATGCCACAGTGCTTCCAAATGGTTTTTCTGTTTATTTAAGACAAGGTTTTGATCAAAGACTGGATCTTTACCATAGACATCCACCTAGCTAAATCTGGATCCATATCTCTTCCTAAACCCAGAAACACCAAGGATCAGAGAAGTAAGAAATTTAGTTTCCCTCCTCTATCAGTGTCTAAATGTTAAAACTGAGCAAGTTAGAGAACATCTTCTTGAACTAGGAAGAATTTCAAAAGAATTTGTCATGGTGCATGTCAACAGCATGACCTTTCAAAGGAGATGAAACCTGTTCATCACCAACCCTCCCTTCTTGTTATGTGCAAAGGAAGCCAATTGACAATATGGAGAGGAAGGTATGGGCTCATGCTAGAATAGGGTTGGGGTTAACTTGCCCAAGACTGAGATGGATTAACAGCTCAGCTTTAATCAAAGCTGACGGTTGCATCCTACAGCCATCTGGTACAAACTATGTTGTTTCTGTCAATAATGAATTTAGGCTCCTTCTAAGCTCTTTACGCAGGGATTTCATCATGAAATTGCAACAGTAGGTTGTTTGATACAGAGCACATTGATATAACCAGGAGTCAAAACCTAGAGGGAAAATGGTCATAAGCCACATACAAAATCTGACTCTCTGGCATCATGAAGGAAGGTTAATTGCTATGGTAGGTCATTTTACCTAAGCACTGCCATGGAATTAGTTTGAGACCATTTTGTTGGAAAGAGTATTAAAAAAGAAAAAGATTTAAAAATCTCTTTGTGCGTTTCTCAGGTCAGAGCACATGGGGTTGAAATCGCTTTGGGGTTACATCTTGTAACAAGAACCAAGCCAGGTTATTGCACTGCCCCCTTAGAACTTGCTAATCTTCACATATCAAAAAGGAGTTTCTGAAGAAAGAAAGATTTTACTTCTTTGTTTCTATAATAGCTGTGGGTTAAGTGTTAGTACTTAAAGGTACTAACAATTAAGTTAACAAATATAATAGCTAATTATACATTATGTGAGCTTGAAAACTGTGGATGTTTTCTTATGAGCCAGCCCAAGCATAAACAGGCAGTCTGAAAAAATGTTTTGCCATCGCGATATTGAAATACAATTTAACAACCCCTTTAAATGACAGAGGCATTTATGCATAAATAACAGTACATGTTAAGACTCCCCTTGGGGACAGCAAGCTTCTTTAATAAAAGAAGCTGTAATGACAATGCCTTATATATCAATAGCCTTTAACATAAAAACATATGATCTAATCTGCTTCTCCAGCTTGAGAACTAATACAGAGTGACAGGGCAGTGCAAGGTAAAATCCAGCATACTCTTCTGTATAATCTTAAATAGGCCAGCTTTAAATATTTTAGACAGCATTAAACCAGCCAACTAAAACTTATTTTCTTCAGTTTGCCTCCAATACAGAGACATCCATTCTCTGGCAGATTACTTATGTGTTAATCAGCAACTGGGACCTCACCACATCACCTTTTGAGCTAGACCTTCTGAGGTTTCACTGGTGGATATATGACAGGAAATCATGCCTTCAAAGTGTCAATATTTAATACAGAAAATGTTGCTACCCATCTAAAATGGCTGATAGTAAACAAAAATTTAGCAATTAAGAGTGAAATTTCTATGCCATTTAAGAAAACATTCATTGGACTACTATGAAAATATGGAAGTTCAATCAATTTGAAATGTTAAAGTTACTCAGTGAACAAGCAAAGCAAACTTTATGAAAAGTCACTTGAAATGTGTGCTTTCCATAACTTTGTTCCACATATCTTCACAGTTCAACTCAGGGACAAAGCTGATATTTTGACTAATATTAATGGAGAAAATATACAAATTATTTATGAAAAAATACTGACTTCCTATTAGTTGTGTTTTGTTGAAGGAGGGAATAATTTACGTTTTATGGAGCTCCAGCTGTTGAAGAACTTGTATTAAGTATCAAGTGATTTGTCTACTCTGAAGCACAAGTTCAGAAGAGTTTTCCAATAAACTGAACCCCAGAATTTTAACTGTCTCCTAAACTTCTCTTTTTATTGTATTTGAAACTCATGAGACACCCTTTTCACATCTTCACTTCCCTTTCTTCACCCCAAGACACCCTCACATTTAACAAAGCTCTAAAGCCCCATCTCCAAATATGATAACTAAGAAAAAAATTATCTTCCATGCTACTTTTATAGCTTTTCAGAGGAAGGTCTCAAAACATACAAATCACCTCTCACTCAGATTTCTTTAATGTGGTTGAAATAGCTCCTAAATAATCAGATCTTTCTCTAACTAGACTATGAAATGAGCTGGTTTGTTAAAGCCATAGCAGTATGGTAGGCAAACCTAACTCAACTGGAGATACTGAGTCCACCACACAGGGGACATCAGCATTATACTAACGTGGATGTAATAGGGAAAAAAGTCTTTGTTCCTAATTAATTATTCCTTGTCACTATATTCCTCTTATTTATATTATGCTTGTCAACACAGTCTTTTGATTAGACAGTCTAGCAAATATGTCTGTGTCTGTAGTTCATGGTGTTCTCATTTGTCTTCTCCCATTTGTATCCATTACAATCTATACACATTCTCCTTTGATGTCCTTCAGAGATTCTGCATTTGATCTACCAGCCCTTCATCAGTATTTTCCTTCTTTCAATACAAGGCTGAGGTTTGGTTTCCAGTAAAACTCAGTGAAATTATTACAGTAATGTGAATTAAAAAACAAAACCAAACCAAAAAAATAAACCACACAAAAAATCAAAATAAAAAACCAACACCTCCTTCCAGGAAAGGATGACATTGTCTTTCTGGTAAGCTCTACGTAAGCTCCACCTGCTACTGGCACATGGCTAAATCTATCTTTAAACAAATAAAGGAAAGGCTGTTAAAGGCACTTGAGATTGTGTTGTATTCGCTTTTACCTCCAAAGTAGCTACAAGAGAACAATGAAAGCTAAAACACCAATCAGCTACAGAATATTCTTAGAAACAGATGAAATATTACCCATAGCTTTCTCTGCTACGCTTTCATAGCTTCCAACTTTTCCTTAGCTTTTATTTGTAATTCACATCTTGTTTTCATCTTGCTTAAATGCACTAACTACAATCAGCAGAAATGGCAATTTTGATTAACTTGGACAGCTCACCAGACAACAGACAAGAATAAAAATTAATTCAAACAAATATTGAGTCTCCCAAAGCTATTAGTGGCAAATGACGAATATCCAATCTCAGCTTCACCAAATGGATTTTCCTTAGTTAGATCCTAATTTGCGTGGACACATGCCCATTATCCTTGAAATTGGAAAGCATCAAGTTATCAGAGAAGTGAAATATACTGCCTGAAGGACTTACACAATTGCATCAGAAACACAAAGGCTAGCATAAAATAGAAGATGATACATTTTTTAGGACCACCTTTGCAAGAAAACGTAGTTAGGTTCTTTGGGATATATGTTCTTGGAATTGCTTCATTTCTGATCCAAATAACCATTAAAAAAAAAAGATAACAACAACATCATCTGATCCTGATAATTTGAATGGCATTTAATATGATGAGATTACTTCCATAGCAGGCTTTCTTACCACCTTGATGAAGAGTGTGACATCTGTGATACTGCAGGCATACCTTAATATTGATAAGAAGAAAGCATCTGTACAAAGACTGCAACGTTGCCGTGATTAACTTCTCAACAAGATGAGTAAGTGTATGAGAAGTACAAGTTGATTAATTTTATGTTCTACTTCTTCTGGGAGGTCCATTTTCCAAATTTTCCTATCCATACTAGAAATCAGATGCAGAAAAATTTGGTGGCAAAACTGCCCCACCAGACTACACATACAAGAGTTTTCATTTTTCAGATGACTGAGGCTTCATACACATATGAGAGTACAATTCTAATGCAAAATTATTAATGTTAACTGGTTTGTGTTAATCACTTCTCATAACTTAATACAGCATTAGGTAAATACAAGCTTGTTCAGGTAACACAACAAAAACCAAACTGTCATTTAATTCATTATTCCAAATCATTAGGCAAAATGTGTTTAATCTTCATCTCCTTTCTTCAACAATTAACATAGAGTTGATAACAGAATAGATCTTTTCATTCTGTGTCATTTTGGTCAGTAATCAACTACACATCTAAATGGACAATTACAAGAACAGTATTACTATGTTAGGTAACATTTAAGTAAATAAAATGAAAATTGTATATGCGATGAATGCCTGCAATTACACAAAAGAATTTGGATAATTACAGGGTGCAATTATCAGTCATGAATTTAAACCTACTGTTTTGGCATGCAGCTTTCCAGGTTAAGTTTGCAATTGCCAGAAGCAAAGTTTAGGTGTTTAGATGAAGACAGGCATGAACTGTGTATTTCCACAGGAACAGGAACTTTAACATTTTGGGACTAACTTTTGCTGTCCCTGAATTGCAGGCAGATGGAAAGGATGTTCTATATAAAGGCAGGTTTAAACTTGTTCTTCCTATCATTTTTCACACTGAAAAAAATTTATTATTTTGAATGCAAGGATCTAGCTTCAAGAAAAAGCAATGTCATACTCATTGGCCAAAATTCTCTTTATACTGGTCTCTTACCAAGTTCTACATCCTGATCATCAGTAAGAACAAGGATGATGTTTGGGCGGATGTTTCTACGGTCTCTTTGAAATCTTCCCTTCAGACGTTGATTTAACAGGAAAGTTGAACTTCCATCCAACAGTGATAAAACAGTCATCATGAACAATCCAAGGACAATACTATGCTGTGCCATGTTGTTCTGATTTAATGTTCTCTCTGAACAAGGTAGCTTAATGGCTTCTATGTCTTTTTCTTTGCAGGTCTCCTAAAAGGGAGAGGGAAACAAGTATTTATCTATATTTTCACCCCTCTGCACCGGTCAAGGAACAGCCAGGTTCTCTCCAAAGAAGTAAAAAGCAATGTACTTGAAATAATCTAAACTCCTCAGAAAAAAAACTAACCAAACTCCAAAGCAAACACTTATTTTTCTAGTGCCAGCTAGAAGCAGAAACTTGAAAAATTAAATTCATAAGCTGTTATCAACGTAGGCAACGAAATTTCACTCCAAGCTCAGATCTGGCAGCAAGCTCAAGGATTTAGCAGGGTTTCAAATTCTTTTGCTTTCATACATATAAATAGCAATCATCCTCCTTCCTTCGTGATCTGTTCACAGATGACATTTTTGTTTACATCAAAAATGCAGATGTTGAAGAGAAAAAAACCCATGTCTATCATAATTTTTAAACAAGACCGTTATAAAATTTACTGAGCTAACAACATATTTGCAAAGTCAGAGAACACTTAGTCAGAAGATTTGTTATATACTGATTTATCTCACAAATTCCATTAAAGAGCGAAGCTGTCCTGATGTTGGAACTATGTTACGATATTGTTTGAAGTCTACTACAGCTTTGATGTTAGTGCTAGATCCCTTTAGCATTTCTGTTGGCTTCCAAGATTATACACTTTTTAAAAATACCATTATTAATAATGAACACGTTTGAAGGCTCATTACTGCTAATGTTCAGGAATGGATGCACCAAAGTGACTTGCACTGCCTATGACTGGACTGCAAAACAGAGCTCATCTAACTGGTACTACTCCTGGTAATGAGGCAATGAAAAATTCTTAGCAATTCCTACAAGGAGATTACAAGAAATTAATTAGCATGCTGAAAAATCTTTGAAATGACAGCTTTGTTCAGTCATCTTCTGATATAAAGGGATCTTCTCTTGCTCTCAGAAGTCAAAAAAAATGTACTGAAAATATCAAGTACTAATTATTTCATCAGATCCAGCAATCAATGAGTTAGTTTTTTATAAATTCCCTACTTGCTCCCTGTCTTTTTCTGGACTGGCGCCAATGATCTTTTGTACAAGAAGGAAAAATCAATTAAAAATGACGCAAGAGAGATCCTCTGATTTTTATAAAGCCCAGAAATGTCAGAGCACAAAGAACATAGCACTATGTGTTTTACCCTAAGAAACATGTTGGCTATTCTACCCCTACAGAAAACAGTTTTTACTCCAGCAGATTATTTCATAGCCACATTATTACTTCCTCTCTGTCAGCAATTGCTCTTTGAGATAAATTTCTTAATCAAAGTTTTCATGCAATAGCAAAACCACTGGGCTGAAAAATTATAATCAGTTTCTATGCTCACATAAGAAATGTATATTGAATTTTCACACAAGTCAACAGATACATTGCTGTACTAATATGGAATATTATATTTATTAAGGGTACTTTCCAAATTTGTAGACTCATAGGGCTTTGAGGAAATGAAAAATTCTCCTTCCTTACTAGTCTGTCCAGTGGGTTTCACAGGTAGGTGAAGTTACCTTTTTTCCTAGAAAATAAAAATTTATTTAGATATCCCAATACTTGTTCTAATGGGCAGGGAAAGAGCTTTCAAATTTTACAGATGCAGCTTTAGTATCTGCTGCTGCTAAGAAATATGCCAGGCCATAGCAAAAGAAACACTGAGAAGCCCAATCAATTTTCATTCCTTGTACTAAGAATTCCATCTGTAGCAGTATAACTGGGAAGAATCATGCCAGAGTCCATGTGCTGCTACTGTCCGGAGTAGACAAAAGCAGCTTGAGAAAGAAACCTGTATCTATTTCAACAGGGGAGTGTAGAAAGTAAGTTTGCTCAGCAGGCACATATTCTCGGACACAAGCTTTTTGAGGGAGGAGGTAGAGAAATGCCTTCTGCTCTTCAGAAACTACCACGTATGTACTTTTGTTAAAAAAAAATAAACTGACATTATAGTTGTTTCCATTACACACAAACATTTTTCTGAAGGTCTGGAAGTTCATGTGGGTTTTCTTCAGTCTATACTATCCAACAGCTTCTCAAAATAAGAACATTTGTTAACTTTTCTTGCAGCATTTGGAAAGCTGCCCATTCTTGCTATATCTGGTCAGAACTACCTTCACTACAGTGTTGTGCATTTAGCAGTCTTTCTTACATTTTTCTCATCTTTAAAACAAATACATGGAAGTAACCTCCTGACCTCATTGCCCCTCTCCCCTCAGCCAGTCATTTCCTCACACTTTATTGCCCCTCAAACACTCCATTCATAACTAAAAATAGAAGTTGTCCCCATCTCAGAGAGCAGCTTAACTATCTATGAAATACTTAATAAATTTGGGGATATACATAAACTGCTCTCCCACAGCTATTTTATCCACGCTTGTATATTTGTGGTTAAAAGAATCAGCGATCTCTGAAAAGATACTGTGAGTGGAAGAGAGAGTTTCATGTCAGATACAACAGGCATCTTCCACCAAACCTGTTATCTCACTCCCCCACAATGAGTACTTTTCAACTATTGTGATGTGTTATGTTTCCATTGTTATCAAGGTAAGAACTCCTGGGAATCAACTCAAAGTATGTAATTATATGCAAAAGTCATACCAATAAACAGGTAAGAAAATCAAAGCAATTTTAGAAAATAACCTATTTCTTAAAGTATGTTTTCACAAGACATACATGCCACAACTAACAGCATATATGCAGTACGATCCAAAAGCTAGCTTTAAGAAGTTATCAGAATAGCAACACAAAAGTGTCCCTCATGAATTGCCAGTGGCCAAATACAGATTGGTTTTTTTAACCCCTCGTCTTGGGTGAACTTCTAGGAAGAAACACAACAAAGTTTCTATTAGCAGTTCTTTTCCCATTTCTGTCAACAAGGTTAATCTGCAATTTACAGATAAAGTCAGAACAGGTCCACAGCAGTGCCCCAATCTTTTAATATAGCACATTTAATATAGCACCCTCTCCAAAATGCAATTTTGATCTGAGTGGTACAGATGGTCCACAGCTCTCTGTGCCTCTGCAGGCCAACCTCCAGTATTAAAGACACTTAATCTGTAGTGGCTCTCATGAGAATTAGGTATGCCTCTTATTTTCATCCAGATTACACATACAAACTTGAAAAAAATCTCACTATTGTTTTATATTTAGAAAAGTGCTATCAGAAATTTATGAAATCTTCTTCAGATGGGGCATCTAGCTGAGCTTTCTTAAGCCTATCAAACTTCTCAGAAGGCTGCTTTTGAGAAAGTCTGGTCCTCTTACTCTCTCCTTTGTGGCAACACAAAATGTTACACTATCTCACATTATAAATGTTGAAGAGATAAAGCCAGACATCCACACTCCATTTATAAAAGAAGTCAGCAAAGGGCTGTTTCCAGGTAGCATTTACACCAAGGAAAGTCTTCTTTATAACTCTGCCCTCAGTAATCAATGTCAGTTCTACAGCAGCAGAATGCACAGGGATGACTGATGTCAGTTCTATCCCAGATGGTATTTTTAACATGCTATTGATTAGTATTGCTTGGCACAGATGTAAGAGACCCCATGTGTGCAAAATTAGTAACTGACAGTAGTTTGCATAGACTGGTGCTCCCAACCTCCCTAGCACAACTGCCCACTGCATAAGCTCTGTGCAGCTTAACTGAAGCTAGGTAAATTCAGTTATTACAACATAACCAAGAATAATATCTGACTCTTCCTGTAACTCTGCATCAAATATGTAAGTCTGCTTCCACTCTACTTCTAGAAATTACTGCATTAACTGGTTTAGGGTTTTATTTGTTTTGGCTTGTTTTCCTTTTAAATAAGTATACTACAAAACACTAAATACAGAATTGGTATGACAAGTTCAACTTGCCCAGCAGCCACCACAGAACAGGGTAACTGCATGTGAGCCACACGGTGGAAGTGCACATTAAGGGAAAACTGGCTAGAGAGAAGCAACACACACCTGCTCTCAATATGGCTGGAGCCAATACCAGGTGGATTTTTTAAGCAGACCTAGGTGTGTCATTCGTCCAATGTTTAAATTCATTGAAATACATGGTGCTGGAGACATTCCCTAGCAACCAACCCAATCAAATCCACTCTGCCAGTTAAATGGATTCAGCTGTGCTGCTGTTCTTTTAACTGGAGACACACCTTTGCATAGAGCTTTGGTTATGCTAGGTCTTCTCTCACTAAAGCTGTCACCCATCACTTCAAACCATTATATTGTGTTTGTAAGAGATAAACACATTTTCATATGTGGATTGGGAAGAATCTTGTTTGCAATCTATCAAGATTCCCAGGGGAAGACTGGCATCAACATTACTGCTGTAATCTAACAACATGCTGCGTTTGCTTATAGTTTTCTACTTTCTGATTTTTTTTCCTCCAGGCAGTCAAAAATTTATAAGAAAATACAAAAATCAAATTCCCAGTGCTAAATGTGACTCTTGAAGATTACAGTTGTGCTGATTTACAGTCACTGAATTACTATTCAGACACATTCTTCTGACTTGCTTGCCCTATGCTGGTGAACACTAGACAAAAACAAAATATTTATCACAGAGAAGCTTGGTCACATTACAAAATCTCATTCATATTTTGTAACTTTATTTTAAATACAACAGAATTGTAAATTAGTTATAAATTTCCCTAGGACTTGATATTTTAAGAAATGTTCTAAGCACCTCAATCTACTTTCTCTCTGCCCACTGCTTGAATATTACTGTTAGAGTTTCCCAGTGACACAGAGAGAATTAATTAGTCCTCTGATAGGTTAAATTGCTATTTGGATCCCTCAAATACAGAATAATAAGCACATTTTTCTGCACCATATGCAACACCCAACAATTTGAAAGAAACAAAGAATTATTTTGCTATTTTACCTATTATTGTCACACATTTATATATAATAGATGCAGTCTTTGATTTTAATGATAATTATATTAACTTGTATTAAGTATAGTAAAAAGCACAGACATACACTTCTGAAAATATGTAAGGAAATGAGTGCAAGTGCTTCAAGACAGAAAAAATAGGCAAAACCAGATACCATTACAGAAATTCATCCTATCAAATAAACACTTTTTTTTGTAGCTGTACACGGGGGGGTGGGGCGAATCTCCCTATGTTTACACAGCTGCAAACACACAGAGGCGTTCAGATACACACACTGCCCGGATCGGTCCGGTGATGTGCCAAACGTGAAGCTGAGCGCTACGGCATCCAATTGTCTTTTGGGAACTGTTTTCCCCACAGCCCCGGCGCGGCTCCCTCAGCCCGCACCCTCGGACCCCCCCGCGGCCGCCCGGGCCCTCTCCCCTTCGCGAGGGGGCGGCGCGACCGCCCCAGCCGGTCCGCAGCCCCCGGCGGCAGGCAGCGAGCGCCGATCGGCCGGGCCGGCAGGGCCGCAGCAGGGCGGGGGAGCTCCGCGGAGCTTCCAGCACGGCTGGCCAAGGCCGGTGGGACCACAACGCCTCCAGTCCCCGCCCGGCCGCCGAGCCCCCTCGCTCAACTTCCAGCCCCACCCGGTCCCTATACAGCTACCTTAGACCCGCCGCCCAGCTTCCCCGCGATGGCAGCCTGGCTCTGTGGCCAGCAGTCGCACAAGCGGCACGGCCGCCCCGCCGTCCCCAGCTCGCGAGGCGGGGCGGGGGCTCCGGACCTGCCCTCCAGCACTCCCCACTTACCCGCGGAGCCGGCGCTCAGCCGTGCCAGGCCAGGGCCGGCGCACCCACCGCCCGCCCGCGGAGCCCGGGGCCCGGCGACGCGGGGAAGCGCATCCTCCGGCCGCGGCGCCGGGCAGCAGCCGAATCCCGTTTCCCGAAGAAGCGTTTAGAGGAAACGCTCGGGCGGGTGCTGCCCCCGCCTCTTCTTCCTCCTCTCCCTTCTTCTCCTCTTCCCGTTTAAAAAGTTCATTTACCTCGAGGATCCTCCTCCCGAGTTTGCGCAATGCCCAGCGGCGCGCAGAGAGGAAACCTGTCCACCAGCCCCGGGCTTGTTCAAAGTCCAGCGGCAGCGCAGCGGCGAAGACGATGGCGCAGCCCTGCACCCCGGCGCGCATGGGGAAGCCGAGAAGGTCCCAGAGCCAGCCCCGCACCAAAGACAAGGACGCTGAGCTCCCACCTGATGCACAGAGCCTTTCTAAACGAAGGAGATAGTCCATGGCGGGCGGAGGAAGGGGAATTTAATTGCCCCTCATAGTCTGTGCTCTTCTTGTCCCCTATCGCTAGCGCTTGCCGAGTGCTGCCAGCCCCAAGCAACAGCTACCCCTCAGCCCCAACTCTGTGGGGCGGGAGGACGGAGGTGGCAGACTCCAAAGGGGCTGGAGGCCTGAGTCTGGCTCGGACCCCACCACGAGACACCTGTGAGGGTGAGCCTAAAAAGACTTCTAAATGGTCATGCTAACACAGACGCCGTTCCACTGGTGCAGATGAAATTAAAGGGCCCAATACTCATTAGTAATTAAGCTTAACAAAGCTCTTCGAGGTAGGGACCATGCTCACAGAAGGTGCCGTTAACACTACTTGCAACCAGTTACATTTTACTCCTGGAACTTGTTTGGCTAACTAAATTGGTAAGTTATTCACTGGACACTTTAAAGACCTCTTTTAAAAAGTACTTCAAAAAAGTATCTTTCAAAGATACTAGCAGATTAACATGTTAAAAAAAAAAAACAGAAAAAAACAACCCAAACATAAGAATGAAACGTTTTCTTCTGGCATTCCCATGCTGATAGTATCAGACATTCAGCACAGGTTACCCCAGAATTTCCTGACACTTCTTATTACATCTAATATTCTGTTCAATCTATGATGTACTAGGACTTTTGCTTTAAAAAAAGCATTGCTCCCAGTGACCTCATCTGGAATTTGCTGGAGAAGGCTAACAGTCTTGAACAATTTTTTACTGTTGGCTCTGTTCTTGTCTATGCATAGACAGATCCTAAATAAACATCGTGGGGTGTTTAAATGTCTTGCTGTATGATACTGTACAGTGAAATGGCACACAGTTCCCAAACACAAGGATGTCACTGCTAAGGCACCAAGTGTGCTCCTGTATGGACAGGAATGAGCAATAGAGGTGAAACACTGTATGTCAGTACTACAGTGTTCACACTAGGGGCTGCAACAGCATAACTGTATTGGAATAAATAAACCACTCCCTAAGAGGGAGTTACACTAATCAGACTCACATGATGTGCTAAAACAGGACCTACATCTCACTAACATTGTGATAGAATTCTTTTACTGCTTTCTGAGATAACATTCGACATTCAGCTAGCAACTTTCAACTCTCAATGAAACAATTCACAGTCAATTTTACAACACTCCGGTGAGCGAGGATGTTCTGATTCTGCACATTTTAGACATGCATTGGTGTCTAAAGGCAGCTGAGTTACCCAAACAGCCTTTCAGGCCAGGAACAGAAGGAGGAACCCAGCATTCCTCTGCCCTAACCACAGGCCAACAGTTTGCCACCTGCAACATGCAACCTCCATAAACTACCTCTAAAGGGACTGCAAGTAGTAACTACAAAGCTGTAGAAAATACTAAGTTTGCTATACAGTGGTTCACATTGAAGAAGAAAATTTACTATCTCCCTGTTTCTAGAGGACTGCAAATGGGATTTTCCATTTTAAGAAACACATGACCTAATATAAAGCTACAATTTCATTAATATAAACTACAAGCATCAAAAGATACTAAGACTAGTGTTAGTGACATTAGTCTAGGAATCTAAATTTGATTTAATGTCACTGGAAAATCTGTCACAATAGATTGCTCATTTCAAGAAAAGAGTACATTCACCTCACAGGGAGTGCATGTAGTTTCCATTAATGTTAATGGGAGTTATGCAAGTGCATTAAGAGGATAATACAACCCCTGCTCTGAGACAATCTGGCAAAATGGAAGGTGCTTCCACTTCAAGAGAAAGGCATTTTCATCTCATGCATTTCAAAAGAACTTGTTCTGGCACAGTTACAAAACAGGATGGGTAACAACTGTAATCCATCCAAACTTAAAGTGGTTTAGTGATTTCAGCTTGTTTTCCTATTGCCAGAAAGTCACAGGATTCAGCTGTATTTAAAATACTGTGGTTTATTTGAAGTCTAAGGCAATAAAATAATGTGAAATTACAGGTAAAACAAGAAGGTCTAAAAACTGACTCATGCAATGATGAAGAAATCTTTCAGGTATTTCCTTTTTAAATAAAGGAAGTAATTTTATTCACTACCTGGAAAAGGATTCCATTGGTATATATGGACCATTGTGGCTGATCAGAGTTCAAAAGATAAAATTAAAAAGCAAGTTCATTCCTTTTCACTGCCACACCAGAGCTTTTACACCAAATAAACTTCCGATTTCTCTCACAGCATGCCATTGAACAGCTTGAATTTATTTTACTGTACCTCAAATAACAAATGTTGCCTATTATCTAAATAATTCTTCTAAAATTATCCTAGGATTTACCTATTAAAGCTAGGAGAAAACAGACATGCAGTCATTCCTTTAAATATCAGACATCCATCTATGTTGTTAGCCACAAAAATTCCTTCAAAAACGTCCACCTTCCTCTCAAGTAGCATAACACAGAAATATGTATGGAGCAAGTCATGCTGGACTATTAAGTAAACTATGGAGTTGCATGTAAAGGGGAACCACTTTGATCCACCTGGGAGACAGTGGGGGTCCACAGCACTATCTTTTAATCAGTCCTGAGACAGCAGCTAAAACTTCAGGGTGTCAGAAGCACTCAGGGGAACTGTCATGAGGAAAGGGCAGCATGTCAATGATTCAGAGAAGCAACTTCTGGGAAACAAGAAGATGGTCAGAAGTCCAAAAGCACTTCAGATCTGAAACAGAAGCACCTATCTTCAAAGTTAAGCTGCTCTAAATTTAACTAATGTGTTTATCAAGCCATGCGAAAGCAAAGTACTTCAGATCTCCAATAGAGGAAGCCTTGCTAACAAAGTAAAAGGAGACTGATTGTTAAAATAAGGTAGTAAGTAACTCATCTGCTGAAAAACACAGACTTGTTACTGGGGTGGGAGAAATGAGAAGTGAGGTTAAGAAAATTACAATACACCTTTAAAACCTATGTCTAATATGTCTATCATTTTTACCTTTTATCAGAGTCATGACTTTTAATATTAAGGCTTATCTTTTGAAGGGGTTTTGTAGATTTCCCTTGAGGGTCAGGACTGATTCATCAGAGATAGTTACTTTATGAGAAATGTTCATCTACCAGTCACTGGCATCTCTCTTACTGATCATCTGCAAGGACCTTGAGGATTTCTTGATTCCCTTTGTGTAAGGTCATTTGGTGCATTTGGGTATGCAGGCTACTTCCTCTAGGGACCACAGACATGTAGCAGCAAGTACATATGCAGTTTTGATAGTGTTATAGCAGCTTCATTACTGGTAGCATGCAGTCATTTGAAAGATATAGTGCATATCTTGTGCATTCTTAAAATAGAAACTTGAAATTTTGAAAAAGTTGGTTTTTAATGACAAATCAGTTTCATTTTTTTCTACCAGGTATCAAAGGTAGAGATTATTTATATAATGTTTGACGGACACTAAAGCCATCCAAATTTTCTACTCTGTTCAAGACAAAAAAGACACTGAAACAGAAACATGTGCTGCCCCTGGCTAAAGAACACTTTACTTTCATTTCTAAAAGGTTAAAAATAAAGTTGAACCTACATATGAACTTTAGCATTAGTTACCTACCTTTAGAGTTTACAATCTTCCATAAGGTAGTGGCAAGATTTCTGCATATGACAAAACCTAGATCATAACTACAATTCTATACCATTAATGGCCACTGACACAGTGATGTCTCAAATCATAGAATTCTTTGGGTTGGAAGGGACTTAAGGACTCATTCCTTCCAGTCTCCTGCCATGGGCAGGGACACTTTCCACTGTCCTAGTTTGCTCAAAGCCCCATCCAACCTGGCCTTGAAACTTTCAGGGATGGGGCAGCCACGAGTTCTCTGGGCAATCTGTGCCAGTCTCTCAGGTGCCACCCTCAGACAGAAGAATTAAACATTATGGTTGCCCTTCTGGCTCAGAATACATATTATTTCTGATTTCCATAATTATGTCTGACCCCGAATTCAGAGAGAAATGTATTAATAACTAGAAGCACAGTTTATTTTTCTATCACCGCAAAACTCTGGCATTATCAGTAAATGACAAATTACAGTAGGATATCTTACTTATAGTGAGTCTCATTTACACCCCTAAAACAGAGAGGACCAATTTTTCAGAAGCAGTAAGCAGCCACACAAAATAGTTCTAAAAATTTATGTAGCTTTTTTTAAGTCCTGAAACTGTAGTTGAATGCTCTTGATGTATGGCAATGCAACCTCTTTATTTGTACTTCAGTTCACTTTGTGGTATTAGTATGCTCATCATACTCATGACTGACTTCAGCGGTAATTCCTGAGAATTCTTTCAGAGTCCCGAAGTACATTCACTACTTCCCATGCCAAACAGGAGTGTCTGACATCTGAGTATATTTCCACAGAGATTATTTTTCACAGACAGGTTGAGCCTCACAGACTAGAGCTGCAGCTCTCAGGACACTTGAGAAATTCAATATGCCCAACTTAGAAGTCCATATCTAAGTGCCCAGAGCCTTCTGACTTAGCTCCATGCTTTGTCATCTTCTGTGCTGCTGCAGTGAGGCACAGAGATGATGTACTAAATGGTATGGCAAACAAGAGTTCTCTAGTCCCTTTTCACCTGAGAAGAAAAAGTGGAAGCTTATACAAAAAGCCAATACTCACTAAAATGAAAAAAAGTTAAAGGACAAAATGATTGAGAAGAGCTCAGCAGGGAATATATTCCACTGCTGGAGGCAGAAAATTTGATGGCTTGAGCTGCAGCCTAGGTCACAGTCCCAAAATCTTACATTGAGAGTATCACTACTGTTAGTTCATTGATTGAGAAAAGGTCAACCCATAAATGTGTCTGCCAGAGTATATTTTTTCTGGCTACATCCCAAACTGGCAGAAATACAGGAATAATTTAGATGGATCAAATGAATACAAGCTGTCTGTATAGACAGTAAATAACAATAAATCCCTGTGTATAGATTCCTTCCCTTTAAATAGCTCCAAAAGGCAATAAAAGCCAGGAAAGAAGAGAGAAGCAGGTCTAGAATGAAAACCAACAAGAAACAATGGACTGCATGGAATAAAATTTAATACAGTGCAGTTCCCATTCAAATGGGCCTCAGAGTTTAATTATGCAACCCAACTGATCATATCAAACATAATGAACTGCCCAGAAACATGAATACCATTCTACTACTCAGCATAACTGGCAACTAAATCCACCACAGTTCTGTTTGTGCCATCTTCCTTCTCTTTACTGGTAGAAAACTCTTTTTGAAAGTGCTTTTGTTCTTTCAGAAAGCTTTTTATTTATTGCACCATAGTTCAGTCAAGAATATTAAATAAAAAAGGGTGGACTAATTACTTGAAATAATTGGAAAACACCTCAGGATACCGTTTCTGCTCTTCCAGAGAAAAAAGATTAAAATTAAAATAGCTGATTTTAATGCAATTGAAAGATCAGCAACAGACCCCATGGCAAACTAACAGCATGTGTAATAAACGAGAAGAGGTTGCTGCAAGAATGCTGAGATGTCACCGAGCAATGGATCTAGGGTCTAAGATGGCTGCAGTTTCCTGACCTCACTGTGAAAGTGAATTAAGTATCAGAATCACCAGATGAAAGTTTCACAAAAAAGACACAAATCCTCCAGAACAGATTTGTGTAAGATGAGTGGACTACATATATCTAGGAAAGACATGCATATGTATAAGTAGATCCAAGGGGATAAGGAGAATACAAGATATGAATAGATCAGGGTAGGATTTTTTCTGAAGAGGTAATGGGTTATGTGAAATGTAAGGCACAATGAGATTTCAAAGTTAAAAGGATTTTTTTTTTTTTAATAGGGAAGAAGTGAGGAAGCACACAAGAGACATGATGGTGAGAATAAAACCCGGAACAGTAATAACACATCCATTAAAAGCCACAGGATGAATTTAGGCATCTAGAACGTAATTGTACAAGATGTTGGTACTGAAAACCAATATAATTATGAGCTCCTGAACTCAGAATAGTTGAAGTTACCCAAGACTTCTCATGCTGAAGACTGAACCAGTCCTAACACCAAGCTTTAGTTTATTCAAAGATAGAAAGAAAAAAATCCAAAGACTTCACCACTTCTCTGTTTTTCTTACTGAATGAAGAGCCTTTGCAAGCCTTTGGTTTACCAAAACAGGTTTCATTACAGAAAGAAGCCGTGGCCTCACATCTATGGAGATGTTGCTCTGTGCTGTAACACAGTCCTTCAGGACTCCCTGCTATTTTTTCTGCCTCAGGAAGAGATTTCTATGCTTCTCTGAGCTTGCTCCCACCCACACACCTTTAGAAATGCAGACATATTTTGCTGTGCAGAAACACCTTTATGATACCTCAGATATTACTGTTTTCCAGGATGCAAATTCAGAAATCTTAAAATATAGAATTTCAACTGCAATCCTGCAGAAGTTGGACTGGCCTGGAAGGTTTTATTCTCTGACATGGACAACTTAATCTCAGCTACAAACAGCTAACAAATCTTTTCCAGTTATGTAATACTGACTGCTCTCCATTTCTGTCTATTTTCATCTTTGATGAGCAAGGTCAGGAAACAAGTCCTGTCTCTAGCTAGTCCTCTCTGTTGTCAATAACCAAACTCTAGGCATTGCTGAGCATATATCATTTAATTTTTTTCCATTATCCCATAAGAGCTCTAGCTTTTCTATACTTGGCATGTTTCTCTTTTCACTCTTTCAGCAACATTCCTTTATCCCCTGCTTTAGTAAGTGTAATTACCGTCTTACAAAACCACATGAACACTTATATCTTTGTACACACATTCACAGTAATCAACAATACTGGCTATTTTTTTTTCCTTTGCCAACGTCTTGACAACTTTAAACTGTACAAGAAGCAAACAATTTTAACTACAAAGTTTACATACCTGTTTCTTTATGCAGCATGTATTTTATACTCAGAATAACTGGGCCACAAGAAACAATGACGAAAGAAGCAAGATTTTTTTCACTGCATTCTAAAATGGCTGCAGCAGATGCCTTTTTTTAGTCCTTGGAAGATTGATGATTCCATTATTTGTAGTATTCAGCAATAAATCTCTGAGTTTAGCCTAAAGTGAGTACTTTTCCCTACTTTGCATCTTCCATTACACTGTTATTAATCATGTTTAATCATTCATTTACCTCTCACTGCCACTGCATTTTGGGAGGGCTGGCACATTATTGATTTTTGACTTTTACCCTTTAGAAGCTGGGTAAAGGGCTTTGCAGTTGCTTAATCAAAAGTGACATGATGAGGGCAGGGAAGCTGCAGACCTCAGCGAAACAGCAACTAATCAACATGCCAAGTTATGATAAAATTAAATTAAGAGTCAACAAAGAAAGCAAAATGTAATAAACAAAAATTATAACAGATAACCTAATCAGAACACAGAGTACAAAACACTCCTTTGCCTTGCAAAACACATTGCCAGGAAAGAGGAGACCAAGACTAAGAAGGAAGTTAAACTACAAATTCCCACAAAAAGAAAAATGCAAAGCCACGTTCTGTTACAGAAGTGTCAGTTTTTTGGCTCAATTTGATTTGGCTCAAGTAGATTCTCAGTTGTTTATCAAGCTTTTTTTCTCAGAGGAAGCATCACTTCAGCACCCAACTAGCAACTGTAACAAGAACAATACACAATGTAATATTTTGATAGCTGGCTTCTTCTCTGCTTACTAAAAAAAAAAAAAAGTTATTTTTAAGAAAGTCAAAGAACTCCCATTTGTATCTTTAAAAAGAGTGCATATAAACCCTTAATCTCATTTACAATATCTAGCAAATTATACAACAAACAATAGATATAATTATGTTATCAACTCCGTAAGAACAGCAGGAATGTTGGCTTCATATTTTAGAAGAAAGGCCCAAAGGAAAAAAAAAGCACGTAAGAGATGGTTAAAATTGTCAGGTTCTTGTAGAACCCAGTTAGAGAGGAGCAACTAGAAGTGGGAGAATTTGTGGACTTGCAAATAAAAGAGCTCCAGTTCCTATTGCTCTTTCGTGAACTTCTCAGCTTTGTTTTTTTTTGACCCTTGACATCATGTTTTGGTCTGTTTGTCCTAAATTATGCCACTCCAATTCCAGTAACCTCAGTCTAGAATATGAGAACCAGAGGAAATCAAAATAATTTACCAAGCAATATGTTTCATTAACGTGCTTGTTTTTTCTGTGTTTCACATTATTAAAATGTGTAACACCCTGGTAAAAGATATTCTCAAGACCAAACTACATGGACCAGTACAACTCTCATCAGAAGTTTGTCACGCGCCCTGCATCTACAGCACTTAATTGTTAGTAACTGTTTACACTATGGCTACTACGCATTAGTGTTTCAAGTCACGCGCCAGTGACCTCTCTAGGATCTCTGCTGCTGATTAAAATCATATATATGTTGTCAAAGGCCACTGCAAACATTCCAGTATGACTTATTTTGTAAGTTAAATGGGAATATGCAAGGTGCATAATCCACGGCATGACTTTCATCTGGCACAAAGAATGCAGGTAAAGCAGTTCTGATATGAAAGGTGGCAATACTGCAGGGGAGGTGCTGTTCCCTGGTTATGATAACTGAATGAAGATTATTAATAAACTGTTTATGAACATGAAGTTGACCTCTTAGAATGTGATAAATGACATACGAAGCTCAAGAAAGTAAAATCAATAATGATGCATCTTTAAACACAGTACACATAAGCCTACACGTGTGCAAACAGCATGGGGTAATTCCCCTGACCAGATTTTCACCTGTCTGACAAAAGATACTGTCAAGAAGTAAGGATCCTTTGGAAAAAATTTGAAATTGAGTATTTCAAGACTATACCATATACACAAATTACTAGGATATTTTCAAAGCCTTGTCGTGTTATACCTACAAGTTCTCCGAATTCCAGTTTTTCACAATCTGTTACATTTTCATGTAACTATGACACAAGAAAATAAAATTGCAATGCTCTTACTCAAACAGTATGATTTGCAAGCACTTGTATCAAAAAGGAAAGTAAAAATATAAAGTGAAAGGGAGAATATTAAAATTTAGGAAATGCTACTGTTCATACACTGTAATTCATGTATAACCCACTCACTTTAATTGTACAATTAAAAATATTTTCATAAATGCTTCAGCATAGAGAATGCAATAACAAAATACAAGGATTGCATTTCTGGGGGTGTTCAGTGTCTTGGTGGATCAGAAGAAATATTGGTGGAAAGGTCTTCTGAACTCTGCTTTGCTGAGTTCACTCTTAAGGACAGCATACGCAAAAACTAACTGGTCAAAAAGCAGAAAGAAGAGAAAATTAAGTTACGAAAAAAAAAAGGGGGGGGAGGGCTGTTTTGTCAGGTTGTTTTTTCCCTCCCCAGAAAGCTGCAAGGCATGCAAATGAAACCAACATCATATAACCAACACTGGTTTTAGTTTTTGTGCTTGAGTAAGATTGTTAAATCAGAAAGACCAGTCCCACAACATCCTCAGCCAAGCTGAGTCCCTACTCCACATGAGAACAATTCTTAACACACACACACACAAAAGAAAATGAATTTTTTCTTCCTAAAGGCTTTTTTTCCTTTTCCTAGGAAACAACTGTATAGTCTTTTGTCAAAATTCAACAATGTCAAACTGTCAGAAAAAGCTCAAAGAGACACTAACACATCCAAAGTTCTTACAAAATAAGGGACAGCAAGCAATGCAATTACAGGAGGTAATCCCTGTTTCTTCTGTAATAAGAATATGTGCTCTATGTCCTATGGTCTGTTGTCAAGAGAATTGTAAGACAGTACCCTATAATTGCTACCATTGAATTGTGGTTTCAAATAACATGAAATGAAACCTATATTTATAGTACGAAGATCTTAGCTGGTATCTCTTTCTTAGTCTTATCATTATTTCCAGCAATTCTGAGCAGTAGGGCCTCCTATTTACTCAGATGGAAACACGGCGTGCTTCATATCTGCAATACTCAACCCTTCTGACAGGCATCACGAAAGTTTAGCATCACCTTTCAACCTTACTTCAAGCCAGCCACTTCATGAGATCTTTTACTTTGTCTGGACACTTAGAATAGCTCGTAGTTGCTGCGACCAACTCCAGTGCAGGAGTTTTGATGATATGGCAGGGAAGTAACTGGCTCCCCAGCTATAAGCAACTTGATGAAAAGGTTACTGCCCACCACATACTGACTGAAGACAAATTTATCTATAATTTTTCTTTATTCTGCCCCCACCCCAGTTAAAAAAATAATATCAATAATACAAATGTTTCTCACAGCACATTTGTGACCTTTATATTTAATTTTTAAAATACAAGTGTCTTCATCCAAATAATCCTACCAATTCATGTTATGCACAATTTTCAGTTCTCTACTAACAAAAAAAAAACAGCCCCAGAAGGAGACAATAACTACTTTTATGATACTATGTGGCAAAGTAGTGCCAAAGTCAGATGCTGTGGAATATAACTACACTGAAAAAACAACACAATTATCACCCTGTTATATTTCATAATTTGAGTACATTAAAGCAAAATGCTCAGTGCTCACACCAATCAGGAACAGTAAATTCCAGTAAAACCAGTTGAATTTGAACTACTATTTTGTATAAAATTTTAGTGTTTAAGTAATGAAGCATTTGATTGCTTGGGTTTCATGCAGTTGATTTTATTTTACATTGCATTGCAGGAAATCTGAGCCAAAGAAGCAGGGTAGAACAAAGTTGAGTTTGTGGGCACATATTTCCGTTTTTTGACATCAAACGGTGTTTGAATACACAAGCCAAACTTATTTGCCTATATGACTTGAAATGAATATTCACCATTCCGGTTCAGTTCTAATGATTGACATGATTACAACTCCAGGCAATGAGTTGGCCACACAGCCTAACAGTCTGAAAAGAGCAGCAGCAAAATTAATGGAAGACAGGAACGGAATAATGGAAGTTTGTTAGTTACTTAGACCCCAGAGATCTTGAATTCCACAATTTCTGGTTGGCATCATGCACTGAATCACAGAAACATCCCAGGAGAACAAAACCAATAATAAAGCACACTGCATCATAAGATAGCCACTCTGACTACCAAACAGTTAATTCAAACCAATGCAGTTTTGAGGATGTGACAGCAAAGTATCTAAAGCTAAAATAATAAAGTGCTGAATATAATAAAGCCATTTCAGAGTGATAGTGTTGAATCATTACACTTGGAACAAGCAAACTCTTTTACTACACTGAACACAGAGGTAAAGCTGGCCTTGCTCTTGCTGTCTCTGAGGTTACACGATAGATTTTAACCATTGCTCAATGGCTAAACAGACAAGAGTCATAGTATATCTGTTTCTTGGTATCCAGAAGGATACTAACTGGTCAAACACATTCACTCAGGCAAAAAAGTTACCTGTCTAATATAGGCAAACAGGGAGCCCCCTTTAACTTGCTAACAGTGCAAGTAGTGCATGGGTGGCTTAGAGAAGATGTAGCTGTACACTTGTATTCCTCTTTCAGTGGCTATACATACATGCTTTTCTTAAGTCCAGTTGCATGCTGATGCAGACTCTGGCATAGAAATTGGAAACAGAAAAAAGAAAGCTAATTTTGGCAACAGGAGGCTTTCCTGAAAGCATAGTAACTGAACTCTGACACTACTCAGATTCTCTGAATCAACAGAGGCCATTCAACTCGACATCTGTTCAGCAAAGCTAATCACATTCAGTGTTTAAACTTTAGAGTAGACCGTGAGATGAACTAGAAATCTGAATTCTTAGCAAGTAGAAGAAGAAACTATTGGCAAGTTTTTAAAAGCCAGAAATTCCCAAGGTTCCCTTAGATGAAGAAAATTTGAAATGTTTCCTTTGGAGTTTTAACTCTCCACTCAGCAGACATATACTGTCCCATTAGTTGTCAATAAACAAGTAAACTACTGTCTTAACACCTCCAGTATTTGAAGCCTACTTTGCTTTGCAAATCAATTATTAAAACTGTTCTCTCACGAAAACCAGATACTATCCCCATTTTTTCCCCATTTACAGCACTATAAGTGAACTATTTTACAAAACAAGCATTATTCTAATAAAGCAAATTAGTTGACGCAGGTAAATCACAAACTCATTGACAGTAAGTTTTATGAAAAATTAAGTAGCCGATATACAGCAACATTACCATGAGCCTCTTACTCACAGTGCTGTATTTCTCAGCATGACACAGGCACGGCTTTGTTTCTGAGGTATAAAGAGACTCCTAATTAAATCTTGATTCTTCAGTGTACCAGGATTTAATCTTCTTTATATGAGCTCAGATTACTATATTTAATGCTGAAAAATGTTAATTTTCTGCCCAAATTCACCAAATTACAGATGGAAATTCCTTACAATTCTTTGTTTTTTCCAATTTCTTTAAAATAAAGTGCAACACATTCTTTTGGTTGAAATTAATTGCACTACTATTCCAGTCCCCAGAGTAGGCATCTGAACAGCACCATTCTTAAAAAATTTCCATTTTAGCATATGGTTAGTATGTTGGAGTGATCTTAATCCACAGTCATAAAATTCCACGTAATTGCCTGTGTCTTAATGGCCTTAGGCTTTGAATACAATCACTGGTCTTTGAACACCGCCTGTCACTTTTAGTGCTTGAGTATTGGCATTATATCTCTTTTAGGTTCTTTTCAGCCCTTTAATGACTATGCCAATTAATAATGCATCATTCTCTCTCCTCTAGGTAATTTTAATTGCTGTAATTTATGTCCCTAGACAATTCTTGCACTACAGATGGAATCTGTACTACTGTAGCGAGTTAGAAGATCAGAAGCAGATAACACGATTTCAAGTTTATAGACATCATCTATAATTGACATCAATTACTGTTCAAGGAAACAAATCACGATATTACAGGTAATAAACAGATCATTTTTATGTTCTGTTCATAAGTAAGGCTTTGACAGCTAATTGTTCCTTCATAGTGCTTTATGAAGACACTCAGATGCCTTGAAAAGGAAAAAAATCTACCTAAAATTAGCAAATATAGAGGTTACATACTTCTTCAATAAAGGCCTATACCTTTACATAGATATTCTCAGAAATATATGATCTACATCTCTGAGGTAGTATTAGAAGGCAGCATAAACACTCAGGCTTAAAACCTGAAACAGCGCATAAGATCAACTGCAGCTTTTTATTAAAACATGTTAGCGAAGCTCGTGGGCACAAAAATAAAGCAGAAAGAAACTGTATCACTAATCTCTGTTCAGCTCTACAGACAGCCCAAAATGAAGGGTATAACCACAGACTGGGCCCCATATTAGATTATTATTCAGTTCATCCCCTTGCCAGTATTAGTGATGCTTCACAAATCATATTCCAGTGTTTTGCTTAGTACAGCTTACATTGATCCATAGCCCTGTGAAGTTCAGTCCCTCTGTTTTTACCGTTCTCTCTTCATATTTTCAATCCACTTCCTCAAAACCATCAAGCTCCTTGTGTCAGTGGTTTCTGCTTCTCTTCCAAAGCAAAGAATCTTTCTGGCCTAAAGCATCATACCCTAGTCTCATTAACTATTTTTCTGAAGCACATTGGCCCCATTCATTTCTGTCCAATGGACATAGAAACATTAAGAGAACCTACAACCTGTGTGTGCTTTTAACTATGCACAGTACAACTCATTCAATTTACCCAGTAGAACCTCATACTGTACTAGAATACTTTCTCTTCTCAATTGCATCAAAACCCATTGAAGATGTATTACAAATGTCAGCTTTGGACCAAATCATATTTCCCCTTTCATGGAGGATGAAAGGTCAGATGAATTGTTCAACTTCAACAAGGTCAGAAATCCATAAAAAAAGATGTGAGTAGCTAACTTGCTTGCTACCTCTTGTAAATCCAGACAAATATATACACTGGATTTAACTTACTCCTATCTGGAGTTCACAGGAACACTATTGCAGATTACTTTAAGACTAGTCAGCCCTCACTGGGTTCAGTGTTGTAGTGAATGAGACAAAAGATCCTGGACATAATTCACTATTTCTGTTATTGATATAAGTACTATATTTCATTAAAATGACTGCCCTCAAGCACAATAATAACCATAATTCTTGCATAACAAATGTGCACCTGGTTAAACAAGCAAATAAATTCACCTCTACAAGTGTCACAGACAGTGCAATTTGTCCCAGTCATCTTTAACTGATCCTTCCTCTTTAGACGCAGTGCTGTTTTTAATAGACGAGATGACTAAATGAAAGATAAATTGAAAAGCGAAACTTGTTATGGCTAGCAATGCATATATCTTCATTCAATTTCCAAGCACCCACTGAAGAATTTTTGAAATAGTACACATTTTTAGTTAGTCTATTGTGAACTCTATTGTTGCATGTTATCCTCAGAACTCATCTAAAACAGTCCATAAGTTTACAGGTGCAAGTAAACAGAAAAAGGTGAAATCCTTTATCACCCTGGTACTACATGTTCAGCCAAAGCATGCCAACTTACACAGGTGACATCCATCATTCTTCATTTCTAGAAATTATCAATTTACACATGCAGATAAAGTTTGCATCTAATGACTTCAGCATTACCACCAAACTCATTCTGAAAACTTTTTTTGTGTCATACATCTGACAAACTTCCTACTGTTGTGACCTGTCATAGCAGATGAGTCAGTTAAGAGGTATATACCTTACAGTCATAGCTTATTTAGACACTGCAGTATTTCTTTTTAACGTCATGTACTATATCATATTCTCAAGCTGAGGAAAAGCTCAGCTTCATATTCATATCTGCTCATAGCTCTGATGACTCCTTCTAGTTTTCCCTCTAAGGCATAAAATGTGCAGAGATGTACCTTCTCTCATGTCCTTCAGAAGAAATATCCTATTTCAATCTCTGCTACCTTCTTTTAACCTCACACACTCACCTCCTTCTCCACTTTTCAAGCTCTAATAACAAATGCATGGCCAATAGCCATTTTTCTTTCAGAACTGTATCTGGGGATAGCCAACACATCAGACCCACAAAACAAACTAATGCTTTTTTCTTTCTGCATAAAAAACTTCCCTCAGGCTGACAAACTGGGATCTTTTCTTCACACAGTTAGTCTCTGCAAACTGCTAATGTAAAGAGTCAAAAGAGGCAAAAGTAAATGCCTTTTCTCTTCCTATGGAATTATATCAGTGCAACTGTACTGAAGTTAATTTGACTCCAAATTAATGCCATATTCTATTCCTGTCCCGGCATAAGTCGATACAATTTGGTATTAAACTCATAGGTTTAACAGCTACCTGTCTTCTTATCTTCCAAATGAAGAATATTTTTTCCATACAGAAAACTTTCCAACTGCAGAGTTTTACTCCGCCAGTTGGGTGTTATAGAAGAGTGACATCTGGAGGCATCAAGACAGTTGGATGGTGAAAAAAAAAATCCAAATTATTCTACATATATTCAAGGGCTGAAACAACAATAACTAATTCAATAAAATTCAACCCAGCCATGCTTCATTCTTTCTATAAACATTCTCAAAAAGACTTTAGCATTGCGTTTGGTTTAGGAAAACACTGTGCTATAACGGAAGTTTCTTTTTTCAGGCTTAAGCATCTGCAGTACCTGGGGAGATCACAATGTCTTGTTAAATTCTTCCTGGAAGAAAAGTGGATTGACAGAAGTTACTTGAATTCTGCACTCTGTGTTGAAAACAACTTGGCAGATGAATTGTTGCCCTTCTCACAACAATCAGGGAGCACAAAGAGGAGAAAAGAGAAAAAGGGGCAGATAATTAAAAGCTTGACACTTTGTTTCAGAGTTTTTAGGTATATTGTTTAAAAAGAAAACCATATCAGGATGCATTTCAATTCATTAAATATATATTCAGATCTTGGGTATAGTAATGGAATCAGTACCCACAAACAACCAGCACTAATTTCCTGTAGTCCTTACACCTAAAGCTGTATGGCAATTTACATATGGCAACTTTTGAGAGGAAGGTTTTTGAAATTATATCCATTAGGCTAAACAACTAGTTTCATGAATGTCATTAACAGACAATTTACAGTCATGTTTACAAGATCAAAACTCAACTGGTTTTTTTTTTTACATATTTGCCTTTTAAATATGAATCTAGTCTCAAAATAACACTGGTTTACTGGTTTTTCCATTAGTGTTTACACTTCAAACAGAACTATTTTCAAGCATAAATATAGGAGATGAGCTTCTTCATACCACTTCTATATTATAGAATATTTATGAAAGTATTTTCGGTCCTTTGAGACAAACAGCAGTAGTATCTAAAGTGTCCTCAAGTGCCCACAATGTTGGCAGTGGCAATTAACCTTCCTGCAAGTGTCAAAGTGTACTGAAGAAAGAAATCAAACAAGAGGGGAATCTCTGACAAGTTCAGTTAAGTAATTGAAATTAAGAACCATTACAGAGGTAATTTCTTTTCTATAAACAGAAGCATTTCCAAGATGTTATTTATTATGATATTCATCAAGTAGTATATGAAATCTTTGGTGATCATTTGAAACATTTTAAAAAATCTTTTCCCTTTTTGCAAAGGCACATGCAATGAGAGTCACATTCAGAGAAGAGAATTTCTGAAGTTTCTTTCTGAAATACTATAGAAATGTTTTAACATTTTCCTTTTTCTGTCGTTCTCATGCTTCCCTACCTTCACCTTAAAAAGTTAATCACAGTTCATTGCATTGTGAGGTACTCAGAAATTACTTGTGATAAATGAATGCATGACATCAGATTGCCCCATCAACAAGAGAGCAAAATTACTTTTACTCACAAAACAACCTGAACACATACCACATGAGAACATGAACCAGAACACAGTATATTTTTCTTACCTGGTCTTGAAGGAATTAAGGTTCAGCCTTTGATCTGAAAAAGTTTGTTTTTGCTTAACAGCAGCAACTGCACATTTGTACAAATTAATAGAAACATCAAATATATCTATACAGGAATAACTTCTCCCATTGATTTCTTTTTAATCACAAGAGATATCACCAAGCTTAGGATTTGAAATATATTAAAAGCATACTCCCAAACTCTTTAAAAAGTTTGCCATCTGCTTCTTTTCAACCACTAACCAAGAGAATCAATTCCCTCATAAATTTATGAATAAGGGAATTACACTGTGTGTAATTCCAATCTTCTCAGTCACAGTTGGTTTTTTCCTCTAGCAGTAGGAATACTCGGACTTGAAATAGGGAAAGGACCCATGGAGACCACCACCAAGTCTGAAATCCTGTTAAACAGCTAACAATACCAAAACTAACAGACCCTGACAGAATAAGCTCATAAAAAGAAAAGGCCAGGGACTAAGCTGTGGAGCACTTTAACTGCCTTTATACATAGAGTTCCCTGTAGTCTCAGATGACTGACAGAAAAAGTTCTCATTTTCAAGATGCTCCAGTCAGTAAAGAGAGAGGGATTTAATATCTCACAATTTAAAATTCCTTTTGTTTCAACTTAATTTCAAGAAAACCAAGACAGAGGTTGATATTCTACATTTTCTGCTGCTATAAGAAAAAAACCCAAAACCAAAACAAAAATCCCAGGAAAATACAGGACACATTTTCATCATTTAAGTTTAGGTACAAAGCCACATTGTAACAACATAACAAACCACAACTTAGTATTATTTCTATAGATTCACTCTTCTTTTTTAAACCTTTATGAAAAGGAGAAGGGCTGCAGTGCCCAGTAGGATTCAATGTGGTGGATCTTTTACATACATACTCTTAAAATAGAGGGGAAAATCAGTTTAACCACCAGGTAGAATACATGCAAAGTCCCAACTGGATGGTAGTGGTTTCACAGCAAGCGACACCGCTTGTACAGTTCTGTCTCAGGAACCTTTTTATTATGTTCAATGTGTTTTACAGGTAACAAGGAAATGAGGACAGATAAAAGGGTATGTCAGTTCTTCCCAGTTGGTGCAGGTAGATGATCTCGAGCAAAATTGCAGAACATACCCATGGCATACACTGAGCAAAGATAGTCCTTATTTGGGGTGGTGCTCTAAGCCACCTGACTGAACAGAGCAAGTTCCCAAGAATCTGTTCATGGAAATTGATCCCGTCCCTCTAGATATTGCATATTTGTAACATATAATCATCATGAAGTGATTCTTATGTCATAAAAAGTCCCAAAATAAAACAAGTGTCTGAACAAGTGTCCTGTAACAGCCCAAAATTCCACATTCCCCTGCCAAACCCATCTCTCTACATGGACAACAAAGGACTCAGGATTGCTGTAGAAGTGTTTACATCTGCTTTTTGCAGAGCATTCAAGAAGTTGTTTCTAGCTGTTCTTGTTGCTGCCACAGGCAAAACAAAAAATAAGTAAGGATTTTATCTCCAAAGGAAATTTTTCATAAAAACTTCAAGGAACAGACAGCGCAGAAAGGATTGGCTCTAGAACAGCTGTTTCTCGAGGCCTCACCTTGTAAGCACTCAATGTTCTAATTGTCAGAAAATGCTCAGGTTGTTTTGGATTATGCATTACTTAACAGATCTGTGACATAATGAACTGTTACTACGAATGGGTGTGAATAACCATTCCACGTTTTTTAGCTGACTGTTGTATAACTTCACTTCCTCAAAAAGAACTTCATGGATGAGCCCACCCAGGTGCCAGAGAATCCCATTTGCATGAGAAAATGGTACTCAGATCTGCCCTTAGATAAGAACTTCTTTATTACTTTATGGTTATATTCAGATTTATTTGCATAACACATCCATTCAATAATAGAATTGCATCAGTTGCAAACTTCCCTACCAACTTCTGTACTGGTTCTAGCATAATTTAAAGCATGAAAAAGAGGGGAGTTCCTGGGAAGCTGCCAGCAATAATGTCCTCCTGCATTTTTGGCAAACAGTTTGTTTCCTCCACAGGAGGCAGATCAATACTCAAGAAACAAAAACAAAATCAAGAAAAGCTAAAAGCTTAGTCATGTAAATCAGGGGGGAAGAAAAGTGAAAGAAAGCTCCTCATTGGCATTCTACAACTTCTGCAGACCCCCATGGCCCATTAGGTAATTTCTGTTAAAACACAGAGCTCTGGAATGATAAATGCCAGTGGCACATTTCTAAAGGTTTGTGGTTACTGAAATAAACATGTCCCTGTTCCCAGGACACCAAGAAACAGAAAATTAACCAGAGGTTAACTGGGTCATTAGCTATAGCACAATATAGGTCACTGCAGATTTAATTTAGTTTGTATTCGGCTACAGAATCAAATACAGCAACCAGTTCTCACAGCAGGAAAGCACGTAACTTATCAGCGTGCTGATGTATCTTAGATACCAGGGCACCATGTCGGTCATGATTCATACCATTTTTAACTGATGTCACATTATTTTGATGAATCGAAAAACAGTGTCTACACACACATGCATACAACTTAAATGGTTCTGAATCTAAGTATTCGAATACATGCACAAATACTGAATATTAAACATCAAAGGTTTTCCTCCAAAACAGGATTGGCAAGAAACAAGCCTAAAAAAAAAAAAAGTCATGTGGGTTAAGAAAAAACCCAAAACATTACATTTTAATGAGTTTGATCAGCACCTAAATAACATATATATTCCGTCTCAATACAGTCTCTTATGAACAATATACCTCAGCAGCTCTAACAGGAGAAGCCCAATAGCCCAAATGCTGCAAGAACTGGCAATACTAAATAAACATTTAGAACCTGTGTGTACCCTACAAATAGGCATCAGTCTGCATTAAAGAAGAGGATTTTGAAAGACTGCATGAATTATCAAGAATCCTGTATAATGTATTTCAAACCAGTGGGGTCAATTTACTTTTTTCAAGTAGATTGGTCTTAAGGCCTTGAAACAGTGATTAGATAGAATAAAACAACAAATAGATTTAAGCAAGCACTTCAAGACCTTTAATTCTCTGCAGTAAATTTTTTATTACAAGTGTGCAGCTCTCCTAGAATTCAGAGACATCTAGCACCTGCATTAGCAACATATAAACCTAACGCTTTTCTTTACTTCATGCAGAGCTATGGAAATGTGGCTCATGAGTTCTCTTGCCAAAACTTGCATCAAGATCAGAATTGAAAAAAAAAAAAAAAATCAGTGTTCAACAAAACTCCATTCTGTAGTACTATTCATAATCACATGAACATACAATTTCTGCAGCACAGGTCTTCTAGAGCAGATGATGTAAAACATAATACCATTTAGACATCAGCAGAACCACCAAGCAAATCATCCCCTGTGGAATCCTTTGAACCCCTCAGGGAAATCCCCAGGGCCTTGCCCTGGAAGAATGTACCATAGAGTCTCCACCTAGGCTGAAAGAAAAGACTTCCCCGTGGAACCTTGCAACACTGTGATCCACACCAGTTTACGTTCTCCATATGTTCCTAAGTCTTGGGGGTTCTCCTTTCCCGTTTCCTCATTGATTGTGATACCTCTGGTGGCCAGCCTTGTCTTCCCTGTAGGCCAATGCCCTTTTCCCTGCCCTCTGTGCTGCCCCCATGCCCTCAGGTCATTGGCCGCTGACCCGTACTTAACCTTGTGCACAACACACAGCCAGATCTTTTGTCCCTGATTCCCTTTAGGTGTGCTGGAATAAACCTTTGGACTAACCTGGAACTCATCATACAAAAGGCCCTTCTGCCTCTCTTTGCTGAGCTAGCTGTGGTGAGTGTGGTGTGTGGACTTGACTGCTTTGCCTGAATGCCGACCCAAGTGGCTTTTCCACAGGAGATGCTTATTGGGAAGTAGGTAGCAGCTTCCACCATCTAAACCCCTGTGCTGCTACAATCCCCCAATACAATATAGTTTCCACTCCATATGCTTTACTGTCATTGTTTGGAATTTGTTCTCCCCCCATCCTCCAAGAGATTATGTGGAATGTTCAGTAACATTTAAAATTTATAGTCAGCTAAATGTTATTACACTCCTGAGACATCTTTTTACAATACAGTAGTAAATCAACCCATAAAAGGCTTCCTGGGAAATTAGTTTTATTAAGTGCCTCAGCTCTATGACTATTAAGAGTCAAAGAAATCCTTACCATATTCCAACTTAACACAATAACCTTCACAATATACCAAACACATTTAGAGGTCATCAGATAAGCAATTCTAAATGCTACTGCACCTGCATACAAAGTTTACATGGGACTTAGAATGTAATTTTAAATTAACAAGTCTTACTGGTTTTTTTAAAACTAAGTCACTGAGAATCATTAAGTGTCTTCTTTCATTGGAAATGTTATCTTCTAGCCTGCCATTTTTCTAACAATTTCTTCTCTTTTCCAGCTGTCTGTTTTTCCAAAACAATCATATTCTAATCATAGTTATGCACATATCTTCAAGTTAGCTCCCTTCTCTTCATATCACCTTACTGATCCATACTCAACAGAGAGCTCAAAACTGCAAACTACCACCCAGAAGAAAGCTTCAAGAATCTTTGTGAAAAGTACAATCCAACCCTAAACTGTCAAAACAGTAACACAGGTTCAATTTAGTGAAAACATACATTTATAGGCAAAGAAATTCCATCAAGGGTTACTAACTGTGACATGTAAACCCAGTACAACTTGGAGAACTTGCTGAGCCATGGGGACTTCTCAGTATCATACCTCTTTACATCTGTATTCTTGTAACATGCTAAAGTGCCTATTATCAGCTCCAACAAGAGAGAAACACTGAGCTTGACAGATCTCTGTAACTGCCTTGAGAATAAGAATACCGGATTAGGCCAGGGCATTACTTATCTGCCGTAGCCCTTTACTTTACCCTTTACAGTGGCATCTTTACTTTTGAGATTCTTCAACAGGTATTTTTTTAAGTAGACCAATAAAATACCTGCCAAGTTATTTTCCAATCTCTGCTGATACAAACTGAGGTACTCCATTACGCAAAATATGTTTTCAGCACCTTCAGAACATGCATGATAACATTGCTCATAAACCCACCCCAAAATAAAGTCTTGAAACCTTATTTTGCAACATCCTTGGCCTTTTTAGTAAGCTAGAAATGAATAATAATGTGCCTCTCAACTATGTAAACATGAACAAAGCTAGGAAAGTAGCTACAGTGGCATGCTCTCTCTCCTCTTTTCTGTCACTTAAAGAGACTAGCTACTTTGAAATTGTCACACAAGGTTTTCTAAAGAAGGAAAGAAAAATCAATGTACTCAAGTAGAAGTCTGAAAGATCAGAAGAATTTGCAGTGAACTGCATTGTACTTGAAGTGATTCTTAGCTCAGTCTTGCATTTTCTGCAACTTACGCACCATTAATAGGATTACTGAAATATCATTATTAAATCCTACTTTAGAAATAAAACAAGTTCCTCTCTGCAGTAAATAATTTCACCTTGGAATTCCATTTAAGGTTCCTACCACAAAGAATAGTTGACATCTTCTGCAGAAGTTTCCATTTGAAGTACAATAACTTCTCTATTAGTGGTTTCTGCAGAATACATGCTAACAAAGGAAAGAAGATAACACAGAACAAGTATAACAGTTTTTTCTTTAGTGACGATATAATAGAAAAAGTAAACTTGGACTATTTCCTTCAGAACACAGTGCAACACTGGAAACACATTTAAGCAAGAGGAATCAGACATTCTACCTAAGGCTGCTGTAAATAGGAACAGAATCTGGGATCAAAGGTTCTGCAGCTAATGATCTTCCCTTCTGTGTCAGCAAAGTACAGAAGGTGAATACAACAAACAATTTGAATACTGTTTTGCAGTATCAGGGTCTATTCTAGGTTATAAACTTTCTAGAGGTAGCAGAAGTTCACTCAAAGCTAAGTTAATTTATAGAGGACATTATTTTTGCCTTTTTTTTCCTCCCCTCAACTCCCCACAGATGATGACTCATTTCTTCTGATTGATTCCTCTACTGGAAACATTTCTTCAGCTTGTCAGAATAGTAAAGCGCAGGATTACAAAATACAATTTTCTGGGAAGATGACATACGCTCAAACATTTCATTCTAATTGACTTGAACTTAATAAGCTTAGTTTGTGTTGTGCAAAATAAATCAAAACTAGACAGTTCATTTTCTCACAGTGTATAAGAAAGGGATAGAAAACAGCTGAAATCAAGAGCATAAATACTGGCATGTTGTGGTTGAGTGTTTTAAAATCCTGATCTGCTAATTGTGAGACTTTTCTCACCAGAAAATAAAAATTAAGACGGTGATCAAGAGTCAAATTAACTGAGTCACTGAGATAAATCCAGAGCAGACTTTTTTAAAAACAGACGTTTGAAAGACCTTTAATTGTCCTTATTCTATGATGCTTTCAAATTTTATTTCAGGTTTGATTTGGGGATTTTTTTTTAAATTCAAAAGCACAACTGACAAACTGGTTAATACTACACCACATAACTACACTACACTCATTAGGATTAGTGACATATGTGCTACACATCAGTGCCAACAAGATATTTCAATTTTGTTGCTACGCACACATGTCTACAAGGACACTCAGCATACTGGAAAATTCTGACCTTGGTTTAGGCGTGTTTTAAATCAAAACCACTCTGCAACAGTGGTTTCCAATGGATGTTAGGTGCTCAGCACCAACCACCTTGCTCTAAGAGGCTGCCTAAAGTGTATTTAGTAATGCAGAATAGCATCTAACTACACACTAACCGATGAGGATGAAGCTGCTTAGCATACACAAACATGTAAATTAAGAGCTCAAATTTAGTGTTAGTAGCTTCTCTGATTCTGATATAAAACTTCCTAACTACATAGTCTCCATTAAATTTTTTCACACACGTAATTAAAGCAAGGGACTAACTAAGCTTTATCCACCACAGTAGTCACAGAATATTTTTGATAGTTAAAAGTTAAAACTTCCAGTAATTCTTAATCTTTTTTAACATTTAATATAACTGTTCTTTTAAGTGTTTTAATTGTAACATCTTCCTTCTTACAAAAACTGGCAAAAAAAATTGAGGTATCTGAAAATTACTTTTGTAATTTTGAAAATTACTTGCTATCAAGGCTGTCTGGTTCTTTGCAAACTACAGCCATATTACAAGATAAAAGCAGGGTGAACTCACAGTTTAGTTTTATTGTTTGATAGCACAGTAACTTCAGCTGTACCTTTAATGAGATAAATAGCACTGGCTGAAATATAGTACTCAGTCACACTTTAGAAACATTGGTGCAGAATCTATAAAATATACTTATACATTGTTCTAGGTAATATGCTACTTTAAGCGCACCACATTGTTGAAGCTTTTATGATCTGTAGCTAGCGATGTTAGTACTCCAACGTGAAACTACAAATCCTTACTCTACTAGAGCCGGGAAAAGTAAAAATCACAAGGATTATCTGAAACTAGATTAAGCCTTTCCCTAAAGGCCTTCCCTAACGCCATGGTTAATGCATTCACCAATTAAACATGTAAGTTAGTATTACAGTTAGCCATCTGATGGAAAAGGACTTAACAAGTGAACTAAAACTGTTAAAAACTAAAAGACAGTCTTAAAATTTTCAAGAAGATTACAAGAAGAGCAAATTGAAACTACACCACTTTTCTAGAGTGAAGTGCTGGACTACTTGCCTAACAAAGCAGGAGAAATTCCAATTCAACAGCAGTGCCTGAAAGAAAGGAAAACACCAACACACATATTAAGTACATAAACCAGTCTCCAGCTATTTTTATAGAGGTGAAAATGAACCCTCTTTTGCTTAGAGGGGAATATTTTTGTCTTGCCATATAACAAGTTCCAAAAGAATATTTACATTTTTCTACAATCTGTAATTTTCTCATTTACCATTTCTCAGGGCCCAAAGATCTTTTACTGTACACAGGATGTCTGCACATGTTTAACAATCATTTTACCAAACAAATGTCACAGACTGAATTTAAAAATCCATTAATATCGCTGATGTTGCTAATTTAACACTATTAATATCATACTGTGAACAGCTACAGAACCTACAGGGTCTTGTACTGTGTTTAGAGTCCTCTGGTTGCAAGTCTGCTCTCCAGCAGACAGCACCAGGAAGATAACTCATGCAAATATCACAAGAAAGGTAATTTAATAGACTTTTTAATGATTGCTTTGATCTTGCAGTTAGACTATCAAACAAGTGTGACTAAAGACAGATCATTAGACAGAGATTTGGATGTACCAGTTAGAACTCATTTATCTAATCTTACAGATGCCTCCACTTTCATCAGTGTGCTAGGATCTGGAACAGTTGGAAGACCCCAACTGGACCACAGACACCATTGCATCAAGATACTGCTAGATATCCAACAAGAGATGAAGATTTACCCAGTGAATTAGAAGGCAGAAGGCACATTGCAGTGTTGTCTTTGATGGCAATCATACTCTCTCGCACTTCTGTATGCACAACTAAGTTACATTTTGTAATTTGTCTCTGCACAAATTATCTACGAAAAAAAGATTTCTAAGGGCAGAAACATACAATTTTTCTCTAAACCAGTCAAGTCTTCCACACTGACTACTTCTCCCTCCGATAAAGAATGGATGACATAAAGGAGTCCAGTTATTTAGGAAGTCCTTCAATGGTGCTGTACTGTAATACATGGGAAAATAAAAAATTAGGTACTAGTCTTCTTATCATGTGCGTACCAAGTATCTGTCATTAGAGAAGTATTGAAACTTTAGTTCTTAGGATTTTGATACCTTGCCTTTCTGTAGAAGCAAGCTGCAATTTCCCAGACTGTATATTTCAGTCACAGAAGTAAAACATATGAGTTTAGGATCCTTATATTAAAATTATAAAAACAAAACAAAACCTCACCCTAAAACGCACTCCTGTCCTTTTTGACTTGTGTTCTTTCTGCCCACTGAAGGGCAGAAACTCTGGGTTAACATGCAGGTAATTGCAAAAAAGGATGCATAAAGAACTTCACATCATTAACACTTCAGCCACAAAAGCAGAATCCGGAAAACAAATAATAAATCTATAAGCAAATCTAAGAAAGTCTATATAACAGGTCAATTGATCAGGACTTTCAGATACCAAAAACCCATAAAGTATTTTCCTTATTCAGTTTCCATACTGAAAATAACATCAGCTTCTGACACAACTCAGCATCTTTTAGATGCACAATCTTCCTTTCCCAAATACTACACAAAATCGCAAGTTCTTATACACAGCAATTTAATCTATTAAGTTGGAGAGTTTTAGTTAATGACTCAATTACAGAGATTGTCAGAACTGTCAGATCATAGTAGTACTGCACTCTTACAGGGCTTCCTACCTCAGGGATCAGTAATTTCAGTGTTTCACAATGACTGCTGCCTAAAATCTTCAAATAAGACAGGCAATTCAATTGCTTTCCTTTCAGGAGCTTGAAATAAGGTGCTGCCTATTTCTAAATGGAATAAGTCTTTCGGAAGCAATGAAATTTCATCTAATATTTATGTAATTTCTTGATACGTAAGATCGTTCATGTCTTACATATTGATATTTGCAGTTGCTTACCCATCAACACAAAATTGCAACCTTCATTTTAGAATACTATATACATAGTATATTAGCAACAACTAATAGCCTGATAGGTTAACTTTATTTTGACACTCTCTGCCAACAACCCATTAAATATGGCTAATCAGTACTAGTGATTACTCATCAGAACTTTTATTTCAGTTCCACAAACTGCTGAAACTCACTGAACTTAGAGGTGCTATTCTGATTTTACTGTGAAAGGTGAGCTAATGCTAGAAAACACACACAAATACAAAATAACAGAGAAAAACTAGAATAACATTTTTATAGAATTCAGAATTATTACACATCCATTTTCTTCCTATAGAGGTCAGCCACTAATTAGCTGAAATCCTCCTTTACTGAACTTGTACTATCATTTCAAAATTTCTTTCCATGCATCATTTAAGTGAAGGGTGAGGAAGGGTGATAGGGAGAGGCAGTGGAGAAGCAGTTAACCAGCAACAAACTTCATGGAGAAATTCAGACAATTTCCGAAAGGTAAACAAAAATCCAAGTGTATAAGAAATTCATATAAGTGGGAAGTGGGGGGCAACAGGAAAACAAAAAAAACCCCGAACATCAAAAAAAAAACCCCAACAACAACAAACCATACACACAAAATACCCAAACAAACAAAAAAAAACAAAGTAAATCCCTAATTAAGCCTGTCAGGTTTTAAATTAAAAATTACATCACGATTTTACTAGATTAAACCCAAGATATTCTCAAAAACATGAGCATACTCGAACACCCATTTTACATGTAAGCCTATACGTCACTCTCTATTATGCCCACTCCAGCCTGAGAAACTGACCCAGCATACGGATAGATAATGAGAACATATTCTGTCAAGAATACTGCAAGAGACAACTGAAATGGCAGGTTTTATCTCCTCTTCATGAAAATTGGCAAAGGCATGGAGTATTCTACCCAGAAGTATGATCTCACTGAAATCTTAAAAGGGTTTGTAGAAGCTCTTGATCTTACTTTCACTCAATTCTAAATTTCACAGTAAGACCTCTTCAGATGGCTGAAGGACGTATGTTAAGGGGAAAAACGTCTTCACTGAGGAGTTACAACTATTTTTAAAATATTTTAATAATTTTATAGCATTTTATGCTCTCTACAAGTAAGTAGAGAAGATGTAGTAAGTATCTACAAGTAAGTTAGAGATATCTGGCTTTCAAATGTAAAAACAATTTTGAAGGGAAGGTAAAATATAAACATGCATGAAGTTGTAGAGTTTTTGGAGATTAGATATAAAATCTAGCATCTCAAAAATTTCTATTACACAGCAAAAGTGTTTGCTTTATTCTATCACCTTCTTTCTCACAACACAGAAGGCTCTTACTCATTTATATATCAGTTGTAAATCAGTTATATTTGCAAATTTGATATCACCAATCCTGTTTGAATTACTGTTTGTAGATAAGCAACCATAATTCTTCCAACCTGAGATCTTTATAACAGAAATGCTCAAAAGGAAGTCACAATAGTGAAACACATAGACTTTCTTAAAAGCAAAACAGCCACAGCAAAACATCATCCATTACAACTTAACATTTTTTTAAATGAAATAATATCAGCTACTTAGGTAAAAAAAACCTACAGACATTTTCCTATATGTCTAGAAGCAATGAGGGAGAAGCTGGTAGTGAAAGAGGAAACTAATCAAATGAGTTTTTGCAGTACGGACAAACGTTTTCAGCTAGAAATTACCCAAAATAAGACTCTTTGCAAGGAATCTATTGAAAAAAAAAAAAAAAGATACAACTACAAAGCAGCAAAAAGAGCCCACCAAATAATATGTAGCCAAAACAGAAGCACAATTAAAAGTGTCTTTTTTTTTTTTTTTTTCAAATATCCAAGTCCAGGGAAAAAAAAAGAAAATCCAATAAAGAATTTGAGACTACACTCTATTTTCTAAATGAGACCAAAACAAACACCTATAAACCCCTCCAAATTCAAATGACAAATATCCACACTAGGGAAACCCTGTGGTACCAGAAACCTGGCCTCCAGTTCCACAATTTGTGTTGAAGAGTTCACCTAACTCCCTAACAGAGATTAAAAATAAAGCTGTCCTACTTACACTAACATTTTGAGCATTTCACTTTGCTCATGTTCCGTTTCCCTACCCCCCCCACCCCCAAAAGAAACAAGAGGAGAAGCTAAGGTAAACTGAGACAGTAGCAAGGACAGTTTAGCTTTTGAACAGCACATTTTGACTTTCATGTTTCACTGCTGTAGAACATTTTATGAAATGCAAGGATTAGTTAAAGTCCATAAAAAGGATTGACTCTGACTACACTAATAATACTTTAAATCTAAAAAACATGCTCATAGGTGTCAGTTTTACTTTCACATAACGAGATATTCAAAGAAAACACTAAACATTAGCAGGGATAAGCTACAGAATATCTTCATGCAAACTCACTGAAATTATTCTTGGAGAGGAGACAGAGGAGGAAAGAGAATTGCTATGTACATAGCTAGTACAAAAACAGTGCAGTTGCATCCTTTGGAGAACTCAACTGCATTGTACTCTAGTGCATAAGTTCTAAAAGCATGGCCTGCCATGCCTTATATCTTACATGCACTGAGAATAAAGTTCATTGCAATTGTAATTGCACTGCAGATTAATTTTGGAATGCAACTGCCACTTAACCAATTTAAGGGCTTTTCACAACAACTCTCAGATGGTATAAGAAGACATCCACTATTAATAGGGGAAAAAAAAAACCCAAAACCATTTATTGCCATGGTAAAAGTTTTGGAAAAAACATGGTATTTTTACCATTAATTTCCTACTAAATTTAGCATTAGTCACAGAAAAGCATAATCACTTATGCATCCATTCACATGTCTGAAGGTTGGAGAAAACAAAGGAGATGACACAGATACTGCACCTCTGCATGCTTTAACAGCCATACATGATTTTAAAACAAACCAACAAAAAAACCAAAACCAAAAAAAAAAAAAAAAAAATAAAAAAAAAAAAAAAAAAAAAAAAAAACAAAAAAAAAAAAAACAAACAAAAAAAAAGTGCTACAGCCAGATTTATGCCGGGTGCCTTGCAGGGCTGTTGAACAGCCCAGCACAGGGCTAGAAATCAGAAGTTTTTAGTACAGGACGTCATTTGCCACTGGCTCACAGACTGACCTTGGGCAAGTCATTTTCCTCGCATCTCAGCTCCCCACCTGACAGTCCGTCCCCCGCTCCCCACTCAGCCCCGAGGACCGAAACCCGGTAATTAGTCACTACAAGCGGCTCGGCATCGATGAAGCTAGAATAAAGGGAAAGGGGGAGCGGGAAGAGGGATCGGGGGTTCCCCTCACCTACAGGTGATAAAAATTCCCCCGGCATAGATTCCGTCTCCCACCCGGGGGAGAATCCCCCCAGCCTTTCCCCGTTTCCCCAGCGCGCCGGTTAGACTGGAGGAGGCGGCAGCTCCGGCTCCCGGCCCCGAGCGCGGGCGGCAGCCGCGCCCTCCGGGCCTCGCGCCCTCAGGGCCTCCCACCCCACCGCCGGTGCAGCCCCAGGGGCCCTGGCCGGCTGTGCGTGGATGTGGCACCACTCGCAGCCTCACCAGGCGGACACTCACAGGTGCTGGAGCCGTGAGAGGCGACCAACGTTCCGCAGCGGAGGTGGTCTCGGCGCCCCGGCGGGAGGCGAGCGAGCTGGGCTGTGGGCTCTGCGCCCCCGCCGCGGTGCCGCCACTGCGGCGCACCCGCCCGCCCTTTCCCGCGTCGCTGGCCAATGCGGGCCGCGCCAGGAGCCGGCTTGAACCATCTGTTGCGAGGCGCCTCCCCCAGCCCCTTGCCGGGGGCTCCTGCCCGAGCGCAGCCAAGGAGGGGGAAGCCTGCAGGGAGCCCGCGGCCCCTGCAAGGAACTCTCTCCGCTGTGCATCTCGGGGGCTGGGGCCGAGCTCCGCCTCCGTGCCTCCCCCAAAGAACCGCACCATCCCAGGGCTGCCGCTTCTCCCCTCAGCGTTCGGCTCCCCTCACAGGGCGCTCGGCGCCCGCCCGGACAGCCGCCTCAGGAGTGCCAGGTGGGGCAGCGAGAGGGACGGGGATGCCAGGGAGCAAGAGCTGCATGTGGGACTGAGCCTCCTCAGGTGTGCAGGCGATGAAGTCCCGACCTGATAAAATTTTTGCACTTCCCGCCTAATAACCGGAATTCTCCACATGGAATGTTGCACGGAGAAATATGTCTCATCCTGCTTCAGTGCGAGAAACAGGGCTAAAATCTGTCTGTGTTTGGACTTAGACGTCTCTTGTGAGCAAGCTCTCCCAAAAGAGTCAAGTCTCTTTCACTATTTAATGGGTTTGAGTTTTAGCCTTTCACGTTCCCAGTCGGGAGGGTTTTCCCACAAACATGAGGACAGTCTATGTGCACAGTCCTTTATTTTGGGTCTCCACCCTAGGCAACAGTAGTTGAGATACTTACAGCGCAGATGTAAAATTTCACGAAAGCAGGGCGATAGTTCCTGTGTTACTTCTCTTTTTGTGTTAACAATTTCCTTGTTACAGACCTCTCTGATTATGCTTTTTAACCAGGAGCCTATGTTTCCTGTCGATTCTGCAGAGAAAATCCAGGGACTAAGACACTAACTTTATTCCAACAGGTTCTAGAGTAATATGTTCAGGAAGTCATATCAAGAAAAAGATGCAAATTTATCTTAACTTTCAATAACTTAAAGTTAAGAAAATAATCTTGAGATTCATGCTGTATAAAGGAAAAAACGTGCATTTCTTTAATGGGCTAACACAAGTTCTATTTTGGCTTTTTATTTTTTTTCCATTTCTTGAAACTGTCAGATTCTTATATCTCACCAGAACAGTGTCAAATTATTGATTTAAAACCAAAGTATGGACCAGACACAATTTGCAGGACTTGAGGATTTGATGTATAGTCAATTTTATGATGGACTGAATGTCAAAGGGTCAAATAAGATGGATACTCTTGCAATTAAATTAATCATAGGCCCTTTTATTATAAAAAAAATATTTCTGGAAGCCAACCAGTTGCATTTTATACTAATGCTGTTATGACATGGCTTGTAAGTGGTTCAATATGTTACTCCAAATAGACACTTTCAAAGACGGGATCTGTTTCTTGCCCACTAAGTTATATCTTTGCATTAAAGGGACTCAGCATAGCTGAGCTTTATCTTATTATTACAAAAAAACTCTAATAAGTACACAAAATTAAGTGACTGCAATCTTTCTTGTGAGACTCCAAATGGATGAAATTTTGTCCTCAATATGCATGTGTAATGCCTCTAAATCTGAAAGGATGATTTGTCATTACAAGATATTTTTAAGGAATGATTTCTATATAGTTATAATTACCAGAATGATAAATTGGCTAGTGAATCTTCCATTAATCTTACAAAGCTGTTCTCAAGCCTAAGTTATTCCCATATATATTCTAATCAAGACTGATCGTAATAATTTTGTGAGATATCTAACATTAATGCAAGGTTTTGTCTTGCTACTTCAAGAATGTTATTATTGATTTATTAATATATAGAAATTCCTTCTAACAGCTTAAGCAAATTGACCTAGGTATCAAATACATGCATGAAAAATTACATATTCATGCTGTCATCATACATGAAAGACAAAGGATGGTTGGAAATAAAACTACATATATAGGCACACATCTGACCTCTGAAACAGTGAAAATACAAATAACTTGTTCAATTGTACAAGGAATCTTGGCAAAGTCTAAAAGTACAGGCAGGTAAGTCTGTCTCAGTCCATTGCTATAATAAAAATGCTGTTAAATATAAAACCTTATGTCTCAAGTCTCAAAGTAATATTTCTCTTTTAAGTGATTTAATTTACAAAATGACTAGAGCAAAGGCAGTTGCATATATTTTTAAAATATGTATTCTTTCTGCTTGCTAATTACCCTTTTATTACTTTTTGCATAGATTAACAATATGACAAATTCTGCATGCATACACCATGCATGTGTGTCATGGATATTAATAGGGCAAGATCAATTTAGGGTTTTTCTTCTGTATTTTTACTTACCTCTACCTTGGAATGTGACCTTGGGCAGTTTGCTGAACTTGCCTGTGAATTGTTTTTTCATCTGTGAGATCTGTGATAGTCATACTTGAAGAAGAGTACTTTATCAGTAACAGTATTTTGTGAATTTATTTATCTCTAAAAAATTAACTAGTAAATAATGTCTTTGAATATAGGCATCCAGTTATTGTGCATCATAACATGTGGCAAAGCCAGCTCTATCCCAGGCTGCACCAAAAGCTGGGTAACCAGCAGGTCAAGGGATGTGATTCTCCTCCTCCACTGTTCCTATGAGATTCCACCTGCATCCAGCTCTGAGGCTCCCAACACAAGGAGGGTGTGGACCTACTGAAGCCCCTCTGGAGACAGACTGGGAGAACTAGGGGTGTTCATCCTGGAGACGGGAAGGCTCCAGGGAGATTCTAGTGACCCTTCCACTGCTTAAAGGGCTCCGAGAGCTGGAGAGTGACTTCAGACAACAGGCTGGAGTAACAGTACAAGGGGTAATGGCTTTCCACTGACAGAGGGCAGGGTTAGATCCATATTAGGAAGAAATTTTTCGCTCTGAGGGAGGTGAGGCACTGGCACAGGTTATCCTGAGAAGCTGTGGATGTCCCATCCCTGGAAGTGTTCAAGGTCTGGCTGGATGAGGATTTTAAGCAACCAGGAAGATGTCTTTGTCCATGTCAGAGGGGCTGGAACTAAATGATCTGTAAAGTCCCTTCCAACACAAACCATTCCATCATTCTAGGATAACAGCATTTTCTCCTATTTCATTCTAAGCAGCAGATATTTGGCAGTCTATAGAGTGTAAAATAAGGTTTAGAACCTAGGCAGTGTTTTTTGTCAAATATAGCAAACATCTTAAAATCATCAAAGATCCTTTGTGAAAGTCATTTGGAGAATAAGCCTTTCTTTCATTGGTTAAGCAGTGCATTAATATTGCATGCAGAGGTAAAGCTGCAAGCAATTATAGTTCAGGAGGCCAAAGATGGAGAATGAACAAGTTTCTGCAGAATTCATGATGAAAAACGCTGTATCCCTGGAAAAACTTGGTTTTCTTCATGAAACATTATTGTGGTGCCTAATTATGGGAGTTCAATGACATGAGGATCTGGTACTGCCAAGAAAATGATTCAAAAACTATTTTGATGTGTTTTCCGTGTTCAGTAGGTGTTCATTAACACACAGTAAGCTCAGGAAACACCATCTCTTGCCATTCCCACACTCCAGTTTTGCCCTAAGAATTTTGTTTTTATTGCATATTGCATGTTGCATATAGTTATGCTGTAATTTTCTTTCCCCATCTTTTCTTTATGCAAAGCTGAGTGAAATCTGATCTATTAGGGTGATGCTTTCAGCAGAGTTAAAAATATTGATATACACTAGCTGTTACAATCTTTTTTTTAAATCCCTAATGTCTTGGAAGATCCATTAACCTTAAATCAATCCAACAAATCTGATTGTTCTTGCCAACTTCCCTTTTCCAAATAAAGATATACCAATTTACATTAATAGCATCAGTAATTAAATACTAGTGTGAAGATAAAAGCAAACTCTAAGATCCAAATAGTGCAAACTTGGGCCAGGGAATCAGATCCAGATCTTGAAGCAGGCTGTTCTCTGAAGTGAACCAGCTAAAACCGTACAAGGGGAAGTCAGCATATGAGTGCAAAAACAAAGTTTGAATTTTAACCCACCTCCTCTTTTTCCTTTTTTTCTGTATGTTAAGTTCCCAGTGGAAAAAAAAAATCAACCCAGGAGTGAAGAAACTAGTCAGAAACATACCTTGGAGCTTTAGTCATAAAGAATTGCTTTGTTATAAAGACAAAACAAGTCTGTGGTAATGTTGCCACATTTATAAAGTGTCAAAAGCTAGGATTTTTTTTTTTTTTTTTTTTTTTTTTTTTTTTTTTTTTTTTTGGTTATGTGCCAGTGATGACTCAGGAACTGTTATGAAAATGAATGTGCTATTTCAAATGTGGCAAGACCTAGCCTAGATTTAGGCAGTGTAGCATATTTACCTAAACAAACAAATTCATCTCGGAAGGTGCAGAACTGAAACCAGTTGAAATGTCATTTAGCTGCTGAGACTAGTGAGCAAGCAAAACCATGGAGGGACAGTGCTAACCACTGAAAATGCCAGCGGATGGTAAATGGAATGTTAAGTTTCTACCCCACAGGGCCATGACTTCTGCTGTCAAACAACTGTATCTGTAAGAGGAAGGGGAAAAACAGAAAAGTAACAATAGCAACAAGAGGTACTAGAAGTACTTAAGGAAATAGCTGTCTAAACTTCAGCAGGTAAGATAGTTGTCCATTAGATCCAAGATACGTTTGTGTAAACATAGCTACCAAAACTGTGAGTTTTTGCATGTTCTTTGTTAACTGTGGTAACTGGTAACTGCATTCTCATGTTTTCTATCCCCTTCCTCAGAACACACTAAGGGAAATGGATGGTAACTCCAGTGCTAACAGGGAAGTGTTCCACAATAATAATCTGTAGCTTTTAGAGCACTTTTCTGTTTCAAAGGGCTTTGCAACCACAATTAGTTAATCAGTTCTGTGTTCAGTTCTGGGGAAGCACACAATCCATCCTCTAAACAGCTGGGCTTTGTCATGGGTCCTAAAGATTGAACTATGCCGTGAGTTGGGTGAGTGAGCAGGTGCAGAGAGACAGTACTGGAGTGATAGCTGCAGAAAACATGCTCTTTGGATAGCTACAAAAACATGTTTAACAGTAGTTGTAAATCTTTGCCTTTCCTGAGGTGTGAGATGATACACAGAGGTAAAAAAAAAAAAGCCTCATTATCGCCCTCCACAAGTTAGATTTCTCCTTTGATGTGTTACATATAAAGGCAGTCACTGTGCTGACAGAAGAATCAGAGTCATCAAGTTCCTTCTGCTACCCACTCATGCTCACAAATCACTTTTCTTTTCTGACTTTCTGTGTCTTTAAAAGCATAACTTGCTGTATTGGTTTCTACATTTACCCTAAAACAGATATAATTTTAGACACAATCCCTCTATAACATGGAGTCTGCCTTTTCAGTCCAGTTCATCAAGATGAATCCACCCGTCTGGATGCATTCATTTACACAAAGTGCCTTCGCTTTAGGTAAGAACGGGACTCCTTGGCATTGTACCTTCTACAGCTTCTGTCTTAGAACACTGATCCTGCCTTTTTCAGCTGGTAGTCTAAGTGATCTGAATGATATGTATCCAAAAGTTACCCTTTTAAGAACCCATTTACAACACCAGATGATGGTAACTAAATGAAATTTCTTAATTTAAGTGCATAGTACAGTCATGTACTTCAAGTGTACATAGTTAAAATGGAATGCTGCCGGTGAGGCTGTCTGAGCAGTTGAATGTATCATGTGTCAGTTTTGATACAGTACTGCACTTGGCAGATTTTTATAGAATGTATTTTTTCAGGATTTGGGTAGAAGACAGCACCTGAGACATTTTAGTAAGACTAGCAGAATTTTTTTTTTCCTATCTCCAGTATGTTAAGGAAAAGCATCTTGAGGAGGAATGCATGAAGTCTTTTCAGTGGGGAAAAAGAGACAGAGAGAGAAAGTACTTCATATAGTTTAGAATTGTCTGCCAAGTTACTTGCTGTAGAAGCTTCTGCAGGGACACTTTGTAAGCAAAGATTTCTTGGACTCTAGTAGGGGACTGAATATTTTTGTAAAGATGTACAGCTTTACACTGCAGGACAGGGTTCACATTATTTACTGTGAAATGGCTGGCTGCCTGCCAAACTGAAAAAACACTCCCTTGCTAGCATTTTAGCTGAAGAAAAAAAAGGTAAAATAAGTACTTCAATATTGCTGTATTGCGGTGTTTAGACTCTACCCTTCAGACAGAAAAAAATTAAATTTATTACATCAATAAATTACTCCCTCAAGATCTGAAAACTGCCAGGGTTCTCTGTCTCCTCATTTCTAATGGAGCTTTGCAATTTCAACAATGTCACAAAGTTGTGATTGTACTGATATACCACACGTGTACATACACGTGTGATGTGTATGGATGAGTGGCATGCTTTAGTTGTATTTGTAAAGGGAAGGATAAAATAATCCCATAAAACATGGTACAGTTCTCATGACTGATGATTTAATTTGCAACAAGGCAAGTTAAAAATGAGACTAAGAGGGATCTCTGAAGTTACTCACTTGCAAATACAGATTGTGCACAAATGTAATACAGTTCATATGGGTTGAATGTGCATAAGGCATATTTCTGATTGCAAGTCCATGGATGTTTCCTGTTATTTGTGTATTTCTAAAGCAATGTCAATTGACAGAAATGCAATTTCTTCATTCTTAAATGCCTGAGGAATTTAACACTGTTATCTGTGGGAAATGTTTCTATTGGTATTTGGACAATTTGGACAATTTCACTTATACAGTGGTTCTCTAGGTACACTGGTATATTAACCAGTGGATCTGTAATTTGCAGATGAAGAACAGTACTCCTGTGCTCCTTAAGGCTTTAAGTCAGCTCCAAGTTTCACACTTCACCAACAACAAACACTCATTGGTTTACTGCTGTCTTCAGTCACACATGCACTGTACTTAAACATTTTTTTCGTGCTTCCTGTTCTACATTGAAAATATAATAAAGTAAAAAGTACAACTGTAGGCTAGGCTACACAAATATACATTTGTAGATATTAAGAGAAGCAGGAACCATTGTGATAGATTAACTAGATGATCTGGTATCTTGCTTTTCTGGTTATGTGGCAAATCTTTCCAGCTTCACTGATTACCACTGTCTCTACTGTAGTAACTGTTCAATACCACAGATATTGTTAGGCAGTATTTAACTTGCATATGCCATGTGTTTAGTACATATTGAGCCTTAAAATCAAACACTCCCTTTGGGACAAGCAGTTTGAACCACAGTCATGACTGGATTTAGCTGCTAGCCTTTACTACTTAAAAGTCTCTAACAGAATTGTCATTTTCTTTATTGACTTAATATCTGGAGTCAAATCTGACCTGCACCAGTGAGATACATGTCAGTATATATGAAGACAGATTTTGAATCTCCACAGTCTCAAAGGCAGTTGACTTGAAAGTACTTGCTTATGCTAGGCAAGAGAGAATATATATGCAAAAGCAAAATTTCTTTTGAATTTTATTCTTCTCAAATGTAGGCACTGCATATATTCTTATATGTACTTTCTTTATCTGTAAAGAGATTTCCTGAACAATATGGATGTGTATAAACATGTCTTTTACTGAAGGATGGACAAGTGGCGTTTGAAGTCAAAGAGCTTTAGATATAAACTGGATTGTGAAGCATACAACAGGTATTAGTCACAAATGAGACATCACAGTAAGACATTCTTCTTTGCGCATAACCTTTCTTTATGTAGAAAGCAAGTGTACAGTCCCATGCTGTGCTCTCCTTGCTTCTTGGCATGTTGGTACAAAGCATAGAAATAATAAACAATTTCAACTGTTTTCTTATTACAGAAAGAAATTCTGATTTAAGAAATCCCATGACAGTGACATCACATGCTGCAGCTCCTAATTGTGTGAATCTTTGGGGTTTGCCTTTAGTTTTGTATTGACAGAGTAGAGAAATCTGAATGTGTGCATAAAGGGGGAAGGGACTGAGCTGTGCAGCTTCTAGGAAGCAGGAGCAGCTAATGAGGATCCCACACAGAGATTTTCATTGTATGGTTCTTATGAGAGAAACTACATTGTGGAATAAATACCCAGACCATTGTTTGACTTTTAACCCATTCATCACTAAGATGAAATCCTGCCAAAGTAGGTTGACATTTCCCAGAGTGAAAAAATGGGTTTTGGTTTTTGCAGAAAGGATTGAAATTTTGTTTGGAAAAATCCATTATAGCAGGAGTCTTTTTTTATTAAGCAGATTTTACCAGATAGTGTCCTTTTTCAGCATATAGTGTCATACAAATTATCCCCCAAAGTTATATAGCAAAAGTTGGTTTAACATGCTTGGAACAGCATCCGTAAGAATCATGATCTTTACAGGCAGAATGTAAACTTAAATATTTATAAGTATTTGCAATAATGTTTATTTCTATACTGTGATGGTATAACAAAGAATAACTGCAGAATATATAAAATTGTCATGTGTTGTTTGCAACCTGAAAATGTTTGGGAACAGAGACCTCCCAAGACAAGAGCTTTGGCATCCACACATTCAGGCTGAGCCCTAAAATACATGAATCATGGTGTTTTGGCTACTGAATTATACAAAATAACAAGCAAAGGCAGTGCAAGGGGATTGTATTAGTGTCTTGTGTTCTATAAATATCATGTGATGTCATGAATAAATATCAATTTATTATCAATGTATAAATATCATTGTAATGTGGATAAACTAATTTGTTCTGTACATGTATTTACTGTGAAGGGTAGAAAAGTGTAGAAAAGTTGTGGCATGTTATACCACAAGATGTCTGGGCCAGATTTGCAGCTTCTAAATGTTGATGTAGCTCCAGTTATACAACATACATTTTCCTAACCTATGTTGTATTTTTCTCTATTCCACCTTAAGTCTGAAATCAGTAATTCTATTGTTAACTATTTGGTTATTGATCTATTCTGGGAAGAGAGATGACAAATTTTTTCACTTCTTACCAATTCCTGAGGCATTTTATACTTAATGACATGTTATGTAAAACCCAAAGTGCCAAGGAGATTATCTGGGTGTTGTGGAAAATAAAAATCTTTGAAATACCAGTCTCTAATAATTTGTAGCAGAGTGGTAGGGCAGGGAAAAGGAGTGCTCCTATATAGAAATATTCTTTTTAAAAGGCAAGAACTTTGGACTAAGAGGGGCAGTGGTAACTTATTTGCTTTATACTGCCTTCTGTCATTCACATAAAGATGTGACCTGCTCTCTAATATGTCCTGCCAATCTCTGAATTTAATGTCGTTTTAGTTTTAAAGTGATTTCAACTGTTCCAATCCATTAAAACATTTATCATTAACATTCCAGCTAAACAGTCCTTGCTGTGATTAAAATAGTTTAAAATGTTGTCTAATGGACCCAGAAAGGTAACTTCACTCTGCATTTCATATTTGTCAGGTTTTTATATTCCATGTATTATTCTTCACAATTACACAGTCAGAAGACTGTTATATTCCCTTTGCAGAGCTGTTTGAATCAGAAGAAATGAAAATGAAGAGATTTAATTTTTTGGGTTAGTACCAGCTACAGATCATCTGTATTGGATTAAAAAAATAATCCCAAAGTGTGGGTCAAGAGGTTGGGAAAGAGATCTGGAATTCTTCATATGAGGCTGTAGAAACAAATCAGTTTGACCCTAGTTCATTGTGTCTGATGATTGTTATTATTTGGCAATCTTTGAGAAAAAAGCTAGTGGGAAAATAACTATATAATAAAAAGCTGAACCAAGATATCCCTGCAATTCTTATATTCTGTTTCAAAGGATAAACAAGTATTTTAGGGATGTAGCTAGAGCTTACTGAACTCCAGTATTCTCAATGGCCAAGATGTTGGTGAAGAGATAACATACATGCTAATTGGATTTTGTATATAGAATATGAACCTGTTTCCTAAAAAGTACATGTTAAAGTAGAATAATAAATTCAGTTTTAAAAACCTGTAATGAAAATATTCATTTGGTATGTTCGGTACAGAGGAATGCAGGAATATTCATTTGTTGATCAAATACCAGTTTTTATGGTGCAAATATTGTGTAAACATGTATTTATTTTTGCGATCAATTTGATATGTTTGTCCCAGATAGGTCCTAGCTAGATTTTAAGCTTCTCAAAATATTTAGATTTATAGAATTTGTTTGAAAACTATCCACCAACTTCATATTAGGAATGATCCAAAGCATGAGTGAAATCTTGTGTGTACGCCATTTATTATAGCCTTTAGTCAAAAATTCTCTGTAAGGTTAAATAGGAGTTAATGAAGTGCAAGAGCTCCAAGAAAATGGGTGGCATCATTGTGCTGGAAAAGATTTTGAGAAATGAAACTTTATACTTCTGCATGAGAACATCAAAGGAGAGAGATGAATCCTGAACAGGTTTCAGGTTTATTTGGTTATATTTGTGACTTTTTTGAATTTGTTTAAAAATGTGCTGAGTTTTGCTGTTTTGCTAGCAGTTCAAGATCAAATAATCATGGTTTAATTGTAAGCTTTGTTGTTGCCATTCTACTGACTTAGTGCTGAGGCATTTGTCAATCTTAAGTTTTGAAACTAACTTCAAAATGCAAAAATAAAGACAGTTTAATTCAGGGAAAAGAAGCCTATAGGCATATTTTCTAACATAAAAGGAATGTAAGGATCTGAATCATATTGTAAAAATGGTTAAATATCTAGGAAAAAATTGCCAGATACAATGTTATGCAGCTTTAAACTCTTCAGGAATTTATTTCAAAGAATCAATTTTCTGCAGCATTACATTTTTATAGGTTTTTGTATGTCAGATCATTTACTTCAGTGAGTAACATTGAATTAAATTCTAACAGCTTAGTAACATGAGTAGAAATATTATGACTAAAACTAGTTTATAATATTAGAAGTTTAGGCAGTATTGCAAAGAAACATGAATTATCCCTGATCTGTTGTTTACTCCTCATTCCTTTCACTAGCCTTTAAATCAAATCCCTCAGATCTAACCTCTTTATCTCCCATCCCACCAAACCATGAAAATGTCCCAGCAATCATCCCAGATGTGTGCATTACTCAGAAACTAAACTGTAATATTTTGAATCATTGTCATAAAATAATGTCAGACTTCAATATGATGATTTTTGAAAATGTATTTTCAAAATTTATATTTTGAAAATAAATTTATATATAGGTTTGCCTTATACTTTTGAAAACAAAGCAAACCTGAGATCTTCATGATTGCTTCTTCCACTTTGGCCCTAACAGCCAAGTAAGTTACCATGTATTCAAACCCCGTTGTTATTCTGTACTTGACTGTTGTCTTCCTGGGTCAAGAGTCTTCTTTGCCTGTATAATAATCAGCTTAATAACAGATACCTTAATACCTTTCTGGTCAGATAGTGTGATGAATTCTATTTTTTTATCTGTTCATCATTTTCTATATGAAAAAAATGGAAACATGGATCATAACTTGTATCTACCAACAAAACAAACCCCTAAACCCTCAACTGAATTATCTGGTTTATAACTGTACATGGTCCAGAGCACAAAAAACGCAGTGGTGTAGTTTAAGGCAAGAAGAAACTGGACCTTGGCTAAGCTGTAGCCTTGCTAAAAACCCATCTGATACATCTCTACATGCATGCACACAAACATACAAACTGTCACTTTGCTGATGTTTCTTCTGCCTTGCAAAAAAATCTGTGAGTGACTGCAAGGTGCTACCTATGTAGAATACATTCCCAGTAGGATACTAGTGCTTTCCCAGTTACAGCTTCTTCAATGTTTTAATTGCTTGTTTCAAAGGAAGTGAAACTTCCACCTGTTTTCCCACATTCAGAATTTTCTTGCACATATATTGCCACAAAGTCCCTGTTTTCTACTGACACGTGTCCCCCACCATGTTCCTTCTAAGTTAGTTTTTGTTGATTTATGTCATTCACGTCTTGGAATGATTAATTCCCTAAATCATTAGCTAAATTGACAAACTCAGGGTAACATTATCAAGATATTCTTCATACTACAGATTTATTTGTTATGATGTATGATCAGCTTTTGCTGTTGTTAACTGCCAAGTATTAGCCAATGCAGTTGAATATTTTTCTCCCACTCAGAATCTGTTGCTGATATTTTTGACCGCTTTTGATTTGATGGCCAAGACTCTCTCACCAGAATTCCTTATTTTTGCTTTCTGCTAAAAAGTTGAAAAGAATAACCATTCTTTCCCTCCTACATTATCTGCTGTAATAAGTTTGTGTAGTTTAATAGTAAGTCTTCTCTTACTAGTTTAAGGTATTTTCACTATATCAGTGACACATCACATTATATTCAGTGATTTGAAAATGTGTGGCATCTGAAAGTCTTGCACAAGTTTATTTTCCTTTCGTGAGTAGAGCTTCAGCTGGTACAGCCAGCAAAGCTGTCAAAAGGGCTATGTTGCATTTTGTTCTTAGAGATTTTTACTTTTGTTTTATAGTCTTACTGGCTTTCAAAATGTCTTCTGAAGAAGCAGACCCTTTTATAGCCTCGTCTTCTAGCTGTTCTGCAGTAGACTTGCTCTATAGTCTTATATAGCAAACTGATACAATACTGTTAGACGTAACTCAAACTCTGAAGAAATATATGTGGCTGCTAAAATACAATTAATTTTACATTTTGCATACATCACTGGCTACATCAGTGCAATGAAGTGACTTCAATCACCTATGTGATTTACTGTATTCTCCTTGCTCAGTCCTTGGATTTTTCACTTGAAGTGTCTGGGAATAGTTATCGTGTCAGAGACTGCTGTCATATTTGGCTGATACTAGATTAATCAGATATTTTTGCAACTTGCAGTATTACTTCTATCCCAAGTACTCTTTACACTGTGAAGTAAATGAGTAAGCAGTGTCTATTTGCTGCATCAGTCTGTGTGTCTTTACCAAGGGAGCTAATGCACTATTTTCTTTTCCCCATGGGATGCCAATGATCTCTGTTTCATGTAAGTATGCTCCAGGAAATGTCGCTGTTTAAACAGGCTCAGTTTCTTGCTTGGAAAGGATATATAGGGGCTCTGCTTTTGATTCCCAAAGGGTATGTCATCATTAGAGCTACTGATTCTATGCCATTTTCTTTCAGAATTCTATTCATAACTGTACCATTCGCTTTCCATTTGTCTGAATTTTTAGTGTTTGAGAGAAACACAGAAATTGTAGAAAGTCATGCAATTTCTGCATGTCAAAAGTTTCAGATACGCAGTGTGAATTTTAAAATGCACTATGTGACTGAGCAAATTGTTTGCTAAGTGAGCTAGGTCCTTAAGTAAAGTCTGAGCAAATCTCTCCATTGGTGCCGAGGACTTGCTTTAGCTGGGGCTCTAGTTGTTCTGTCCAGAAAGATACCCTGTGTATTCAGGATGGTCCTTCAGTCTGTGTTTGGGAGAGTAAGAGATGGTGATTGCTATGCTAGCTTTGGAGGATCTGCATTTCTAACCAACACCCTGTGTTCTACAGGTGATCTACAAATTATCAGATATGCTTGCTATATCCCACTAAGGCTGTATGGTCTGCCTAATAGCAGTGAGAAAATTGAAAGAAATTAAAAGGGTGCCTTCAGGACATCAAAGTGACTGGAAGATACAGTAGTCACAGTGCATAAAAGCACAGAATCACAGAATATTCTGACTTGTAAGAGACACACAAGGATCATCAAAGTCCAACCCCTGGCCCTGCACAGACACCCAACAGTCCCACCCCGTGTCTGAGAGTGGTGTCCAAACACTTCTGGAGCTCTGGTAGCCTCAGGGCTGTGCCCATTCCCTGGGGAACCTGGGCAGTGCCTCAGCACCCTCTGGGGGAAGAATCTTTTTCTAATATTCAACCTAAACCTATCTTATATAATTTCCTGACATTCCCTCAATTATTGCTAATTGATTATTGCTAATTGAAACTCTGAACACAAAGAGTAGAGTAATAGTATGTGGTACTGCAGAATGCTATGGTGCTGTTGTGCTAGACTCGGTGTGAACAGCTGATTAGGAAAGATCCTACCCAATATGTTATCTCAGTAAATGAGGCCCAAAAATATTAAGGTATATGAAATTATAATTTAGGATAACATAATGTGATTCAAGCAAGTTGGCCAGGAGCAGATAAAATCTCTGTTTATCAGAGATGGGAACTGAACATTGCCTTTATTTATTCATATTTTACTTTTCTAAAGATTCAACATACGGCATATTAACAGGAAAAGCAAAGATCACGTTATGGAGGGTTTTTTAAATTTGTTTCAGTATAAATGGATCACATAATGAAATGACTATGGTCAGGGAGATCAAAAGTAAATGGTGCAGTTCTTCATAGTCACACAATGTGTTTGGTCTCAGGTTCATGAGTCCAGATTTACTCAGGGAGGTGATTGTCACAGGTATTTGGAATTACCTCCAGATGAGTAGTACTTGCTGTTTGATCAATTTTGGTGATTAAAATAACAAATTGAAACCATAACATTTATTTACTCAAATAATAACAAATTGAAACCATAACATTTATTTACTGCTTAGTTATGAGTAGTCAAGTGAATAAGTTTGAAAGATGGGGATATAATTTCAAAATAATGTTAGTATTCAATGCTGCAAAATTTTGGTTTTGTTGCTGTTATTATTCTCCTGGGGTCATTTTTAAGTGGTGTTAAGGATTCATGCATACTTAGTCCTTGTTAGCTCTAGTTTCTTAGGGGTCTTCTGTTGCTAGTCAAAGAATAGTGATTTGTCTAAAGGCAACAATACTCATAGAGTGAGATGAGGAGGATGCTGAGAGACTCCGATGGGTACCATTAGATATTTCAGACTGGAAGTTTAGGTTAATTCTTACTTTGATCTGCAACTATCATTCCAATTATGCAAAAAGTTGGGGGGTTTTGCACAGAAGGATTCTACACTGGTGTCATTTCTTGTGATGATGGTTCATGACAATAACTTTAGATCAGATTTCATGGGTTTTTTTCAGAGTAGATCACTAGTCACTTTGACTCCTTCTTTAGCATTTTAGCTGCAAAATTAAGGCAGAAATATTTAATTCTTGCAAGTTTACTGTAAACTGATTGGGATTTACAGTTTTCAGGTAAGGCAGCTACACTAACTGGAAAGTGTTCGTTCAGGATGTGTGAATGTATGCAATATTGTGTGTGCAAGAGAGAGAGAGAGTGTGTGTGTGTGTCTGTGTGTGTGTGTGTGTGTGTGTTCAAAAATCACTCATTTAATATTGATGTAATTTACAAAATTACTGTAAACATTTGGAATAGGAACCTTTGAAGAAGATGCAGCTGTGACTCCTAATGGCTTTGGTTTTGATAAGGCAGTAGATCTTGTGAAACAATGTCACATAGATCTATATGCTTGGGACTGATGGGGTTTGGGCAGTGGATTACAGCAAAGTCTGATTTGATGAATGTAGGTAGCTTTGTATCATCATGTTTCAGTATGAGTATAGCATTTGAAAATGCTTACTGGTGGAATTTGTTTCAGTCCAGACTTTCATGTCAATAAATACAGGATTATACTGTTTTCCCTTGAAAAACTGGGCAACATGTTGTTAAAGATGGACTAAAGAGCAGCTACTCTTTTTCAAAATGAAAGTTGAGGGGGGTGGGTAGGGGTGACGTTAGTTTTCATTTCACAGCATGTAAAACCTGTGTAAGAGATTTATCCTAGAATCAGTAATACATTTTGAAAATATACTTTACAGGCAGACATGGTTATGAGGAGTATTTACTAGGAAAATGTGAACAGCTTAGGCATCTAAACTTGTAGAAAAGATGGAGGTAAAAAATGTGCATAGTGATAGTTTCTCTGTCTGCCTCCACCATTTGTTGTGACCAACTTCTGGTGAAAAGACAATTGGGGCAAACTATTTCTGATTCCTGAGCAATCCAGCAGCTGATGGACTATTACCATGGAATCCAGGTGGACATCCTCAGACAGCATCTGTAGGAGAAATGAACTCACACAATAAAAGTATGGCCTCCAAAAAGTTATAGTATTTAATTTCTTTTGTGCAGCTATTCCATTGTCACCTGCTTTACAGTACATTTTAATGACAAGCTTCTTGTACCATTGTGTTATGTCCCATCTCTTGTAATTAGTTAGTCTTGGGTGGTGCTTATTGCTCCATACAATAAATAGTCTCCAAACCCAACCAGATGAGTAGTACTTGCTGTTTGATCAATTTTGGTGATTAAAATAACAAATTGAAACCATAACTTTTATTTACTCAAAGAACATTAGGCTTGTAGTTACCAAATAAGAACTGTATTCCCACCTTAAATTACCTTGAAAATAAAATCAATAGCTTATTTAAGCAGGTTAAACAAGTAAAAATTAATTGCCCTCAAGGAGACAAATAACAAGTTTAATAAACAATACTTATAAACTAGCAGAAAGTATTGCAGGAAAAAACTGGGATATGCTGGTTAACAGAGGGAATAAGAACAAAATAAAAACCCCACAAAACCAAGCAAACAAAAAAAATCAATTCCTTATTTCTAGCCCCCTACAAGTATTTCAACAGCACTTTTCAAATGTAAGGTACCTTATGAGAGAGACAATAAGAATGAACACACTCCTGACTCAGCTGTGAATTCAATGTAGATTTTAAATGTTTTTCATCTGAGAGGCTATTTTAGGAGATAAATTCTGTTGGTAGAATGGCAGCTCATATATATTTATGCTGAAATGGTAAAAGCAGAGTGATTTAATTCAGATCCCCTATTGCCTGTGATCAGCCTCTTTCAGAATTCTGAAACAGCCAGTTCTTAGTTACTGTCTTCTCTTGATGCCTTTACACGTGCCATGTTTCTTGTTTAAATGAACATTTACTCTGAGGTAAAAAGCAATGTCCAATCAAGAAAGTATTCTGGAAACAAATCTGCAAGTTCTCAGTTCTAGAGATTTGTTCATCTGGGACCAACACTTGTATCCTGACACTGCAGTTATTTTAAAACTAATGATACTGTGATGTTAAAAGTGACACCATTTGCCAATAGGACATGGCAGATCATATGCGACAGGTGTGCTCTCTGCTGTTTTGGACAAATCTAGTGTGTGTTCTGTGTGTTAGCCGGTAAATACAGGGGGAGGAAAATTTCATTGGCCAATCTATAATCTTTATGCAATCAGATTTTAGGATGTTTATGAAGAAGGAGGAGCAGAAAACTTACAGGGTTCTTTCCTGCTGTCATCTCCATCCTACACCCTCTTCCCACACTTGTTTCAGTTAAGCACTGAATCTCCACTGTATTGGAATTGATACACATAATCTGGTCTTTGTTGAGTGGGCTCTAAAGAAGTTCTTCAGCTACCTTTCCACGGCGTTTTGCTTTGTGAAGCAAGTAGCTTTAATCAATCATCTAGGGGTTTTCAAGTGCTAAAACTACTTTGAAATAAAAAAGAAGCCTACAGTGCTGCGAATCACAGGATACATCTAAGAGGGTAAAACTCAAATCTGCCTAGAGGGCTGGTGTCATTCAAGTCTTTTAGAGTGAGTTTCACCTGCTATGGCTGAAATAACAAAATTTTATGTAGTTTTCCTAATTTACTGTGCTACAAAGACAGCCTAACGTTAATACACATAGATTTCCTGGAGCAGGCACTGTAGCTCTGATCCTGTTCTTGGATAGATTATAGAAAAGCTTTCAGAGAAGAAAGTTAATGAAGAAAGCTCAAAATTAATTTGAAAGCAAAAAAGTTATTCTTAAATTTTCAATTAACAAATGCACATACTTATTAAGTTTGCAGCTCCTTTGCAAGAGAATAGCTACAAGCATTATAATCAAAGTAATTGTAAAGAAAGCATTCTGCCTCTTACCTATCCCTCCTGAAGATTCACAGTCTAAACATGTCTGTGAAAGTGTGGAAGTTCTCATTTCTTCAAATATTTGGTATGGAAATTCTGGACCAATACACAAACATACATTTTTCAGGAGGTACTAAAAATATGTTACAAATTAATGTTGTCACAATTTGCTCAGTTTTAGGTGCATTTTTTTCATAAAGATATTTCCTTTGAGATCTTTAGAAACTGAAGAAGTTGTTATTAAGGTGGTAAACAATATTTTCACCTGGTCAAATATTGCACTATCACAATCTTGTTTTTAACTCACTTCATACAACAGTTTAATGTTTTTCCTCAATGACTTTATATTTTGATAACTGTTATTTAAGGAAGTAAACACATTCCAAGAAGAGTCTTCCTCTCTGGAGATGCTTGAAACATGTTTTGATTTGTTTCCATCTTTGTGTCCCAGCCCTAAATCAATATTGATTTTGATGTGAAGGGTAAGTGTTAAATGACTCACTGTAAAACTTGTACTGAGAAAGCTTGCTCTCACTTACCTGCAGGCTGAAGGGCAACATGACATTTAGGTCTTGACCTTCTTGGATTCTTGTTCTTTAAGGACTTCAGTGATGCACACAGCACTTTTGATACAGATAGGCAATCTGAGGAGGTTGCATAAAGGATATCACCCCTGCCAGGAGCACAAAGATTAATGTTAACAGCTTACCCTGTGAGGAATAATTTACTGCTGGGAAAGGAATGAGGACTGATGACTCGTATAGCCCTGAGGTCATCAAGAAGTCACTTAGGAGTTTTCTGTTGACTTTATTTTAACTTCTTCTCTGTGCCTTAATTAATCTAACAGTAAAATAGATGGGAACCTGGGAATTTGATGGCATCCTTGAAGCCATGCCCATCTGTAAATCTGAGGAAGCTGCTCATACCCAACTGCAGTGCTGTGCCCCCAAAAGCACCAACACTAACCTGAGCCCAGGAGCTGTGGGGGGATGCAGGGATGGACCTGCCACTTTGCCAGAGGTGGTGAGGGGCTCCTTACACATGAGTGATTCCATCTCCTTTCTACTCCCAGTGGGTGGTTTTCCCATCTCTATCTCATGTTTGCTTTTGCAGACAACTGCCTTGAAATCTAACCTGCAGTGCCCTCTGAACTTTTATGCAAACAGGTGAGAAGGGGAACTGACATAGATAGTAATTCACTTCCCTTCTCTCTTCTGTTTCCTACTGGTCTGTAAGCTGCGCTTGGAATATTTTTTACACATTTGCTTCTTATTAAAAGAGCAAGGATCCATATTATAGCACAAGATGTTAGTGGCTGTGACAGTGATAATGATGCACACTGGTATTTAAAAAGGCAAGAGAAATAAATGTATGTTTATGTCATTCATAACATCAACACCATTCACCAGTTCTGAATGGAAGCAAAATTGAACTGAATGCCCTGCAGTATATGATGCATGGCAAACTTGCCAGGGTTTCAGACGCTGCTGTAGGCAGCTAAACAACTGTTTATTGCAGTGTTGTACTAACACATCATCCCCCTCAGAAAAATAGACTCAACTACTCTTCAGTTGAGGTATTTCTGCCTGTTAAACCTTCTGTTTCAGGAACAGATTATCAGGGCTACATATTCAATTAATCTGAAATCTAGGCCTTATTGTCTAGTACATTTTATCTTCAAAACATGCAAGAGATTTTGGTGCTCATTACCTATTAGCATTGAGGAGAGAAAATTACCCAGTTTATAAATTATCATAGTACTTTATGTTTAGATCTCTTTTTAAATCATGGCAGATTCCTACTATTCCAACACTATTTTCTTGTTTAATCCAAATGTTCCTTTGGTTACTGTATTTTTTGCAAGGCTCACTAAATGACAGAACTTCTATTTAGATGAAGGGTAAGATGCCTTTATAAATATCCAAGTTAATTATTAAGGAATTACTTTTACTGGCAGCAAGATTAATGTATTGTGAATGATGTGAATGTGTAACAAGATCTCTGGGGTCACTCAGCCAATACAGATGCTGCTGGATCTAGACAGATTATTTAATGTAATTATTTTTCTAATTTATTTGTGTGGGAGTTGGAAAAGTTACAAACCATCAGGGTGATGGGGGGGGACACCAGGGGGACAGGAGTGTGCAACCAGTGTTGAAGCCCAGGCTGTGCCCCTTGAAAAATGCAATAGGTACTAACAGAGGACTTAATTCCTTTGCTGATTTATGTTAATTGAAGGAGAATTTACTGATGCCAGTGCCTCCAGCTCTGGTCCTCAGACACAGCTTCCCATCTTGGCAAAACACTTGGCAAACAGCCTGCTCTTGATGCTAACTTTGGTCATTCCTTGAGAGGAGATGACATTCAATATAATCATGGAACTGGTTCTTTTTTCACAGTGGATGTACCACTCAATCATTGTCTTGCTGTACATTTTGAATTCTTTTGAATTGCTTTCCTGTCTGCTACAGACATTCAGTTGTGCGTTATATTAAAAGATACTGCATATAAACAGATGTTCTGCTGTAGACTGAAAGTCAAAATAGCTGGTGTTGTCACTTTCATGCAATTTTTTCACCCAAAGCTCTTTGACTGTTAATCATATGTCAGGCTGCTTTTTCTAAATTTGTTATATCTTGTATCCATCACATCAAAAAGCCTGGTTTTTTCCTTCCACCACCTTTTCCCTTCCCTTCATATTCCCCCCCCCCCCCTTTTTTTAATGACAAAACAAATTCTGGTTGTGATCTGATTCATGTTCACAGAAGGGTGAAATCTGGTATTTATATAGAACTGTTTTAAAGTAGGCGGTTGGGTAAATCAGTTGTCTTGGGTTATAACTTTCATTCTTTAACTCTTTAGGATATTGTCATATGTTGTTTCCAGTTTTCCGCGTGTTTCATGTCTCTTATCTTTCCTGCTTAATCATTAACTGCCAATTCTGTACACGGTAATGGGTTCAGAGTCAAAAATACTTTGTGCCAGTATACCGCCTCACAGGAATTTGGAAGAGATTTACAACTGGTACTCAATGGAGGTTCTAAAAAATGCTGTGATTCTGTTTAACTTGAAAATAAGGCATAGAAGGGGGAAATTAACTGATTGAAGTTGCTCAACGTATCTTTGCAGCATTGAGAACAAAAATTTGGTTTCCCAGCTTGCACACAAACTTCTTTTGGAAGCCCATTCCAGCAATCCCTAAGTCCAGCAAAGGAACTCATGTAGCTTCACAGGGGTGTAGCTCAGAGCCTGCGTGAAGGTTGTTCTACAGTGGTACAGCACTGGTGCTGGGCTGTACACCTTAGTGCTTTACAATTCTCTTCAGTTGTGAAAGTCTTTGCTACTGGTCTCACCGTGTAAAACTCTCATGTTTCTGTCAATGTAATTCCATTAGTAGCTTTATAATTGTTCTGTTGCTCGTACGCAGTGCATTGAGGTGATATACAATGTGGCTATATGTCTTGGTCTCTGAGTTTTAGAGCTGATTTCGCTGTAAAGAATGATGGCTAAAACTTGGATGAGTTGGTGCTGCCACATTATGTGCCACATCTAAGATGAAACTAAAGTTTCTGCAAAAATACTGCATTGTGGGTCCAGTCTATTTCTATTCATCTCATACTACAAAAAAAAGGAAAAGAGGGAAAAAGGACAAGGGAAGAGTATACTGAAGTTACGTGCATTTTAGGGATCTGTCATACTGTGGGGTTTTCTGTGTGCTGAGATCATCCAGGTGCTATAAACTTGTACAGAATCCATGCAGTTTTAATCACCAATCTCCCATTATTGATGAGCAGGAATTTCAGGACCAGTTTGGCCCTTTGTATTTAATTCTAGTATTATTTAGAGCCTTGGACAAAACTATTATTCTGCTCTACCTGCCTAGTTGCAGGAGATGAGGGAATTACCTGGAAGTGAGCAAATTCTCTTTGTTGTGATGGTAAAGAAACAGACGTGCTCATTCATATATTCTAATACTAAAGAGCTGGTTCTTGCATACATCTCACTTGACTGTGCCCTCTGCTACTCCTCTCATTTGTGCTTTATATCTGGCTCTCTGTGTAGGGTATTTGTGTGCTGGGATTTGTGTTCTTACTCTTGGATATAGTTTCTTAAGGCCTTTGTCCCACAGACTTCTTGGTTGTGAGTAACTGCCTAGGAACTCCATTCTGTGTAATGTTACTGAATGTTTCCTTGGTGCACGTAGGAAACATTTGCAGGTGTTTCCTGGTTTTGGGGTTTTTTTATGTGCAAAAAGTAAATAGCAAGCACAAAATGCTGCAAATTCCCTTTCCTGGTTCTTTTGCAAAAGAAAGGAAAGATTATGTGAGAAGTGAACAGTTACAAATCTGTTTTAAAATACAGGTGAGTACATTTACACCATGGATTTGCAAACCAGAAATTAATTGTTTTGTATTCTGCTAGGATGGGCAAAAGTTTTTTCTTCTCTTTTTGATTAAAAAAAAAGGAAGGAAGGAGACTTCTGTTCTTGACCTTGCTCATTGTTAGCATCTACACAGTATAGAGTATACAAACAAGGTCTTACATGGAGCTGTGTCTTAGTGGTTTGTTTGTGAGTATTGTTATTAAACTCGTATAAATAAATCATAAGATAAGCATAAAGATAAAAAATAACCAGCTTAAAGGTTGTGTGAACCCTGATGTTCTGAGTGCAACAAGAGCCAAATGCTGCTTGCAGAAAACCAATGAAGCACAAAATATACCAGCATGTGTCCCTCCCTGTGAGCATTATTATCTCTCACACATTATCTGAGGCACCAATTCTTGCACAGTGTGTGGCTGAATAACCCCCTGCTGCTGAGTGGATTCATGCCTGCTGTTCATTTTTGAAAAGTAATTTTGTACAATTATCCTGCTAAATATTGATAGCTTTCACCACTCCAGCCATGGCTAATTAAAACACACACTGTGTAAAATTTTAATTAGGATTCACGTCAGGGTGAATAATGAGAAAAAGAAAGAAAAAAAAAAGAGAAAAAGAGAAAAAAAAAAAGAGGAAAGAAAGACAGAAAAACAAAACCAGTTGGCGTTTGTGGGGGGACTTTATTTATGACCTCCTGGTTTGCTATTGAACCTCTTTTTATCCTCAGATTTATTTCCCCTCCCAGGTTGTTCTCAACTCCTGATCTAAGGGTGTGGAAGAAAAGAGTTCCCCAGTGTGAGCCTGTATTTTACACATTCTCAGTAGAAGGTTATATTTTTTCTACTGTGTTGGTTGCTATCCTTTCAATTACAGAATAATGTCTGCAGGAACCAGGCATTTCCTGGGGATTGATGGCCACTGAGCTGGAACCTTGGCCCCAAGGAAGAGAAGGCAGTCATTAACTTCAACTGGGCTTCATTCATGTTCTATACATTGGTTTTGGCTTCACAAAAGTCAAAATAATCATTAAAGGATAATATATGTGAGAGAGGAAATGAACCCTTATTTTAACTTACGTGGCCCACATTATTCCATTTGCTTGAAAATGGAAAAAATTATGTAAAATCTATAGGGAGATACTTCTCATGAAGCAATGTGTAAAATTCGAGGCATTTGATTGTTATGTGTCAGCTGCACAGAAGCTTTGGAAGTGTTTTCAGGCTTCTCTGATAATGTTAACATTTAATGCATGCAAGTTTTAATTAAAAATTTTATAGAAAAAGAGTGAGCAAGTATACACCAAAAGTAATTTAAATGAAAAAAGCCACCTACATTGTTCAGTGAAATTTATTTCTGTTTGGGGGCTGACTTTGTCTCCTTCACCACCCTCCATATTTGAGGAATTTGCATTTAGGCATTAGACAATTACAAGTGTGTCCATAATACAAGTAATTTCCTTCAGTGCACTAAAATAACATTACTTAGTGTTAACTTTCTAAGACGGCCACTTACTAAAGGCGCTGCTAATTTTTTTGCACCCATTGACTAACAGACTACACAATGGGCTTTCTTCAGTGAGAAAGGTTAAAACCCTGGAGGACTTGTGTTCACAGAAAAAAACTTTAGAATCTTAGAATGGTAATGAAAGCAACAGCTGGCTACAGCTGAGCCTTTTGGCAGCACATCTTTTTAATACATCATATCTACAGAGGGGGCAAAGTCAGACAACATTTTAAAGGACCTTTTGCTACACTTGTGCTGCCTATTTATATTTGTTCTATTCTCCTCAAACTGTGAGGGAAGAACGTAAATTGTAAGTACTGCTGGCTGGAGCATATGAATGATCCAGATTATGTAATGTGAATCAATGAAGAGACATCATCATTTTTTAGAGATAAAATTAACTGAATATGGAGAAAAGACTATTTGCATGCATAAAACACTGAATTTATTATCTTAATAATATTGGAAGAAGGTGTACAGGAAGGAAAGCTACAGTGTTAAATATTTGTCAAATGAGCCTTTATTATTTGTCAGTATGTAATTTAGGTAGGGGTAATTTATTTTTATTGCCAATTTTAGAGGGTCATTCTCTGTAATTCTCAGCATGCTGAATTCAGCAACTCCTAAAGCTGGTGGCTCCTTTGAGCTGAGAGTCCAACCCTGGCCCATCTGATCTGTGCTTTTCCTAACTGTTAATGGAATGTGATCACAATATATCTTTCAGCTCTTTTATTTTTTAGGTCAAAATGTAACCAGTAGGAAAAAAAATTACCTCATATTATGTGAAAGTTATGTGTGCACCAATTTATGTATTTATAAATAGTGATTGCAGAAAAAATTTAGCTTGTTTTCATATTCTGCTGTGGTTTGGATTTTTCTTTAGACAATATAAATGACAGGTATGATGACAGATTCCTAAGTAACTGATTTACAGCTCTTCTGGAACAAATAATAATTAATAGTCATAAGTGTTTGCAACATTTAAACAGATGCAGAAGCCTGACATGACAAGTACGTATACTAATTCGGAAATCTGAAAAAGCAAAATGCTGCTGTGACTGTCTTCTAGCATGAAGAATCCTGCTTTTGAAGGGGCTGTCTTCCCTGGCAAAACAACAACCTCTGCTAATGAGCATGTTTGTCACTGTGGTACATCTGGTAATTTGCTCTTACTGCATCGTTATGGAGCAGTACGGGCCTGAACCATCAAACCATAATCAGTATGCTGCAGTTCATTTCACCCCATCTATGTTGGAGGTAATTTTGGGTTATCCACCTTCTGTCCACCAGTCCATTCAATGGCAGTTAAACAAATACTGGGTACTAGCAATGCAACATAAGAAGAGATCAATAGCCTCAGGAGCTTCTGGATCAGTCTGTAACAAAATATAATGGGGTTTGCCACTTAGATGTACAGAGTTAACGTCTTACCTGCTGAAGAACAGAATCCCCCCCCCCAGGTATAGAAAAATCTGGATAGTATGGCTGCCACAGAACATGTAGGGGTGCAATGTAAATATACCCCATGCCAAGGAACCACTTCTAAGCCCTTGGGGCTAAGTTCTGTGATGACTTGCTGGGTTTCCACAGGTTCCAGATCCTGCGAAGATATTTCAGCTCAGGCATAGCATGAGGCTGAGTTGTCTACATTCACACCATGCTGTTGCTGAGTTAAGAAGTTGCCAGAACTCAGAGCCAGGAGGATATTAACTACTAGCAAACAGCACTGAGTGTATAGCACACTGCAAACATGATACTTCTCTACGCCTGTTGCCCTTAATTGTAACTCTTGAGTTTCCTGCAGCTGTTAATGATGTTATATGGCTTGTCCCTGGGAACAATATTGCACAAATTATTATAAGGCAGTGGAATTTCTGCCAAATCCAGAGAGATAGAGCTGTCTTTATTGGAGGAATCAAAACACAGAAGCTTTCCTACTCCTACTACAATTTGTCTGAAACAGAATATACAGCAGGCATTGCAGCATGACCATAGGGAACAGTTGTAAAAAGTAATTCTTCAGAATCCATTTTTTCTTGGTGCTGATTTACATATTCATTATTATATGTATAGCATGCATAATCTCACAGTAAACTCAGGGTAAACCTGTTGGTTACCATAATTTCATTAGCATATGTGTCACAGCAAGATTAAATCATATTAACTTCATTATTCACCTAATCTTACACCAATATTGTACCATTAAAATAATTACTTCTTCACAATATTTGGTCTATTACGAACTGTGCAGCAGTATCACAAAGCACCACAGACTAGTCCTGCCTGCAGACAAATAGCCCGGCATGCTCAGTACTTTGCCTTTTATTGTTTGGGTCCCATTTAAAACAGCAGGGAATTAATGGTAGCATTGCTGCTTTATGCAGTCCTGTTAGGCAACAAGCAAGCACTGTCTGCTTATCCTCACAAATATAGGCCCAAACTGTTTCCAAAGGCTGTGCAGGAAAATTAGCCATTTACTACTGGAAACATGCACTGAATGGCATGTGAGGCCTCGTGTCAGACGACAAAACTTTACTTGTTACATGTAGATTTGCAATTGAAAGAAAATAGTCCTTATTTCCCTATGTTTGTGATCTGTTGCCATTTCTGACCTGAACACTGTGATGTTGTTTCTTGGCACTTCAGATTTGATGTATTTTGGATCCAAATATATCCCTGGCACAATTTCAGTGGCACTGAAATTTTAGCTAGAACCAAGTCAGTTCTTGCTAAGTAAAAACCAAACAAATAAAGAAATCCCTATATCTCTCCCCCATTCCAAAACCAAATGCAGAAGAAACTACTTTAGCAGAGTTAAGATCACTCACTTCTTGTCTAAGTGCTGGTGGTTATTATGAATGTTTCACCTTTGAACTGATATACACGTTAGAGAGATTGGCTCTAATTTTCAAATGAATGTACAGAAGAATTGCTGCATTTTTGAGGCTTTGCCCCTGTTTAGGTTCGTGCATCACTATATCCTAAACATCCTTTTTACCTGACAGTTCAGTTTATCTCAGTCAGTCTATTTTGCACTAACAAAATATCCCGCCTATCTAGCTGGCAATTAAACAGCTTAAATTGTGACATGAATGCCAATACCTCTTCCTGCAGCGTGTTCTTAGGGCGGGGTAGCTGGTACCGTTATATAAAATAAATATTATAAGTATGGAAAGATAACGGACAGACACCCAAGTGGGGAGCGCGCGCAGCTCCCCTCAGGCCGGCAGCTCTCGCGAGAGGCACCCCGCGGTGTTTGAAAGGGAGCGCGCGGGCGGACTGCGTGTGGGAGGTGTGGGCCCTGCCGAGGGGTGCGGCTGAGGGGGACTGCTTGTGGCGGTGTCCCCTCAGCGCCGTGCCGTGCCGTGCCGTCCTCACGGACTAGAATGGTCTGCGCAGAGGTGTCCCCTCAGCGCAGAGCCGTGTCCTCTGCAAGGACCAGAAAGAGACTTCGAGACATTGAAGCTCTGGATGTGCAAGGCCGGTCAATACATGATATGGTGATGACCTATCTGCACCAGAGGTGTTGTCAGGGGCAGAAGGGCCAAACTCTGTGACTTAGTCAAAGGAAAGGTAGGTTATAGCTGTAGGTAACTATTCCCCTTCTAAGAGGAATAGAGGGTCCGAATGCCAGACCCCTGCTACTTCCCCAAGCCTCGGTTAATGACATCCCTAGGAAACTTCCTGATCTGGTATGGCCCTTGGACTATTATTATTGCTTGTTACTGCTCTTCCTTGTCTGTGGTGATGAAACCACAATGCACAGTCCAGAGTTAATCAAAAGTGTCTTCAGGTCCTTGGGACACTTGGGGAGGAAATCTGGAGCACAGGTCACCTTTTCCTTCCAGCCTCAGGCAGCAATATTGGAAGAAATAGATGGGCTCAGTCTATTAATACATGACTCTGAAATGTGCTGACAATGCTGCAGCACACAAGAAGATTTACAGAGGAGAGCCAGGTGCTCCTCAGATGATAGGACTCACCAGGGAAACTACTAGTATGTAGTTACTAGCCCATAACAAAAAGGTTTGGTAGTTGAAATTTCTGATATATCTTTAAAACGTCATTTCTGTTTCTTTACTGTTGTGAGGACTTTATGTGGCAGAGAGTAATCACTTCTATTTAAGAAAAGGTACTTTACAAAAATAACTTATTTCTAGGCTTGTAGCCACAGCCAGAAATTGATTAGTGTATCATGGGACTATTTCGTATTGCAGACTGAAGATTCAGAAGCAGGAATGATTAATAAAATGCTGGAATATTCAGAATGCATATTGAAGGTAGTATGTTGTGATAAATGTGGATTTTCTAAAATTAATAATTTGATTTTGTGAAAACCACTAAAATTCTGGTAGGAGCTCTTTTTTTTTGTATCTTCTCCTTTTGCAGACAGAGATGTTTGCAAGTGGTATGTTCGGTTATGTTAGTGGATTAACAAGGAGCATGGGACATTCTTATGACTGGTAAAAAACCAGCTTAACGTGCCTCAGGCACTGAATAGACATTTAGCTATTGAAACAATGAGCCCTGCTTAAACTTTTGTTTTCCTTCACCAGTTCTTGGAACATCTTTAACAAAAGGAGCAAAACTGACACCACTGCAATGCAATGTCTTTTCCTCTTTCATTAACTGGCAGTGCATAGATGTTAGGGGAAACGTAAAGTAAAGTTACAGATATTGTAGCTTTGTTGTAAGGTCATGGGAATTACTTTTTAATTTACTTTTTAATTTTTAGAGGCTACACAAAGGGCAACAATGTATAATAGATGTGGCAGCATTATAATGTTGACATTTCAGAACTGTAGAATATTGCATTTCTCCTGATGACAATGAGTATCCTGCATTTATATTTTTTTCTCCCCTTGTAACATGAACTTAACATCAACTGTTTTATTAACATTATTTTATTATTCAAGTATCAAGATATGCAAACCCTGAGCTTTAAGATATGGCTGTAAATTCCTCTGTTCTTCTGGTGACACTGATCATTGATGGAAGTGAACTAAAACAGGTTTCCTTTTTCATTGTGTAAGGAATGATCTCCATTTCTGCCTTGAGATAATGGTTTTGTTCAGTGCAGTGATGAATTCTGTGTAGAATGCTTCCATCAGAAGCATAAAAAGAAAACAGATGTGTTTACATTGTCTCCATGGAGACACAAACACACAAGCTAAATTCACACTAGGATCAGGGGAAGATTCCTCCTACTTTGCCTTCCAGAGAAGGAGAATTGCAGAGAGAATATTTGAAGCAAATGAGACAGAACTGACTACAGACCATTTTTCTCCCTTGCCTTTTCAGCAGAGGATTCTTTGATCCTTCAGTGAAGATTCCTGAATGCCATGATGGCTGCTTGTAGTTCCACTAGGCTTTTGGTAAGAGTTCAAAGTACTGTAAATTGTATGAATGTTTTAAATAATGACAAACAGGTAATTCTCTACAGCTACTTCATTCCTTGTCTCCAACAATGGAGTAACTTCAATCTATTGAGTGAGCAAGTGTTATTAAACAATATGATGTTCCTTCTGCTCCCTGTTTGGAGGAATGTTGACTAGGTTTGCATAGATATTAACTATAAAATATTTTCCTGCCACATTTCCATCCCTTTGCACGTGTCTATTTTTGTGGACCTTTAGAAACCACTGTTTCTCCAAGCAACTGCAGTTTGGCCATATGACACATCTGGAAACTGTTTGAGGCTCATAGTGACTGGGAAAGGGAGAAATCTTTTCCCTTTTCTGCTCTTTCTCTGGAGACCATGATTTATTTACAAGTGATACAGGGCCGAATATATCCTTCCAAAGTGATGCAGCTTTTTAAGTTAGCTGGAACTCAAGTAATAAAAGAAGAAAAGATCTTACCTTTAACTTCACCTTTTCCTTACCAGAGGAAGAAGTTAAATCTTTCTGAGGAATGGGAACTTGTTTTTCAAGACAGCATTCAAAGCTAGTTGAGAGAATCCACTAGTGGGACTATGGAATAAGAACCAAGTAAAATGACTCCAGTATAAAAGGTTAAAAGGGAAGAAGATTCCTTCTCTTTCTTCTTGTTTTTTTGCCATGTTTGGCTCTTGCACACAATGCTGAACAGAAATAGATTTTTAATTCCTTTTCCTTATATTATACAATGCTTTTATTTTATGGCTTGACAAAAGACCAGGAAAACCTTTGTAAGATGGACTTGGTACAGGGTCTTTGCCACCTGAAGTAGAGCCTATTTTCTTTGACATTGGCTGAGCACATACTTCATCCTAACTTTGGTACATTCTCTAGTTATTAAAAGATTCCAGCATTTGGCCAAACTTTTTAACAGAGTCATGGGATGCTTTGGGTTGGAAGGGACCTTAAAGATCACTTTGTAACTGATGTACGCTAGGGACTTTAGGTTTGCCCAGTTCCTGACATTTTAGTGGAAGACAAACAATCTAAAAAGATAATCAGTGCTGTTCTCCCCTCAGTTTGTGCTGAGCTACAAATTTAGGTAAGGAAGCCTGTGAGTTCTGGACCTTAATGCTCTTTTTCCTGATCATAGTCTTCCATGTCTATGCAGTTACCTTTTGGTCATAACATTATCCAGAACTTTCCTCAAACCTCTTTGAAAGAATGGCACCTTAATGGCAGCAAGTGTCATTATGTTCATCCTGTGGCTAAATGATGAGGTGCTGAGATCCTAAGCAAAGAGAGTAAAGGGTGATTTATGACTGCTGATCTGACTCATGCTATTGGTGCATGAAGGTGACAGAACATATTCAGGAGATGTCTTACCCAGTTAATTTAGTGAGGGGGAAAGCGAATGCGTAATATGTTTGTTCTCACACAGCTTAACCTTGCACATGTGATTTTAAACCCCAGATTGGGAGACTAGTCTCTTTGATTCCTACATAGTCAAAAGAGAGATATAGTCCCTCCATTATTTCTTTCAGGAGCTGTAGAGAACAGAAGCCTAATCTTACTCCAATTCCTGATTCTAAATGGTTGAGATTTACTTCATTTTTATATTGGATTTTTATTAAGAGTCAATATTATATACTGCAAGAGAAACTGATTCATCAGTACTGTTTATGCCAGGAAAGCCAGTTATAATGGAAGAGCCTCTGTACATTTAAAAAAAGATTTGTTGATAGATTGTGTGAATCTAAAGGCAAACTGTAATTATATGGGTTATGGACATTTTCCCTGAATATTTTACACAAACATATTATTTGTTCATTCAGTAAACCTGAAGCACTTCAAAGCAACTATTTGCATTAAGGATGAAACACAGTATTTTGATTGGCAGAATTCCATCATCATGGGTACAGTTGTCAAGCAGATGCATAAACAATAGGCAGCTAATATTTTTATTCTGAAGGGACAGCTCAAGCCAAAAGCATAATTTTTAGATGGAACATCCTGATGGTGTTAGTGTGTACACACCTATTGATGGAAACAAAATGACCAGTGTTGGCTGGGAAGGCTGTTTTTGGAGGACTTGCTTGAAGATTCTACACAAGCAAGTGTTCAAGTACAGGCTTCACTTCAAATTACTTCTAGCAGAACCATTTATCCTTCTTATTATCATTCTTCTTTTAGAGTTATAGTGAGTCACAATGTCTGAAAAGGTTATGAAGTATGAGTTGAGAGGAGGAGGTGATAATTCCTAGATGAGAGTAGAACTGGTGATCCTTGTATTATACTGCAGGAACATAAAGCTTCTTGTTATTTCTTAGGGTAGAAAAACCGCATAAGTTAAAGGATGAAGCTAAGTAAACACTGTGAAGCTGCATTCAAATGCATTCAGTTCAACTGCACTTAGACAGTTTTTCCTTTTTATATTTCATTATACCTTCATGTAAATAGACCTTTGCTTGTCTCAGATCCTGGGAAAAGTTACATATATATAGGCAGTTAAGAAAAAGACTAATTATTTATTTCCAGCTTGGAGGAAACACCAATGGACCATGTATGTCACAAAGTAGACAAAATCAATTGAAAAGCAATAATTTACAAATGCTGCCAGGCTGTAACATACTTAAAAATAAAGTTATGCATAACCAACAACTTCATAAATATGAAGGTCTGTTTGCAGAAAATTACAGACAAATGTTTTATTCATGCCATACATAGTTTATTACAGATAAAATCCCTGCATATTTGATTGCAAGATCAAATCCTCCTGTGTTCTTCCCTTGTATGTGTAGGAAAGTGAAGAAAGTAGTTACAGTGGACCATATTTGCCAGCAAAATATAAATCCTCTGAAGGAGAGTGGGCTAATTGTACAAAAGCCTTTTGATAGCTGTAGAAATGTTTCTGTGGAGCTAAGAATAAGGAGATATGAGAGGATTTCTTTTCTTGAGAACCCCAAGGATAAACTTACTGGCTGCTTGCTCACTGTGAATGTGATCAACCAAAGTAGTGCATCCAAGAGACTCTGAACATCATTCTTTCCACTCTTTTGCATCTGTTATGATGCCAGGTTTTTGAAAGGACATTAAGAAAAAGTTGGCCATGGAAGGCAGAAGGGGAAGGGCCAAGATCATAATTCAAGCCTTCAGCCTGGCTCTTTTTCATGTAGCTATGGTGCAATGCCAAAACTGCTTGCATGCAGACTTCCAGTGTAGTCTGATCACACTCACCACCAGCAAATTTCAAGCCAAGAGGCGGAGGTGATATAACATGGAGGTGCTTTTATGGCCCATAGTGTACATATCTCCTCCTCACATTACCAGAAAAAAATAAATTTATATTGCTCAGGATAAATCAGGAGTATAATTAACAAATAAAGACATTTGGCTATCAGGGTGTCAAATAAATACAATAAATAAAATTAAGTAGGGCAATAGAAGGAAATGTAAAGTGACAAACCTTTTTTATTGCCATTTTGTGCTTTTTGAATACAGTCTTAAGCTGGTATATATGTTATATCTATGAAATATACATGATCATCGTTAAAGAAAGAAGAGGAACATCCGTCATCTGGTGATTAGATTAGGTCATTTTCTCAAAGCTAGACTGAATAATATTTATGTAGTACATCATTCATTATTTACAAGAATTTTCTAAAAACTTTTTGAAAAGGAAAATCTGGAACCTACAGAAATTCAGTAGTTCATACAAGAAGAATCAAACTGCAGTGGGACTATTTACCTTTAAATTAGCAATCTTATACAGTGGCTTCTGCCCTATGGAAAATTTACCTTCTTTCCAATGTAGCTTGCCTGTTGGTTATTGTACAGTCAGTTGCCACTTTGATCCCCACTACTTTTTAAGCTCCAGCATTTCGGCTGGGGGTGCAGTGTCTCGGTGTTTATGCAGTACAGCTTCAAGCAAAAGAACCCATTGACATTAGTGGGAGCTGGGCCTAAGTAAGAACAGCAGATTCTGGCCCCTGAATTGTAACTCTTTGTGCAATGCATTTTTCCTGCTAGTTGGGACACACATTTATGTAACTCTTTATGGAAGATTTTTGTTTTTCACTTGTGCAGCGGAACAATGAAAACCGACTAACCTTACCCATAAACTTATTAGAGCTGTGAGGGCATCTGGGGGAAAGCTGTGAAAGTGCTCAGTGCTTTCCATTTGGATGTTAAATTATCTCTTGAATTTAACTGAACTCAGGTAAGACACTGGTTCTTCACATTTATAATTTTCAGAGGGGCATAAATTCATCCATGTGCTTGGTCAGCTGTCCTCTTTTCTCCTAAGCAGTGCGTTTACAGCACACACGTGCTCTCAGGTGATTATTCTCTTATCAGTTATGGTATCTAAACTTTTTTCCTGATAAATCTAGTTCATATAAATCAGCAGTTCAAATGATGTGTTTTCTGGGTCTCAGAAGGAAATGTATGGCTTGCTTTTGGTTTAGTAACTTAGAGAGATTGAGTTTTGAATAATGTAAATGGGAGGCGGGTGATAATTTGTAATGCTATGAGTGCAATTAGTGAGATAAATACAGAGCTAGATTCATTTTCTCTGAAAAGAGGCAGTCTGATTGCTATGCAAAAAGCACCTTTATTTGCGATACTGGCTGTTCATAATGTGGTTTGCAATGCACAAAGTGGCATTTTGATTTGGAGCTTTAAAGAATACTGGGATGAATAAAACATGAAATTAATTGCCAGAGAAAAACCTTTGCCAGACTAAATGAGATCTACTGTGCTGAATAGAAAATATAACTTATGACAGGGTCTGTTCCACTCCCAAAGGAAATTATGTCAATACCACGAAAGGTTAAAAAGCACTTCAAATAATTTGCAGTACCAGAAGTTCTTCCTATTCATATATGGGTTGAGGGTGCATATGTAGGTTGAGGGTAAACATATATTCATGTGTCCTATCATCCTGCACCAGGTATTAGAACAGAAATAGGTAAAACATCAAACTCCATGCTTTGTATGAATAAATTTGAATGATTTGCAGTCAATTTTGACCTAGGGAAAGCTGTTAAGTTGGAAGAATAGGCAAATTTGGATGTTTTGATATATGGAGGTGTTACTGAAATCCTTGAAATATTTGGGATAAATAAGACTCTTTGCCTTTTTAGTGTTAGGGAGTAAGACAGCACTTTATTCTTGGCTAAGAGGTGTGTGTGTAGCTGACTAAGTTCTGGCCTCCACACAGATCCCAATACAAGACTTTTTCATTTCTGTATACACTTTTATCAAACAGAGAAATTAATGTTCATTGTTTCTAAGTTGCATAACTCTCTTAATTTAGTGTTCTGTCTCCTATTGCTTATTGATTTCTCACTCTTCATGCTAATCTGGTCGACATTCTTTTGTCTTTATCTCTTGTTTGGATGGGGAGTCTCCAGCTTTCCAGGCCTTAATCTCCTTTGTATCTTCTGGTTATGCCAATGTCCTTGAAGGACCATAAATTTAAAATCCCAGATGCCCAATCTTCAAATCCCTTTGGCTTTGTTTATTGAAGCTTGTCAGGGTTAGTTTTAACAAACTTGAGGTTTGGATGATTTAATGATCCAAGTAACAATGTCTGTGAAGAAACTTAACTGATGCTGGCCGAGAGCGGGTACTGCATACAACTAATTAAAAATTAACTGGGAAAGTTATATAATTTCCAACAGAGGATCCTAAGTCCCTATGTGAAGTTGTAGATTAAATGTTCAAAGTACTTATAAAACCCTGCTGAAATCAGGGAACATTCCACATGCCCATGAGAATCCTGTTTAGGAATCTCAATTTATGTATGTGTGTTTGAAAAGGCTGGAAGAATGGGTGTGAATCTCTAAGTAACTGTTGCTGAAGTGACTTGCCCTGTCAACAGATGGATTTATAGGGGAACTTTAATAATTCAGTTCTGTCTCACAGTAGAAGTCCAGAAGAACAAATTGAACGTGCATATATAATTTTAGGAAACATATAGTAGTGAATGTTATTTGAGTTGCATTATTTTTTACCAAGCTATTAAATTCAGCTGAGGTTTGTTGTGGATTTGCCTTGAATGAATAAAGGAGCAGGTTTTTTTTAGGTTGTAAACCAAAAGTAAATTTTGTTCATTTTAATTCATATTGTCTTTTATACGAGTCCATTTAAACACCCCTTGCAAGTGAAATCCAGAAAACAAACCAGTCTGGAACAAAGTAGGAAAAAATTCTATGGGGGAAACTTACAACCAAAGGAGGAAGGGCAACAGCTATCCTTCTTTTGCCAGATTCGTACACAAAATACACACAAACTCCTACAAATGTAGAGCTGTAGAATTTAATATTCCAATATGCTTTTTAGAAAGCACATTAAAGGGTTGTGTACATGTGTTGAGTGTAATATGATATGGAGGAGAGGAAAGAAGATAGTTTTAAACCTTCTTTCTAGTGAATGGTGCCAGAGACCTCACTGAAAATCACAATCCTTCTGGAGGCTGTGATGGGAGGGAGTCTTACTGATGCGGAGTATGGGAATGTGATCTCAGTTACAGCTTAATTCTGTTGTTTGTAACCTGAGTGATATGGCAGAAGGAGATGAAAAGAAGTTTAAAGGAAGGAATGCATGAGTGAAGATTTTTTTTTTCCAAAATGTGTGTAGGTTTCATGATTTTCTATTTATTTCTATGTAAATTATGAATTAAAGGTAGAAAGCATAGGGAATTCACAGAACCATCCAGCAGAGGGAGAGACAAGCAGAATATTTAGCTAAACGATCTTGAAATTAATAAAATACTCATACCAAAACAATTTTTGTATCAGTATTTGTTACACTTTTATTGGTACATTTTAGCTGGAGTTTTCTGCAGATCTGTGAATACCAGTAAGATGAAGTATCTTTTAAGCAAATAAAGAAAGAGGGTGGAGATTTCTCTGAGAAATGAATATCCATGCCCTAGATATTGAGGGTTTTGTCTGCAATGTAATTAAGCAGAATTTGAGCTCTTTCACATGTAAATTAGGTCACTGAGAGCACTGCCAGTCTTAATCCTTTTTCTCATTGTTTACTGGACTTTGCAGGTTTACAGGCTACCTTTTAATTGGAAATTATTAATGTTTAAATATTTGGTCTTTCGTGTCTTTTCAGCATTTCACTTCTATCACATTATATTATATGATGCAAATCATACCACAGTCAATTTACTTTTGGATTAATGACTGTGCCTTCTTACACTTCTCTGAGGTAGCATTTAATAGAAGAACAATTCAAAAAAACTATCTTACCTTAAAATTTCTAGACTCACGAGTATTTCCCCAGTCTATGGGTATTGAATCTCTGTATTTGACCTATTGCACTTGTAATAAATAAATGAAATATATTTATTTATGGAAAATTTCAGGTGCCTATCAGAGCAGGCATGAAAAATCTAAAGATCTCTTTAAATCACAAAACATGATTATAAGCCTGTTTGAGCCTAGCTCAAGTATTGTGGATCAGATCTTCAGATGTGGTTTCCACACACATGTGTTGTCTGTGGACGTATTCAGTTTACATCCAGAAGTCTAGAGAGTAGATTCTGGTTATTGGATTTATTGCTGTATGCAATTCTCACATTTAATCTCTGTACATGTGGTATTTCAAAATACGAAAAAAAAAGAATGTGTGCAAACTGTGTGTGGGGCAGCTGTGAAAAAAATTGTTTCGTTGGTTAAGAACGGATGGTTTGGAATTCTCAGGACAATGATATGTGGCTCTGGATGAGACCATAAAAGCTTTCTTCTGTTCAAAGGTCACATGTACCATCTTGGGACTCTCATGCTTTCCAAAGACCAAGTTGTTTACACACACAGATTATTACTTCAAATCAGCACATGGTGTTGATGCAGCAGTATGAGTATCATGTCACTTGACATTTCAATAGCTGTTCTCCAGTGGAGAGAGGGTTTGTTATACTGGTAAAAAGATTCAAATACAAGGTTTTTGATGTCCATATTAGTGATTGTGCAAGAATGACATTTTAATTAAAGAAAGGAAAATTAAAAGCCCAGCTCTTTACACCAAGTACTTAACACTGGTTCAAAAACTAGGTTAACCAAGCATAAAAAATACCCTAGAGGCAGGGGAGGAAGAAAACCCAAACTCTTTACTTTAAGTAACCTTGAGGTGGGTTCATGAGATATTAATTGAATATAAACTGACTCAGTGACTCTCTAGTTTGTGGTTTCCTAGACAAACAGGGCCAGAAGGTACACTGAGAGTTGATCAGAACATTCTTTGAGTTCCAAACCAGGATTAACTGTCCTTTGCAATATGTTTGCTTGGCCTGTACTTAACAACCATCACAATATCCACTTAGTGACCTAACCCCTTGTTTCACTTTGATTGCTGTTAGAATAGGTGCATCCATTCCCCACACAGATTTAAAAGCTGTTACCATGTTTCCCTTTGGTCTCCTAAGACTGAAGAAAATTTATTTCAGTCTTTTGTAGTGGGTCCTTGTTCTAGTCATTCTTGTTCTCCTTTCCATTCTCTCCATGTTCTTCTTGTGTTTCTTGATATTTTTTTGGATGGAGTTGATATTGCATTTCAGCTGAGGTCTTAGCAGCGCTAAAGAGCCCATAATAATTATTTTGCCTGTCTTGCAGGTAGTATTAGTCTTTAGGAAAACCAGAAGTATGGTTCCACTTTTTTGAAAAAGTTTGACATTTTTAAAGTACATTGGCTGGTTTATGGGGCTCTTTTGTATCATTAATTTGGCCTACATGTCATAAATAGCTATTATCTGTTTAATTTCCATTGCTCTTCTTAATTGTTTCTCCAGTTTCCAAGATTTTTTTTTTTTTTGCATTGCCATCCTGTCTGTGATCAGAATATGAAGGTACTTGCTGATGGTTAATTGTACACCATGCAAGGCTTTTGCTGGAAATACCTACTTGTCTGTCTCTGGTGTTTGGGAAGGAAGCAGATCTGGGTTCCACCTGCTCCTCTCTTGGGACTCCCATGCAGGAAATATGTGTATGCATGTGTGTGTGTTCTGATAAATAGGATGGAGGATATGAATTTGTTTCTCATGGAAGATGAAGATTTTGCAGAGGTGCCATCTGTGTAATGTAGCACTGGACCAGCCAAGAATTGTGCATTTTTGTGAACTCTGTTGTAGACTGACTGCACTTCTCTGTACTCAGACTGATCTGATCTTGTAAGATGTGTAGTGCTCTTGCCAGCTCACCTTGTATCTGCTTGAGCTAGTGGACCTTATGACCAGGTAGCCATTTTTCTCTTTTAAATTTGATTTGATTGTTTTGTCAAAAGATTAATTCTTAAAAGCTGAAGATTAAAATTTTTATTGTCTTCAGGAATTGCCGGATGTATCAATACAAATCTTAATATTATTATTTGAAGAATGCCAGAGTGAATAAGAAGAAATGTATGTTTCTATAAATGGAGAATGTGATACTGCTACTGTTATATATAATAAATTGCTAGAAAGAATTTTTCTTTAGTTCTGATGTTTGAACAAGCCTATTAAGAAAAAGTCACGAGCTATTTTGTTTTCAGCCATTCAAAGCTGCCCAGTTTAGACACATTCCTTGTTTGCTTTGTGGTAGTTTGAAATCACTTTGTTCTACATTTGTATGGTCATCTTGATTAAATTTTAATGTGAAAGCCAGATGCATAAGGCCTGGTGAACTAACAATCAGGGATAAGGTCACCATCTGCTCGTTTAGTCAAAGCTTTGTGCTTAGAATTGCTTTTTACATTCAAGAACAGGCCCTGAATGGCTCTTACAAAGGGTCAAATGAAAACAGGAAACCAACAGAAGGCAACTGTCTGTTGTACAGGAACTTGTTGCAGAACTTCTTGATGTTTGGGTTAGGCAATACAATTTTTGTTTGAGATAGAACCTTTTCAACCATCTGTACCTTGATTCAAAGTCACAAATTTATTCTTTTTATCAATCCATTAACTTTCCTGAAGGATTCTTGGGAATACCTTTGGCTTTTACTTTGCTTTCAGAATTTTCTCAGCTCATTACATGTCCCTGATCTTCTGTACTGTACTTTGGCTCAGACCAACAGTGTTTTCTTGTGCAAAAAAAGATGGGACTGACTGATTCTCACGGTAATGCAGACCTTGGTAAGGTGGGAACAGGGATGCTGTTAGGTGTTTTTAAAGTAGCTAGCCAGTTCCATCATTTCTATCATCCTCTGCCCCTGCTTAGGAAGAGTAACCATACTGTGCAGTGTTTCTCTAGCCAAGCCAATCACTTATGGCTGTACTGTTTCATTACCTTGTCCCCACCTGGGAATGCTTCGAGCTTCCTTATTAAAGACCAAGTATATTCCTGTCCTACATGGACTTACTGTCATCTGAAAATTATTTACCTTAGGAGCACTAAATTCAGAAATTAAAGCCAAGAGAGATCATATATTTAGGCTGGGCACTGAAGCTCACATCTGTTTAAACACCTATATTGCTATTTTATTAATAAACTGTTGTCCTTATTTTTTGTTGTTGTTTTTTTTTTGTGGTTTTTTTTCCTCTTTTCTCTTTATTCACTACACTTGCTCATTGGCAGCCTGTCAATGTAAGTTTTTTAATTCCAGATTAAGTACCTTCCACAAAATTAACTTTTTAGTAGTCTTCTGATACATGGTTTAACTCGTGTATCTCTGAATACTTATGAGCATTACTTTGTAACTGACTGGGAGTCTGTTGTACCTGGACACTGAGAGGTTCTTCTAATGAGTGATGTAGAGAAGCCTGAGTCACTATTTAGGCTTACTTTAAGATGTAGTTTGACTTGTTTAAGATGGAAGTTATTCAACAGGTCTCCAATGACATTTTTAATGAAACCAACAAGCATGCATGATGCCAGGTGCCAGGTTTAAATTTTATGTATCAGAGGGCTCTTTCCTACTCTTCTACCCCACAATGAGAATATGAATCCTGTTGGTTAATACATTTTCATTTGAATATAATGTATTTAATCTTTTCATTGCATTAATTCTTACTTAAAGAAGAATTCAGACTAGTAAGAAGAGGAACAAATGAGTTTGTTTTCTCCTAATTAAAAATACTTCCTTATGAAGAAAAGACTCAGAAAATTCCATCTGAATTGGATGAAATAAGGCTGTGTCTCCCAGGTTAATTGAATTCTTTCAACATTCTTTTTCTATGCAGAATAGGACAAAAGCCTACTACTTTTAAAGCACTTTGCATGATCTCTTCAGAAAGGATAGGTGGCTGCAGTGAATAAGATTGATGACATGAAAATTTTGCATTGATAGCAATGCATTTTGAATACTCTATTAATGTAATGTTCCATATTCATGGGGGTTTTGGCAGTAATGTCTATGTTATGGTTAAAAATGACAGCAAAACAATTTTTTCATCAGCATTGGAATTAATGAGGCCTAGTTCATAATGGCACCGTGTTGCTACTCACTCTAGTGCAGCAACTCACATCCCTCCGCAGTGCTCCCAGTTCCATGGCACATTTCCCTGCTCCGCAGCACGTAGGCTGTATTTCTTCCCATTCCCTTGTTGCCTGTACCATGAGAGGCAGCATCTGCTGTGATTGATGCTAAATGTTGTGTGCTGGAATCCATGTGATAACTGGGTAAGCACAAACTAAAATAAGTGGCCTAAAGTGGAGAGAAATGAGCAGACATGGTTCTCACCCCTTAGGAAAGACTTTGTCTCAGTTTTCTTTATTCAGGCCTTAAATTCAGTGATGGTTGTGGGAACTTGCTTATTCCTAAGGCATCTCTCTGAGTGTCAAATATCTCTGAAATACATGCAAAATCAATTAAATTGGATTGAACCAGAGTAAAATAGCTTGAGATCTCAAATCTGCTAGATTCCAGTCTGCTTGAGAAATACGGACTGAATGCAACAAGGTCATAAATTTTAAAAGGGTTGGAAAGTCTTCCATCATGATGATACTGTGGCAGTGACCTGGCTCCTTAGTTAACATGATTGCTAATTAATCTGGCAAATCTTTGGCCTGCAAGGATTCCAAAGAGAAAATCAATGTGTCTTGCCTATTTTTTCCACTTTAGATGAAGATCCACTGCTGCATTTCAGACACATTTTTCTTCTTTACCTTTCAAATTAGCAGATTCCAGGCTATTTTAAATTACTCTTCTTGCCAGTAAATATTTGAGTTGAAAAAGCAAGATGCATTCCTAGTTTGTATGTTGGTCTGTTGTTTAGGTTATGTTATGTGTCCAGTGGGAATACACCCTTATGCATTTACTGAAAAATAGGCAAACTGTGGTTTGCCATTTACCCTAAAACCCTCTTCCTACTCCAAGCAAAATCATCCATAGAAAAGTGTAATTTCTATGTTAATTTCCATGTGATGATTGGAGGTGATATCCCCAGGAAAAGATTTTTCTCTCTTATTTCCATATGTGTGAAAATCTCAGCTCCTGTGTTGGGCACACTTGAAATCTCATGATCATTCATTAGACTGTCCTCTTTATCACTTTCATACATATTTCTCTTCCATTGTATTTTTAGGCAATCCTACTTACGTCAGTAATACTTATCTTTTGAGAGGATGGGATTTGTAGGTGAAAAAGTTGATTTCTGTTACTTTGGTAGCATGAATGGATTAGTTTAAATACTCAGTAGCTGAAAAAATAAAGGAAATTGCAGTAAGTATTTGAAAAGTACCAACTGACAAAAAAAACCCTGAAATAGTGCCTTGTAAGTGAAAATTTGTGTGTGTAATATATTTGCTAGATTTTTGTTTTACTTTGTGGCTTTGGGAGTAGCAGATCAAGAAAAAGATTCTGCACAGATACTTCCTACTCCTGGCTTAATCCTTGGTTTTGGAGGGGCTGTACATATTGAGTGTAAAACAAATTCTCAAATCCCATTATTTGTACCATCTGAGTAAGGAGGGAGCGAAATGAGAGCATTGGAGAAAACAAATCAGGTACGCTGATTTGGTTTTGCCATCTCTTTTTCTGTTTTGTTTTGGGCTTTAATTACAATTTCTTTTCAGTTTTGAGCTCTCTGAAATCTGTGGAGTGGGTGGATACTATATACTAGTATGTATTTTTTGTCTTAGGGTTATGATCCTGTTCCTCTTCTAGTCAAGATAAATCCTACTGATTTACAAGGGGGCTGAAACTGACTTGTCACTACACAGCACACTAGAGTACATTATACTCCAGGAATCTGTGTCACCTTTCAGGAATATTTTTTCAGGCTTTTTCCTTTCTAAAATCTACTCTCTGATTATCGTGGTATTTTAGTTGTATCAAACCAACAAATGTGTAAAATATTTGTTTCTGTGAGCCTGTTTCTTTACCATGTTGCGTTACTGCTTGTGCTGTAACCATTTCTTCTGGAACCCAAGCTGAAAAAAACATTTGTTAATACATCTCTAAAGTTTCCTATAACTCCTGCTGTATGACAGGGTCTCTGTCAGCCTTAATGACTGCAACTGATATACAGCACAGTGGCCTCTCATCAAGCTTTGGGTGGCACCACAGAAGCACTACAGGGATCCTTGTCAGAGTATATTTTACCCCAGAAAGATTATCCCATTTTTAAGAACATATCTGTTGTGGAGAAAGACTTTTTATTTCCTTTTGGGGGCTTGCTTGGAAATTGTTAATGACTTATATATCCTTCCATTCTCCTGAAGTTTTGTTTTGTTATGGCAAGTCTGTATGGCCCTTTTGGTCATTCAGGTGCTTGATAATACTGAGAACTGAGGCACAGGGCTATGTGGCACAGCCCTCCATTCCATTGTCTGTCCCAGTGCTGCTCCTGCTTTAGAAGATGGAATGAGACTGCAGGCATGGGAATGGAAGAGTCACTTAATAAGTACTTGGTTTACAAGGACTCATTGCATAAAAGAACATGTAGTCTGTTTCAAGTGGAGATTTTCACAATTTACCAAGCTTTTGTTCCCTTCTAACTGTATATTTGTTCAGTATTGCTGCTGCATTTGGTGGCCTGTGCTTTCCAGCTATGCCATGCAGTGTTATTTAACTGTCTGTAAAGCATATTTGTCTGTGCAATTCAATTTTCATCCATATTTTTCTAAGTGTTAATGTTTCTTTGTAGCATAGTCTTACTCTTTTTAAGCTTTGAATGGGGACTCATAATTTTCATCACCTATACAAAAATGCTACAATCTGAGGACAAGCCTTCAGAATAGGTAGGTACATATTGCCGTTTGTATAGGCAGGAGAACTAAACGTCATGCTTTTATAGTCACATCTTGACAGAGCAGAACTGATACCATTAGATTCCCTCAGGATCCCACCTTGGTAATGGGCTGATCAATCAGCACATTGTTGCCATCCATTCCACTTTGAAACAGTTTATTTTCTGCTTTAGATCCAATTATTTTGAACAGAGCTCTATAAAAAGGAAAACAGTTTGTATCAATTAGTAGAAGCTAACATATGTTCTGTAGCTGTGCAAAGATCCTATTTAAAATTCTCAAGTAAAGTTAGGACATGTACATATTTTAAAATAAAACATAAAATGTCACATATGATTGTGGCAGAAGGGGAGCTGAAATGCAAAAACATTATGAATGTCACAGATGAGGCTGTGTGAAAACCTGGAAATATTGATATCTCATCTATTTACTGTGTGAGAAGCTCTGGGAAAGACTTGTGCAGCATGTGCTTTGCAGGACAATTTCTTTGGCATAAGAATAATTGAGTGGCAGCCTGCATGATTTGCTGTCCCTGAGGCCTGACAGGAAAGAGTACAGCCAAATTTCTGACCATGCAGGACACCGGCTCTTGCTGACTGACCACCTGAGTCACCAAGCAGCTGAGGCGTCCACCATCTCTCACAGAACAGCTGCCCAGTGGGAGTGACTGACCCCAATGGGCCAAACAGCCTGTGCTGCCTTTTACCTGCCGAAGTCGTCTCGGGTGTGATAGGACCTGCTGCATTTTGGGACACTGATGAGGAAAGGGTAACTGAAAAGAGGGAGCAGGCAAAAATAAATTGACAAGGAAGTACAACAAAAGAGGGAAAAGACAGAAAAGCTTGATCTTTGCTATTCTGAAGGTGAGAGGGCAGCAGTGTGAGTGATGGTAGGACATTACAGGATTGGTTGGGAGTTTCTGAGGACAAAAGAAGCAGGAGATGCTGTAAAGGAAGGGAACATGGGAAAGGTAAAGAGTTATCTCAAAGCAGGGAACAAAAGTCACTTGACAGCAACTATGGTATGAGTAGGGACCCACAACCTGCATTAGAAATTAATGAGCAGAGTATCACTGCTCAGCACCTTGCACTAGATTCATGAAGAAAAACGCTTCAGATGTAACAATTGCCTTCCTGATAAGGCAGCCAAACATATGCATGTTTTTTGAGGCCTTTAGCCAAGAAGGAAGGGATTTTAAGGATGTAAAATAGTCTGTGTTCTTAAGAAGAAAAACAGATGTCAAATATCAGGTAGTGTCATGGGCATCACTTGCAAGTTCACTTCATGGAAGACAGACTCAGGAAGTTTCTGTGGGAATTGGTCATCACCCTGCATTGGTACTGGTAAGCACTAGAGGAAAGCTAGGTGTGTCTTGCATTTTTCACTATTTGTAAGACATGTTTGCTCTCTATGAATTAATAATTTGTTACGTGAAGGAAGGGCTTTTCTATTGTCAAAATTGCTGTGGAGGAAAGTACAGCTGTATATCAGAGTAACTGACATGGATGATACACTGTGACCCTCAGCCTAGTCTGAGAATAAGGGAAATTTCACAATTGACTACCTTCTCTTAAATCAGAGGAGTGGCATCAGTCTAACATGTCGCTGAAGAAACTTGGGAGTTAGGCGTTCCTGTGTAATTATGACACTCTTTAGCTGGGGTCTGGATTAGTTCATTCAATCATCATGAAAGCACAGCACCATTTCAACGTGCTGTAGTTCTCAGCAGATGGAGATGTATTTCAAGCCTTGTATATGTTTGAATGAGACAAGGCATACAGATAAATAAAAATAGACTAGGACCCAAAGTACATTTGCTTTTTCTCTTAAGTGCTGAAATACTGCTTGACAACTACTGAACATCTTGTCCTCTTTGAAGCATTTGTTTTTTTATTCCATGAAGTTAATCTGGTCACATTTCAAAAAATGTTGTTCTGTTTTGATTGTATTTCTTGTTTTCACTTGCAGGGTCTCTGAGTATAGAAGTTAGAGTTATGAACTATAAAGGCGTTGAAATTTTGCAACAATGAATCCAATAAAGAGGATTAATTATTATTTCTGCACTGTAGGCAAGAGAGACCGATGTTGTTTTCTTACCTGGCACCACAAAATGATAATCTGGCAATGGATATATGACTTTTACTGACTTTCATGAACCTCAGAAATGTGAATGCATCATGTGGTACATTTTTCCAGTCCTTAAACACTCAAACATTCACCATTTCTTCCAGTCCTCAGGAAACAAATTCTGAGAAGAGTAATAAACCAGAGATGGTGTATTTTTCAATTGAGTTATCTCTACAATAATAATAATAATTTGTTTGGCTAATGCACCTCTTTTACATGCAAAATATGGATCCACATGTGTAGATTGGATTTTCACTTGGTGAAACTAAAGACTATAAAGAGACTTAGTTCTTTTGTAAAGAATTTTAAGGTCTGCTAGTGAAAACACTGTGTATGAGCTAGGTATTACTGTCTTTTATTACTTTCTTCAAAAGATTGCCAGGGTGTCAAGGGAACCAAATGTGTGGAATGGTGTTCTTATATTAGAGACTAGTAAAGATTCAAACAAATACTAAAATACTTTCTATGGGTTTACTGAATTTTAGACATTTGAATAATATAATCCCTAATGAAAACGTTGATGAACCTCTGTTTTATCACAATTTGTAGACTCTATAGAGAGCCTTAAGTAGTGGGAGATTTATAATTTTTTAATTAGATTTTGATAATTTGTCTTGGGGTACATGTGTATTCATGAAATCTGAGAGAGCACAGTTAATCAGGATGGTGCTCAGCACTTGTATAGCCTCAGTTGTGTGTGCAGCTGCATAAATGTTTGATTGCAGTAACTGGTATTCAGAAATGCTTGTGCTGCTTTTAAGTGTGGCTATACATATGTTTGGCCAAGTTTTTTGGTTATGATAGAGTGCACAGTTTTACAAAATTGGCAAATACATGCATAAAAGTATGATTTTAAGTTGTATGTACATTCCCCATGACTGTGGGTGGATGTAAATAGGGAATGCAAACACCTGATTAGTTGATTGCAGCTGAATGTACAAGTTCTCTGTGATCTATTATTGAAAGTATTTGCATAACAGGCATGTACACCCGGTGGTAAAATAGTTACTAAAATTGGAGCTCCTCAGCTCATCGACATAAACAGGTTAGGAATACAAGAGAGAACAGTTTTGGGATGTAGTGGTTTTCTAAACTACAGTTCTTGAATGTATAATTTATCATTTAGAAGGGCTTTCCATCAGAAGGTTGTTTTGGCACTGAGGTAAAGATGTTGTGTACTGTGAAAAGATGGAAATTAATTGTTCTGTAGTTGCTGGGGAAATAGCTCTTTACTTAGCTTGAAAGCAGGGACAATGCAGGCTAGAATGGTGTAAAATTGTAATGAATCCTATGTAGTATCAATCCATCTTCATGACAACAGATCCAAACTTTGCAATACTTTAGCTGGCATATAAGGAATATGTTATATCACTATGCTAACAAGCTGCTTCAGTGTTTTTGTGGATACCAAAACACTGTTGAGGGCATGGAAGCTGTTTAGCTGTATATAGCTAGAAATGAGAATGAGTGGATATGACTGAAATCCTGTGCAATAATAAGTTCCATTTAGATTTGTGTGAATCTAGATTGCTTTTTAGAGTACAATTTCCATTCTGAAATGAGTGATAATGATGTAACTGAATATATTAGCCAAATCAAGATTTTAAATTTAGCATGAATTGCACAATATTAACAATTTTAGGATTAACTCGCAATGTTAATGATTGGATCATGTGTTCTTCGGATTATGATAGCTGTTTAACAATGAGCAATCCATTCACTGTTATTGTAACAGAGCAAATTCTATCCCTCATGTAACACCCAACAGAAGCCTGTCGGATTTACATCAGATCCTGGTTTCAAAGTTTGCTTTTTTTGTTTTGAAAAACAGTTTTGTATTGCATTATTCTTCCCAGAGATGTCTGTATAGCTTTGCAGTATTGTACAGGTTCACTAAAACCTTGATAACCAAGATCCGATCTCATTCCAGGGAATCACACTCGCTAGCCTAATAAGAACATGGTCGATTATTATCCTTTTAATCCCACTGCATTTCCCTAAGAAGCAAGGAAAAGACTTACTTCATTGCTTGGCATGTCAGGATTCTGCAAGTCCACTGCTACTATTTCAGTCCTGGTGCTCTTATAGAGTGGGAAAGCAAGTCTTGAAATTACTCTGGAATTTGAATTGAGGTAAGAAATTGAGATAAGAAATTAGGCCATGGTAGCTCAGAAAGTAATGAGAGTGAGAGTGAAACACTGTGAGAGTACACAGGCAGCATAGTAGGTTTTTACTGAACTTGGAGACTATCAATTACGTTTTTACTCCTATTTGGATATGCTGAGAAGCAAAAGTGTCCTTATTGTATCCTGACTACATCCACTTTGAGTCCACCATGGTGATCTGTTGCTCAGAACTGAAACAGAGAATAGCAATTCCTCTGTTCTTGGTAGGTCACAGAGGAGAGGAAAGCTTCCATTAGAAGTCTCTGCTCTGGTAGACTTTCAGCCTAGTAAGTAACGAGTAACATTGCCGTTCCACTTCAGCAGGCTGTCAAATTAAATATGTTTCTGTGATGATGCTTCTGGCATAGCTGGCCTAATGCATATGCAATTCATGTATTCAAGTAAAATAAAAATGAAATAACGTGCACAATGAGTGTGTGAGCTGGAAAACTTTACACGATTTCTGTGACTAAGGTAGGTGACTTGGGTGTTAAGTTGTGTTTCCCTGGAGCAGGAGGAGAGGCCTCTGGTGTTGAAAGTTGTAGCACTAGTACTGCCAGGGTTCCTGAAATCATTAGAAATCTTCTGCCTACATGCCTGTTCCCTTGGCACTAAGAGGCAGAGTGAGATGAACTGCAATGGCTCCAGCTGTAGGACATATTAGAGACTTTTCACTAATGTAGACATATCTAGAAATAAATTGCAAAACCTACATTGCAAAGTGAATGGCAAAACCCTGACTCTGAGATGTAGAAATACTTGAGTGAAGTCAAAAATCTCCACAGGCATCTATGAGTTTTGAACGTATTTTTCACAGGGACCTTGATGTTTGTTCTAGCTTTTAGCAACTGCTGACCAGAAACAGAGAGAGGGCTCTTTTACAAGCCATATAGGAGCTGTTCCAGCTGACTGACTCTCTGGAGGCTTACAAGGGCTACAAATATGGGAAAGCTTTTCCTCTATAATGATGTTTTTCCTTGTCTCTCTTAGAGGTTATACTGAGCACCTTTTATTGTTGAAACAAGGGCTAACCCTGATCAGATATAAGATCCTAGATTTTTATTTCACAGAGGTAATAACTGCACAACCCCCTCTTCCAACTAGACAGGTATGAAAAATGTTGAGTGAGGCAGACTAGCTTCTGCTTACTGTTTAGCAGTTGAATACTTCGTGTGCTGGAGGGCATGAGACAGGGAGGGAGACGGCAAACAAGACTGGGAGACCAAGGGCATCATCTGCTGCTTGAAGACAAATCTGGTGTAATTGGAGTAACTGAAATGTGTCCTGTTCAGGAAATAGGCTGTAATATTACATTATCCAGATACAGAGTATATGGAAAGGCAATCTTCACTGAGAACAGAGGAGGAGATATGACAGTCTGAATGAGGAAGGACATTATGCTGAAAACAGAATAACATTCACACGGATGGCAACTAAGAAACACCTTGAACTTGAGGCTAAAGACTGAAATGGTAAAACAACTATAACAGAAAACAATTACAGATCTCCCAGGGCTGGGTGAAAAGACAGATCAGGAAATATTTATGCAGATGGGGGACTGTACTTGGGCTAGGACACTGATCATATGAAACTGCAATTACTCTGACATTGACTGGAATGAGAATTACAGAGGGATTTAGGAAGCTGGAGCTGTGTGTATTGACAGATCCTTTCTACCCTGCAGCTTGACAACCAACAAGATTAGAAGCCATTTGGAAAAAGCTGCAATGGCTAAGCAAGGCAGCACATTTGCTGATGCCAGCACTCAGGCCAGAATGACATTAGCTGAAAGTTAGGATGGAAGGAAATTGATGTTGGGTGTGAGTATGATTCTGATTTCCAGAAGTGTGGAAATCCGTGCTCTATTGTACTCTGTGGGCCATAATTTTTGGGTGAATTGAAGTGAATGTCATTTTACTGGAAAACATAAAAGGTTAGTTTTCAAGACTACATGTCCTGACATAGGTTTGAAACAGAATCACTGACCCTAGTGGGGTTTGGTTGTATTTATCTTAAACTTTTGAGAATATATAGCTGATGCAAATATGATTTCTAGTTAGGATCAAGGAAGTAGACAGCAAGTATCTGACCAAAATTGCAAAGGCCTAGCTTTTGTAAAGGATAAATGAAAAAGGAGATTATGCCTGTTAACTAATACATTACAAAATAGTAGAAAATGACAGGCCCAGAAGACAATTTATTTCAGTTTGATTTTATTTTATTTAAAAGGAAAAGATGTGGTGCTTTTAAAGAAAAATGTAAAGAGATGTTGAAAAGAAGTAGATCCTTGTAATGATCAAATATTAAATTGAGGTTAAATAATCAGCTTTTATTGTCACTGAGACATGTCACTGCAGTTATGGCAATCACATCCATAAAAAATGTAACTTCTCCCGGTGTCATCTGATATATACCATATATCTGCACATTAGTTTGCAGTAAAAGAGCAAGGGACAATAGCTTTTTGGACCTTTTCATTTTCCTGCTAGTCATGTTGTTTGTGATACACTTGAGTTGTGCTGTGACACCTGTCTCAGCTATTCTCTCACTAAATGCAATTAACTCATGATTTGGTGTGTTCAGCCAAATAGCCTTGTATTTGCTTTGATATTTCTGTCACTGTATGAGGGTAAACCCAGCAAGTTGACACTGAAAAAATGAACCTTTAAAGCTGTATCACATGGCTACAACATAAATCCAAACTAAACTAATATGATATAATATAATGTAATATGATACAATGTAATATAATAAAATAATAGAATAGGACAGAATAGAATATAATAGAATAATATTCCTCCTATAGTGAAGGTATAGGAGGAACGTTTACAAATAATGTAAAAAGTGTTTAAGAAAAACTTAATAAAAAGCAAACTGTGACTAAATACTGGCTAGTGGGACAAAAATCTTCACCCTTTCTCTTGCTCAAATAGTGCAGTAACACTTTAAAAGTGTTTAAAAGTAACACTTTTTCATACGTATATAGCAGAACACTATAAAAAATTACGTATTAATGCAAATCTGTAGTTTCTCTCTTTGGACTGTTATGAGACAAGATGGTAGAAGCTTAAAGGAGAAATAATGCTAATCTCTTCCATGTAGTTTTCCTTCATGCCATGGCAGTGTGCTTCCATCCAAGTGACATACACTGCAGTACCTAGTGTTGACATACATTATTTTCTAGCCACTAAGAGACTAAAGGCTGCTTTTAATTTACATATTACATCTGAAAGAGAAGTTGCTGCTTGTAGGAATGATGGAGTGACAAAACTATCCTTTGTCTCCTTAAAAAGGAAAAGGCCCAGAAGTTTCTCTCCTGGATTAGGTAGAAAGACACCTCATAGGACCTTAGAGACTTCACCTCAAACGTATGGATAGCCAACTGGACAGGAGCCAAAAAGTCCTGCCTAAGCAATTTACTGGAAAAAGAAGGGATCAAGGAAACTAATCACTTTTGTGAGGTGTTTTACCAGGAGCAAGAACCTCTTGCACCTAATTCAGTTTTTCTCTGTAAAGAGTTTTGTTATTTTGCCTTTTATTAAAACTTTTCTGTTTCCAACACCACCACAGAAGCCATCCTGCTGATTTTATGCCGTCTAAGGTAGCTGAGCTATCTTGGAGTGATAGGGGTCTCCAAGAGCTCACAAGACCTGGCTCGAGGAGACCCATATATCAGCTGCTCTCCATAGGCATAGACTATGCTAGTTACCCAAACATAGGTGCAATTTTTTTTAAGCCAATGGAATCAGTGGAGACTGGCTGCATCCATAACTAGCTGAAACTGGACTAGCTTTTGTAGATGCACAAGAATTATTGCTTGAAAGGCAATCTCTGTCCTCCAACCTGTCGGTGAGGTGAATTTGCTCCACAATGCTCCAGGCTGTGTTAATGTGACTTTTCAGCTTCTTGGCTTGAAATAAAGTTAGCCAGCTTGCTTAGATCCCACCAGAGAGTATGCCTACATTTATTTGCAAAATGCCTTCTTGCCACAGTGTGATCCAACATAAAGCTATTGAACTTAGAGTGTTCTGTCTGCAGAGCTTCAATGTGAGCCTAGAGTACACTTATAACCTCCAAGGATCTGGACTATATCTGCTTGGAGGATGGAGGATTGTATGACATGGAAGTAGTTAATGCCAGCCTGCAAAAAGACAGCTTGAGGAGTTATTCTTGCTGGGTTAAAAAAGAGTTAAGACTGACAAGATGGTGATAAATACTTTTTCTGTGGGATGCAGATGGATAGCAATACCTATTGAAAGGCAAATGACAAAGATGCAGAGAAAGCCCTATGCCAACAGTCCTTATGTAATTTTTCCTGCAGAAGTCTTTTAAAAGCCACAAGATATAATTTACAGGAAGACCCATGCCCTTTCTTTCATTGACATAACATTGTGGACTAACTTGTGGTGTATATTTACAGTGATGTAACGAATATTTGGTGTAAAAAAAATCTCTTATGGGAACTTCTGTGAGCTCTTTGCTAGGAATGTTCATCATGACTTTTGAAGTGTTAACTCTTTGAATGGACAAACTATATTACTCCTCTTATTCTGCCAGATTCTTGGTAAAAATCTGCAAATTTCTTTTGGATTGAGATTAATGGGGCAGCATCACACAAACCCCAACTGGATCTGTCATAGTAATCTAATAAATTTAGAACTTTCATACTTCCAGGATAAATATGATCTTGAAATGTGGTTAGCATTAATGCCTTTTAAGAACCACACCAAATTCACAATATTTTTCAGCAGTCTGGCCTGGATATTCCCTCTGTAGAGTACTTCTAGAACTTCAGCAAAATGAAGGAAATAAACTATTTCAAAAGCTTTTTTTTTTTTTTTTTTTTTTTTTTTTTGTCCGTTTTTTCAGGCAGAGGTAGAGAGTAAGAGTTTCCTACATAGCTACACAATTCCTACTGCTTCTTTAGGAAAGCAAGTTTTTTTTCTACAGAATGCTAGGGGTTGTAAGGGACCCAGTTCCAATAAAAATTTTTTTTTTTTTTTTTTTTTTTTTTTTTTTTTTTTTTTTTTTTTTTTTTTTTTTTTTTTTGTGTATATGCATTTTGCAGGCCAGAGAGTAGGAGTTTCCTACATAGCTACACAATTCCTACTACTTCTTTAGGAAAGCAAGTTTTTTTTCTACAGAATGCTAGGGGTTGTAAGGGACCCAGTTCCAACACTCCCCCTGCCATGACCAGGGACACCTTCTGCTAGCCGAGGTTGCTCCAAAACCCATCCCATCTGGTCTTGGACACTTCTGGTCTCTGGGCACCCACAGCCTCCCTGGGCAGCCCAGGAGGGATGCTGTCAGTGTGGGCCAAGCCTGAGGAGGATCTACAGAACAGGATGTGCTCTAGGGATAATGGTGGAATCTAGGAAGGTGCGAGGGGGGAAGATGGACACAGCACAAAGGGGCAGTGGCAGGGAGCAGTGCTGAGAAGCTGCATGCTCTGAGTCACAGCACAAAGCACTGGAATATGTAGCGTTTCTCTCTGGAGGAGCCTGGGGGGAGGGTGATCCTTCTGCTTGTTCAGGTTCTTTCTAATTTACAAGCTTCTGAGCATATTTACACAAATAACACTAAAACACAAGCAATATTAACATACAGCTGCTGACTGACAGATATACATTTGCTGCTCTTCTTGAAATATGATCAGTGCTAAAAATAATACCAAACTGAAAGCTCTGGGAGCTGTGTGTCTCCAAGAATTTTTCTTTCTTTTAGACACTAAAGCAATAGTAAAGATAGTCACAGAAACAAGAAAAACAGCTTAGCTGTATTCTCTCTGCTGTCTGCAATATGATTTTTTTCACTGAGATCAAGTGGGCTGTTTTCTGCATGTCTTTCCCTGTCTCCTAAACGCCGTTGTGTCTTTTCGGAGCTTTCTTATTTCTGCAGAGGGAATCACCGCCATCTCCTGGTCAAGCAGCAGAGAATAATAAAATCCTTCTACCCACTCATAAACTGTACCATTGCCCCACGCTGTGGAAGCAGGGATTTTCGGTGGGGATCCCTATGGGTTTGGTGCAGGCCATTCTATATCTATTATACCAGTTATTTATCTGAGCATTCAGAGAAAAAGGGAACACTTAATTCATTGTAGGTTGAATGGTCTGGTCCAACAGGTCCTGACTACTCAAATTTGTACATTTGTTCCATCATTGATGTAATACGTAAATGGAGATAAATCCATTTTTTGCACTATAAAAATGGGATAATTTAATACTCTCTCCTTAGACAACGTCTTAGACTACTTTAACAATAACCTTACAGATCACAACACTCCTTTTAGTTACAGATCCACATAAATTCAGTCTGTACTTCCTTTTGCTCCCTGAAGTGACCGTAGCAGCACAGGTCAAGAGCATAAAAATCTGTTGGAGTGAACGGCTAAAGGCGCAGCTGGATGCCATCAGTCCTGTTAACTAGTCATACAGTGCCAATAAATGCCTTATGCTTTCCTTGCTATTTAAGAAATAGAAATATCCCTGTGACTGTATGTGAAAAGACAAAACAATTTCCTTTAATTTATTAGGAACAATTGTTTCCCTAAGACCTTTATGTCTCTCCTAAAAATCTAAGCTTCAGTATGATTACATTTTCTGTGATCTTTCTTCATCAGAAAATTCTAACTTACGTTTAAGTCAGCTTAAATATTTATTTACCCAAATACCAGTTTAGAATGAGCATTTCCTAATTTTTATTTTCTAATAACTTGCCTTCATTGTGACCTCTGAGTTCATAGCCAGAAGTAGATTAAAAAACCCACTTGAGTATAGCCACTTCAGAGTGAATCTGCCAGCTACTGCTATATAAAGGTTGCACTTCGAAATGTCAGTATGCATTGTACCTTCTGGGTCTGGAAAAGACTAATGGGATAAAGATGGGAAGTACCAGTACAGTATTTTGAGACTTTGGCTTGTGTATTACAAGAACAAAAATGTTCTTGAAGAATGAGACCAGGGGTTTGCAGCCATTTAACATTTAGATTCATTGTGTTTGTTCACGTCCTTTCTGTGCTCTAATTCCACAGCTCTCTCAATTGACTGCATGGAAGGAAAAATTTGGCCAGAAGCTGACATCACTTCTCAACAAGATTAGGAGAAACCTTTACTCTCATTTTTGTTATTCCTGGTTCCCATTCATATATACAATAAAGGACAATAGTTTTTTATTACCCACCATGTAGTCTGTAGGACGTTCAGGATAAAGGATTTTGTGCATAATGGTTTTCATCTTTTTACTTCTTAAAGAGTAGAGCTTATTTTACAGCGTTCTTTCTCATATTCAGTAGGCTTCCACTCATCCCATTAACTGTTTCTAGTAAACAAATTATCTGAGCATTTTGTTATGCCCCAAAGATGCATATGTCTGTATCATATGTATTAGCCAAATGTTCCAAAAACCCCATGTAGCAGAACAGATAATTGTAAAAGGCGTCTCACCAGGAAATAATTCAGAAGAAATCAAACCTGACCCTGGTAAGTTTTGGGGCTTTTTAATTCGTAGACGTACAAGATGAATTCAGATTAAGACTTTGACCTGTCTTTGATACAAAGTACAACAACAGCAGACAGCAAAGTAGGAATGGTGGCAGATTTAATCATGGATTTTACTCACATTCAGCAGGCCAGCAGGTCACTCATTTTAGAGACTCATAAGATTAATCTTTCTCCATGAAATCCTGTTGCTGCTTTCTGGTTCACTGACAGCATCTGAAAATGTATTCTGATCTGATATGGTACCACTAACAAAGGAATTCTCTCTGGCCTTCATCAGTAATGGAAGCTGCAAGAGATTTCACTTCTAAACTGGTAACTGATCTTTAAACTCACTTCAAAAAAACGCTTGCCAGCCTTGCTGAACTTCAAGTCAGTGAAAGATTGCACCTGTTTTCCTGTTATCTCCTTCAGTACCTGCTGCTCTTAGTCAAAGGGCAGAAACTAGTGAACACAAGGAATGATTTTCATCTTAAGAAACCTTCAGGTTTACTGTCAAGCCTATACTTTTCTAGATGTCTTAACAGTACAGAGCCATCATGTGTAGTAGGCTCCACAGTGTTCCCTTCTGCTGAAAAAAAGGAATCATTATAATCTTTTCACAGGGTGCTTCATCTAGCTGAACCCCTTCATTTCCTTGTCTCCTCTCAGTTTTCCCTCCCTGAGGCTTAAAACTGATGGCTGTGATCACTATGCAAAAGATAATGGGTGTTACCAGCAGTTTTCAGTGTGCCTTTGGAGGAGGTGCAGACAGAGCTGACAGGGTGTGTTACCCATCTGTTCACTGTCAGTTTGTCACAAAGTCTGCCTGTGTTCACCAAACAGCATTCAAGGAGGGAGGGATAAAGGGACCCCTCCAACTTTGCACCGAAGCAGATGAGAGTACTGACATGAGTTGTTTGTTCAGCTGGAGGGTACTGAGCTGCACCAGGGAGGCTGTGATAAGCCCCTGGCAATGGTAACAGCCTTGGCTGCCCACAGCCTTCTTTGTAGTAATGACAGTGCTTGTGGCTCTGCCCCTCAACTGGCTATCAGGAAACTCTTTACTTAGGTGTATGTCTGTGTCCAGAGTTCCAGAAAGGTGAGTTCTGGGTTTTCCTGAAGTACTTCAGAGTAAAGTTCCACCCATGGAGAACACAGTACTGAGAGGAGGAGAGTGTGCTTCTTCTGCTCTGCACTCCCTGCTTTGCTCCTGCACCTTGTGCTGATTCGCTGGACTGCGAGCTGATTCAGCTTGCTAACTGAGCAGAAAGCATGCCAGCAAAAGAATGAAGGGATTGTTGCTGAGTTAGCAAGTTGAACCAGTTCACAGAGAAGTGGGATGAGTGCCAAACATGGCCTAGGACACACCAGAACTACGAGGCTGGAACCCTTCCCTTCGGTTGCAGCACCAAATCTCCGAGAATGTATACACCCATGCTCTCAGGCAACCCCACATTTGACCTTACATTTAAGCATACATGACTGCTGTGCCAAGCAGCATCTAGAATCAAAGAAATATATTTTCAGAGAACTAAATTAAACTAAGTGGAATCTGTTGATTTCTGTATAATTTCTGTCTAGGGAAAAACTAAATAAGAGAGAAGAATTTCCATGTTGCCAGATGTATCAATCACATGGGTGTCCTGTGTCTAAACTGTTGAAGTTTTCTGGCTCTGCAAAGACAATAATTTATTAAAAATCTCTTCCATTTAGGAGAGAACATTGAGAAGAAACTATAAAGAGAAAAAAAAAAGAAATTATTATTTTTACAATCTGGCATATTTTCATCTTTGTTCTATAGCATCCCCCATTAAATCATGCTGTAGCGCTTACTGCAGGACCGAAGCAGCTATGTATAGGGTGATCTGAATGCAGGGAACCAAAATCTCCTTCCCTTTATACTGACTATACTTCTACTGCTTTCAATGGAGATGTATTATAAAAAATGAGCTAAAAGTTTCTTAGTTCCTGTTGATGAGATTAATCTGCAGGATTAGCTATTGATCTTTTAGTGGTGATTTTAATTTTAATATCAAGTGATGATTCCTCCTGTGAAGAAGCTGGTTTAAATGCCAGGGGGAAAAAAATGCATGCTGACATGGTTTTGTTAAGCAATCATTTCTTAGGTGTTTTCAGTCAGGAAATTAACTGTAAGGGATTGGTAAAAGAGAGAATTGTGCACATAGCCTTACCATCTGACTTAGTTAATCTTGCAAAATGCAATCCATATGAGTGCTAACTGTAGTGAAGTTAATGGAATAAAAGGTTAAATTGAGAACTAGAAACTAGAAACAAACCCTGTCTACAGGCCAGTCAATAACTGAATAGTTGGACAATCCAAAACCCCTGCCACTTCAATGCAATTGAAATGTATGGAAAAGACATCCTCTTTCAGCACCTACCAGCAGCAGCTTCCATTATAGCTGGTAGCACTCTGAATATATTCAGGCCATACTGGTGTAATAAGGGGAAAGGAGTGGGAATGGACAGTTATCTTGTCTTAAAAATCTATTTTGAGGGGTTTTGTTTTAAAGAGATTGCAGTTTACTGTGTGTATCGGTTTTGGGACACACATAAAAGCTCTTAATATGTTTGAAGATTTTTATGGTCTGTCTAAAACTGGTGAGACTTAATACTTTTGAGGGTAGTTATGAGGATTCTCTCTAACAGTTCATCACTTGTGTCCTGTCCAGATGAACAACAAAGTAATATTTGTGGAGTTGTATTATGCAATAAATAATGTGAAGGACATAACAAGCAAAAATACATGAACAGTGAAATTAATTTTTCATAATCACCCTTAATAGTGTTCACTCAGTTGTATTGATCAAAAATTGCTTTCTGAAATTTTTCTGTGACTGCTTAGGCTGTATTTGCTTATTACTCATTATTATATTAATAAGTGTGAAAATTCACTTGGAAAAAGAGAGAGCCTAGGAGTGATTGCCTGCATTTCCTCTGGCTTTCAGAGGCAAGAAGCAATTTTGCCTGAGTGTCATTCAACTGCAGTAAAGGACAGCACCAGGAGAACCAGTTCAGGGCAATGCACCCAAATAATTTGTGTTGTCACAACAGGGGCTGATGGATCTTTACATAAAAAAGCTGAGTTTCCATCTGAGGAAAAGATGAATCTTATTTTCTGCTTTTCTATCTTGACATGGTAATTCACCTTCTCTGTGTTTAATTTCTCCACGCACAAAGAGGGATAAGGCTGTTTATCAGCCAGTAAATGCACAGCTGAGGTAGTTTCTATGCATTGTTAATGCACAGGTGTGCCAAAATTGTAGCTTTAATTCCATTACTAATTGCAAATAGAGATGTTTCCTGGAGCCTTTATCAAATAGAGACATAGTAAATGGGACTGTGGTTTTGTAAGCCATGGCAACTTGTCATAAAATCTTTTCTCCTGCCTGATTTTATGTCTGAAAAAGGTTGTTGAAACCAGCAGGGGTTTTACTTACTGCTGCTTACACAGATATTTCCATGAGATTTAATGTATTTCACAAATTTATGAGTATTCATGAATAAAACTTAACTACTAATATGTGTTTTCCTATGGGTTTTCTACATCACTTTGAGAGCAGGCTTGGATGAGTCTGCTCTCAGCTATTAAGGCAAATTCTAAACAGTATTCTTGCTATTTTTTAATGGTTATAAAAAAACAAACTAAAGGAAACTCACTTGATGAAGGGAGAAACCCAGAGCTTCTCATCAAGAACCATTCTGGGGTATAAACAGAGAGGAAAGTTAGGAGGGAAAATTGCTAAATTTGAAGTACAGGTTGTTCAGAGGTCAGATGATGCCTACTCTGCCATGATAGGAAGTTATTTCTGTGCTGCAAAAACCCTTCTTGTATGGACATACAAGAAGGACACACAATATGGACATTGCTTGTGTGCAGATTCTCAAGGTAGTTCAAAAGTGTTTCATGCCTAAACCAACAGTAATTCTTGTAGTGTTTAAGACTCAGAGGCACCATGGAATTAATAAGGTATTCAGCTATGGTTTCTTTTCTGTTGCTAACAATTCTAGTTTCTTTTAGGTTGTCACAAAATGCTGAACTAAATATTCCAGGGAATGGTCCATGGAAACTCTGAAAGATTTTCTAAAGCTTGGGTATCAAATTTAAAACCTGACTTTGTATCTTCAGTGTGGCCCATTTATTTTGTGTGACCCATACTCTGCAGTTGCTGATAGTTCATTTTATTGCCATTAAATAATTTCAGACACTCATTACTGCAACATTCTTTTGCAGTTTTTTTCAACTGCCTTTGGATTTTGTTATCCTAAATTATATTTTATAATTTTTTTTTTCTCACCACACCATTTCCCCATTCATCAGATCATTGCTGAACGAGTCCTGGCAGATCTCAAGAGAGATGTGAGCAGTATAGTGCTGATCACACCCATCCAGTGTGAAAACTACATTGTTTCTTGTCACTCAAGAATTTCAGTGCAATTTTAATGCAGTCATTTCAGTTAGAATTACATCTTGTTCTCATTTCCCATCCATACAGAAGTGAAATAGCTCCCTACTTTATCGTTTTAAACTACTTCTTAAAAAGTTGAAAACTCCTGGTGCGTTTGCATTATATGCTCAAACCTGTTGGTTGTAGCTGGTTTGCAATCAACTCTATAACATTGATTCCACTGAATTTATTGAAACTACACCCAAGCAGGCAGAAGAAACAAGGCTCAAGGTTTGTCATTTTTTGCAGCAAGACACACCATGTGTTGTACCAGCTCTAAAATTGCTTATTATTTCCAAATAATAACTCCCTGAAAAATAAAACAGAACTGATGGCCACATAACTTTCATGCGATAATTTGCAGATAAATTCCATCAAAACCCCCACTATTCAAGCACCTCTAATGTGAATTTGATTTTTGCACATTAAAACTGTGATAAAGCCATACTAATTATTTTAATTATCTCAAGATGAGACTGTCACTCATGTAAGTAATTATATAAGTAATTTAAAGCTGATTAAATAGTAATGCATCTTTCCACATTGCCTTCAAAGTGCTTATAACTAAATTTTAAGCAGGATCAAGAAAATAATCACCGATTCAAATATTAATTACTAATTTAAATCCTAATTCATTTAAAAATTATTTTTTTGCAGACTTTGCAAGGCATTAATTGACATTTTACAAAATGAGTCATTATTTTGGCAAGGAGAAGTATTTTTCATACAGTGAATCATGACAACCAGAAGGGGTTGTTTAAGAGCTCCAAGGAAGCTTTGGCAGCTCAGTGAAAGCAGCTATATTTAGCAGCAGTTTGGCTTCTCCAGGATGACTGGAAAAATCGTGGTAACCCTCTGCTCTTCACGCCAGCCAGGGCTCTGCTCCCTGCTTTCACTGCTGCCAGCGGGTGAGAGAGCTGAAGAAAGTGTCCCCTAAAGCAAAGAAACAGCTTTATTGAGGCATGCTGGAACAGGGTAGAGAACACTTTAGATCAGTTTAGAAGGGTAAGAATCAGGAGGTTTATTGCGTTTTTTCTAATCCAGTTTGAAATGGACAGAGTCTGAGCAATCTGCTCAGGATGTGACCCAGGACCCAGAGTCTTACAACAGTAGGGCTGGGGTTTTTTGGAGGTTTTCTGTCTAGACCCCTCTGTACCTGTTAACTTCCCTTGTCAGGAACTGGGAGAGTTACAACACCCTCCAAAAACTGGACAGATTTTTAGATGCAAATTCCTTTGGTAAAGAACTACCTTTTTGATATGTAACTTGTAAGAATTAAACCCAACGGCTAACCGGTTCTATAGGATATGTTAAGAAAAACTGCATTAATATATCAGTAATTTTTCTGATAGCAGATCTTGAGCCTGATGAGATTATTATAACAATCATGTGCAATAAGTGACAAATGTCACTCATGGGGTTTGCCACTTTTTTCTGCAGCTAATTCAATCGCTGTTTTGCTCACTGAAATCATATGCTTTGTAAGCTCAAGGGTGACCAGGACTCCACCCAAGGGAGTGTACTGCATATTGACTACTACAGTCAGCCCACATGTGTTACACTTACCAGTTTTACCTCTCTTACCCTTCAGCTCCTCAGAGAACCCATCTCAGAACTGGAGACAGCTTGCATGCTCTGCTGCACTAGGCACTGCTTCAGCCTTTACAACTTGCTTCACACAAATTATTTCTTTTTTTGTCAAAGCCTGATGGAAGGAAAACTTTCAGCCAATATTTAGCCCTGATCACTTTTTTTCCTTCAGCCTGTATTTATGTTCAGCTTGAACTGTCTTTACCTTTCTCATTATTATTTTTTTATAAAGCCATCTGTTCTTCAACACCCAGCTACTGCATTATCACTTTATTTGAACAAAGCAGAGAGGCCTGAATACTTCTCCATCGGAACGGACCAAGTCCAGGCTTGAGCTTTCATGACTCTATCAAATTGCCTCTGTGTCATCTTGTGACAAACTCTATGACATGGTCCTTTTATTATCAATTAACAAGAAATACAGCAAAATATTTTGTTCAGTCTTCAACAGCATGAAGTAATATTTGTGTGGAAAAATCTAATCCCACTAATTTCATCCCGTTCAAAGTCCTTCAGGGCTTTTTTGTATGTGTACCAAGATCCTTTGCAAGATTAGTGTCTCCCAAAACAGCATCACCCCAGCCTGCCAATGTATGTGCCTCAGGGGTTAATGAAAATGTTGAGCAAACTCAGTTACGAGACACATACACAAGGAATTCCACTCACAGCTGCCACCCAACCACACCATCATGAAGCTGCTATAGTTCCCATGTTCTCCATCTTGACTGTTTTCCACACTTCCACTGTATGAGATGTTCCAAATCTACAAAATCTGCAGTTGTTCTGTTGTGCCAATCCTGATTCTTCACTTTTAGCCCTGGAAATTTGGCAGACCTAATCTCTCTTTGCTTGCAAGTTGGTTTGTGCATTGCCCTCTTCTTTTTCCACTTGAACCTGTTAGTTCCCAGCACTGGTTCAAACCCCACAATTTTACATCATTAAACCAGGGTTTTTTTCTACCTTAACAGGAGTCTGTGGTCTCCCCCACACCTTTAGGAACTGCACAAACAGGCTGACTGACTACACTGCCAGTTTGAGCTGAAATCAAACCCAGCTTTCCCCTTACCACTTAAACTTCTGGCTGCTTCCCATGCCATACAAGCATACCAGAACTTAAAACTGCTCAAGAGAATGCAGGGCAAAGGAACTAAAGGGAGTAACAGAAAATGAGATCAACCTTCTTTCCTTATAATATAAACCAACTTTTAATAATAAAAACGTCTCTCAAGTTTTAAGTGAGAATAACACATACATTTCAGTGTATAACAGTGCACAGTGTAAATGCCCTTGTACACCCTTCTCTGCATCTGTCATGTTGCCAGAGGCTGCAGGCATGGGCCAGGATCCTGCCCAGGCCATTCTGCAGAGCACAACTGATGGGGACACAGGCAGGGCTCGCCCCATGGGTTCTTTTTTACTTTGGGGCGTTTCTAAGGTTCTTCTAGTATTAAGTACATTTGAAATTCTGGATTCAGTGAAGAAACATCCATTTTTTTCTTCAAATAGCACATGGTAAGAGTAACTTTTCCAAAATTAACAAAAAGTGCATTGAAATAGAGATCTGTTCATCTGGTTGCAGTCCAGGATGGACACCCAGTACCAAATCTGTATCCCAAAGCTGGCAGTCCATAGGCTGTCCTAGTTTCCTGCAACACGTTGCTGCAGATCAGAGGAAACAGTTAAAGGTAAGAAATAAAGAGAAAATAAAAAATAATTTCCTTCCCCAAAATTATTTCAGTCTGTGAGAGAAGAAAACAAATATTAAAAAATTAAGAAATGAGATTCAGAACAAACTGCATCTCCCAACTTGCCATAAACAGTTTTGTGTTCAAGAGAAGATTATAAAAATTAGAGAGGCCTTCATGTCCAAATGAAAACATCCATTAGTTTTTGAGTTGCTTTGGATGTTAATACAATAAAATAAAATAAAGCCCACTAAAAACCAAACAACAACACAAATAAAACCCCCAAACCTTTATTTTATAAAATATACATTACTGCAAAGCACTCCTGGGTTTCCTGACTGGGAACTGGTTTAAAGGAGGCTGTGGAGGAACAGGAATGGGGAGGTTCTTGTACACCTGCCATGTTAGGGAGGGTTGGTCATGTTAAGGCACTCACTCCAAAAGAACATTATTTCTGTCCTGAGACTGCTGACATGCTTTGATTAGTTTCAGCCAGTAACTTGGAAAAAACTACAGTGCTTAGGGTAATACTGACAGAATGGAGAACAATTGTTTAAACAAGAAAAAATAAAGAACATTATATACATGATTCCTTTTTTCTTTTAACTTAAAAGCATCCCTAATACATCTTAATAACTGTTTTAAAGACTACTTAAATATTGAAGATTTTAAATAATGTAGATTTTTTCAGTAAACTGGGAGTAGCTGTGTAACTGCCAGTATATTGGTCCCATTTTAAACAATATAATTTTTATTTTCATCTTGTACATATAATAACATGATCAAAAACACGTATTATTCCACTCCACATAAATAAGTATAGTTCTTCTGACCTGTTTTTAAAACTACATCTGTTGAAATCATCAGATTATCAAACTGTATTTTTTCTTTGTTAAGTTTTTTGTAAAAATCCTACACTGCTCTTCATTAGCACTGTATTCCAGAGTACATAATCACAGGGCATTAGTAAAAAGAGTTAATCAAAACCTGAAAGCTACAGTAAGTAAAATGAAGTAATGATAAGAAGTATTATGGAATGTATACTCTGCAGCATAGAGAGATTCTCTCACTGGGCTGAAGTGGAAAATTACTCCAGAAGAAATTCAAATGTTCCTATTTGAATAAACCATAGATTGTGCTATTCTTTGCTGAAAAGTGCAGGTCAGTTCATGAAAACGTGGGGTTTATGAAACTACCACTAAAGGACATTGTCCAAAACCTGCTGGCAGTTAAATGGGTGCCAGGGGCAGTAGCGGGAGAGAGAGGCGTGTCCAGCCGGATTTTCTGAACCAAGCCGTATCTTGAAGTCCACAACTTTCTGGTGGTTGCACAAACAAGTCACGAGGAGAACTGTGCTTTCTTGAAGCATAATGGTCATTTTCCAGGCATCTGAATGGCAGCAGCATCCATTCTTGCCTGTGGTATTTGTTTCAAGAATTTGAAGTCCAAGAAATACATGGATCCTGCATTCCTGATGCCTGGGCCAGCAGGTCCCTCTCCTGCAGAGCACAGCAGCACCGCCGGGGTCAGTTCGCAGGGTCCTCGGCCAGGCTGCCCAGAGCCACGCGCTCCCGGGGGGCTGCCAGGAGGTGCCTCTTGCTCCTATAAATCCCCCTCTGTAGGCGGCTGGCACAACCTGTAGAGTCTTTAGTGCAGAGGAAGAGTAGAGAATTAGAGATCACAGAGACAATGACAAAGTTACTGGATTCACCTATGAGGTCAGCAGCTTCTTTGTTATTCTGCAAGCTTTAGAGGTAATGACGTATCAAGAATACTCCTATTTTTGATCTTAGTAATTGGAAGTTTAGAAGTGCCACTAGCCATTCATTAACTAAAGTATTTATAATCGTTGTTTACAATATTATTTGAGACTCTCCATCACTTCCTCTTAATTTTGGTTCAATTTGGTTTTTTAAGAGTCCTTTCTCTCTTTTTCTATTTCTTTTGATTTTAAACCCAGTTCAGCATTTTTCCTGAGCAAAAAAGTTCTTCCTGTCACACCGGCTGGGATACCAAACACATAGAAGAACATGTCTACTTGTTGACATGCTTGAACAAATCTTAAAATTAATAATCATGTTTTCACAGAAATTTTTTGACTCACAAGATTAACAAATTGAGAATAGTGGTTAAACACATGTCTAACCACTAAGCACATGTTGACTTGTCATTCACGTATGATGTTGTGAGCTTTTTCTTCTTTACATCAGAATAAATTCAAGTCTTTTATAATTTCTCTTTCAAGAGAGCTATTACAGATTTGTGCTAAGAAATATAATCCTGGGAGTTAATTCACCAGATCTCCTTTAAACTCTTCTCAGTTTTGTTTTGCATTATGATGGAACCCAGTAGGAACACACATATCCGAGCTTTATTGCCCTGAAATAATCCAAGTAAATAGTTCTGGAATTTATCACTGTGATTTAGAGTGTACTCAAAAGAAAGAAATGCCTGATCTTGTGATTTGTTTTTAAAACTGCTTCTTTTTGAAGGTAACATGGTTATGGCCATATCAGTGGAACCAAAGTAATGTGTGGCTATTAATATGGCAAAATAACTACAATGCCAAAACACTGATGGATGGCACCCGGGCCATGGTACAGGAGCCAATACCATTGCTTTATTTGTTTTTGAAATAGCAATTAAAATCCAACAGAAGGATAAGGTTCTAAATGCAAAATTCTACTCTTTTTAATGTCTCTGAGAAAATGAACCAAGACTGTTAGATGGAGCATCACCAGTGTCTCTAAATTTTAAAATCATTTTCTATAAACATTTTGAGGAGTGGATAGGAGAGAAAAAAAGAAAAATTAAAAGAAGGGCTAATTTAGACTAACTCAGAAGTCTTAATGGGTGAATAAGATAGAAGTGTTTAAGGACGTTTTCTTAACACTGAACCAATGTGCTCTTTGGAGGACTCGGGCACTAGCAAACACATTTGTTCTGTCTAAAGATATGATACAGACTCTGCTGGACCTTTTCTGATGCTCATTCTTGTGGGCCTGAACTGTTTTGCCTTCATGTAAACAATGCCACGAACAACAACAGAATCAGAAGTTTCTCTGGTATTTGTACAGACAGATTCTGTATATACTGTCATCTAAACCATGACAAATTACTGCCATTGTGGGAAAATGCTGTGTTACAGTTTATGAAAGAACATTCTTTTCTCTCTGAGAGTGAAATTGGAAGAAACTGACAGAAGATACGTAAATGTATGATTCTCTTGTAGAGAGAGATGAACATCTCTATCTCCCATTAGATGCAGTAGGATTCACAAATGTACAGTACTTTTCAAAGCTGCCTTCTAGACAAACCCATATATAACCCTGGGCAACTGAGGTTCCTCAGGGCTGCATTACTGTGTGGTTACTCTGTCTGGAAGTGCTTGCTCTTAAACCTGCTCTGCCAGAACTAAACGATCAGACTCTTGTAAGCACATTACTGTATTATCTTTGCATATCTGCAGTCAAATTTGCTGTTCAGAAATTTTTCTTTCTAAACATTCCAGAGACGACTGTCCATCACTAGCTTTGCTGACTTACAGAAACAGTCCAAAAAAGATCACCTACATTTGATCCAGAAAATGCAGAAACCCTTGCATCTGATGATCTGCAAATCGTAAGCAGCAAAGGTGATTAATCTAAAGTGTGTACTTAGTTTAGGACACGGAGAAAAAAGAACGGGTTTTTTTTCCTTTTTTTCCCCAATATTGCTACTAAGATCATCTTTGGTTATAGCAGGAACTCCACAATTGTTACAGAAACAAAATCTGCACTCAGAGAAAATGTAAAATACTAACTAAAATACTAATAATAACCTACCGAGGTGCATGCTGTGGCATTTGGTCCATCACTTTCAGATTCTTGGCAGAGATTTCAACTCTTGGTCCCTGTGAAAACAGAGAATTTGTGGTACCAACAGTATTGATAAAGCAAATGATCCTGAGGAAAAAAATATTATAATAGGAGTGTGGTTCCTATTTGAGAATCCATTAACTACTTCTAAAACATTTTGAATCCATTGGGTGGATTATCATCTATGTTTACCTAAAAGATAAATTAGTCCCAAACTACTTTACAAGCACTGCTGTCCAGCACTAGGTAATTTCTGCTATTTTAACGCTATGACTGAGACTTGGGTTTTTTCTGTACAGAAATTGTCTTAAATATTCTGCACGTTCTCTCTTTTCTAACTGTCAGGGCACACACAATATACACTAAGGCACAGGTTTGAATTGCTGTAGAGGCTGTAGGGATAAAAATTAACTTGTTTCTCTCACACACAGGTGTAGTTATTCAGCCATTAGTAGGAGTTGGGACTTGTAGGTTTGCAGTGCACAAAGCACCGTGCCACAGCACAACAGACTGCTGTTTGCACCGTGGTGTTACTGGCCAAGGGCGGCGTGCAGCAGACACATCAAACACTCACCTGCTTTCGCATGATGTCTGTAGCTTGCATGATACACTTGGGCAGGAGCCCATGGCTGCGGGCCAGTATGGCTGCTTGCTCCAGGGACACGCTCAGCGTACTCCTGAACGAGGGAACCGTGTCAGGAAATCACAGATCATAGCTTAAAAGTATAAACAGGCTTGTGCAGAACACTTACCTGGTAAGTATTGCTTCCGTTACCTATTTTTATTTACTTTTTTAGATTTTTCTACACACAGAACTATTAAATTACCTCAGTCTTGCTGCACCTGGATACTACAATTATTTGAGTCTCCAGCATCATTACTACAAGGCTGTGTGTCGCTGCTCTTCTGCATTGATTCATTTTAAAGGGATTCACAAATTAATCTTTACTTTTGAGACACTGATAGAATAGTGGTGTGTTTCAAAATCAACCTGTGCACACACCAAGATTCTAAAGCTATTTTTGAGCAACTTCCTACATTTTCAGTGTGCAACTGAAGACAATGCTGACTACAACTTCTATGCAACAAGATCACTTGTCAGTTGCATTGGATGAGGCACTGCTTGTGTCAATACTACTTATTAACAAAAGTATTAAAAGTTACAACCTACCCTGAAGTAAAAATGGCAGCAGATTTAGGTCCTTATTACATTCCCTTAAAATTTCCCTTATTTTGCTTTGATTAGGATGCATCTCTAGAAAGGACAGAAGCTGCCATCACAGACGTAGCAGACAGGTTTAACCCTCACTCACCTCTGCATCCCAGTGGCACACATGGTGATCTGACAGGCTCCCAGCCGGTAGCAGAGCTCAGAGGATATGGGCAGCAGGCCAGCTCCTGATGAGGCACTGCTGGAACATCCTGACTGCATTGGCTTTGCACTGATGAAAGACTTCAGCAGCCTGCAAAGCTCATCCATTGCATTGATAGGGCGAATAAGCTAAACAAAGCAATACAAAAACAATCCGTTGCATAATAACACCAAGCTATAAAGATATTTACAAGTCTTTATACTATTGTCTATGCACAATATCTACACAAGCGTAACTGCCACACAGTAACAACTATTTACAATATTTAGGAACTTTGGAAGTGGCAAAATAAAATTACTTATGCTTGGGATTGTTTACAACGCGTATTACAATTGCAAAGAAGTTCCCTCCAGTAGCATTTTAATGCTTTACGTGCACATATCCACGTCACCTGCCCAGTTAGACAGACTGCCTACATGTGAGATGCTGGGCAGAACTATTTTCTTGTTTTCTCTGCAACAAAGTGTACATAGTGAACAAAGTCTAACAAATTGCAAATTGAACATTTGTTCAATTTGTTCATTGTTTGCATGCATCTGTGGGAGAGGAAAATGAGCCCATTCTGTCTGGCATCAGACACCATGTTTGGCAAGGGCAGGCAGGGTCACACAGAGCCTCCTTAGTGCTGCAGTGAAGGGGGTTTGTGTCTACCCAGGTTCTGAACTTTTCCTTCTCAACAAAAGAACTGCAGCCAAGTTTCAGAGAAATTCAGATCCCCCCTAAGGTTGGGAATATTTTAAAATGCTGTTCGTGTTTGTATAGATCTGCCATACAGGTATCCCACAACTGGAATTTTAGAGATGTTGAAATAATACTTCCATGAGAGAATTTATTGCAGAAATAAGTGCAGAAACAATACCTGGTCAATCTTCACTGCAGTAGTGTTGGAATCAGTGGGCAAGTTTGATCTCTCTAGGTAAAATGTCCTGCAAAAAGGCCAGCAGGTACTACATTAGTTGGGTTTGTCCCACTTCAAGCACATATATGTATACCATCTTGTACAAAACAGCTGAGAAGGCTATGCTAAAAATCTTGTACTTGAAGATCTGCTTCCTTATTGAACCATTGAGATTGCAGTAATTTACAGAGTCTCTACTAACATATTCCAAATCCCCATTAAGAACAATATAATTCTAGTTCTGCACAAAATTCTGAGGTCAAATCTGCATTCCTTCTGAATGGGCTAAACTATTGGGAAAAAATTACCAAGTTTCCCACACAATGAGGATCTCCAAAAAGCCTGTTTGTACAAAAACCTCATCAGGAATGAAACATCTCTTTCATTAAATTTTCAGGCCCTTAATAAGGAGTGCTCTGAAATGTTCAATGTCTTTTAAGGCAAAGCAGAAGTACAAAATACCTGAGTTTACGGTAGTATTGCTGCACTTTTTCGAGTGAAACACCATTAATTTGCTGTGGGAGTTCTTCAAGAGGTGAACCAGCTGGTTGTGACTGCCCCTCTGTACTCTCCAGAGCTGAAGAAGAAAACACTTTACTAAAGCTATGTTATTAGTGTTTTTTTTAAAATTCATTTATTTATCTCTGTATCATCTCATTGCTCAGCAGATGACTGTTGGATAATGTCAAGGCTGATTCTGTTACTCTTTAAATTTCATGCTTTTCCCAGTATGGGAGTACAGTGGTAGTATCATAGAGGTGAGCTTCACAGAAAGCAGTTCTGTCTGACAGCAATTACTCCCCATTAATGGTCCCCTGAAAGAAATTTCCTGTGTTGTATTTTGGTGTGAATATTTGCTTATCAAGTCGATTTCTAGCCCACGTGATTCTGTCACTGTGTTCGCTTTTTAAAACACTTCTCTGTAGCCTGGGCACATCTCTTGATCCTACACTAGATCAAACTATCCATTTAGTCCAGTATAATGTCTCTATGGCTGAGGCATAAAAAAGCCCCAAAGAAGCACATCTTGTTCTCATGACTGCGTCTAATTCTAACGTCTAGCACTCCCCCAGGGCTTCCTGAAATAGAAATGTCTGCTTCCTAAGTGAGCCTGTAGGTCTCAGCTGCTTTTCCAAGAGCTTCGTGGTCATTTTTTATTTTTAATCTTTCAAAATTGGTAGTTAGCTTATTTTTCTCAAGAAAGCTTTTAATAGACACCTTTTGTAAAGAGCACTGTGTGCAGTTTCAAGGTTCCCCCATTCTGAAAGCGAGCAGGCAGTTTGGAGAAGTAGTAGCTGTCAAGATAAAAGATAACCTTCAAGGCCTGACGACTTCCTTCGATGTGGTAGACGACATGAGTATCTGGAGAAATAAAGATAAAACACTTGCTGCTTTACCACAGCAGGAGGATTATGAAACCATTGCCATGTGAGTTTGTTAGATTATCGAATGACACATCACATCACTATAAGGTGAATAAGGGAGAGCCTTTATGGAGAGAATGCAGGCTCTGAAATCTTTTACATAAAAGATCATAGTGTGACCTAGAATCATGTTTGATCCAAATACAGTAAATATGGTTAATAATTAGAATCTCGTGTTGTTTCATGGCGTTTCATATCCAGTGAAGACGAAGAGAAAGATCTCTTCTCATGAAGAGGAAGATCTGGCAGGGTAAGACACTAGACACTGAAAAGCTGGGAATTCACCACAAGGAGTGTGGTGCTAATTCTCTGTCATATCTCCTCCCTCTGCACAGAATTACACAGATGAGGCACACTGGCACAGGCCACAGCTACACAGCACAGAACATGCAGCACCATTCCATCGTGTCAGTCCTGCTTTAGGGGCTGTGTGCTTGCAGGGGAAGCTGAGGGAATACAGCAGTGCTTCAGAGAAGCTGCCCAGTGCTCTCCAAGTGTGACATGGTCTCTTACATTTACAATCATAGACGATATTAATCCATAGAACATAACAAAAAAATAAAAGTACCTCAAGAAATAGAGAATACTCACTTGCTACAAGGCTTTCATCCAGCTGCTTGAAAAAAAAGGTAACTTTGTCTAGTTCAGCCAGAGTAACCTGGATGTCTTCCAGCATGGTGCGCTCCTCCTTCTGTAGGGCAAGGCAACAGATACAGATAGGTTATTGTTGGTCAGAAGATGAGGGACAGGCAGGTACTGTTGTTGTGGGCATGTTTTGGTCCAGGACACCTAAAGCAGCGTGCAGAGCCTTCCATTAGCTCCATCCCAGCCAGGAAATCACTAACAGCTTTTTAACTCTCTGATACAACTTTAACCACCCTTTGCTTAGATGTCATTTGATGTGATTCACAGAGTAGAGAGGGTTAAAAACAGAGTAATTTTGAAGGAATCTCTTTCTCCAAACTTTATAGCTACAAATGTGAAGAACAGCTGATCAGTTACTGCAAAATAAATACTGATACCTTCTATGCAAAGCAAACAAATAGCAGTTAAACACATAGATAGTTTGGACTGTATTTTATCAAAAATCCCCACACAAAATGTCTACAAAGCGGAGGAAAAAAACTCCCTTCTCTATAATATCAGAGCTACTTGTCTGTTTTATGCCTCTCTTTTCTTAGCATTTTTAAAGTTTCAGCAGCTGATCTCCTGTAGCTGCAGCTCATCTGTTCATTAGGTGCCAATTAACTATGCAAGCACGGCTCCTCTCCTTAGACATGGTGCTTCAAGCCCCAGCACCACAGACCTCTCACCACAGAGAGAGACTGAACTCTATCTGTTAGTCTGAACTCCTGCAATACTCAGAACTTCCTCAACCGTTTGGGAGATGCGTGTCCTCACCAGGGGATGGCAGAGGACACTCATGCCACCAACAGCTGGGCACTGAAACCTCTCTAAGTGCAGCAGCATGACTCCAAATATGAAGGCTGACTGTTTTCTATAGTGTTTTAGTGTGACAGTGGGTCCAGCATTTGTGAAGAGGCGAATATGACTGGATAGGGAATATGGCACTTGGTTGTCAGCTGTGGAAATCTCCAGAGTTTGCAGTAGTGAGAGTCTGAATATGCTGCTGGAATGCAGGTAAGAGGTTCAACAGCTCTGGCTGTGCTGAGTGGCACAGAATCACACAGGCAAATGTAAGCAGACCCAAGGATACCACAATTCTTACCACAGTGGGGGAGAGAAGAGACTGGTAGTTTAGTAAAACTCCAGTGGCTGCTATCTGTTCCAGCCATTTTCTGCTGGCATCTCTGCTGCTCTCTTCATATTCCCCATTGTTGTTGTACCGATAGTTGAGAGCAGCCAGTAACTGCTCTGAAAAGGTGCAAACAGCAGCCACAAGAGACTGACAGAAGATGGAATCACGTCTCAGCTGTAGCTCAGTATCTGTCAGAGAGGGGGAGAGAAGCATGAAGAAGTCATGAATACACTTATCTTCCTTCTCACTGCCAACAAAGTAGTTTTTGTGTGTGTCTGTGTGTGTGTGCACATGACATTTGGCTTCTGCTGTAGCTTTGCAGTGACTTCACAGATAACCTCTTCTTGCTGTGTGACCTGCATGGATAGCTAAATACAGCACAGCTGGCACATGCACATGTTGTGACATTTTCTAGTCCAATTGACTGTTCATTACTCCCTCTGCCATCTGCATGCTCCTTCTTACTGGAAAGAAACTAAGTACTGGAAAGTAATTCCTTAGTTACAGCCATATCTGGATTCTTTTTACGTTTACAGGAGCAAGAGAATTATTGAAAGAAAGTCTCCACCATTACTTCTCACCTGGGCTATTAATCTTCCCCCATCTATCTGTATTTTGTCAGCTTCCCATATGCCTAATGCATTAACTGGGCCCATCCATACAGTACCCATTGGTTTGTTTCTTGGGAGAATTTCCCCTATGTTAATTTTGCTTCCAGTGTGCCTGCCAGGCAGCCACATGCTGGTCAAATCAATCTTGTCATGCTTCAGGAGATTGCAGGCCAGAGAGGCACATGAATAAGTAAAGAGTCCTTCCCAGGCACCCCCAGCCCCTCCAGCAGGCTCTGCAGCGCTACAGCAGCCTCTCATTGGCAAGGCACTGTTCCCTAGGGAAAGAAGCTGAAGACATTGCTCAGAGGCTTCAAAGGATTATTTTTATAAGCACTGAACACAATAGACTGACTAACACACTCCAGGCCCGGGGCCATATTTTCAGCTTAAGGGCAACCATCCTTCTTTCCAGCAGATGTTCATGGAAATGCTGCAGGAGATGGGGCATCCATAGAGAGAGTTTGGGACACATTTTATCTGCTGTCAGAGCCCAGCCTTTATGGTCAGTAGACTGGCACACAGCTTGGTTTGGACAGAATCACAGACCAGCCCTGGCAGGAGCTGAGAGGTAAGTTAAGAGTCATACAAATCTCTGATCTCCATTCTATGAAGATTTGAGAATCAAGTGTGGCACCAGTTTCCAGTTATGTATTATGTTATTTTCTAACAAAAGGACTCCAAGTGCTACAATTACAAAAACACTGTGCCCAGGCTCCTTGTAAAGACTTGTCCCTTGCTCTGCAAGCACAATGTTTGGTGTGTGGTAACAGGTTCCCGATGTCCTCAGCATATTTGGGTTCTCCTTGCACATGTAAGGTCTTTGTCTTTTCTTGGCTGTAATTTCAGTATGCCTGCTCTGTTTGGAATGATGACAGAGTCCATGGGCTCAAAAAAGTTGTAAGTAGATCTCATTTTTACTGCATGTTCTCACCACAGCAGGAAGTATTAAAGGGAAGGAGGGTTCTCTTCCATCTGAGAAGGAGGATTGTACAAAGGAAAAAATGAAGACAGAAAAACCCCGTCTTAGGGAATTCTTGGGTATGTTATTTTGGTAAAAAACCACGGTCTTAGGGACTTCTTGGGTATGCTGTTTTGTAAAAAATGAAAATCCATTACCTGTGCATTTTAACAAGGCCAAAAGTAGCTGATTCTTCCCATCTAAAACAGTGAAGAAAAGAAATACTGTAGTCAACATAATACTAAGGTAGATGTGATTGCAGCTGGTTAACAGTTTCCTCATTTGCCCCTGGCACCTGCATGGCCATATCTATTTACTCTGATAGCCCTCATCTGCACAGACATGTTCATGACTGAAAAAAAACTAAGTGTAAAGCAAAGAATTTTACTGGCTACACAATCTGCTAACTACCATGAATTACTGGAAACAAATTGCATTTGCAGATGAATCCCTAAGGAGGTGATTACTATCCAGTGTTTCACACTGATCTGTAAACATCAGTTTCATCTCCTGTTTCAGTTCAACCAAACTGCAGTGGTTCGGGATGTTGTAATATCTGACTAGCATTCACTTCACAGTTTGGAATATACCAAACATCTCTCTCTTCATTTTCTAAAAGGGTTTAAAAAGCACAGAAAGATAGATCAGTCTGACATCAATCTGAATGTGTTGATGAAATAAAGTAAGGGTGGAAAAGTTCTTTGGAATTGCTGCACAGGTGCCATTTTACCATAGAGCACCAGGACTCTGCAAACCACAGCCTGCTCTACCTGGTCCTCTCTAGAGCCCAGGAGAGCCTTATTGCAATATAAGTTGAAATTATGAAATCAATTGCTAGATTTGATTAAGATCTCTTCTCCCTGAAGCTAGTAACAAACGTTTCCTTATTTACAGACCTTCCACATGTTTCTGTATGATGTCAACAAGGTTCTTGATGCGCAGCGGAAGGTTCCATGGATCTTCCTGAATGCTGGCTTGAATATTATTCCGGCACCTAACTGTGGTTTCTTCCTTCTGTTTAAATTCTAGAAAACATGGAGTGTGTTAGCCATTTAGGAAATGCCACATAAGTAAGAGTGCCTTAGGAGTTATAATGTGAATACAGATGAAAGCAGATATGCAGTACCAATAGCGGTAATTGGGATTTCAAAAGATCCCTAAATAGAACTAATAGGGCAAAAGACTATTCCCATAGTCCCATTATCAGTAGTTTCCCTGCACTGCTTTCAGGACTGTGGGCCTGGCTGACATGCACAGTGCAGGGAGCTCTGCCCCACTCACTAGACAAAGAACCCTGCTTCCTCTGCCTTTAATGACCTGCAGGCAGCTGTACTGGGTAGATCCAGAGAATAAGATCAACTTTTTTTGGCTGCAACTGTCACATCCTGTAATAGAATGAGAAGCTCTGGAATATCCTGTTTTCTTTCGCCTGATGAAAGCTAACTATTAATTACAGAGTAGAAAATTTATTCTCCGTGTCTTACCTAGGTAGTTAAGCCAAACAGCTCACTGTTTGTGATGAAATGCATAAGCAGACAGAGAAACAAAAAAAACTTATGCCAAATAACTGATCCTGGACAGGACCAGAAGAGCATTCCAATGTCCATCCATCACAAAAAAGTATCTATGGTAGCTATTAAACAGACACTGTGGTCCAGGATTCCAGTTGAGTGTAGGCAGGGCTTGTCTGTTCCTCAGTGTGATCAGTTAACTAAAAGACTCTCTCAGGGTAATGAATTTACTTTAATAAATTAGATTCTGTTTAAGCAAAATAAAAGAAATGTCTGTTATTTCTTCACTTCATTCCAACAGTGCACGGAAAGGCTAAGAGATGCTTCTTGAGTCTACACAAATGTGAATGTGTTCATAGAGATGAGTACATAGAACTTCACAGGAGTTATTTCTGGAGTCAAGGAAAAAAAAAGGCATAAAAACATCTCCAGTTCTAGTTCTAGAGTTTGCCACCGTAACTAAAAACGAGAGCCTGTGAGAGGTTGGAGCTCTCACCTCCTACAGCACCTGAGGAAGAGCAGGAGTAGTAGGGAATATTTCAGCTTTCAAGTGGGGAAGGAAATGCGGCAAATATTTAAAAAATAAAATCCTGTGTATTTCAGGCAGAAAATAAACCACATCCTGACCCCAAAAGACCATCAAGACCAAAGAGTCATCACACTCCCTGAGAAAAAAGAAAACATGGTATCATCTGTTTGCTCTCTATGGGAATCAGTTTTCAAAATAAGTGTTGTATGAGGATGAATTTACTCTGGCAATCATCCGTCTGAAGAAAAGCAGAGTAAGTCACTAAGTAAACTGAGCTAGAACCTTTGGTGCCTTGGATGTTCAGTGGTCAGCCCCTCCTTCGCCTTGAATCTGACTATCCTTACTTTGTACCCTTTCAAATACATTTACAGCAAAGCGGGGATCTGGAAACTTGTGAAAGAGCTGCGAGAACTGAGCAGCATGTAACAAAAGAGGCTTCTGTGTGTTTCAGGAGGAATTCCTATGAAAATGACCTCTTTGAGATACAATAATTTCAGGCATGGCACCTGCCTAATGCACGACTGGGTAGACTGCAGAGTTAAGGAACTCTGTGTGGCCATAGCACATTTGCTTTCATGTTAGGCTCTGAAGTCTTGGAAATCACGTTATTAAATACAGTCAATCAATTTCTTTACCTTGCAAACTGTGGTCCATGGGAAAGTGCTTGGTTTCCTCAAAGGCCTTATTTATTCCTGGTCCTTTTAGAAGTGCATTGATTGCATCAACCTACAATTGGAACGTTATCGATCAGTGTCAATAAGACTTGCCGAAGAAAATCTGAACAGAACTCCTGCGGGAAACTGCAGACCCCTTACACTATTTGTATTTTGGAACGACTGACACACAGCAGTCAGACTTTGTAGCCATGAACTGGCCTCAAGAGCTCTCACATTTAATAACAGCATTTTGCACAATGATGATGTGTGTGCTGATGAGGTAAGAGAATAGCAAACAACTCTCTGTGGTTACACATTATAAACACATCTGCACGCTAAACTTGTGAGAACCTCCTGAAATCTGCAAATGTGATCCATTTTCATCAAACAAAGTACTAGAAGTTTGTCCTTTTTTTTCATGAGAGCTTTTTTTCCCTTAGTCTTATAAGCCTTAGGTAGGGTAAGTCAGCCTTGCTTAAATCACAAGGCAACTTTAATAACACAGATAAAAGTGATTCATCAAACTGTCCTATAATATATTTGCTATAATGTGCCCCAAAATCTCTATAGTATGCCTTCCTCAAAATATTATTTCATAACCCAATTTAGTAATTTCAATTTTTTGATTGACATTGATAAAGAAAAAGCAATTCTGTATAAGAAGAACACTTTACATACCTGGTTAAAAAGGTGCTCCAGACAGCCATGAAGTTTGTCTTGCTTGTCTAAAGGTATTCTCATATCATTGGGAAGCTCATCTCCTAATACAGGAGAAATGAAAAGCTTTGAACTTACAAACATGATCTTTGATGAGGCATGGGCACACCTTCACATTGGTGTGAAGTAAATAATGATTGCTGCTTTATCTCCAATTCTTAGGCCAAAATACTCATTATTTTCATATTATGCAAGTATCTAATAACTAAAGAAACTTACCCTGCCTAACACCTCTCCCATGTTCCAGATTTACTGTGGTTTATTAGAAAAAGGCAAATCTGTATCTTTATGTTCTTGTGATCAGAATTGAAGAGACCACTGGTGCAAATTAAATATGCAAGTGCTGCTAACCAGCAAAGACTTCTCAGCACTGCTGAAGGGCCGGGCGCGAGAAGGACGCCTGTGACCTGTGCACACACTCACCTGATCCCATCTCATCGCTGCCCAGGTAAGAGCTGTTGCTCCGCACGCTGGTGTAGGACAACACGGAGTCCCGGTTACTGTTACACTCACTGAAAAGGAGAGCACAGAGGGGATTGAACAAAGGCTGTCCCCACACCCAGGCACCCACACTGCTATTCTGCTTTACGAGCACTGTCTCCCCAAACCTAGTTCTGTGAAAATGAAATGACTGTAACTAATGACACGCACAACAGCCATTAAGCAAGGACTCTGGAGCTGGACTGCCAGAGGATGCCTTCTTCTATTTGCAGTTAACACTGAATGCTTAATACATCACCTTGCTTCTGTAATAATGAGAACAGACATCTCCACTAAACGTTTGCTACCAATTCTCAGAGTATTACAGCATCCAAATCCAGCATATAGAGAGGCTGCAGTAGCACAGATACTGAAGGTGGGAGAGAAGGTGGGAGGGAATCTAAGGCACTGGAGAATCAGGCACTGCAGATCCTACAATGAAGCAGAGGAATCACGACAGCTCCACAGCAATCTTGGCTCATGCACATCTGGAACATTCTATAGTGAATCTCCTCTCTCTAAAGTTCTCTTACTGAAAGTAACCAAAAGGACTATGGATCTCAGGCTGCCCCCTTCCAATGAAGTGACAATGACAGTGGTTTTAATGGTACAAGCCCAAAACAAAGCTTAAAAAATTCTCCACTGTCTCTGCCCCTGAAGTAATTTTTAACTGAGATGAGAGAAAAATGTAAGAGCACCTGAAAGAACCCTAATTGGGATTCTTGCTGTCCTTTTTTAAATCTAGTATTAAAGTTCCTGTTTTTTTCTCAGGAAGATTAATACTTATGGCAACTACTCTGCAATACAAATCCTTATGAATTACACCTCCAAACGATCATAGAAAAAAGCCTTTCTGGCTACTGCAAACAAGGTCTTTTCTTATCTACAATTTGCTTGAGTTTGTAGCTAATCAACGCTCTTTTAAATCAAAATCCATAAAAACACATTCCCTCTCAAGTAACTACTATCTGTAATATATGCTTAATTCTCTGCCTCTGTCTAATACAGGTAAGACAGAATAATGTTTCTCAAACATTTCTCAAACAAATATGTAGAATTCTAGAACAAGTGACAAACCCAGAGAGACTGTTTGTGCTGTTACTTTGTTACACAGAATAAATTAGCCTCAATTACAGAAATTTAAACTACAGGGATACCCTATTAACAGTGAAAAAAATAAAGCACATTTCACTCAGAAAGCTCCAAAGCACATGTGCTGATTGAAATCTCCCACAACAGCGATGCCCCAGATCTCAGCACTGCAAGTACTCGTTCTATTCCTTTATTGACTTCGTATTTGCTGTCCTCTGAGGCGATCAATATTCAACCAGACAAGACCCCAAGCAACCAGTCTTACTGGCCCTGTCCTGAGCAAGGGATTGGACTGTGCAGACTCCAGAGACCCCTTTCAAATTGTTCCAAATTGTTCCCCTTCTGCCATTCTGGAGTCCTGCATCGGTGGCACCTATTGCTACTGGTACAAGTGCCCAACAACAGCAAGTGAAGCATCAGGACTGCAGTGGGGACATTCCAGAGACAGGTAATTCATTCAGGTCCCTGGAATCCTCCCAGCTTTATGGTCTTACTAGAAATGGAAAAATGGCCTATTAAGGATCTTAAATTGCAGTGATCACACATGGTAACAATTTGCTATCCCACTTATTCTAAAGCTCAGTCTCCAAATGTTTGCCCCCAAAATAGAGAGAACTGGAAGTGAAATTCCATTTGGTAGCAAATATTCCTGGAGAACTAGCAGTCAATCATGTCCCAAAAAGATTTTGAGACACCTGAATAAACATTTTAATTTGTGGTTTCAAAGGACCATTAAAAATAAAAAACTCAATGTCCACTTCTGTTTCTCTGTGTCTTAGACTTTCAGGAAAACTGGCTGCAGAACCAAGTGATAATACCAGCTATTATAAGACCAAACAGTCTGAGAATTCTGCTGGACTTCTGTAGTTTCAGGCTACAGGACACAGAAAGTCACACTAGACCTATTTATTTCATTTTATTCACTTTTCTAGATACCTTAGTATTTTGGCATTATTTTGGGGGAAGTATTTTTGCTGTGTATGTCTCCAGGGTAGTAAATGTTATGAATACATAAGTGAAGTGAATACCACATAATTGACTGACTGGAAAAACAACTTGTTTGTTGAATCCATACTGAAATGAGAACTTTGAAACACAGTACTAGTAAGGTACAAGTGGCAGAATCTTCAGACTGACCTGTAGGAGTCTCTGAAACTCATTGTGTCATGTCCAGAGTCTTCCTGGTCCTCCTCAGAAACTTTGAAACAGACCTTCTTGATTCCACCATGCTCAGCTTTGTCAGGATCACTTTCTTCTGTTCCCAGGGAAGGTGAAGATGTGTCCTCAGTAGATGGTGGCTCACAGGCACCAGCTTCTGTAGGTTCTGTTATGGTGGACAAAAGTCTGCAGAAACACAACATAGAGCTCTCAGTCCCACAAATGAACTGTCACAACTAAGGCTAAATGCAGCTATGTGAAATCAGAGCTGCCTTTGTTAGCACTTTACATAGACTACTACTCAACATCTGATCTGAACATGCTCTCAGGCCATTCCCCCTTGTTCTGTCACTCCAGGCCCTTGTAAAGAGTCTCTCCATCTTTCTAGAGGCTCCCATCAGCTACTGGAAGACCACAAGTAGGTCACCCCAAAGCCTCTTCTCCAGCCTAACAATCCCAATTCTCTCAGCTTTTTCCCACAGCAGAGCTGCTCTATCCCTCTGATCATCTCCATGGCCTTCTCTGGATTCTCTCTCACATCCTTCCTGAACTGGGCACCCCAGAGCTGGAGGTAGCTCTGCAGGTAGTCTCACCTGGGCTGGGCAGGGCAGACGGGCAGATTCCCCCTGGCTTCACCGGCTGCCCACACTGTAGGGCTGAGCCCAGGACACAGATGGCCCAAGACTGAATGATGCTGTTTGTGCACACTGATGGCTTATGTCCAGCCTCTCAGCCACCAGCAAGTCCTTCTTGGCACATCTGCTTTCAGTCCCTTTATTCTCCAGCCTGTCCCGAGTAGGTGCAGTACCTTGCACTTGGTCTTGTTAAACTTCAGGAGATTCCCATGAATCCCAGTTCCAAGAAGGTCCTGCTTCCACAGGTATTCTACTTCTATAAGGTGTAACTTAATCACTGTAACCATGGTGGCCTGAAAGTTCTCACTTTCTTCCCCCAAGGCACTGGATTTCTCCTCCTCAGCTCACTGGCTCTACCCAGCAGCCACTACATGTTCTACACATACACTTCTGTATACATGTTGAAACCAAGCCCCCACGTGCTTTCCACTCGGGTGAAGTTTTGCTCATGTGCTGCTTTTAGCAGGGATACAATATTTTTTTCCATTGGCTGGTATGGGACTGTTGTGGATTTGTGCTGAACACAAAGCTGATAATACAGATATGGTTTTGTTACTCCTAACACAGAACCAAAGCCTCTTCTGCCCTTCGTAGAGCCACACTGAGGAGGGGGCTGGGGTGTGTTGGAGACTGGGAGGAGACACAGCCAAGACAGGTGACCCCAACTGACCCAAGGGATATTCCAATCATGTGACACCATGCTCAGCATATAAAGTGGGTGGAAAAGGAGGAAGGAGGGGCTATTTGGAGTGACAGTGTTTGTCTTCCCAAGTCACCATTGCACAGGATGGGACCCTACTCTCCTGAAGGTGGCTGAACACCTGCCTGCCCACGGGAAGCAATGAATGAATCCCTGGTTTTGCTTTGTTTGTGTGCAGCTTTTGCTTCAGCTGTTGAACTGTCTTTATTTCAACCCTTATTTCTGCCTTATGACAGACAAAATCTCAAGGGCCCTTGAGAACAAATAGATTCTTATTTTGGAATATACAGTAAGCAAAACAGTGGCTGTCAAATTCAGGTAGACTTTTAGAAGACAATAACACAACCACTAGTGGATCTACCCAGGAGTAGATTTGGCACAACCAGCAAGGAATTGTCATACAAGGGCAGGTGTGAAGAGGCTGACAGCTGGGGCTGACAGCACAATGTGCTTTTGGAGGTTACTGCCTCAATATTATAAGGATTTCTTTCCCCAGTGCATACAGGATTTTGTACTCACTTATTTATCTGAATGACATACTGCTTCATTTCCTTCACTGCAATGTCTAGTTTGTTAAAAAGATGCAAGTAGGAGTCCTGCATCTCCCAATCTTCCTGTTTCAGCAGAAAACTGAGTCCCCTTTCTTCCCAAATTGTTCCTCCATTCTGCTGGCCAAAGCTACCATCAGGATCTCCATCTTCTGGGGCTGGACATCTCCAAGATGGCGCAGCCATAGTGGTGATGCAATGCTGAGTATATGAGACTGGATTTAAGGTACCTACTAAACATTAAAGGATCTAGTTAGTATGGCTCTCATGATTTTTTCCACTCCATCCCAGTGATGATCATTTAGGATAAGCAGAGTTCTGACAGCAAAAACTAAAATGTCACAGAACTGTTTTATATAATTCCATTATATGACAAAATCATTCCGGAAAAATACCCAAAGAAGTTGGGCTTTTTTTCCTGTCATACTAACTAGATATTTTGAATTTACTGCAGTTCAGAAACTGGCTAGATTATGAAAGTAAAGACCTATGTCCACAGGTACACTCATACCAAAAACTCAGAAGCGCTCTAAAAGCATTCATTGAAAAGTTAATGAATTTGGGTTCTCAGGAATCAGTCCATGCGATTATTCAAGCTCTACAGACATTTACACTTACACACACACATAGCTAAAAAGGAATAGGATTCTGTCCTTACAGAAGATAATTATTTTTCATTTAGAATTGCCAACAGTTTTGATGCAGTACTTTGCTACCTATCTTAGCTCGCATTAAAAATCCTACTGCCCAAGCAAGCAGGGGCCCTTTATAAACCTCAATTTAAATAGTCAATGCCATCGTTCAGAAAGTTGGTTAGTCTATAGTTCCCTCTTCCAAACGTTCCTGCACTCTGACCTTCACAAGGCAATGAATCAGAAGCATGCTAAGTCAGATCATGATAAAAAAAGGTTGGAACTCAAATAACCAGATTGTAGGAGAAATGCTGCATAGCAGCAATTATCAGAAAAGAGATCCCCTGACATGGTACAGACTTTCAACTCCAGTGCATGGAATTTACTTAGTAATGAGAGGAGAAAGCAGCACTACAATGTGATTGACTTCAGTTTTCCCCCTGAATGAAGCACTAGCATTGCCATCAGCCCCTGCTCACTTTTAGTCAGCAAGTCACCTCTACTAAGGGCAACAGCACCCTGGCTACGTAACTACCATGAGATCATGCCCAAGCAGTTCATCTAGCAAAAACATGGCACCTGAAGCCCCTCTATGCTTGAAGCCATTACTTTTTGACAACACAAGAAGGCTGCCATTTAACTATAAAATTTTAAGGAGGAAAAAAGGGTACTGGCAAGACTATGTTTCCTTGGAACTTCTATTTGACCTTGCTGAGCAGTGGAAAAACACAGCCTTTTATACAGATCAAATCAGTATGACTTGGAAGTTAATTATCACCTTGCTCTGGATCAAGACCAATAATAGAAGGTTTCCGTCCAATGCGAATACTGAACGATCTCCCTGCTGAGGTAGTGTTTTTGGGGTATGATACCTCCATGAGGTTAATATGGCAGTTGGTGGGGCAGAAATCCATGCTGTTGAGGGAATGAGGTTCCATAACGGCTTGTTTGAAGGCTGGGCTCACCTTTGTTTTCAATTCATCTGCAAACTGGGAGAAATAAAGTAGGTGTGTGCTACTGCACCTTCAAAAAAAATATGAAGCAATACAGACAATTCTTTTCTCTTCCTGCCTCTTATTCCAGAAATCCAGGAATTCAGATTTCTGCTGCAGCTGGAATAACACATTAAAAAAAAAGCTCATAAAACAACACAGGAAAGTAATTAGCTATACCTCCTAGCACTCTCTTTTCAAGCAGCTCAGGTAACTGCACAAAAAAAGCACATACACTTTGTTTGTTTACACCATGATACACTGTAGTTACACTCATGTTAAATAAGACATGCATCAATTTGTTCTCATATTTATTCATTAACACAGTGGAAATTAACCTGCAATAATATGTCTTAGCTCTGACAAGCAGAAAGGAGTGATTTACAGACAAAGTATTTTCACTCAAAACTTGCAATTTCAGTAACTTTCAGAGCTGTTCTCATGCCTCCAGGATACCCACCTCAGAAACAGTTTGGATTCATTAATAAAGAACACTAAGATCCACTTAACACAATGAACTATTCTCTCAAGACTTCACCAATAACTAGTAGTGTTTTACCTCTTGGTAGCTCGTTAGCCTCCTGCTAATGCTTTCCAGCTTAGTGTCACAGATTTGCCGGAATTCATACTGGGGCATGGTGGCCACAGCACTACTTAGGGATATGAGTCTTTCACAGTTCCTTACAAAATGACTGTCCTCTGCAGCAAAGGCCTCTAAAATCTAAACAAAAAGACAGGATGTCAATGATATGAGTCCTGGCAAGGAGGGAGAATACAGTTTTCTTCCACTCAGCAAGAGGCGAAGCCCCCTGGCTGAATAAAGCTGCCTCCAGAACAAGCTGCCTTTATTACTGCCTGAGAACCACTAATGTGTCTAATCGTCAGAGTGATCTAACATTCCTTAAAAATGTTTAGAATCATGGAAGTGGATCAAAACATCTACTGTCCAAGTTACCTGCTCTAGCATGCTTCCATGGGACATAACAATAACATTACTGGGATGTGACGAGCATTCACTATTAGCTCATTTTTGCCAGAGATGACCAAGCCACTCAGCACTCTCTGCTGCTTTCCAATAGCAGTTCTACTCAATTCCTGTAGAAACCCATCCAGCCTCTCAGGTGGGAAAAAGTTGCTTGATTTTCTTGTAAGGTAAAGCAAATTCCTGCCTGAAAAGAATCTTAAATATCAACAGAGTGTATGTTACCAGGCAGATAAAAGCAAGAATTCCACAGCTGAGGGCTCCCCTCCATCTGCCTCAACAGCTGAAGTCCTGGAAGCACTTGCTGATTACTCATACCAAACAAGCTATTGTAACTCATTCTAATGAACAAAACTCTAAGCAGAGCTGAGAAGACCAATGTCAAACTCAACTGAAGAGCCAAGCCCACAGCAGCCAATAATAAGCAATATTATTGGTTTCTCATTCTGTTTAGGCAAAAGCTGACCATGTATGGTTTTCAGTACCTTTGCAGTGAGAATGAAGCAACCTTTTGGTTCCACAATTTTCTCCAGGACAAAGGATTTGATTCCTGCACTGCTAACATATTCATATACCACCCCGTGCTCCAGGTGCGTGTTATCCACAGTCAGGCTGATGAGAGGGGTTTCTTCACCAATGACCAGTGGAGAAATAACAGTCTGTGGTGTCTGGGCTGGAACCAAAGTAAGTCATTAGAGATGTCTGGCAGTACATGTGAACACCGGCCTGCCCAGGCAAGAGAAACCTGCTGAGAAGAATATTGAATGCAGAGACACAACCTTTGGCTCAAAGAACGTCTCGAACTCTGTGCTGCCGGAGACTGAGAGAATATTCTTAGGAAGACATTCGCTGTTGGCCATTAATGGAGACAGTGACAGAGTTTTAGATAATACACATGCTCCAATCCCCATTCTGATGTTCTTCCATGCATGTGTGCACACACCCATGCTCAGGACACTACTTCTAGTTCTGTTCACGGATCCTAGCAGAAGCTTGTAAGGGAAGGGAAGTATGTTAATCTCCGAGTCCCGCTGCCTGCCATAACTCTCTGGAAGACTGGGATGTAAGGCAGGGATGTGGTGAGGAGAAAACATTTTTTGCACAAAGCAGTTCTACTGCCACTAGAGACCAGATTCAAGTTACAGTCAGATTTGCCAGGGAGTTGCTCATACACTTCTATCAGGACGCTCCAGCTGTTCCATTGCTGGAACACTCTGGGACCGTGAAACTACCAGCATCACCAGACCCTGCATGGGATCCACACAGACGTGCATCTGTTCTTGGAGAAGTTGCCAATGGCATTAGAGAGTCCAGGCTCAGTCCTTTGGATTAAATTTTGCTTTAGTAGTCTCCCTTAACATCTACTTTTCCGAATAAGCCCTCAGCATGAAAGCAGACCTGTTTTTTGAGCTATGCTTTCAAAAGTTGGAGGAAATACACCCACACCTTTTCCTGAAATGGTGGCAACATGCCTTCAAGATTTGCTCCAGATCAAAGTAATTTAACATCCTAATCTTTAATCAAAAATAACAGAAAATACAGATTATTCTAGGTGGAGTTACTTGCAGACGTTCCCTCTCCATCAGCTACTGCCCATAAATGCATGGTTTGCAGGGGTTACCAAAGGATTCTAAAAATGCTGAATCTCTTCATTCCCATAACTGGCTATCTTGTAGAGAAGAGAGAGTCATAGGGACATGATTTCTATGTGCATCTCAATTTTTTCTTCCCCTGAATAAACTGTAGCAAAGAAATATGTCCTCTGGCAGACCTCATTCAATTACAAAGCTTTGCTAAGACATAAGATATGCTACAATAATATTTATTCTTTACATTTCTACTGTGGTTTTCCTTCTGAAAACCCCTGAATTCTCCCTAGATTTTCTTCCCCCATGAGAATATTTACCTGATTCCTGTTGGCTGCTTTGAAGGGCTTCCAGTTCTGCATGTCCTTCTAGTGCAGAGTTGTCTCTGCTGGAGCCCAGGCGACTGCCACTCAAACATGCAGGGGATGCTGCTTGCTGAACTCTGTCCTCTTCCGCATCTTCATGTGTTCTGTACACCCACTGGTACAACCCCTTTCAAGAGATATAGGCTTCAGCTAGGACCTCAAAATGCCCAATCTCCAAATATTTGGACTACAGAGGTGAATCTAGCAATCAATTCTGTATCTTCTAAGTAGGCTGAAATACCAACATTACACCAGTTTTTCTCTGAACTTCAGAGAACATAAAATTTAGATCAATAGCTGGGTAAACTTCCATGGTTAGTAACAATTTTCAGTACTGTATGCATGAAATGGCTTTCATATTATTTGTAGGTGTTTTGCAACCGTGGGCAAATGGAATCAGGTTCCCTCAGTGACAGCAGGACCCTGGCATAAAAGCAAATGAGTCAAAACAAACGTGTAGATGTTCTTTTTCTGAATATTTAGTGAGCATAAAAACACAGGACTAGAGGAGGGCAGAAGAAAGGCAGGAATTAATGTACTTCCTTTGAGGTTGTGCATTCATACCAGTGCTTCCTGCTGCCTGGTCCTATAGGCTGTGAAGTGTTCCAGAACTTCCTTGTAATTTCCATGTGTTGCATTATTCCCATTAACTTTCAAAATACATTGCCCTGGATGAAGGCCTACGGCTGCAGCCTCAGAACCTGAAAAATAACAGGAGAGAAGTTAAACAGAAATGCCATCTGGCTATGCATGAGAATACTGGAAAGTTTGCAAAAGCTTTCTAGTTAGAAAAAGTAAGAAGAGCTGGGTCAGTCCTGTCATGCCTTTGCTACTATTCAGAAAGCTTTGTTGTGTGAGGATAACATCATGTGTCTATCCTTCATGTTTTCAGCGGTGCTGGGAAAAACAGCAATCTCCTAGATCTAATTGCATTCATGCTAGAAATTGACGTTTCTGTGGGAAACTGTTTGGGATTCTTATATGGTTCTCTTTTAGCCTTATGGTTACATTAGCTGCAGTCTTGCTTAAGTACAAACTGTTGTATTTGTTCCAGCCTCTGGCACCTGGAAGACAGAATGTTTGCATGTTACACAATTTGCTACACAAAAAGACTACAATGTCAAATGTAACTTGTCTTTTCCAGGCAAAATCCTGGAAAAGGATCATCTTCCTAGCTGCAACTTCCAGCTTGCACTCCAAACAGTGAAAAAAAAATGCTATAAAATGGTGTAATAAATGTGCGTCCCTGGGAATGCCATCTGTGGGTGCTGCCTAAGCTAACAGCACTCAGCTGGAGACACATATTTGTTCTGAAGGAAGGGACTGGTGTATGTCTAAAAGGTCGTATTTTCTGCATCTGCTTAACATAAAGGTAAATCTATGCTTTGCTTGTAGCTCAGTTAAATATGTCAGGCACAAAAGTGGTAAATATCTCTGTCAAATTGTGTTTTCTCATTTTTAAAATATCAAGGTGAGCAGTTTGCCTCTGTCTTATACTGGCAATTTGTAGCAATATATGCCTGTGTAAAGGGAGAAGTAGTCTTCAAGTCTTACGTCATACTTTGTGATGTTATGGCTTGTCTACCAACCTGCTGTTCCTACAGCACCTTCAGAACCCAGACCCAAATTGTGGATGACTACAGGTAAAAATATTGAGGAAGCAATAGACAGCATGACCCGTTTAACTTTTTCTCAACCATCTCAGTTTTATGGGCTTTTTCCCCCGGTGGCTGTTAAGCTTTACCTTAGTAGTCTCGGAAGAAACAAGGGAAAGGTCACTAAGCAAGTCCATTCCTGGCTTGCAAGAGCTAAAGTGATAATGCCTTCTAGAGAGTCCATGGTACTGTGCATTGCAGCATTCAAGTTTCTTCTACTGTGGAATTAAATTATTCCTTGCATTGCGTTGATGGGATTAGAGACCCAACAGTCAGTTCATAAGAATGATACTGTTTGTCTTAGAATCTATTCAGGTGATAAGCAGTTTGAGGCAGGAAATCTCACACTGTTCTATGGTTACATGAGTGTGATTTTTGTCTGTCACAGGTTCCTGTCACTGAGGTCACCAAATGTATCAGAATTTGTACAGAACAAGGTAGACAATGAAACCTGGATCTGTCTTTGTTGAAATATATATACATATATACATACACACACTTTATATGGACACGTCTATCTATGCAGCTGTACTCCCAACTTTACTGTACCACAGAGTTTCTACTTACCTCTTCCCACTGCGTGAACGTATGGTGGTGCTGCTCCCCGGATCTGAAAGCAAAGTGCTTCAGGACAATCTGGGATTTTAATAATCCTGCAGATAAATAATGGAGAAGAGAAAGCATGGTTTTAATTTAGGCTGCCAGAGTTCTGGGCAGTTCTTAACAGCATCTTTCCTTAGCATTTACAACTAGGTTTGGATGAAAGTAAGCATCCATAATGTTTACAAATAAATAAAAAATAAACAGACCTGAAGGAATATACTTCATCTTGAATCTCCAAGGCAGATGGGAGATTCTATTTGTTAATTAAAATTTGGCATTTCTTAATTTATTACATCTATAAATGAATAAACGTTTGACAGAAACTTTCTAAGGCATTTATATTCACTTCCATTTCTGCACAAACTTCAGTGCAGCTGTGCTGACCTACACCAGCAGAGGATTTTTTTCCCCGCTAAAAAATGAAAAAAAAAAAAACAAAAGAGACTGGACAAGACATTCTGGACTAGAATTCAGCAACAAATGTTCACTGAGACATTCAGTTCTATTCAGGCACATTCTGGGACTACAGAATCTAACAATACACAAGACACTAAGAGGGCCAACTCTCATGATAAGAAACAATAACAGACTGAAAAACTGTAAGGGCTGATATTGTTAGAGTCATCCAAAAATAAGCCTAGCTCCAATGAGTGGAAACTGTTTTCCTATGCACAAAATAGAGTATGAGGAGCTTCACACCTGAGAAAGAATGACAATCCTTGCAATTCAATGTTGTTTGTAGACAAGGAAACCAAAAGTTAGCTGCAGTATAAAGAGAACATACGCCAACCTCTCCTAGCAGCCTAAAAACATCACTAAAAACAAGCCATGACTCTTGTAGCTCTCATTTCTGTCATGTTTTCCTATTGAGTAGCTTCTGCACAGCAAAGTGTTTTACACAGGTTTCACTACAACTGTAGAAGTACTGACATTAGTAACTGACATTTCTCAATAATCTTTTCTCTCTGCCCATCTTGGCACTTACTCCTTTGTTTTGGTGGCTACCAGAAGCCTAAGTGGCCTTCGTGAGCAGAAGGACTGGGATAACATGGTTTCCACTTCAGCAAACGGGCGTAGGAATACTAAATCCTCATTGATGGAATAGATTTTTCTTCCTGCTTGCAGGCCAGCCATCTGCAAAGGAACAAATACCACAGAGCACTTTGGATCACTGGCAGCAACTCTGAAAGCTCAGGCTTCAACACTCAACTGTTCCCTACTTATGGACATTTCTTGGATTACTTTCACATGGAAGACCCTAGAAGTTGGTTCATCAAGTCATTTGTCACTCTCCCTTAAAGTTGTCTGCACTTACAGAAAACAAAGATATTTCGCCAGTATCCTTAGAAATATGCCACTCTACAGATGTATCTTAGTTTGCAATGGATAGATCTTACTACTTTTCTGCTATAAATTTTAAAGGGACTATTAAAATAGGAGACTATAAAAAAACAAGGGATGGGGGGACACAACTGAAAGCTAGGGCCCCATAACAGACTGGCTGTGATACCCAGTGAGATGCAGAAATGTGACTTCCCACATTTCTCGGGCACAGGAGCTGTGGACTTTTCCAGCCATTGGCCTTGAGAAACCAACCTATACCCAGTCACGTCAGTAAATGCAACCTGGTTTGAAGTGGTGATAAGAACTGTCTCTGCTTTAAGTGAGCTTATTCATTTTAAGCTTTATAGCCTAAAAAGCCATTAGATTTTTACTTTAATCCCTCGGTTTTGCACATAACTTTAGTTATTTTGCAATGGCCACAGATGCAATTCCAAGACTGAGATCCCCTCCTGTGCCCACCGGACAATAGCCTCAAACATACCCCTTGATGATCTCTACCACTTAAAATGCAACATAGCAACATTTGGACTAGGTGTTAGGTATCAAGGAACCACTAAAAAAATTATTAAACCTTCCAGATTATAATTACTTCATATAACTTCAAGGTTCAGCAGTTAAGTTTCCTTCTAAATGTGGCAAACCCTTTCCTATTCTGCTTGGAATCCACTGACAAGTTTCTTCACTTGAAAAAGGAGGTCCACACAGCACTACTCTCACATAGACTCTGGCTCAGGAAGATACAGATTTAGTTCTTTGCTGGACTAGTATTATTAGATCAAGTTAAAAAGATGGGCTCATGGTCAAAGATTATCTTGAAAGATCAAGAAAAAGATTCCTTAGAAAATGGTATGCTGCCGTTTTCCTCAAACACAACAGATCTGCAGGCTATTCCCCAAGCTTCCAGCCAGAAAGGGCAGAGGATTATCTGGCAGGCAATAGTTCATAGCACAGGTTTAGATTAATAACTTTTTTGGCTAACCTATGTTGATTTTGAGCACTAGATAAAGCATAGGTTTGGTTTCTTTGGTGACCATAGACCAAAAGAGAATCAGGAATACTGAAATAATTTCATTCTAACACTCAACTTCAGTTCAAAATTCCTTCCTGTGTGACATTTTCAACTTGCTAAAACCAATCTGTCTTCTTCAGCTATTTCCATTAAGCAAGTCATCCAGGAGTTATTTGTAGTGCAAAGGAGTAACCAACAAATTTTAATGCTGACATTCAAAAATTCTGCAATAGTTTTCCAGGACTTTTAATTAGAAGCTCTGTCCGGTGTGCCACAATTTACTGTGAAACCCGTGACAAGTCATTTAGTCCTCTCGTATCTTCAGCAGTATATCTGTGCCTTATTTTGGTAAATGGAAGATTACACTGTGTGATCCACACAAGAATTCTGTAGGGCTAAGTCAATACTCATATCCTAAGACATCTGGGCTATCTATGTGCTTCAAAGAAACGAAGTTAATATATTCTGTAGAACTCTTAAAAAATACCATAGAGAGAAATTACTGCATGCTTTTTAAGGAAAAAACACATATCTAAAAATAGTTTTCATTCAAATAAACCTGTTTCCCCATTAAACATCTTTGCTACCCCAAAAGAGTGTTACTTTCCCTCCCTCCTTAAATTATAGTTGCTAAGGAACCTGAGATAAGCTATCATCACACAGATACTGCTCTCATCCTATCACTTACCAATAATTCAAGTCCCCCAGTAATGCCGAAACACTTATCAATTTACAGAAACAGCTTATTACCAGGAACTGTAGAAGACAGCTATCTTCTATTAGCTGCCTTTAAAGGAAACAGTTTTTAAAAGGATGGTTTGTAACTTTTCTAAGTACTGAAACACTCTTAGATACCAAAATATGAATGTGAGGTCCTACCTCGGCAGAAGACTCTCGTCGAACTGACTTCACCACAATTGCTTTGTTCTTTTCTTCTATGTCAAATCCATAGTCATCCTCTTCTGGTAAAATCTTAAACAGAGCACAATATTTACACATATTTATGCTTCATAAATACGGAGTTCACAGAAAAGGTGAAGACTGAAGATGAGAAATTAGACTTTTCATTGCAAGCCACAACTGATCTGGACTTCTGTCTTAAGATGGAGAGGGACTACCAGATCATTTGGTCTGATTGCCTACAAAACATGAGCCATAAAATTTAATCTCAGTTATTTCTGCATTGAGCCCTTAATATATACTAAAGCAGATTTTCCAGAGTTACTCGGGTATGATCTGCAGTCTTTAAGAAGTGAAGAATCTATTCCCACCCTTGAGAGTTTTTTCCAATGGTTAATCAACTCGTCTTTTAGAAACTTCATTTGACTTTAACTCCTAGCCCTTCATCCTTCAATAGATCTTTCACTTTTGGATTATGGAACTCATCATTATTCAGTATTTTCCACTGGTGAATGTACTACAGATTGAGTGCAGTCATTTGTTTATTTTTCAGAATGCATTCCACCTACCTGATAATGAAGGATCTGAGTGCTTCTCAGCTACCAGTTTCACACAAATTGCAGACCTCAGGCCTACCTTTTATAGATCTTACTACACACTACATAATTCTACAGCACAATAGCAGGCTGATGGCTAAAATTCTATCTAATGAGAGGACAATTCCTGACATCCAGAAGTCCTTCCTCTCGAGACAGGCACATAGGCTTTGTGTAAGGGAAAAAACAGCAACTCCATACCTTGTGCTCAGTTTGTACATTACATGATAGACAGAAGCCTTCATAATTCTTGCTCCTGAATTTCTGCTTCCTCTTGTTTGCACTGAGGTCACACAGGCCCACCTTATACATATTCTTTAAAATCATATCAATCATGACAAATACACATTTCATTCATCCATTTCTAGTGGTTTATTAACAGTAAGTAAAAAGCTTAACAACTCATTTCCCATTACAGAAAAATAAACCAAGCCTAGCCACTGGTAAATGGACAAGTGGAAAATCTAACTGATAAATATCTTGCATTTGAGTAAACATTATGTATTTAAGAGCCATCTGATAAAACAGAACTGATTTAAGAGGAAAAATAAAGCTACTCAACCTAGCATGCCATGGGGGAAAACAAATTACTTAGAATTGTTTCCTTGCTTCAGATGATTTTTGTACTATTCTAAAATACTGTCCTTTTTCCTTTAAAGTTAATTCCATCAGATTATAAATGTCCTTTTATGGTAAATCACCTTGGGGAAAAAAAAAGAGTCAAGAACCAGAATAATTCTGTCCTGCAGGAGCCATACAGTCAAGTTGAAATAATGTATAGCAAAATATCTGGGGAAAAGTCCTTATCAGGTGATGTTCACATTAGAGGATGCACAAGAAAGTGAAAAGACTAGAAGGTAAGTTTCACATTTTTGGCTATTTTTAAGTTTCAAAAACAATGCTAGTAGTATTTGTTCAACAAAGGACTTTGGAAAATCAGGTAAATTGCTGGTTAGATTTTTAATGTTGCAAGTGGAATGAGTTTCAGACCAACACAACATGTACTTTTATCACTTCATATTTGGGATTCAATGGAAAATTTCTAGACTACCCCTCCTCTCCAATTTGCACTTTACATTTGAAGGGACTATTCAGATTCTTCTGTTGAATTTTGAAAGCATTTGTGAAACAGACATTTAAAAACCTGGAGGCTTTCACATGCCTAACTTCAGCTGCCAGCAGCTACACATCCTTACCTATCTCTTGGAGTGCAGCCATCCATACTGTGCATGAAAATCTTTTATTCGCTATTATTTTTAATAGCCTACCTTGCTCTGCTCATTGGAATTGCAAATATGAATTGTTTGAAAGGAAAGAACTAAAACACTTTTGAAAAACCCCACGTGCATCAACACTAGGAACTTTCTGTGCTGGAGACACCCCTTATGAAAAGGCAGGCTATGGATAATATTCCATTTGCAATACCTGGAGAAGGCAATGATTCATTCTTTATTATTAAGTAGGAACACCCTGCCATTCCACAGCTGAACCCCATTCATCCCTAGGGAGTCCAAAGCTATTAACTAAATTGTCACCTGCAAGAACTATTTCTATGTCCCTGCAGCCCAATCAGTTTTTGGAATGTAAGGCAGCGGCTGTTTAGTCTTGAGAGACAATCACATTAACAAGTGAGACTATTTCAAAAACAAGCACGTTTAATGAAAATCAGAGGGCAAATGTACTCAGAACACATTCAAAGAACATTTTGGCAGGGGCAAGGGGAATGGGATCTGCTGAGATGAATAAGTGTGCCAAGAATGGTCTATTACACCTGTCTCACACAGCAGCAGAAACTCTGATCCTAAAGTCTTGGGGACATCGACCGGAAGAGGCAGCACAGCAGCTCCATTCCCTGAACCTGGGTCCAGGATGCACATCCTTCTCTCACATACCTCCCTACACCTCTCCAGCAAAACCGTTCTCTGCTGGACACACCTGAACACCCTGACTTGGGTAATAATCTCCTCAGGACCAGTGACTTATCAGACAGTGTCAGATCTGAACATTTCAGAAAATGGAGGAAATTTCTGAGGCCCTCAGTAGCATTTAAAGAGAGCTACTTTCCTGCCACCCCATCTCCCAGGTTGCTCCTCAGCTTTTCACAAGTTCACAGCTTTGAGGAACAAAACAAGATTTGAACAGACAAAATTTCTTTCCAATGAGTAGCTTCAGGATCTAAGCCACCCCTACTATTATCTTTAAAGGTATGTTTTACAACATTAGCAAAAGAGGTAAAATACGTACAGTATGACTCAAGTTATTTCTGGTTTGTGAGCTTTGAAATTGAGCACTGAACTCAAACTGTTCCTTCTGAACTGTCAAAAAAAAAACCCTAAAAGGTGTTTTTCATTTCAGAGTTCACTGTTAGCATCCAAGCCCACTCAAAGCCCTTATGTGGCTGCTTACACCTGGATGATGAATGCCTCTTGTCACTGACTTCCCAGCCTGTCCCCTTGGGATCAGAAATCCCTAGAGGATACCTGCTAAAACACATCCAGCTCCCAGCTCCCTTACACTCTTGCAAGGGCTTCTTGGGAATAAAAAGGGCTTGAGCCGTGCACTGGAAACAGGTGAGAACTTCCATGCACTTGCACCTGTGTGAACTGTGCATCCAAAACTCCCAATACAGCAGGATGGTCACAAGCTCCAGAAAGGGGCCTCAAATGTAAGGATTTCCCGTGCTCCTAGAGTAAGTTATGCAGTCTGCCTAACTAAAAAGTCAGAGGTACAGAAGTTGGAGATATACTGCAAAGCAGATCAAGAATTAGAAGCATTTATGCAGTGAAGAAAAACCTAGCTACACATGCAATTGCCCATTTTAATTTTACTCTTTCATTATTCTCCTCTATTATAAAACAATACCATCTTAGCAGAAACATTAAGGTTTACACATTCACATATTTCTTACCAGAAGATTCTTTCCCAAGATATTTTCCACGAGTTTGAAGTCATTACGTAATTGTTTGCTCTTGGAACTGGTACCCTCCATCTCCTCATCAGCATAAAAGCGGAAATATAAGGATTCATCCTTAAATTCACTTTTCTCCAGGACTGGAAATTATAAATATGAAATACATACATGCATTTACATGGAGAAAAAAAGAGAGAAACAGAGAAGAAAGTTAAAGGTAATTCTAAATATTTCCCCCATCTTTACAGAGCACAGACCGGATGCATCTGTATCAGTCAGTTCCTCAGCTCTGTATTTTTAAGCTAATTCTGTATTTAGGACAAGAATTTTCTTCAGTGCATAGTAGCTCATGACATGATGTGACCTCCCTAGCATGCAGAATTTATATAAAATTCAAAAGATCCTCCTGGAAGGAAGATGCTACTCAAAACCTCACGCTCCTTTCCTACATCCAAATGAATATAAGAAAACTATAAAAGGAGCAAAGAGGGGTAAAGGGGCTGTTTAAAAGCATGTAAGGTGTCCACGTAGACTAAGACTCAACTTAAAAAAAAATAACTGAGAGGGAAATGACATCTACAAAATTCTAGAAGGCATGAAAAAGTTATTTACCAGTTTTTCAAATATGAGACGTGGGGCCTTCAAATAAAAGCAGCAAGTGATGAGCAAGTCCTACATGCAACAGGTACTTATGCAAAGGTCTTCCTTGACACAGGATGCAATAAATGCCGTAAGTTTGCATGGGCTCAGAACAGACCAAATTCTTTTAAAAAGACCCCAACTACTCTTACACTGACTACTATGAAAATTCTCCATTAGTTATTTACAATAATCTGCTCTCAGAAACACTATTCAAAATACAGTGAGCAAATGTTATCTATGACTAAAACTGAATGTTTCATTTGACAAACTATGTTTACTCTTAGGACTTGTATGTTCTATTTCATACTGATACAGATGTGATTTGTTTACTTCCCCTGTTTGAGGATGGATCATTCTAACTTGGCAATTTGGCACTTCAGATTTGGATGCCTCAGCACTGAGGATTGTGTTTGTTATCCAAGAGGCAAGAACTAGGCAATTTTACTTAACAGCTGATATTTTTTGGTGATATTTCAGGACAGCACTTGGCTTGTGCATTGCTCACATGGCTCTGGAATAGATGCAGTGAAAAAACATGCTCCTTCTAGCTTGTCTAATCCCTTCAGTGCTTCCCATAATTATCAGCAAGTGGCTTCCCTTGGGAAGGCACCAGGCTTAGCCATGTATGAGCTTGAGAACTGTGTTCTAGAAGGACGTGCAGGAATGCCTGCAAATTGTGTACACAGCATGTATGACACAGTCTAGAATAGCTAATCTGACTGAAGTAAGAGCTCATTTCATTTGCTGGGGAAAACAAAATTGCTGCATTACCGTGATGCATGAAGCCGTTATTGCAGAGTCCCACACCCAGTGCGACAGCTTCCTCCCGAGTCTGACAGTCTCCCTAGAAAAAGGAGACTAACGTTACACCTCAGACCATTTTCTAAGACAAATTATTCCCCCTTCCCCACCGCATAGCTTGCAGCTCTGAAATTAGCAGGATGATCTGTGTAGGGAACAATAGTAAGCCATTAAAACAGGTATCCCATTGCCCAAACACTTTTCATTCCTCCAGACAGCATCTCTCCCTCCTACAGGAACCAGGGCATCAAGGACCAGCACTGGGGAAAGACACCATATTATCTCAATGTAAAGACATTTTATTTGAAATCAGAGTGTTGGACTTCAGGACCCATTAGTCACAGACAATAAAACTCCTCCTTTGAAGCTGAGAGATCCCATCCATATTCAGCTCAAGGGAGAAAAAGTTAAGTATGTGAACTCTAAAGGTCAGACAGGTTAAAACTACAGTGGCAGTTTGCTTACACAGCAGATTACAAAGGCTTCTGTTTCTCACCACCTGAAGCCTTGAGTGTAGTCATTCAAAACAGGTACCAAAGGTGACTTGTAAATTTACAGACTTCTCTGAAATGGCAGCCTAAAGCTTTATATCTAGAAGGCAGTTAAATAGCTAGAAATGCCTAGTTTTCTCGATATATGTGCTAATTTGCAGCCACATGTGAAGACTTTACAAACTTGGTTGCACTTTTTAGGCAGACAAGTAAGTTTTAAATAGTGCTGCTAAAAATCAGAAGGCACTACTAGTCTTAGAAAGATTGTTAACACTGGTCCCTTGATGTGAGATGAGCAAATGGACACAGGGGAACCTGGTGTCTGCTATCTCAGTGAGAGCAGCTCCTCAGCTCATTCCATCAGGGAGGGCACCCGCTGCTCTGGCAACAGAAGCAATTTCAGTGTATTACTTGCAGTCCTATTTAACAAGAAGCTGTATCCTCCACAAGTATTACACCTTTTCTCCCCTCCATCTGAAGAACTAGATACCCAAAAGCTCTCACAACAGCTGCAGGGTAGTGTACTGACTTTGTTTTAAGCAAAAACAAAGTGTTTCATGCACCCTCTGATCTTGCCAGCAGAACATTAGTCCAACTTCAAATGTCGCTAAGGAGAGCAGTGGTTATTTGCCAAGCAAATGCTGGCAAAGCCCATCACTATGGTGCAGCAGCATTATTTAAAGACAGGATCAGCTCTGGCCAATCCACAGCATACTAGCTTTTGTTGAAGAGGCTGAGAGCAGAAAAGATACAACACTTACAAATTAAGAACTAAATACTGTTGTCTTGGTAGAAAAGGTATCAAGGCAGTTCTGAAAGAATTGCATGACCATGTCATCACACAAGGAAAGCCAAGAAAATAGCTTTAAGAAACCAAAAGTTTAACTTTTACTATGAACTAATTTCAAGTCTTCACAAGTCTTCTCTCATTTTCAACATCCTCTCATGAGACAATGCTCAATGCTTACATTGTGTTATTTTATGGGTTAATAGGTAGTTTATTTTACAGAGACTGGGATTTAAAAATCCCAATTTGTTCTTTCAACTGTAAATAAACTGGAGGAGAAATGCTTTCTAATATTACCATCTTAAACCTTTAGCAGTCTATGTTTGTCCTAGGCAACAAAATCTTTGCATAGGAAGGGTCTAAACTAGATTTGGCTACTCGTGATGATGTTACCTTGGCCTCAAAACATTCCCCTAGCAAAACAGCATTCTCTAATTAGAAAATAATAGCTTTAATTCTTTCAGCTCACTAAGTACTTCTAAATGTTATGTAGGTATTTGTCCAAATACAATAAGGGCAGTAATGAAAATCTTCAGAAAATAGAGCCATTTACAATGATCAATCTTGACAAAATGCATCTCAACATTTTCATACAGAAACTAGATGTGAAACTTGATACATTAGTTTTGACATGCTAACTTAGGTTTATTCCATACAGTCTCTCCATTTGAGTCATCAGAATTACAGAAACAGTTTGCAGTCAGTACCAGAGTGAAGAAGCATGTCCAGAGCACATTACTTTTATTACTACTGCCACCGTTACTATTATTATTGTTGCTGTCTAGTTTTGGTAATGATGTGATGTTTAAAGCCACCTAATCATGGTGGCTGGGTGCTTTGGGATGTGCAAACCCAGCAGTTAAGATGGTCTCAGACCAAGACTGTTCACAGCTCCCTGGGAGGAGGAAAGAAAGCAGATGCACACAGGTAAGAGCAGCAACCAAACCACATTTAAATTTTCCACTGATAAATTGAAAAAGGAAAGTTTTAGGATTATGAAGTGCTTCTTAGCAAAGAGAGTATCTTAAAACTTTTCTTACCTGTGCAATAAGCCAGTCCACTAGTTTACTTGCAGGGATTACTGATTTGTATGTCTTTAGGTGGTAGTCACGGTCTCTAATTAAGAAAGAGAATTCAGGGAAAATCAGGACAAAAAGGTATACATTTCTTTTACACTCTAAACCTACATATATACTGTTGTGACCTATTACTACTAAGCAGCCATCTTTTCTCTGTAGAAAGTTTTAAACTTCTCTAGCAGCTTCAATTAGGAAGATACTTCAAATCAACACAAAGAAGTGTTACTTAAAATTTCTCTAGAGGTTGTTTAGAGCCATCTTCAGGGAGCTCACATTCCCACCAGAGGCAGCCAGAAGATTCTTTTCACAGATGTCCTAAGCTGCTGCTGTAACTCAGGTTAGAATACTGCCACCAGCAGTCCCACTAAAATTCACACTTTTCTGGCTGGAAATCATCCAAAATCCATTGATGTCCAGCTTACATCTTTTAGCTCAGTACCAGTCCCATCTATAAGCTTCAAAAATTCTTCCCTAGCATTTACCTATTAATGTATTCATACACAGGGACTCTACACATTCCCTCTCTGCCTCCTTTTAGTGAGGCTCATGGAATTAGGCAGCTTTTAGTCTACTTTGTCAAGAGAGATTTTCCACACTTGTTCAGATTTCACTTCCTTTAGTGAAATAACACATAATAGCAAGACACTAGTATAATATGCAGTATCCTTTAATGGAATTAGATCATTTCAGTCATTGTAAATAGGCAGGGTTGTGTTTAGTTGTTGTAACACAACTGGCACCAGCTCACACCCAGCCCTTGCAGAGAACAGCACTGTTCCTGCAAGAAGGAAAAGGAACCGTAGTGTAACTTGATGCTTTTTGCAGTTTTCTTCCATTTCTATTCTCAGAGCCATGGAGATAATTGATGGCTTTAGCCTTTTGTGAAATATTTCTAAAGAATTTTGATACAGATACAAGAGGCATATGTGGCTTAGGACACTGGGCTCTAACACCTTTCACCTCCAAGGTCACTGGATTTAATCCAGTTTGGAAGATCATAAAAGCAATTTTAAGGCTTTTTACTGGCCCATGTGAAATAGGTTTCATGGTCTTGATCCAGTTCCTAGTTCCACATCACAAAAGCCATTACCACAATTAATTTGCATTAATTGGCTCCCGCTCATTGAGAATCTCAGCAGAGAGGCCAAATCCTGAATAGATATGAAGAATTAATTCCTCTCTCACCCTTGGGGTGGTCCTTGTGTTTGAAGCTTGAGCTCAACTGGCATGACTGTAGAAGGAAGCACAGCCACTGGGGCTGTTTTACAGTCCGGACGGATCCATGAGGCCGGCCAAGACAAGACTTTATTCTTCAGTTCTGGCAAATCAGCCTCTTTCATTAGCACCATACTATCCAATACTGCCTTTTTCCTAAAAATCTAATATCCAAGCACCATCTAAAACCTGTCCTACCCAATCCTGTTCCTTTTACAAATCATCTACAGATATAAATATGTTGTGACTGACTGAAATAAATGCAGCAGAAATGTCTGTGTGTTTGCAGAATGCAAGGTGTGAGAAATGGAAAGAAAAGTGGGACTTTCAGAGCTTGGAAAAAAACCAACAAAACATGACAGCATTTCCAGTAATGTGTCCTCAGGAAAAAAGCTTTCCTCATAGTGCTTACACACAGTTTTCAACTTGTCTCCCAATAATGCTCTAAACACAGCACAAATCAGTAGGAGTTTTCTGGGCAGACTTCCCCTCTCACATTCTCATCTTGGGGAAATGTACTTTTGAAATGTCAGCATAATAAAGGAAAACATAAAAATATTGAGCACTAATGAGTAGGGAGTTCCAGACGAGAAGTAACTCTCAAATCTTTCCTAGAGATGCTGACAGTTTTGATAAGGTGTCACCAATCTTGGTCCAAGGCCCAGTCTTTCCCTGCTTGCAGGTCAGTGCTGGTCAGAATAAATTTTAGTTCATTCTCTTTTCTCCCCATTTCAATCTACCCTGAACAGGAGCAGAACATGAAACACAGAACGTTATCCAGAACCATGAATTTCAGGTGAACAGTCAAATACAGAGGTGGGAACCACTGAAATTTTGGCAGAACCTTGCTGCCTCGCAGAAACTAGAGGAATGGAATATCTTCACAGGGTCTAGCCCAGCAATACACTGACATACTGTCCATCACATACATAAGTGGGAATAAGTTCTCTCACCTCACAACTTCCTAGAAATACATCAGAGATACATTCAGAATTTTCAAAATGTTTTACTTTTTATACTTCAATCCCTAAAGTAGCATGATTTGTTTCCAGTGGTGTACATCGTCTTGCCCTCAAAGTGACAGGGTGTCAAGATTTTACTTGAGGAAAAATATACAGGCAAAGACTACTAGAAACTCCAAGGCTTCCAGGGAATAAAACTAAGTAGGATTGTATGTCAAGGTTGTCAATAAAACAGTTTTGAATTCGTGATTCCTCCAGACCCCTGTGGAACATGTACCTGCTACTCCAAGCAGCTTTACCAATTTTCTAGAAGGAAGGTTGCGCCAGAAAAGGCAGCATGAGTGAAGGGATCAGCAGTCCTAAGATGCAAGATATAGCAGTGACCCAAAGGCACAGCACAGAGCAATGGCAACAAACTTGGCAAAAGCTATCTTCCTTAGCCTAAGGTGAGGCTTGTCAGAGGCAAAAACTCATGATAAGAAGACAAAACAATGACAGCCTGAGAGATTAGGTTTTCTAACACGGCTATAAAAGGAAGAAGGAAAAGAAAGAGAAAGACAGGAAGAGCCTAAATATACTGAGAATTAAATCCATTCAGAAGGATCCTAAAATTTTGGAGTGTCTGGTACCTTTCATTGATTATACACAGTTTGTGTTCATGATGTCACTAACACAGCTCAATCCTGATATGAGAAGCTATCCCAATAGCTTCTCCAGCTGGGAAGCTATTACAAAAATAGCACATTGACAGAACACCACAAGATGGGCCTGTTACTTTGTCCTTGTTGATTCCCTAAAGCATTAGAGTAAATCCACTTCAGTTTGTGGGTACCCTGATGTCAGGGACATTTTTTGAACTTCACTTCCCATCATTTCTACTCTGCATATGAATTGCCATCTTCAGGGATGAAATGTGTACATGCAAATACATATGTGCACCTACAGAGTCATTTTGTCTGCAGCATCATGCTTTCCTGCTCTCTCCACACCTTTTGGGCTAAGTGAAATCTGTGTCATTGTAGAACAGTTATTCTGGGAAAAACCCCAAGAGTTCTAATGGTGCAAATTTATTACTTATAAACTGTAACTATCATTGCAGCTCCTTTTAGCATGACAGTGGCATCTCTCAGTGAAAATTCAGTTGTACAAGTTGTACTCATGGACAAGAGGTCAGTTTTGTTGAATTTGGGAATCCAGCCATCTCCACTAGATGTTTTTTTTTTTCTCATCAGTTTTTTATTTGTAAAAAATTAAGTTCTCTTAAGTGAAAATGCCTAATCTTCCATGCAGTTGTAGAACAACTACAGAGTTCAGGGTGGTTTCCATTATAGGCCATCAGGTTCATCTGATGTCACAGTAAGATAAACAACATCTGAACATCATCTTCTGGGTTCTGGGAAGAGTTACCTAGCACTTGCAGGCTGTCTCAATTCTTCAGCAGTAATTTATACAGACCAAATTCTTAGGATTCCACACAAAACTTTCAGGGTTTCTTTAAATTACAGCTTCAGCTTTTATTCTGCTTCAGACTGGCTTTTGTTTGTTTAGGGTGCTCTGAATGACAGAATCATAGAACCACACTGGAATCTGTTTACACCACTTCAGCATCTGTTGACATTTTCTATAACCCAAATAATATAGCAACTACAATCCCCACCACATGGGGCACCACATCTGCCCTGAATCAAAGCCACTGTAACCATACCCAGCTGCTCACGCTCCCTGAATCCCCAGTTCCAACATCCCCTAGTGGCAGCACTGCAACTACAGATCTAAGCTGTGGAGATGCAAGAGCAGTAGTAGATTCAAGAAAATTCAGAAAATTATTGCTTATAGTAAGAAACAAAAAAATATTTCAATGGTAACATCATGCTTTTAACAAAGCTAGATAATAAATACAAAGGGATCACGAAGGGGAGCTTACTTGACCACTGGAGTATACAGGCAGTGCAGTCGGCAGTACAGCCTCACCCCCTGAAGAATGGAAGATGCAGAGTGTTAGCAGCTTTTTCCTTTTCAAATAAACACTTACTAGCTAATGCTAAAAAACCTGGACACTGATGTCTCTCCTCAGCTGGAATTTTTTATTTATTAATACTGATATTCAAAACCTGTCCTTTAGCCTCTCTGTCAAACATTTTTTCTTCCTTCCTGGCTTCCAACAGCCAGAAATCTCTTTTTACTTCTAATCACCTCCATTCCAACGTTTTCTCCATTAATCCTTCCTCACAATTAACCCATTAACCAATGTCCATAAGAAAAAAATCAAATTTCTTAAAAGGTATGTGGACAAATATGGGACCAACAGAACTCATTTTACAAACAGTTATTAGGAACAGTTAAATACTGATCTCTTCTGTCCCTCTGGACCATAATGCCCAGATTTGCAGGAGACGTGTTATCACCAACTGTTTTAAAACCTTTTGTTACTCTACTGGCATTGCAATCAGCAGTCTGGGGTGCAGTCAGAACTGGATTGGTGTTCATTGCTAAACTACGCTTCCTCTCCCTAATGTGAATGTCTCCTGTGGCATTAGGATGGACAGCTCAATACAACACAGATCAACAGCAATGGCAATCTCCCACACATCAGGTCAACGACATTCAGAGGGAGAGCAAACTTCTTGATGCAAATCACAAGGTTCCAGCTAAGAATGATAACGCAAACCTTGGACACGATGTCTTCCAATTCGCTTCTTGGCTTGTATGTTCCATCATCATAGCGAAATCTGTACATCACCTGCTCATTCTTAAACTGGTGCTTATCTGAAACTAAAACATCAGCAGGATAATTTAAATTGTTTTTGTCTCCACCATGTTCTTTACAGGCCAGTTGGTAAAAATTGGATTTTTTAAAATTTTACATCAGATTCAGTTTATGTAAGTCTTTGGAAACAGTCCTAGTGAAGGGAATTGGGAACATCTGACCTTTCTCAATGAGTTTTGAACAAAGTGTTGCAAATTCCCACAATACTTATCACAGCACTTACAGCCATTTTTGCAGTTGCCCAAAACCCTACAACTCCAAAAGCAGAAGCATGCTGGTGGCAGGAACTACAGCTGCCAGAGGTGTTCTTTTGTCATGGTTCTTACAGTTACCAGTGAGTTCCTTCTAAAAATTAGACTGGGTTTTTTTTCACCCAGAAAAGCCATGCCACAGTACTACAGTTAAAATCTTATCGGGCAATGCTATCTGCTGATGGGCTTCAAAGGTGAGGACACAAAAGATGTTTCAATGTGATCAAGAGCTATTTCAAAAGAAGCATTGGCCAAAGTCAGAAAATAGTTAAAAAACATACTCAGATTCAGATTTATCCAATGCATTAGACTAGAAGACAGTTGAAGTCTACATCCAATTACATGTAGGTTTATCCAGTCTCTATTCTAAGGCAAACTATTTCCACAGAAGTCGGAGGTGGGAAACCCTCATCCTGAAGATGGTAATTTAGTAACTAGTAGAAGTAATTTGTTTCACTGAGTAGTAAATAACTGGCAATTTTAAGTGTCAAAAAAAGTGTCAAAAACTGAGCAAATTAAAACAAAGTAATAGAGTATCCTCTATTTTTACAGTAAGTAAATACAGATTTTACAGTATGTAGCAGAGAAATGCCATTGTTCCCACCCTGATTTAATGGAAGACAGTTCCAACAATAAAGTGGAAATCTGGAGAACAGGTAAGGTAGAGTAGCTGAGTCACTGCAGTCTTCCCTGCCTTTGCCAACATCCCAAAACCACGATCAGATCTCAGCGCCGGAGCACTCCTGAATACTTTGAATGCACCATTTGATGAACTGAGAGAAAATATGGATTTATACTATTTAAGATGCATCTTAACCTACATCTGATTAACCTGAAAAAACTAGCTCCTCTAGATGACTGAAGACAATCCCCTGGGTTAGGCAGACTCCAAAGTACCGGGACACAGTCGGAGATTTAGTCTGCCCCTTGCAGAATGGGTAGGATAATTGCTCAGAGGGTAGACACCAGAAATTCTTAAGACCTTCCCTCACTACATAGGACATCCTGGTCTATAATTCAGATTCCTGCTTTTGATAATATTTTCCCTTAATTTCACAGGATCAAAAAGAATTTGCAGGATGACATGTATCCCGTTTTGTCTACAGCTGAATCTCTAAGATGTGCAAGTTACTGACTTCTTCAAGTGTCTGCAGGCTTTGGATTTATGAATTTCTAAATCAAATTGACTCTGTATTTCTAAATCCAATTGAGAACTGAGTTAGCAGAAAGGGTCTTCTGTGTCTGGCACACAGATCAGGTTCTGATCAATTCTGTGCCCTGTGACGGGTACCAGAACTCTCCCATCAGCAGTCCCAGATAAAAGAGCCAGAACTAAAGAATATAAGGAGGAAATTTCAGGACAAAATACACGGTGCTCAGCATTTAGCAATCTTCTATGGCCCTGCTTCTCAAGCAGGCTGAGAGAGCAACAACGTTGTGTCAAGTGAAAATGAAACATAAAATATAATTGCCTAATGCATAATGGGGTTAAGGGCCTTATTATGCTGCTTATAGGCTATTGCTTTTATTAGGAGACATTATAGGATACTTTCATGCTTTTCATTACAAGTACCTTCCAATGTTTAACAGTAACTTTTGTTGAAAACATGAACATCAGGAACTGTGAGGTCACACTAAAACCACACCAGATGCATCTTACTGAAGGCATTTGAACAAGGAGAGCAGTAGATCTAACAGCACAACTTTTGAAGTGTAGATTTGAGTTAAGAGAAAAAAAACTGATGAAAGTGTCGAAGTATGAACTTATGGCAAGGTAAATAGTCACACGAAATACCAAGTCTCAGGAGAGCTTTCTGCACCAGTAGTGCATGTGTGCACATTCAGAAGGCAGGCCAGTAAGGGTGTGAGTGCAAAGAGTACTCCTCATTCAAAGAGGGATCCCTCCACACTGGAGCCAGAGTGCTTCAGTTCTCCAAAACCAAGTTTTCAAAAGTGTTCAGTGCTTTTGAGCTCATGCTCCAAACTCTTCAAAGGCTGAATGTGCCTGAAAGCATATCTTGGTATGTGGAGATGGAAGCACATGTGCATGAAGGACTATGGAACTGCTTATAACACGTTTCTATGTGCTAATTAAAAGAAGCTAACATACACAATTTCTTTACAGTATTACTGTCACCTGAAAGACAAGGTTGTGGTGCTAGGTAACCAAGAGGTTAAAGCAAGACTACCCTAATTAAATGGCTCCCTTATTTAAACTGATTTCAGAGAGACTGTATGAAAATGTAGACCAGTGGTGACTTAAGACCCATCTACAGTATTCCTTGATGTGCATTTTGCAGCTAAACTCACCTGAACGCTGAAATTGGGATATTTGCTGTTTAATTAGAGTAGGACTGTGTTGCTCTTAAATTAAATTTAAACAATGTAATCTGGATAATGACCTTTTAGTAGAAATGCAGGTAGTACAGAAAATTTTCAGACAAGCATACTTCAGTCATGCTGCACTTTTTTAAGCTCTGTCCTACCCTTCTAGAACACCTCATCACAACACTTCAAGGTCATCAACTGGGTGAGATGAAGAAATACAGTCCCTCAGTATTTTAAAGAAAGACATTCTTGCCAAATGAGCTGGAAACACAACAAACCCTCCATCATCTCTTTCTTTTGCAACGAGCAGAGTCATTTCAATGATCCATCACCTGTGCCCCGGTCTAAAAGAGCACTGCTCCACTCTTCTCTGGATTGCTGATGTTTCATGTGCAAAGCTGTATTTATGGACTGCAACACATTTTCAAACACACATAGTATAAAGGAATATACACCTGATATACTCCCCAACTAAGATGCTGCAGAGAAATCAAGCAACTGCAGACAGAAACACTTTCTGGATACCAAACATGCTCTCTTTTCATGGCATCAATTTGCCCAGTCATTAACCCCAAAAATCACTAAACATTTTGAGGATTTGATGGGTATGGCAGCAGAAAGTATTTGAACATCATGTGAACAGCTTCAGTAAGTTTCCCACCCTTATTTCCAGGGCATTACTGAAATCTGGTATCTTTCTATGACACGGCACACTCACCATGATGAATTATTCCATTTTCCAATAGTGCCTGTCCCAGGTTGACCCCTTCCTCTGGTTTGCTTATCTCTCCAATCTCAGTGAGCCAGGATACAAACTCGCTGCAAAGGGGAGCAGAACACACACAGTTAGCTCCAAGCTGCAGCAGGCACTTGCCTCTGCGAGTCATCAGCCAACCACAGAAGACTCTCCTTGAAGCAGGTGTGAAAACTGTTGTAAGCAATGGCACCTCTACCCAGTGGCTTAATTTCCTACATTCCTGGAGGAAATGCTCTGCAGAAGATTTAGCCTCTTCCCATCATTGCCCTAAGCTCACTGACAGTGTGCACACAAAAGGAAAGACCACACGGCTGTATCCATAAGGATGATGCAAATCCTTATCCTATAGAGCAATCCAGACATCCATGGGCGAAAATACTAGCAAGCAAGATTAACTGAGGACCCTAAACCAAGTTCAACAGTAGGGTATCCTCCCTTTCCAGCTACTTATTCCCAAGTTACCTATCCAAGTAGTGTTCATGATTTGACTTACTTACACATGCTTATCTTCCTTCACTGGGTCTGATTTCTGTCCCGAGCTCCACAGTCTAATTGGATTGGCTTTAATGCAATCACATTAGGAATTAGAACAAAAGACTCAACCTACTGAATTCAAGCAGTACAGAGCAGTAACAGATAGCATGAGTCCCACTGACATGCTAATTTAAGGTCATTTTCTGGAGGTGGTGCCTGGCAGATTACATACAGCATGCTTCTAATTTATACACAGAAGATGCTAAGTCTCATCAGCTGCTCATGCAGCACAAAACAAAACCTCTCTGTTGAGGGGCAGAGCTGCACACATAGGCAGAATAAAAGCAAAAAAACTGATAGATATGTAGGATGTTCATTGGAAAGGAAGTGCAAAAAAGCAGCCACAGCAATCCAGCTCTGTCAGAGCCCCAGAGGACTGAGCTGTTTGCCAGGGTAATTAGCAATTATGCTAGAAATGTGTTACAGTCATGGAGACGAACAAAAGGAATATATGAAAGTAGAGCAACTTATGGGAAATGTGAGTTCAGTAAAACACTTGGGTGATTGCCAATGTGCAGAAGGTTGCTGCTTAACAAAGCCAGTATCCATGTCTCCACCTGTGGGCTTTAACTGAAGTATTTTTAATCTCTTTGTATTTATCAGCACTGACTGCTCTAAGCTATAGGAATTATTTGCATTTTGCCTTTAGAATAACAAAACAACTTCAGGACTCAAAACTTTGGTTTGCTGAGGGGCTACTCTGTAGCTGTCATAGTATAGAAAAAGCAGCAGAATCTATTCAACTATGCCAGGAGATTCCCATGGAAACCAGTAGAGTTTTGTGAAGTCCCTAAAGCCAGATTAGTGGCACTGGTCAGGTTGCACCTTGAGTGCTGTGTCCAGCTCTGGCCCCTCAGTTTGGGAAGGACGTTGAGATGCTCGAGTGCATCCAGAGGAGGCAACAAGGCTGGAGAGGGGTTGGAAACACGAGCCCTGTGAGGAACCACTGAGGGAGCTGGGGGTATTCAGCCTGTGTGTGTGAAGAAGAAAAACCAACTACTGCTCCAATATCAAGAATTTTTTTTTTTTTTTGGCTGAAGTATCACCAACCTATGCTACCAGCCTGCCTTCTGCTATGCAGAAAGACACTTCCACCCCTGTGCACTGGCAATGCTGCTGCAAACTGCTGTTACAGAGACCAGAGAGGGAAGGGAAATGAATGCATAACTGCCTCAGAACTTTTCTTCTTCCCACAGCTGATCGCATCAGTCATCAACAGCTGAGGCAGAAAAGTCTTCTTAGGTCAGCTGCTGAGTGCTGTGCCCCACAGGACACGTCCCTACAGCAACCCCACTGCTGCCATTGCCAATCACTGACCCAAGACGCCCACAGAGTTTCTTCTGCTGCCTCATATGTCATCCTTCACAATTAGTTTGTCATTATTTTGTAATATCTAGCTGAATCAAAGAGGTTTTTTCCAGCCAATGAAGTCCTATACTTCTAACAAACATATCAGGTCACATGGATGCACAAAATTTCATTGGTGCCTGTTACACTGACAAACAGAAAACTTCTAAATACAATCCTGAGGCTTGGACAGTTCTGCTGGATTTAAGTATTGCCTGGAAAGCATTTGCTTGTATCCCAAAGAGAGTCCAGGTTAGGCCACCAACAGCCTGGAGCTTGTGGGAGTTTAAGATAGTTTTCTTACTCCTTTTGATGATCTGAAGCAGCTGTTATGACTTACTGTAGAACAGAGTGAGCTGTCACACTATTCAGCCTGTGTATGGTGTGAAACAAAAATCAATGATTATTTTTTAATAAATCACTACTGTAATGGGGCTTATGGTCTTTCTAATTAAGCTGCATCAAAGCACATCTGATCTGTGTCACAATGCCATCCCCAGAAACTCTAGAGTCCATTAACTGGCGTGAAAAGACCTTTTCAATTCAAATACCACTTACTTGCCAAGAAAGCACTTGGGAACAGTACTTAATTTTCTTCTCCTATCTTTGATAAGGTTCACTTTCTTGCTCATCATCATTTGGTACAGCTTCTCTCCTTTCTCTGCAATCATGACATATGCATCCCTCTCCATTCCCAGTTTCAAACCTGGAATATAAAGCAGAAATTCCTTCAGATCTTTAACACCCAACAAAATGTTTCCTTGAAGTCAAAAGCTGAGGAAACACAAAAATTGATTGACTTATTTTCCATTTAAAGGGGAAATTAGGTAATTTTTTTATCTACTACAAAACTGTCATTGGTAAGTTTAGCACCACCAAGATGCAGTTTTTCTTCCACATTTTAAATAGCAGCTTTAAACTTGTGGTTATATCATACCACACAAAACAGAATGGTTACAGAACATGAAGAAAGTCCAAAGCAAGATGAGCATGGGTCAGGGCAATCCCCAGCACAAATGCAGGCAGGCAGAATGGACTGAGAGCAGCCCTGGAGGGAAACACTTCTGGGTACAGGTGGATGAAAAGCTGGAGAGACTCAGCCACATGCACTGCCACACAGAGACCCCCTGTGGGCTGGCTGATGCCCCAGCGTGGGCAGCAGAGGCGGGGGGGATTCCGCCCCTCTGCTCTGCTCTTGTGGGAACCCATCTAGAGTGCTGTGTTCAGTCTGAGCCCCCAACACAAGAAGGATCTGGAGCTGCAGGAGAAGTCCAGAGGAGGCCCCAGAGCTGCTCCCAGGGCTGGAGCCCCTCTGCTCTGGGGCCAGGCTCACCTCGAGAAGGGAAGGTTCCAGAGAGACCTCAGAGCCCCTTCCAGGGCTTAAAGGGGCTCCAGGAGAGCTGGAGACAGACTGGGGACAAGGAATGGAGAGACAGGAAACAGGGAATGGTTTCCCACTGCCTGAGGGCAGGGATGGGTGGGATATTGGGCAGGAATTCCCTGGGAGGGTGGGTGGACGCTGGCACAGGGTGCCCAATGAAGCTATGGCTGCCCCAGCCCTGAAAGTGTCCAAGGCCAGGTTGGATGGGGCTTGGAGCAACCCTGGATAGCAGAAGGTGTCCCCATCCATGGCCTTAAATGGCCTTTAGGGTTGCTTCCAGCCCAAACCGCTCAATGATTCTCTGATTCTCAACCTTCTGAAACTGATTTCCTGTGGTAATTTCACTTGTGAACCTGAAAATAACTTCAAGCATAAGACTTGTTAAAGGCATTTAAATGCTTGGAAGAGCAGGACACTTTCTGAATGTTCTATTATTTGAAGCCAAAAATACAAAACTTACAAAATCAATTTCACATTCGTGAATAAATCAAAACTGGGCAGGCACATTATTTTCTCATCCTTTATTAAATAGCCTATTTACTAATACTGTAAGCTAAAAATAGTGTTTGACAATCATATTATCCAGTAAATGAAAGAAATACTGCATGATTTACAGAATGACTGAGAAGTGAATATAAAGAACATTTCATATTCACTTTATACAAATTCTCAAGTACATATTTCAGGCTAACTTGAAAATTGCTACAGGCAGAGGAATGGTCTCTGAAAACAGCAGGTGTCTCTGTTATAACTATCCTCATAGCTGGCATTTTCTGGCCCTGTTCTCTTTAGATTTGCAAATTGCTTTAGGAGGACAGTATTCACAAAAGCTGTTTTGGTGCTGTAAGTGCTTTATGTCTTTTAGCCTGAATACATCATTTTCTGGATATGTTACTCTAGAACTTGCACATCTGGGCAACTCTGCAGTACAAAAGAGACATAGATTTTAGACACCTCCAAGACTAGCTTGAGAACAGGCAGCCTGAAGTGGTCCTGTACTTCCATGCCTAATTTTAGCAGAGATCAAAATAAGGCAGAATTTAAGTGATCAGTGTAAAGCCAGAGAAAAGGAGAACTGTGCATTTTTTGGGAAGAGAAGTTCATCCTAACTGCTTTATGGTAAGATACTGCAATGAATCAAGAACCTCCTGAGACCTCAGAGCTGTTTCCTAGCTTTTGGAAAACATTAAGGACAGATTTTAATTTTCTCCGTGGAGGAAAATGTACAACCTTTTCTCTTTCTCTCAAATACATGTATGTGCATATACATTTGTCCTACAAGTTCAATGATCTTGTAGGACAAAACAGTGCAGTACAAAACACATCATCCACTTACTCTCTCTCTGCTCCCTTTCCTTGATTATAGCATCCAGCCACTTCTGTTTATCCTCAGCAGTCTTGGCCATACAGACAAACCACTTGTTTTTGGCTGTGTTGTGAATCTTCCAGCCATTTGTCACCGTGTAGCCGTTGCTGTGGTAATCTGCTGCAAAAGACCCAAGAACAAAGCACACGGTGAGCAGGAAGCCTGTTCCTTTAACCAAACCAGTGTGGGACACTCTCAGTACAATCATGTTCTTTGAAGACCTCGATTCCTGAGGTGTTCCTTACCAACTGCCCATGGAACCAGCTGTACTTACCACTCTGGAAGTACAAGTATCAACAGACTGTTCAAACTGCCTGAATGCTTCAGTCCTAAGAGTGACACTTGCTGATTCCACCTCAGAAGAAGAACTAAAGTCTTTTAAATACAAGGCCATCAGTGGAAGAGACTATGATGTTTGTTCAAGGTATTGAATTTTCGGGGGACACGCTATCTTCCTGCACTGTAAGGATTTCTGTCCCTACGACATGGAAACCCTTTACGTGTCAACTGTTTAAAGGACATAATACTAATTCCTGGCTTATTACAATAGGGGCAGTGCTGGTGTAACCTTTATGAATAGAATCAGAATTCCACTTGGTATTCCTGGCTGTGTCAGGATACAAGAATCATAACAGAACTGCCATTCCTGTATTTTGCTCAGGGTCACATTCCATACTACTAATTTGGATACTAAGACTAGTATTTAGTAGCATTCTAAATGAGAGGAAGATCCAAAAATTCTGTTGTTTTAGCTGTAGTGGCTTAAGATGTAAAAAAAAAAAAAAAGGATAGAAAGAAGACAAAAGTAACCTTTATTAAATTAACTTGGATTAGGACCAAAAATAGACAAGCTTCTGGGAATACTCTTAATAAGGTCATTTCAGAAGGAAGGACTAGTACCTGAAAGCATTTCCAGTCTTTCAACCACATAAGTTGCTCCAATAATGAAGGTGCAACAAGTTTCATAAATTGCTTCAGATTTCACTAAAGGAGACAGACAAGTACTTCTGCACCACCTTCCAACACAAGACCTGAACTTGCTGTGTTTTTAAAAGACAATATTTAGTCACTTACCTGTTCCATCTTCCACATTCTCTACTTCCATGACTTCTGTATTTATTCGGCCCCTGAAGATATAAAGGGACCCATTGATTGACTTTGTCCTTCTAGATGCCTTTTTCCCAGTAACTCTGCAATTATAATGAAGACTGTTACAACACATAAGCAAATGGTCTGACATATATCAATAGCTTAATCTGAGATATGACTATTAAAGGACGATTCCAATATAGTGCCTGGTGGTATTTGATCACACCTCTGATGTTTAATAATTGGAATACTAATTCAGATTTCCAAGACAGGTGTGTACCAGTGTTAGTATAGCAATAACAAGCTTGTTTTGCCAGATTATGTGAAGATGCGGGTGGCTTCAAGATTTACATTCTTGACGACTGACTGAAATAATGTCCATGAACAGCACATGGCCTCGGGATGACAACTGCAGCACCACCCGACATTACGTTTGACTCCTCTGTTTGCCTAAAGCTGTGATCATTTTGTGGTATGCACCAAATTTCAGATATGAAATGAACTACATAAAGAGGCCAGTGTCAGAGGCCTGCCACATGTGTTACATGTTGTAGGAAAAATTCTGCTGGGGCAATTTTGCACCCAAGTCTACATCCTTATCCATAAGTTTTATAGTGTCTCTGTTGAATGCAGGAAAGCACTTTTCGTTACTAGTTATGTTCTGATTTTTATGGCTAAAATGGGTTTAAAACTATCCAAGTGACACCTGTTGTGCTTTATTATCCAAGAATAACCTTGCTATGCAAGCCAAAACACAACTGGTCAAATGGTCATTAAGAGGCGGCAGGTGTCCAAATTCCAGTCAGTGACGGTTCTGCTGCGGCAATTTGCCAGTACCTCGTACATAAGATTCAAAAATTATTGCAGTAAAAATCAGCTGGGGAAAAAATTTCTTGTCAGAGTGAAGTACCATAATAAACTCAGGTGAGATGAGAATCAACCAATTTTTTTCTGAACATTTTCTTTCTTTTACAACTACCTTTAGTAACAAATAGACATTTGGTGATGACCACATATTTACATCCAATCAGACTGACAGGGAATGTGATCTTTCCTAAAGACAACTCCTCAAGTCAAAAGAAAACCTGTTCTGGCAGCCCTAGGGAAACCCTTTAACTGTTCAGCCTATTTCCCTACATGAAACATATTGCTCCTGACATCAGGATTCAATCCTGCTAAAACCAAAAAACAATACTCAGCTCTGAAAATCTATGTCATCATTTTGACAGACTTCCCTACACTTCTGCAAAAGGAGCTATTGCAGAGCTAAAATCACAGATCTACTTTTGATTCTAAACACATCTTACACTGGTGTGACAATCCTACTCCTAATTTATGTTACTGTGAAAAAATTTGATGTCCAGATTGGAATGCTGCATTGTTGACTACTTATCAAAGACTGAGTCCTGAATTCTGACTGCATTTATAAATCAATTACTCCACTGATTTCTGCAAGTTAGCATAACATAATGAGATGAAAACTAAGTAATTTAATCTCAAATTAGGAACAGACAGAGACAGTTTCTTAATGGGGTTTCAGTTTTTTTAAGGTGTGTCCCACAAACATGTCAGTTTGAGAGCAGCTGGCCAAATGGACACACCAACACAAAGGAAAAGACATTGATTTCCATTCCAGACTAATTATAAATCGCAGCGAGACAGCAGAAATATCCAAAATTTAAGTAGCTTAGTGATCAAAATATCTGTTGTACATTAGGCAACTCCCAGAAGACTTAATGAAATATTATACTTTTTAGTGGAAATCAGATCCTCAACATCCCATTAGTTTGAGTTACATTGTCAGACAAAGGTAAACAATACCAATCCCTTGAGAAATCCAAGTGTTAAAGCAGGCTCCTCCAAAATCAAGCCAAACTACAGAGGAGCTTGGTAATGTCTCCTGTATAAAAAGAAAGTTCTGCTTAAAGGGCACTAGAACATTTTGTTTTTAAAATCTTAAGTGTTCCAGGAAAACTGTCTGGGCAGCGCTGGAGTTAGGCTAAGCTCAACTACAAACAGGCTAGAAAAACAGTTTCTAAGAGCTCTGAAGGAGCAGAAGATTAGTATCAAATTAACTGGGGTTTTTTTAAGGAATAGTTTCTGTTAAAAAACATACAAATTTCTGAACTCTGTTTCATACAGAATTTTTGACTTTGTAAATCTGGTAAAGGGTCCAAGTGAACTGTTTCCTCTCCTTATGTCATTCCAGAGTTAAAATGCTTCAGGTAGATAACATTTTAAGTCTTTTAGATTTAACGGTATAATTTTTTTTTAATTTAAACATCTATATCTCATTTTGAATGCAGGTGTCACCTAATAATTTTTATTTCATTGTATAAATTCAGCATTATGCACACAAAAAAGTCTGAACATTACTGAAATTAGCTTTCACAGCTTAATGTTTCCAAAAATTCCACCGTTTCCCTGAGGGGAAAAAAAAAAAAAAAAAGAAAGGATAAAACCACCCAAATTTTGAGAAATGCAAATTTTCTTTGGAGAGAATACTGATTTTACAGAATTTCTGATTGAGTTGGCCGTTCTATTTGGCCATCACCAGTAAGGAAGTATAACTTGAAGCAGGGGGATTGTATTACAGGGAAGGGATGTAGAGGAGAAGGGAGTGTAAAAATGCATTGTAAATTCAGAACAGACCAAGACATGAGAATGAGACTGAGGTTGTGAAGGTGAGAAGCTCAGGAACTGAAATACCATATAATTGCCGCAGAAGTGGCCTTCCACTCTGCCAATGCTATTTTCATTACAAGCAGCAGATGTTACTAATACTTCAGGTTTATCAGGTGGGATGATGCAAAAAAATATACCAGGATAAGAAAGGAAGACAACAAACAGAGCACATGGGCTGTAAATGCTGACAGCAACAGCCAAATGTTCATCTCTTTCTCACTCCCCTGGGCCCTGCACCTATTTTATGTTTGCTTAGTCTTCCACTTTCCCCTGTCTTGGCTTTTTATCATTTTTCACATCACCCTCTTATGCTTAGCATAACTTCGCAATTTAAATTGGCACCTTCACATAATTCCTGAAGACGCAGCTGCCCTCGGAAGCTTTTTGTCTGTAAGAACTCACCCTGAGCTTTAGCTGCACTGTTTTAACTCCTCTTTGGACTGCACACTTCTCAGAGGGGCACTCCGATACTGCCTGGAAATTTATCCTACCACATAGTGACTTCTCTCCCCTATTGCCTAAGTAATAGAAATAGTCAAGAACAGAGGAAATTTCTGCCTGTGACTCAGCCCTACAGAGCAACAGAGAATACAGTGAATGATCAGTAATTGATCACAGCTTCCACCTACAAATCTTCTGAATGGTAAAACTGAAAATACAGAGGGACTCACCTGGATTTCCTCTTGCAATAGACTAGGAGATTATCAAATAGAAAGAACATTCTCTCCTGGATGTTTCCTGCTGAGATTTTTAACAAAGTCCCTTGCAGCAAGAGCTGTGTGCAAATATCTGTCAGATTTGACCCCTGAAACACAAAAAAGAGAAATTAACTTTCCTTTATGAGTGCACAATGAAGGTCTTTTACTAACAAGCCCTTATTTTATCTGCCATTAAACTGTGAAATAACTGATGCACTCATAAGGATTTCACCCAGATCTATTTGCCTTTCCAGTGAGATTTGCCCATTAGAAATGTCAACTCCATTCTAGCTCTAACACCTTCCTTTCTTTCATAATCTGCTTGTTCTGCTACAATTTAGCACCAGCCTGCACACACAAAATACACATTAAATTCTAAATTCCTCTGAGTGATGCTGCCCACACCTTCAAGAGTGTTTACATGTCACAAAAGAAACCGAAATAAATCCCTGTACACAACATGAGTCGTTAAACTGCGCAGTTAATAGCCTCCAGGGAGCTTGCTGGTCCAGCATCCTACCTCCCATCCTTCAATGTGGGACTGCAACTGTTCAAGGGCTTCCAGTTTCTCCATCTGTCTCTTGGTCTCATTGATATTTGTACAGACTGTCTTCATTGCCTGCAGTGCATTCTGGACAGCTGGATGATCAGGATGCTTAGAGGGAGTCCTCTTAGCTAATTCCTATTAAAAAAAAGAGAAAACATGGAAACTGAGAAGTGGTTCATGCAAAGGTATGAGCATTAGCAAGCAACCCTGCAGGAAAATGCCAGAAACATTGCAAAACTAAAGAGAATTTGGGGGCATTTTACTGCAGATGCTATTCTCTATTCTTCATGTGGACAGGGTTAATATGAGTGCTCTTAAATAAATGAGGCAATTGCTTGTTAAATATGCTACATTAAGAGAGCTCAAGACAAGTCTGTTTTGCTGTGTCAGATGTGTTTACTTTGTATGTTTAGAAGGCTGAGGCATGTGTCCTGACATCAAGACAAACAACACCTCTGCTCTGAAGGAGTCCGTAAGAGTTTCTGCTTCACTTGTGTCAAAGCACAACAGCCCAGTTAAGTCCTGTCCACTGAAAAACAGCAGAGGCAAAACTCAGAACCTGACAATATTAATGAGTTTGGCAAAAGGGGCAACTGTCAATTCACAATTAATCCTTTTTTTAGATCAATAGTATTTCATAGTCAGCCACAATTGAATAAGAATACCTTAAAGAAATCTGAAATATGGCTGGTAATTTAACCTTGATACATAATATGGTGTTTAAGACTGAAATACTTAACTTTCTCACTATCTTCCTCCCCAGTATGTTATGTGGTTGTTTAAAAGTCCTGTGCTGCTGAATTGCATCATTTTGCAAGAGACACAAGAATGAATTTGGATACAGCCAGAGAGTCTGCCCAGTACTGTGATCTGAATGGGGCTAGACTGCTTCCACCCATCTGTGATTTACAGAGTAACAGATGCACAGGATAAGGAGGCTTGCTGCTACAAATGTCAGTTGATATCAAAATGAAATTCCCCGCGGAAGTCTTTACTTTTGCTGAAAGTGACACCAAGAAAAGTAAATGTTCAAAAAGCAAAGGCAGGAGACAGGTGTTATGCTTTGGTGACTCTAGCCTCTGTGATTGCTACACAGATTACTCTCACTAAAAACCAGTGAAGTTCTGCAGCTCCAGTGTCACCCATACTGCACTGGGAACAGGTATGTACACACTAGCACTGTCTAAACAACCCATTCAGAAATATCCCCAAAACACAGAGAAAGACCTCTTCAGTTACAGCACGCCCTGCTGCAACAAACAGCACCTTCCCCATGGCAGTCACACGCTGGGAGCAGGAGAGGAGGAGGCTGGGAGCAGCAGGGAGGGTCTGGCTGGGACTGGCACTGCCCCTCCACAGCCCTGTCTGAAGCCATCCAAGGCAAAGCTGTGCTACCCTGACACTGCCATTTCTCAAAAGAGCAGAGCTCAGCACTTTTGAAACACAGGGCGAGAGCTCTGGGTATTTATTTCTTTTAGTGACACATTTATGATGTGTAAACTCTAAAAGCACTTGACAACATTTTGAAAGGCAGCTGAAAGACAGCCCTTACCCAGATGTCAATACCTGGGTAAGCCTTGTCCTCCACAAAGCCCACAGACACTGCTGTCTGGAATTGCTATCTCCTGTACTGCAACTTGTGTGCTAATAGGGTCAGGAAACAAGGCTGCTACCAGTTGTAGAGAACTACTTCTTGCCAAGAGTTTCTTAAAATAATTCATAAAAGACACTTTTCTTTCTTTTTTTTTTTTTAAGAAGTCTTTGACATCCTTCCCATGTCCTCGCTCACCGCACAATATTGACTGTGTACTTCAAACTGACAGCAAATACACTTCACAGCTGAAAGTTACATATTCCTTTATTTCAGAAATTCCTTCCTCCTACCTTTATTCCGCTGAGGACACTCAGACATGGCCTAACGTGGACTTTGCTGACACTGTGCACTGACTGGTGCAGATCCCTGCTGCCCAGCTGCCCTGCTCGGTGCCACAGCTCCCGGCATGCCCCACCGTGGCTTCAGAGCTGTGGCCCTACAGCTTCACAGAGATAACAAAAGACAACATACTCCTTTGTTTATCAGTTCAAAAAGTTAAGTTAATCAACAGTTCAGCTCCAAATGTGCTTGAAAAAGGAGAAAAAAAAGGCAAAAAAACCCAAACCACCTTTCTGTAAACATGTATGTTCCTGGGAGTTTTATACTTGTATTTTACAGTTTGTAATATCTGCCTGTACTAACCAGAAAATAAATGATACATCAGACTTCCTCTGTGTACCTGCAAATCACAATAGTTGTTTTATTCTGCATTTTGTTAAAACTTGTAATTTATGTCAATGTCTCTGCAGGGTAAACACTCCACAAGCGATAGTGAATCAGATAAAATAGATTAGCTTCAATGTGCCACTGAACCTACAACATATGCTAATTTAAAATGCAATAAAAACATGTTTCTGGTTTTATAAATATCAGCAGTTATTTGTGATTATATATATGTGTGGAAGACAAAAACATGATTTATAAATTGGCAGTGCTTCTTAGAGCTCTTTAGGGAATAGACAATTTTTAGTATTATGCTACATAGAGTTGGATTTCAACCACACAATGTCATGAATCTAAGAGCAACACAACTTTTCTTGGAGGTGGGAAGGGGGAGAGAAAAAGCCAATCCTCCAAAGATAAATGTATTCAATTACAGCCAAATAGAAGGTTCTGTTTCTTGAACAGCTACAAGAGGAATGGAGAGATGAGGGAGGCAATAAGGTAAGCTTCCTTCATCCTGTTCTGTATTCACACCAGTGGCTTCACATCTTTCCTTTCCCAAGTGCAGGCAGTGATTGATGAAGGCCTGTGTGTGCCTCACTGCTAAGCTTTCCTTTCCAGGGGATTCTCACTCTGGTGACTCCTTCCTGCACACAGATTTTTCTGCCCCTCCCAGGGCCAGAAAAACTCTTCTCCGCAGGAAGCAATACATAATTACTCCCCTAATCGCCCATGGACTTGTACACCCTCAGATGTTTTTAAAGGATCAGAGGTGGAATGTGCATTTCTGGCTGGAGTCTGAGCAAATCATCAACAGACCAGACTTCAGGCAAGGTCCAAGCCCTTCGGGCTCTGGGCTCTCAGGAGCAGCGGGGTGTGGCTGTCATGTGCTGCACATTCCTCCTGTGCCAGAGGAAGGACACACAAGTGACTGTGCCTAATCCCCACACCATGGTGTGATTAACTCATGATTACCACTGCCCCAGGGTTTGCTTCTTGCTGACAGAAATGCTCTTTATTAAGGGGAAAATACTATTTTTGTTCAGAGAGTGGTTTGCACAACAGCTGCTTCTACTCTTAAGCAGCAGAGTTGAGATTAGTTAATAGAGTCCCACAATTAGCAGAGCTGCCTTCACCCAAAGCCCCATGCTGGAAGCATCTGCTCAGCAAGTTCTCCAGCCACCCACTTGTGCTGGGTGTCTCTTTATCTCTGCTACCTTCCTTCTTCCCAAAAACGAATGCCCATCACAGCCAACAGTTTCATTTTGCTTGAGCCTAGTCCAAGCCCCTTTCTCAGTTATAAGGAACTAATTTACTGACTCACAAATTCTACACTAATTTTTTTGTATGTTGTCTGAAGCAGACAAGAACTGCATTGGGGCAAAAATACTATTTCTCTATTTGTGCAGAGATTACAAAATGCCATAGCTAAGTTTGAGTCCCATTCTTCAAATCACACCAAAGGCTTGCAAATTAGACAGAGAAAAAGCAACAAAAATTATAAAACTCAACCCCCCCAACCCCGACCAAAAAAAACCCAATAAACCTCACCCAAAAAAAACCATCCCACCCTCTCCCCCTTCCTCCCAGAGAAAATCCCCAAACTGAAAAACCCATCCAAAACCTGTCAGGCACTTCAAAACTGCAATGTTTGTGTCACAAAAACTGGGAAACTATAAATAAAATTGAAACGTATTGGCCACCATCATTTGAATCATTGTTCTGTCTCCATCATTTGTTAGTTAAAGAAACCCAAGCAGCTCCATCAGAGCACGAGAAAACATAAGGTCATCCTGTTGCAGGATGCCATATTTCATTGGAAATTACTGCAACGCTTACAGTGGATCAGCACTTGGAGATATTCTAGTGCATTATTCCTAATTAAGTAACTCAAATCAACTCCATGCCAGATTCTATTGCTCTGAAGAAGAACACACACACATATGTTATTAATAAAAAGTATTTAAAATATGTGCCTTACCTTACTACTTCAGTTTACTTTCAAACACAAACAAATCTGAATTACCTTGTGCATACTAGCTTTATCAAACTCACCTACTTGGCTGCACTAAATACTTACATTAGACAAGTTCATATCAAAGTTACCAGATAATCTAGATGTTCACAAACTCTTGCTGAAAACAAAGTAAAAGAGGAAAGTAGGCTAGCTTTGGTCTACGACTTTTCTCATCAACTGGAATACAATAGTATCTGTTTGCCCTGGGAATTAGATAAAGTAAGATCCAGTCCCCATGAATACAAAAGAGCTATTTCAGGAGCTGTAACTGAAGTTCAGTAGCAAAGGGAGAACAAATACTTAATTTGAAGGTTGTGCTATTTTTAAATCTATCACTTTTTTTCCTTGCTTGGAGAGCTCCATTTTCCTGGTCAGCACAAACAGAATCTGGCTGTGTTTTCCCTTAAGTTTTCTCATGTCTGAGACATTTGTGTATGGTCTGGTAATTTCATGCTAGCAACTATCAAGTCTTGAATGGGACATAACTTATTCGCTATGAATTCACCACCTCTGAGAATCAGAATCAACCACACTTTATAACGGTCACTGATATTTTCTGAGCTCCTAGTGTTATGGTATTATTTCACTAACTGAGGCAGATTTGTTGCCTACTGAAAACCTAATTCCTATTTGCTTTTTCTTAAAACTTTTATTTCCTGTACAGGAAGTTTCAACTACTGTGTGATCTTTATCAGCCTGTATACAAGAAGAAATCCATAGCAAAATGGAATGCAGCCCCACAAGATGCCCAGTCATGGCCCTCCCTGCAAGGTTATTTGTTCAACAGGTACACGTGGATCTGGGTCAGCTGCCCCAGAGCCAAGGGTAGGCACAGGGAAGCAAATTCATCTTACCCCACTGTGTCTAGAAAGCAAGAAACTCTGTTTCAGTCTTCATCTTGGTGGTACTGGCTTTGGTTTTCAAAGAAAGGACGTTTGGTCACCAGGAGTTTTGACATACATTCATCACAGAACTCCTACTTTCTTCCAGAACTCATAAAGAGACCTTTCTTTCAAAATATGAGGGAAAGTATTTGTATTTTTTTTTAATTACTTTTCTTTTAGTAAACACAGTGTGGCCCTAGCTGAGGAAGAGACTGACATCATGGAAGATAGATGGCTGTTAGCAACAGAGTATCTACCAGGCCACCGGGGGATGCAAGCTCTCTCAGAAACTGCTTTCTCCTTTTCCCTCTTCTTGTCCCCATCAGGCAGATGACCTAGCCCTCACCAGGAAGGATGAGAGGCAAGTCAGCTCTTTTCAGGTCCTTTATGCTTTATCTTCTAAGCTAAGAATATCAGCAAGGGGGCCAATTAGTGCCACATACCATAGTCGTTTCTGGATTGACACCCCTGCATTGGGAAGTCATCGGAGACAACCAAAGCTGCCAAACAGCTGTCAGAAGATACAGGATTTTGATCATTACTGACCTACTCACCATCCAACTAGAGATCTTGTAATGAAAAACATATCCCTTTAATAGTCCCCAGAGCCATCCAGTCCCTCAGAACACAAGCACAATTCTAGCTGAACACAGTTTTACAGGAAGTGGCTGAAACAGCCTGCACAAGCCTTAATAAACATCTGAAGAGCAGTGAAGTCAAAAGGCTTTGGTTAGTCAGTAAGTCACCCAGTCTGCTCTACCCAGACCACAACAGGATTCAGCAGCCTGCCAGCATCAGGAGGCTTTTTGCCTGTACCCATAAAAAGCCATTTTCTTCAGAGAAGATCCAACTTTCAGAAGTGCAAATCAGGAAAGCAATAGTGGCAACAAAAGTCAGGGCTAAAAATATGCAGAATCACTCCAAGAATAAAACAATCATCTGGAGAAATACTTCTTCAGGCTTACCTTGAGCAGAAGAGGATATTTGCAAATTCTCTGAATTGGAGTCAGCAGATAACCCTCTAGTGGAATGTCTGTTGTCTTTCTGCCTCCCAAGAGCATGCAACCCTATAATCAAAAAAATAAATAAAAGTTACCTCAGACACAAAGCTTTCACATTTTTTTTGACACAATTTTGTATTTCTAAAATATGCCTTATGTTGCGAAAGCGCTGTACCACACCTAAGGTACAGGAAATGGCATTTCATTCACCATACAGCCATCAAGTTTGACATACAGCCATCAAGCCTGCAAAGTTCTGCAGGCATCAGCAAAAGAAAATTTGCTGTGGATAACAATGGCTGTGCAGAATGGTATCTTCTCAGAGAAATATTATGTAGCTGGTGACTCAAAAACTATCCTAACAATACAATGGCAAATGGCAAACCTAGATGGACCATTACCTAAAATAATCCAATTTACCCTCACAACAGATATGACCCATTGTCTTTGTTCACTATGTAAATTTGTATACTGTAGGTCCAGAAAACTCCTGAAGGTTAAAATAAAGCCTGCTAACTTGTAATCATGTAATTAACTTTAGTCCAATTCTTATGTCTGAACTGAACTGGAATTGAAACAAATTAGTCATCTGCATAACATTCACCAATTCTCTGGCAAAACATTATGCCTGAGCACAGCTGGACAAACAGCCTGGGCACACTGGCTGGCTAACCAGCACACATGGAACTTCTCCACAGATTATGGAAATTAATTTCTCAGGATTCATATAGAAAGGGAGTTTAAGAACAGGGGATGACACCAGGAAAAAAACAACCCTTATAGTCCTTGATCTCCTCAGTTTGTAACAATAACCTGTAATCTTTGTGACAAATCAATACTGGCCTACTGTGAGCTTTTTACACATTTCCTGATGATTCTACTATTGCTGCCAAGAGACAGGTAGGAGCTTCAGGTGGACTTCAAGTCTATTTCAGATTAACTATGTCCTGATTCCTATGACCAACCATGAATACGGACTTTGCTCCAAAAGTCAATCCAGTTGCAAATCTGTCCTGTCCACATAGAAGTAGAACTCTAAATGCAGTTCAGCCAAGAAGTGCCTGCTTTGGGGCATCACCAGTAGTGCTTTCCCCTATGAAATACGTGCTGTGGCTCAGACACACTCTGAAATTTACTGAGCTTTTTGGTTGTAGCTCTTCAATTCTTCTCTTCAAGGAATGTTCACAGACATCATACATTAAATCTCCTTAGTCCTAACTAAGGTATTTTTATAGACAATTGTCTGTACAATAACCTGTCCCCAGGCTATTCTAGATCTGTGGCATTGGCTACCCAGCTCACAATGTTCCCTGCCCAAATTCCAATTCTCAAGTGATTCAGCCATTGCCATCTCTTCTTTCAGCCCTCTCTCTAGCTCTGGGCTCAAAACTGCCCTTTAACACTTACTGACTTTTCAAACACATTCTCACATTCTATGTTTCAGCAGCTGTGAGGGGGCAATCAGGCAAAATCTATCCTCACAAGTGAAGCTTTGTACTTTAGTGCTGCCTTCTCCACATAGTAGCATCGTAGCACTGGTTTGGGAGGCAGAGAAGGAAAGGGAGGCCTGGAAGAAACTATAGCACCACAGCTGAACAGATACATCACTGCAGCCCTTCTTCCCATATCTACTGCAATTCTAATAGCCTCTTGGATTCAGGTGCTGCAGCAAGCCACAGCAGACAGTGTGACATCTTTGTTGTCCCTCCTAATCAGTTTGCCAGCTGCTGTCTCTAACACAAACAAAACTTTGTCAATCCAGTGGAAGTGGAGAACATTCTGAAGGTTGGGAAGGACTGGGTTTACATACACCTTCCCTCATCTTTCTCATTGGTTTCCCTCAGCAGAAGCGCCCAAAAAAACCTCATGAACAAGGTAAGGGTCATTTAGTAATTCAAATGGTTTGATAAAGTTCATTAAAACTCAGACATGACAGAGACTCTGCCTACACAACAGCACGACGGTAGGCTCCCTCTGAGGTCTGTATCTTGTGGCTAAAGGAATGCTCTGGCCCTGCTTGTGACTGATGTTTATATGGAAGTTTTCTTTTGCTGTACTACATTGGGAAAGAACATAACTTTCACAGCAATCAAAAAAAAAAAAAAAAAAGAGAAAGAAAAGCAGGTCCTTTACAAGAAAGACAGTCTTTATTTCACTTCATAGAATTTACTAGGAAAAAAGCTGATGTGATGTATTATTCCCTTACCTATATGCCAACCCTGTTACAAATGCCACTCATCCATCATGGTCAAGAAAACAAGACATTGAAAAATCAGTCAGAATTGGGGTGAAAGTAAGGAGGAGAAACAACCAAGAAAGAAAGAAAAGTAAGGAATGCAGTGGTAGAAGGCAGTGCCCACTGACTGTTTCTCCTTCCAGCCCAGCCCCTAAGGCATGTTTGAAGGCTGTATGGCCATAGTCTCTCCTTGGATATGAGTTAGGTTACTTTTGATTTCAGCAGCAATGATGCACTCAAAACAATTCATCCAGACTACAATTCTTGCCCACAACTGGACTCATGGAGAAAAGGGTGTCAGAAGCAGGTCACATTTTTCTCATGAGCCTGCAAATGGTGAGTTGGTCAGAGAACTGAGCAGGGAATCAAATCCAATGGGAACTAGCCTCAGTCTTGTTGCTGACTTATTGCATTACTCCTTTTATCATCTTTGCTTGTTTTTTCTGATGATTTTTCAAAACGAAAATCTTCCTTGTTTCCATTGCTATCACTCCTGCTGGTAGTGCTCAGTTCTGTGCCTCAACTCATCTGTGATTTCAGAACCCCTCCACCCTGAGTGCTCCATACCTGCAATGGGTAATACCTGCAAAATGCCCAACATTCCTGGGATACCAAAGAGTTATTATGAGCACAGGGCAAAGTCAGATCATCCAGTCAAGAGTGCTAGAGAAGGTGCTTACCAGAAGGAATGTTCTCACTGCAGGGATCTTGTTCAATTCCATCAGCAGTCTGAGTGCTTTCTCGTGGTTGCTACAGTACTCCTCGTACACAAAGAATTTGTCTTTCTGCAAGGAAAAACAAAGTAACTTATTGACTCAGACACCACTGGAGAGATTATTTTGCCACAGTCTGCTACCAAATTCTTTATAAAGGGAGGTGGCATTAGCATTGGAGTTTTCAGGAAGTATGTGACACTCGTAATGTGAGTAATGCATATAGGTGCTCACTAATTCCTGACTTACTGTGTTGTAAGTTAACAGAGACTTTTCTGAGCACTGAGACTTTCAGCACTTTTCCTCTTAATGCTTCACTGAGATCATAGGTATTCTTTCCTGAAAGGAGGGATTTTGCTATCTTGGAAATACTTGCATGTGTTGTGTCAGGATATGCCATGAAAGTAGCCAGAAGCAAAACAAAGCCAGGAGCAAGGAGGCTCACCACTCCTGCAGGAGTGGGAAAGCCAGGTGGCTGGGAAGAGCCAAGGCCTGCAAGAAGCTCTGAGACCTGGAGGGGAACTATAACACAAAGCAGTCAGCTGGAAATCCTCTGCCCTCCAAGGGGTGAGAGCCAGGCCCCAGTAGGTTGGCTGGTTTACTTTGTGCCCTGAAACAAGCAGCAGACAAAACCTAACAGATATATATAATAGTTTCTGTAACTAGAAGAATTTCACCAAATACACACCAAATAACCAACATATTACAGATACTAAAGAAGGGAAGGGTAGCTTCACAACTAGACTGAGCTACTAACACTGTGACATGTCACACCCACCAGCACATGCTGGAATGAAATCCCCTGTTAAGAAATGAAGGTCAGCTGGCAGGTCAGGGTCAGCAAGTTCTGCTCTACTGATCTTCAGATTCAAAGACAGTGCAACGCCTTCTATCTAAAATGATCAGAGATGCTGAACCCATTGCAAACACTAGATAACTGGAAACACTGAAGTGATTCACAAAAGAAGCAGGAACAACTATTTCCATGCCCAAGCAGACAAGGCAAGGGGCGAGTTGATCTTCTCAAAGCTGGTAGGAAGGGCTGAACTTTCAGCAGCTATATTCAGAGCTTCCAGTATTGCATTCACCAGAATAAAAGGACTGTATTAGGCTTTAGGCGAAATGAATGATTCAGAAGCTAAAAAACCCATCATTTTTGAGTGCTTCTCTTGATACCACTTTATTTCCTGATTCAGGTTAGCTTCTATGCCATAATGCAGCACCATGTGGAGGCACTGAGACAAGCTAGTTTGCATATAAAAAATAATTTCAAAGCATTAGTGTGGCACTCTGCAGAGTAATATGTGAGGCTTTCCAGAGGGACCATCTCAGAGCACCAAGCCTTGCAGTGTTTGCTGTTGCATTCACAGCAGGATTCTGGTCTGAAAACATTCTATCTGAACCTTTTAATCTCCCCAGAATTTGGAAGGGGTTTTTTTTTGAGTTTTGATTGGAGTCCTGGCACTCTTAGAGCTTCCTGTGTCAGCAGACGGTACTTTCAGCATTTAGCTACTTTTAAGACTGCTTGCAGTGATCCCAGCAAAAAACTACTGCCAGCTGAAGGAGTTTACTAGCAGGAAACCACGGGACTACATGTCCCAGCTGCAGTCACTGGTATTCCTTTTGCTATTGTCACAAGGAAAAGAAATTGCATTTATGTTAGTGTAGGAGAATCTGACATTTTGGTCAGATATACATGTTCAGAGTTCTGTAAAATGCTTCTGGGCTTGGTTTAATTAATTTTTCCTTTCTTGGTACTTCAAAAGCAAGAACTGAAAATCAATAGATGTATGTCCAGACACAAGAACAATGGTACAGAGCAAATAAAACAACAGCCACAAAGGGTATGATGCAAAAAGCTGGAATGCAGATGTTCAGGACTTTTATCCTTCATCAGCAGCTGTTCATGTTGCTACTGGGGTGCAATACTGGGAAGCTGCAGAGAAACAAAAGTTTCTGACCACCAGATGCAGGAAAAGGCAGGCCTGGGTCCACAGCACAATAGAAGAAAAGGCAACAGGATTGTTGCGAACATAAAAACAGGAGAGTTACAGAGTAAAACAGACATAGATGTTTTTCCCACATCTCCACTCACTTCTCCTCAACTCCCTGGATGCACACAAGCACCATGTTTGACACTAAAACCAGCAGCCATTAACACAGAATCATCCGTTACATCAGTGCACACAAAATGTCACTGCTCAGGTTTCTGACTGCAGCTTTGAGTGCCTGGAGTTTGGGAGGCTATATTTAGATGATGACAAAATCCTCTTGCCAAAGCTCAAGACACTACAATAATTATACACACACCAGAGCGCTTTCCTCAAGTCTTTCCCAGCTGTACCCCACGCTGTCGACCCACAAATATGAGAACTATGCTTAAAATTACTCCATGTCTGAAGTGTTTCATTTCCTCTCTGGGTGATACTCAGTCCTAGGCTTTCCCATAGCCTGGTGAGGAAATTATCAGTTACATAATTACAGATGTTAGCCCAGGAATTCTAAACCTGCAGTTGCTCTAGGTTAAAGTGCAATTATGGTCAGAGATGTGACCAGATAAAAATGGCACTTTCTTACTCAGCAAATCTGCTGGATACACAGCTAGACCTTCTGTTTTGGTGACAGAAGTAAGACTGTACTGTTCTCAGTTTGGTTAAAATAACAATTTAATCTTTAACAATTAGTTTATTCTCCAAATATGTTATTTTGGATCCATTAGTACTGCCCACAAATTAATGCCAATTTTAAAACAGCTTTGACTAGAAAAAAGCAAATAAGACTTTGGAAAACTGCAACATTTTATTTGAACATATTTTTAACATGGCATGGCATTACCTTGTTTCAAAGCAGGCTGAAACCAACCCTGTCAATATCAAAAACATAAACAGAAGACATAATTCTCAATGACACAATATCCCCGATGACTTAGACAGTAAAACTGATCACTCATGCAACATTGCTCCAAAAAATGAGCATAACACATTTCCCTAGAACATGATTCTAGCTATTACATCCCCAAGCCTCTAGCAATATGGCAATATCAGAAACAAAGATCAGATGATTCTCTGCCCTTCTGCTCCACACACAGTCACACCCTTTCCTGCCCTGCTCACAAAGTGTGGTCACTCCATGGTCAGCGCATGTGCCCTCTCTGACATTAGAAACACATCCCACATGCTGTTTTTGTTTAAGGTTGTACACTGGATTTGGAATGAATATTCAAGGATGTTCTGTACCATCGGTTACAGTCACAGTGAACCGCAGCTCCAGAATAAACTCTAGCACCTACCATCAGACAATGAATTTCTGATCACCTAACCACATGGAGTACAGTAGGGCAGACAATGTCTGTCTTCTGAAGGAAAACAATTTTTCACACCTGAATATCAGATCATGCACATTTCATAACCTCTTAAAATATCTCAAAAAGACAATGTGCACTGATTTCTTTTTTGGAATTCTTGCAAAATCTGCTTGCTTGCTTTAGGTGTTACTCAAGACTTGAATCCTCCTGAACTAGAGGTCCTTGGGACAATATTGGGCCCATAACAACTACCATCCCTTTATGCAATTCAAAAAAGGTGTCAGTGTGGCACTTGAGCACATGGTTTAATAGTGAACATGGTGGTGGTGCTGGTCTTTTCCAACCTTGATGATTCCATGATTCTATAAAAGCAGTGTTCTGCTTCTGAAAGCTGGTGGATCATTGCCAAGTAAGGCTCTTCTAGGCCAAGACAGACCAGGAAAAGCCAGGCCTATGTACACTAGAGGACATTAAGGATACACAAATTTCATGAAGAGGACCCAAGCACTGCAGTCTGATGGAACTCCACATGGTGAATCTGGGGATTGCTACAAGGATATATGATACACAGAAACTTAGAGAAAACATGGTCCACTAGAAAAATGCAGTGTCTGGATAAAACAGCGCTTCAAGAATTCTCAAGCTTGATTTTTTAAAGTATTTTTAACACTAAGTTTCTAAAGAAAAGCACCTCTGCTAACATCCAGCTGCTGTCAAGTACTAGACTCGTGACCAGGACCAGGAATGACCTTGCCAGGTGATCACAACAGTGGATACACCAATACATTCAAGATTCAGGGGCCTTGTGTCACTTCCTCACTGCAAGCTCCCCACAGGACTCACTGTGATTTGATGATAATGAAAAAGCAGCACTGAGGGAGTTCCAGCACTTCTTCTGAGCATATTGCAACAACAGAACCCTGCCTAAAACAAAAGACCAGAGAAATGTTCTCCACAGTTTCCCTGGGTGAAACGGCGAGCACGGCTGCTGCAACCCATGACCCCAGGCTGCTGCAAGGCTGCACGGCCAGCCAGGCTGCTGCAAGGCTGCACGGCCAGCCAGGCTGCTGCAAGGGCTGCTTGGGCAGGGAGCATGACCATCACACACCCCTGCCTGCAACACCAGGCAAGCACCTGCAGGAGTACTGTTTCTGAGGCACTTGAAACTGTGCTGCTTTTTTGAAACTTTTGGAACAAAAGCAGACAAATTCTCAGCAATAAAATGTGACCAGATGGGTGAGGAAAAAAAAAATTCAATACGAAAGGGAAGAGTTTCTAAAAATACATAGTGGTTTAGCTCAGTTTGATGTGGAGTCCATTGTTCTAACTTCATTCACAAGTTTTTTCCCACCCTACCTACAACTTTCATACAAGACACACATTGTCATAGTTTTGCTACAAGCCTTAGAGATTAGGGCTTGCTAAGGGGCCGGAGAGCTTATGACAGGAAACCGTATTTTCAGATAGCATTAAGTCATTGTACTTACAAACTTTAAGAAAACATTTCCCAGTTCATGCTGAGACTGGGGTTCTGGTTGCAAACAAAATTCCAGAGCAGCCAGGAACTCCTTGTGAACACCAAGAATGTCTTCAATGTTAGAAAATAAGATCTGAAATATAATGAGAAAAACATTGCTCATTTTTAATATATGTCAATGGTTTTTGCTAAGTAGTAATGCCAAAATACTGTGGAACTTTAGACTTACCATGATAGAATCCAGAGCTCAGACAGGGACTTGTAAAGAATGAATTACACTGTATTTGCCCCTTTCCTAGCCCCTATAAAAATATTTACTGCTACTGAAGTACCTGCTGTAAATTAAGGTTATCTTTGCAGACCCCTGAGCATGATAAATGCAAGCAACCTCTTTTAAGTCTTGAGACTATTTCCTATGAGAACAGCCAGGTAAATGGAACCACAAGGCCAAACTCGTTTTGCAGGAGACAGAAGCAGGGAGTAGTTTGCCTTTCCTTCCCATGCATTAGAAATCCCTTTCTGGAAGAAAGGGACTTGAAGGTATCACACACAAGCATGTACCTGTAAATAGGAGACAAAATCTGCCATATGGAATCCAGCCTTACGCTGCCCAGAGTACAGAAACGTGTACATTTCTCACAAACCTCAAGAGCAGCATTTAGAGTTCCCTTTCACTGACCTCAGTGACACCAAAAGGCACATGTAGAGGGGAAGAGGCCCCTCATTCAACCTTGTATTAAAAGGTAATGGTGACAGTTAAATGATCCCTGTGATTAGAATATATGTGTGCTAAGGGGAATAAACTGCCAGGGTGAAAGATGCTATAAACACATATAAACACATTATAAATCTTGGTCATTTTCATACAAAATATGAGAAGAAAGTGTGAATTCACATGATGGAATACTATCTAGAGGGGGCAGAAGTCCTGATGTGAGGTGACAGCCATCAGTACTGGCAGCCACTGGAGGGAAGGCTAAATGGGCAGAGTAAATCCTGAAGTCTGCAGTGACATACGTGTTGCAGACAATGTTTCTATCACTTTGCTTTAACTATGTCACTTGCAAAGAGAAGACCTGCAGTGCAGTCAAGCAAGCTTTCACATTCTGTGCCAGAAGTGGATTAACAAGCAAGAAGAAAACATCTGTCAGGGACGATTTTATCCATCAGGAGCAGTCTTCAGGGGTGGTTTGTGATCCAAGGAGTATCTGTGCAAGCTAATGAATTCTGAGGTGATCAGTAAAGCTCTGCTTGCAGCAGAATTTGCAGGTAAGAGTCACTTGAAATTCAAGGCAGCAGACAGACCTTGACTGCACATGCTCCCGTACCAAATCCAGTTACCAGCCTTGTGCACACCCTCAAGTTGTACTGCCCTCAAACTGCTCTATCAGTGAAGTCACAGCAGTGATGCTGGGAGCATAGCATATATAGTAACACGTCAGGAGAGTTACTCCCACATGAGGCAGTGAATAAATTCAAACCAATTTTTTATGATGTTGCTGCAGCTGTTAGTCACTGGCGCACTTGTAAAATCTGGGCCTGGCACAGGACTCAATGAGGCCTTTCTGGAGAGGGCTACAGCAGCTAAAGACTACTGAAATCTCTGGTGCTTAACACCAGCTGTAGGAGAAATCTGCAAAATAATACTGGAGGCAATAACCCAACTTATCTTAAAAACCACTTTGTCCTTTTGCTCAGAGGTGAGTGACTGCCTGAATGCCCTGTATTTTCCTCTAGGCATTTCTGCACGTGAAGAAAGAGAGTAAAGACAGGCTTCTCCTTACATAAGCTGCCAAACCACTTTTATAGTCTCTTCTACTGTCGGCCATCTCACAGCTCTCTGGTGACTCAAGACACGTAATATCAGCAGGCAGATTATCAGAAGTCCCAAGACCACCTTGCTTTTCCTGGCTTTACCAGCTAGGTGGGAGAAAGGAGTGGGAAATAAAAAACAAGTATCTTTCAACTGCAGGGAAGACAAATTATTTGGTATAGCAGGAGATGGGGGCTGGAAGGAAGAGACAATATTAACTCTGGAAACTATGGACACATGAAAACTGTGCGTTGTAATTCTGTTTCACCAGAAATAGACAAAAGCCTTTTATTACTGAAGGGAAGTTCTCTTATTGAAAGCTGGGTATTGTAATAACAGCAATAAATGAGGTTTCACAGTGGCCTCAAAAAGATCCCCCTCTGACATCTCAAGAATGACACAAAAATAAAGCGGTACTTCCCCAGAGGAGTATGCAGAAACTTCAAGTACAAATTCTGCTGTACAGGATTGTAGGCACTGCATCTGATTATGTGGAAGTCATAATATTCATTTTGATGACATGAATAATGATAGAATAATAATTTTCACCAACATCAACAAATAGTTGTGTAAATTTATTTTCATGCAGAGCTTAGTTTCTGCACACTTCTATGTACACAAAATCTACTGTCACTAATCACTTGTCTACTTTTTCTTCAGCCACCCCTGAACTTACTCCAGTTGCTAGACAGTGAGTTTTTGGAGAGTGGGGATTTCCAGATTTGAAGACAGCAAGAGACTGAGCTCCACCAAGCTGCCAGCAGTCCTGTTCCCAGCCCCTTCTGATGCCAGCCAGTCTATACCATACCTTGCTGGCCTGAAGAACTGACAGCCAAGGTGGGGCTGGAACCCTGCTCACCTGGAACACGCAGGAAGCCCGGCACAGGAAACAGAGGAGCCAGCCAGGGGAAATGTGCGCCAGCTGCAGCACTGCAGGTGTGACACAGCTCCTGCAGCTGCCCTGCTCCCACGGGCTACAGGGCAAAGCTGCTGCTGATTCAGGAGAAAGCACCATCCCGTGGCAAACAAACTGCACTCTGTCCCACTCACCAGTGGGTTTCACTTGCATTTGTGTATGAAGAGGGGTTTGGTTTCATGCACCTATGTGTACAAGGTGAGTTTTTTAGCCAAATAACTACAAGAAAGTGTTTTGTGTATTTATGACATTAATGAACAACATGCACCCCTGTGACCACAGGCATTAGAGAAGCCTGTACCTCACAGTTCTCTATGTCCCTTAACTATTGCCAGTGCAAAATTCATTCAGAAACCTCCTCATGCAAGGGTCTCACAATATGTAGACCTCCCACAAAAACCCAAATTCCATTCCCCAAGAACACAAAGGAAAATTCTTGCCTCCTTCTCATAAGCCCTATCAAATTGCTGTTAGTAGAAAACAGCAGATGCAAATTGGCTAACTGAATATTGTCAAACAAAACAGACAAGGGCTGTGGATTCCCTGTCTTTCCTCTCAAAGACATTGAAATGGCCCCTCAGTACTCTACTCAGCGTTTCAGAAATCTTGCCAAAAGTTAGTATTTCTGACAACACTACACTGTTGTCAAATTTTACTAAATTTAGCCAGTGAGATGAAAAATTACTGGAAGATGACAGCTATAAGAATGGGCAAATAGATTGACAGATAAACTGTCAACATGAGCTCCTTTCCTTAGGGAATCAGCTTAATAATAAGCATCAATATGACAAGAGGATATTTGATATTCATATCAAGGAAGACAGAAGAAATACCTTAACATTCTCCTCTGTTATGTACTTCTCAGCTTTGTCCACTGCATTCTGTCGGATCCGGTGAAGAAATGCCTGCAGAGATAAAAGAAGATTTATGATCAAATTGTTTGATAATCGTTTGATTTCTCTCTTCTATTTCCTCTAGGTTCCCATCAACACAGTTTCGGTGATTAAGACTGAAAGAATGTAAACATTTACAAACTCCCCACCACAGATATCCAGGCTGCATGCAGGCACTACCAAAGACATTCCCTACAAGCTGTTGGGCTTTGCCTGACAATTAATGTCTTCCCTTTGTTGAAGCTTTCAGCTTTAATTATCTGTTACTAGCAGAAGACTACAGCAGGGTCCATTGGTTCCTCTGAAGGTTTCCTGTGTCTCCAGGATGCAGCTGGTCCGCCCCCGGGGCAGCGGGCTTAGCCCGCAGAGATGTGTGTCAGCAAGGGACTGTAGTAACAAGGGAGGGACAGTCACACTTCTGGAGCTGAGGCACATCAGAGCCATGAGCTGGGGCTAGGGACAAGTTCAACAGTCTCAGTATGCAGGGAAGAGAAATGGAAATCATCAGACAGCGCCTGTGATATACTGTCCTGTTCACTTTATTTCAGTTGTTAAAAAAAGACAAAACAATGCTAGAACTTAGGTCAGGTTTCTGCTTCTCTCAGCTCTGCACAACTCTGTGCCAATAAAAGAGTGGAGACGGTTAATCTAAAAAAACAGCTTTTTTGTGATGCTTGTCTGAAAAGACCACATGATGTGAGCACAAGAAAGGGAGAAAAGAAGGGACGAAAATCAAATAAAAAATGTAAAAGACACAGAAGCAGAGAGAGGAAGAAGGATGAAAGACCTGGAAGGAAAACAGACAGTCTACTTTATACACAGTCGTTCAAATCTCCTACAGCCTCTGATTTGCCTCCATGTGCATGGACAGCAGTCTATCCACTAATAATAAGACAGTTACAAAAGATTTTGGTCTTACAAATTCAATAGTCTATTTTCCAAAATGCAATTCCCCGCAAATTAACAAAACTTAGTAGATGCAGAACAAGTTTGTTCCCCATTTTCCAATACCTACTGAGGTGCAAGAAGAATCTTTTGCAACACAGTCATTCAAATAAAAAGTATGAAAACCACAAGCTATTAAACAGCAGCTCACGGAGATAATGCTGCATGTCGCGTTCACATGGCAACACCACTTTCTTCCAAACCACTTCCTGCTTGGAAACAGCAACCCTTTTCCCAGAGATGTTATTCTGACATTCAGGTCAGCATTTCCCAAACTTCTCCAGTGATTTTTTTGTGCTACTTGTTTTATTAGGGTCTACGTTCATCTGTACCTGCACTAGCCCTCTAATCTAACCTGGTGACACAGACTCCAAGATCTATTACACAAGTAGTGCACAACTCTTTTGGGGGGAGGGAGTGCTATGATCTTTCACGAGACCTATTGATTTAGCTGGAAAATCAGAGTTATTTGGACCAGAACATCACAGAAGTGATGCCAAAAGAGAGAATGTGGTGGTGGATGAATATTAAAAAACTTGCCGCGCCTATATCTTATTTACATTCCAAAATGTTATAGAAGAGGAAGTAGTTGAAAAGGTAAAAGCTTGTCTGGCCACCTAAAGTTACTGCGACAAATTCTCTCTGGCTGCTCCAACCTCTTCACACTCTACACAACTCATATATAAATTCAAGGGGTCTGGTCCTTGGCATTTTTCAAGGAATTTTCGGGGACCCCACAGTATAACCCCTTTCATCTGCAACACCTTCAATCTCTGCAGCAACTAGCCTCCAAGGAGGTGTGGAAGCATGGGGGTCAGCTTTCTTAGGAAATCTTGGAAGTATGACCTAGGGACTCTGAAATCATTCCTAGGACACCGCAAGATGATCACAATCGCCCCTCCATGGCAATCAAGAGCAGAAATCTCTACTGTGGCAAGCTGGTGGTTTCCTCTTCTCTGAAACTATGAGGCATTACTGAAACAACAACCAGCTGCAGATCACTGAGGCTGTTGAAGAGCTGAAACTAAAGAACAGGCAACAGAAGTAGGCTCTGCTTCCTTCTGTCTTCTTGTTGTACCCTGGTCAGGACTTACAAGGATAACGATTTCACAAAAAGCAGAGATAAGAAGATGGCAGCACGACATCTTTGCTCCTTATCCTCCCACACTGCATTTCCCCCCTGCCACTCCGAGTGCTCCACTGTGCTCACACTGGGCCACGGCTCAGCAACCCAAGCTGTTTGCTTGGGCAGCAGAGGAAGAGAGAAGCACTGGAAGAGCCCGTGGATCCAGCATAAGAACAGGACATGGCACAAGGCAGGAGAAAAGTGGGAAACCAGGCTGATCAATTTTCATGCTCCTGACAAAGATAGGAAAGGCCCCGTCTTCCATTTTAATGTGCTCAGGATTAGGAAAACAGTCCAGAGAAGACTTGTTTTGGTTTAAAATTCTGCAGTGGTAACATCCATGTTTATTTGTGCACTGTAACCAGTTGTCCCAGAGGTCTGCTCTTCCCAAACTCAGCAGGCCACAGCTGATGCTCCTCATGTCATGCATAAGCACGATTTATACTTTGTCTTACAGTACAAAGCTTTGCAGGATTCAAGCAAATCTATGACAAATTAGAATGGGCAGAGTGAAATGTTTCCTTTCTGCTTCACAACATGTTGGACAAGTTCCTTCCAATACGGACTAATAGAAACATATTACAAATCTAGAATGAAATTTAAGTATAAAAGTTCATTTCATTAAATAAGTACTTTTTAATGGCCCCTTTTGTATGAAAATGATTTGTTCTTCTATTCACAGTGCTCATAATTCACTGTTTCAATGAAATCCCATTGTTTTGAGGGTCTTTGCAGCACCTCTAAACCACAAAAGCACAGAGTATATTTTAAGGAAAGAATCTGCTAATTGTTGTTGTCACATGAAACAGTGGCACACATGAAACACATGAAGCAACTGGGATAGCTCTTAAATGCTTTTCATATGGGCCTTGCTGAACTCAGCTTGTAGCCTTAACCAGGGAAAATTAGTATTTTCCATCTTCTATGTAGCAGAAGTAACACAAGCCAAACACTAGGGATGAGGCAGCGACAGTTTGCTCATGCCCCTTCTCAAAATTCATGTTTAAGGCATTTACTTCCTCAAACATTCAGAAATAGCAAGAGACTTCTTACTAAACAGCAAGGCAGGCAAAGTGTGCCTGCCCCTGAGGGAAATGAAAAGGAGAACAGAAACAGACAGCAGTGAGGCAACCGGGCTGCTGGAGAAGCAACAACTTAAAGCACAATCCCGTAAAACTTGTTTCCTGAACAGCTGAGTGGAATGTCACATTGCACTTAAGAGAAAAGTGAGACAATTTCATTAAACCCATCAGTGATCAGGACTGATTCAGAACAAGGGTCCAGGGATCCAAATGAGCCTAGAATTTTCAGAGTTAATATTAATAAATTGCTTTACACTTGTGTCATCAATTGTTTAAAGCTTCTTGCAAGTGCAGACATCTTGTTTCCAAGAAAATGTGTTCACAGTGACAAATTAAGAGGTGACATGAACAATAAATTCCAACATTTAACCATCACTAGCATCTTCACCTTGCAACTACAGAACTTGCAAACATAATTTTAATTTCTCTTTTTTTCATCACTTGAATTAGTTGCCACTAAATTTGGCTGTTAGAAGTCTTTGCCCCCATACCAAAAACCCTATTTCTTTAGCAAAGCAGCTCAAAGCAGATGTGAGAACCTTTCAGCTTTACTGAAATAGTCTGACAAATTGAGTGTTTGCTGAAGTTCAAGTTTTAAGAACAGATGCATCCTTGCTCACATTACTCAATTGTTAGCTTTGAACCTTGTCATTTTGATGATGTTCTTTTGCTTTGTATCAGATATGCAGTTCATAAGCTAAAGCTCTACACAAATGACAGGAAACAAATATTCTGCATCCCCATCCCACACGTTAAATGCAGTTCTTGCATGAGTTGACCTGAGGTCTGAAAGACAATGTAATAAATAATAAAAGCAACATAACAATGACTGCACAGGGCTATTCAAATCTTTCAGCATTTCCCTTCAAGGGTGTTGTACAGCACACAGGCTAGGGTCACCACCCAGCTCGGAACCCAGACACCTCAGCTGGGGTGAGCCTGCTTCAGTTCTGCTGCTCCCGCCACGGCCTCAGTGCTGAGCACTGTTAACCAAGATCTACTGATGTCCATCCTAGAGACAGCTGGATTTTAAAGACAGATGAAGTAGTTCTTGAGCAAATACAGATGACTGGTTTTCCAATATCTCTTGCTGTCCTGGGCAAATGCCAGTGTACAATGTAGAATACTGGGCCTGACTCAGGTTTTTCAGTTGTGAAATTAAGTTAGAATATTGGAAATCAGAAGCAACTCATTTGACATTACTAGCATTACACATGTAAAATGGAGCAATACTGAAGCAACAATACTACTTTTAAAGAGCCTATTACTATAACTCTTAATGGCAGTCCAGTATTACTGGCTGCTGTATTAATACTTCTATAAAAACACATTTTAAATTATCAATGTCTGGAGAAGAAGGAAGAACTTAAGCATCAGATGAGTGCATTATACTAAAATTCTCCTAAACAATAGAGCCACAGCTGTGAGAGACAGCAACTCTGCAAAAACACTGTAGCTGTAGCTGAGCTCTACAGGAAAATTAATTCATCAGCAAATACCTGAATAGGGACTCGCCTGATAGACAGAGGTGTTTAGTAAGAGGAAATAGCACCAGAAATATCTTTTATTGCCCTAATTTCAGGCTTCCTGTGTATAAAACTGGCTTTAAAGCCTCAAAGCTTATTGGTACTTTTCTTTTTTTTAATCTATCCCCTGAACAGCAACTAAATTATTAGCTAACCAAGGTGATTAATAAAAAGAAAAAAAAAAAAAAAGAAAAAGGAAAAAGTCACACACAACACGGAGCATCAAACACTCTCTGCAACAGCTCAGGCAGTCTGAGGTGTAGAAGCTGCGCAATCATTTCACACACACAGAAGCACAGGAGTTACAGGAGGCACCATCTCTTGCACAGCAGACTGCACGAACGTTTGCAAAATAAGCAGATTCCATTTCAGGTGAAACTGGAAAGACTCTCAGAAAAGAAATGCAGCTTCAGTTGCAAAATTCAGATATGTCACAAGGGAGAGATCCTTTGACCTGAAGCATACTTTTGATGGGTATTTTTTGTAATTGTATAGATAAATAAGCAATAAATACATGTACTCATATTACAAAACCACCACTCATACTGGCAATTCAATAAACATTTACTAAGCATTGATCATGGCAATTTGAAACTTCTTCCCCACTTCTTAGTCTGACATACGGTAAAATACTAAATGAAATATAAAGGAGCATTCAGAAATTCTGCCATTTAAAATTAATTAATAAGTGCACGTATGAATAAAATGTTTGAAAAAATAAACTTGATTATTTCTTTAAATACTAGATAAGAGAAACAGCTACTGCTATTATGAAGTACATGCCTGAGATAATTCCAAAACTCTGATTTGTCCTTAGCCAATCCTGGATTTTAAGATTCCTGCAGTTATGACCACGGCTGATTTATCTTACCTCTATTTTGTTGTTGTTACACTGCCTATAACATCAAATCAATCACAAAATACTGGCATGGGACAGCACTGGGACTTTCAGCTGAGCTTTAAGGACTCAGACATTCCAACTGCTTTCTTCTCACTTTGAATTTCTTGACAGAGGTCCAGCACAAAATGGCCTCAATCAACAAATCTCTGGGGCTTAAGTGAGGATTCACCTCATCTGCTCGCACCCCCTGAAATGTGAAGCCTTCCCTGAGTTAGGGATCCAGGTTCCCACTACAACAGAGAAATGGGCAGGCACTTAGAGGATGAGTTACTGCTTTAGGAGGATGTTCAAGAAGAGAGACTGAATTATAATCTAGAAAGGTTTCCCGTTTCTGTCAAGAGTGAGCCTGGGTGACAAATTTAGCTCAGACCACAGTCCTCTGCTGTACCCCTCTCACTGCATGGGCAAACACAAATTCCAGGGTAGTGAGTGCTACTGAATCGTCTCTAGAAGTGAACCAGGACTGTCTCAGTCACTCAGGGATGCTTAGGGACATGGGGGCACTGCAAGTTGACACACGCAAAATTCACATGCACGGACACTCACAGCACGGTGAGTATTCCGGGACTAATCACAAGTAAGCTGATCTAGCAGCACTTCCCAGAAAAAGTCTTTTACAAATAAAGCTCTAAAAAGATTCCGGACCATTATCTGCGCTTCCAGCCTACTGCAGTTTACACTGGAATTCTGCAACAAAAAAGCCAGTCAAACCAAATTCATGCTTTGACTGATGGAGGGAGGTGGAACTGAAGGGAAGTCATAGAGAAATACACTGCAGTGTTTCTCACTCCAAAGAGAGATCTCTTTCTAAAGGAGGAGCAGTTTTCATTTAAATTACAAAAACCTTTTGTGAAGTGAAAGACAGGGTGGTGCTGCAGAAGGGCCATTGTCTCTTCTCCATCATTACCCTGACCTCTGCTAGTCCCTCCTCCCCCCAGTCACTAATATTTGCATTCTCAGACAGGTCAGAAGATCCCATTTTACTTCAGGGCTCCAAAAGCTGTATTTCTCACCTCTGAAATCCTTCAGGACTCATTGCTATTAATTTCTGCATATTTCCCGTACCGTGACTTCCCTTGACTCCTCTTCATGCCCTCCCTCCTGTACAGTAACACTTTGAATAATCTCATTACTGTAGACTTTAAGAACTCCCCAAACCCCTCCTCTTCTTTGCCTAAGCATGCCCTTTTGTGAATATCTATCCCTGGAAGATTCCAGCCCATTCAAATACCCATGGAAAATGTATTTGTTTGGATTTTCAAAAGAAACTCAAGAAAACTACATGCATAATTCTCTCAAGCCTTTGGAATAATCTCCTTTTTACTGGCCTCTTCATGTCATTTTCCCTGTTCTACAATCATGAGATTATTTTAATCATCTTACCATACCATGGCACTCTTCAAAATGCTTTCAGGACAAAGTTTGGTTGAACAGTGTGGTTTACTTCATTTCACTTTTAGGTAGAGAAATAAATCCGCACAAGTCTGTGTCTACTCAGTCTTTATGGCACTTTAACAAAAGTTTGTTTCAGAAGTAAAGGCCCAGTAAACAACACATGCATTTTTCAGGATTCAACTCGAATTACTTACATTCACTGTGTTCATAGTGAAGAGATGCCTGCAGATTGCAACCAGTTCTACGTTAGAGGCTCCAGCTACTATATCCTACCAGCACCAGGGGATGTTTAATCAGGTTTCAGGTTCTACACAGCTACTCTTTTTTCAGGAAGGATGTAGAAGCAGCAGAGAGACTAGAAACATCAAGTGGTATCCAAAAAAAAGTAAAATCAAGATGATGAATGAAACTGCAGCAAAAATTAGAATTTCTTCAAATAATATTTCAAGATAACAATCTAAGCTGAAGAACTTTGCTATCAGAAAGACTATTCTCTTCCTCTTCTACTCTTTCTCTTTCCAGTGATGGAAATACACTTAATATGCTAAACATTAAATAGACAACACAGAGGAAAACTGTGTGTGCATTTACACTTCCTACCACAGGAAAGAAAGGAACTCAGCTTTTGAGTTGCCAATTTCTTAGCATGTGCTTCGCCCTCAGCCGGTGACTGCCCTTGCACACACAGATGGGTTGCACGCACAGCTGCACATGCAAAATCTGCTTTAATGTATTTGCAATTATTTACACACACAAAAAAAAAGGGGGAAAAAACCATAGAGCATCTTTCACATGTTGGTTTAAAAAAAGAATTAGACAAATGAACCTCACAAGTACACTTTTATTACTACCCCAGAGCAGGAAGAGATGGTTTGGCTGAAGGTCCAGCAGCTGATCTGAGCTGGTTTTCCTAACCAGTCTGCACCGTTTTGAAGTGTGCACCACTTTGGTGCTCATGGGAATGGCTCAGAGCTTCCCCACCAGACTGCCTATACTGCAACACAGTGGAAAGCACAGACTGTTTGGGAAAAAACAGGCAGGAGAAAATCCTTAATTAATTATGAAATATAATGCCAACATTTCAACAAAACAGGTATCTCCCTGAAAGCAATGTCATTCATGGCCCTTGGGTTTTTTTTCTTCTCTTTCAGAAACAGCACTGCAGACCTAAAGGCCACTGCAGAGTGGTCTAGAGCCAACCTCTGACCACAAGGCACCTCAGAAACATCCTCAGAGAGCTTACTCAACTTACTGGGTTGGGTTCCTGCCCAGCTTTCCATACCTAGAACATTTAGGCTACTCAAAACCACACCCATCTGGGGTGCGCAGACAGACCTAAACTCTTCACTGCACCCAATACTCAATGGTAACCAGTCACATTTCCTCTTGGACAAATGGAAAATACGCCATTTTGACAGATCTAAGAGCTACATGAGTCTAAAAACACCACCTGTCCCACCGCCTCAAGCCAGCCAGAGCTGGGTTTCATAGTTCCCCTTCAAATACAGAAGGGGAACTATGTTTTCTTGTGACAGACTGAAGAAAACCTCTGTCTCATGGTGGCATTCCTTCTCTGCACACACGTTCTTGCAGAACACAATCATATCACACACAGTCTTAAACTCCAGCTTCCTGTGAAACAGAGTGAAGAATGAGACCATTATATTTTAAACATAAAGGGGAAGTTGAGCTAGTGAGGCTTGCTGCAGCCCCTGAACTGAAGGGCTCCAGCAGGCAGATTGCCCTCTCCAGCCTTCCCATGGCCTCAGACTGGCCTGCAGAGTCTGTGAGGCTGTGCTGGTGTTGCTGGAGCCAGATCTGGTGTTCTGGCTTGTGGCAGGAGGGTGGTGTTGTTAGCTGTGTTTCTAATCTATGCATAGTCTAGAGCAAAGCTAAAAATGTAGCTTTGGTATATACACTTGCTCTTTCTTTATAGAGGTGCAAATAGGTGGAAAACCTCAAAAGGAATTACTAACATTTTAATTTTAGAAGGGCTTTGTGATCAAAACAGTTTTTTTTTGAAGTATCATGACATTTTTAAATGAAAACCAGATAAAATTTGACCTTCCTTCATCTGAAGCCAACTGCATTACATTGCTAGGAAACATGAAGCACATCTCTCCAATCTTCAATCTGTTTCTGCAACCTGCCCTTTTCTCAGCACTGCCACAGCTTTCTCCCCTGCATTACAAAAAACAATTATTAAAGCAGCTCAGGGACCTATCACCCGGGCAGTCCTGTGGAAACCGAACTATTTTCAATGTAGGTATCTCATATCTGCAGAGTTGCTGTTAGGATTACATATGCCTTTGTTCACCACTCCATCCAGCCACTGGAATTGTCCCTGCTGAAGAAAGGGCATCAAGCACACTGCCTGCATGCCAGTGCACTGGCTGGCGAGTTTAGCAAACCATTTATTCAGGCTGCCATCTTCTCTTCTGCAATACTTTCCCTTCAGCTTCCTTTTCATTAGAGACTGACTAGTAGCACCTACAATCTAGCAAAGAAATTCACACAGGAGTTCCCTTTAGAGCCAAGTCCCCTGCCATTCATCCTATCTGCCAGTGCAGCAACTCCCAACCCAAATCCACCACCAGTCACCTCAGACACTGCTGGCACGACTTCCCCCAAGGATCCATCTCTATCAGTCTAAAGAACAAATCTGAAAATATGCTGCCAAAGCTCAGGTGCATGCTGGGCCAAAGCAAACAGCTGGTTTAAACCTCATCTACCACATTTACACACTGGATTGAATTTAGCCTTTGCAAGAGAGTACCAGTTGCATCTGTGAACTCAGCTGATTGCCAGTTACTGAGTGCTCATACAGAGCAGGGCTTTTATTTGTAATAAAATATTTAGAGTGGAAAAACACCACAGAATTTAATAAAAGAAACACTCTCAGACTACCAGTGCCTTGTGGTGCATCTATGCAGACGCTTGGAATTCCCTACATAAAGCTGGAATTTAAAGTTCTGCCAATTAAATAAATGTCTGTTTCAACTCAGTTTTGTATTAAAACAGTAACCAATTTTACTTGTACAAAATAAAGTGTGAAGTCCTGGATTATAAATAGGCTCCATTTGTGGATCCCTTTTCAAAGCTACTCTGTCTAAATAGCTGACTGTTCAGAGAAAAAAAACATACCCAATTTGCATACCTAAGCACAACTGCATTAGCCAACTTAAAAGGCAAAACACTCACAAAAAGTTGAATTTAGACATCAGACATTTTAAATAAGTGTTGGTCATTCCCATAGAAAATGCAATACATCTAAAAGTTTTGTAAGAATAAGTGTTTAGAAGCTTATAGAGGCAACATCTGTTCTAGTGAACTGTTTCAGTCTTTGCACAGTAAAGGTACCAGGAAATTCTGGATGCTCCATCAAATTCCACATCAATACAGGATCCTTTATCAAAACCCTTTTTATTTGAGCCATGTACCAAATTAAGGAACTGCATTTAAATGCACTACAGATGGTGGACAAAGCAAAAACAGGAGGAACACTGGAGCTGCAATCCCTTCTTCTTTGCTAACAGCCTAAGCAGTGTCGTGCCCTCTGTACTCTGGGAATCACTCCTCCAAACTGGGAAGAGCCCACCTTCCTTTTTTCAATCTACTGACGCTGAAAGCTGTCCTGTGGTTTTCTGGGGAGGAAAGCTTAGAATACTCTCTGCTAGTCTTATAGCAGGAAGCAGAAGAGAAGCTAAACAAGAAATGACCAAAAAAAAATCTCCAGGGCACTTAAATGAACTTTGAAAAACCAGCACAAAGCTCTGACACCAACATCCCTGACAACACAAAAACAGCCGTGCCAAAGCACAGGGCTCTTGCTGTCAGCCACATGGGACCGAAAGCAGGTAATACAAAACACCCACGAGAAACATCGAGAAACCACAGCAGGAAGTAATAAGCACAGGATGTCACAAGAGGTATTTATATTTATTTTGCTTATTCTTTAATTCATCTCCAAAAAACCTAAAATCTTCTTCAGGGCAATGCTCTACTGAAAGCACCTCACAGCTGAGAGCACATCATCATTATAGCTAGGTGGCTGTGCATGATTTGATTCTGATGCTTACTATCTTTTCAATGGAAAATGTAGTTTGTCATGCTATTAGTGCCTCCAGATTTGAGCGGAACCTATAAGCATTACAATCCCTTTATATATATTCTGGCAAGGTGGCTGGAGTTTTTGTTTTGACCTCTATTTCTCCCCTAGCAGGATGGTCTTCGAGGCACTACAAGATCCCTCAATGGTAGAGGGCTGCTGTCTGCTCTAAGCCCTTTTCAGTGACTCCAGGCTCTCTCCAGGTAGCAATCCAAACATTTGTTGGCTTCACTTACTGTTCTAAAAAGCAACATAAGGCAAGATGCAATTATCCACAAGTCCCTATGCTACTCCTTGTTTTATTACTTCTGGCAAATGGAGTAGAGAACAGTAAAAGCAAAGCATTTGATTACCGTTTGCTAAGTAGAGAGCCTGTGCTGAACCTCTATTTTTTGAATATCACAGCAAAGCTATGCATGACCATTTGGTTTGAAACAGACCACACAAATTACTCCCTGCTCACTGTATTGACGGCTGGTTGCTCTTCTATCACTGGCACCATACAACAAAGCACCTGTTTCAAATGCACGTGCTGATTGCATAGGCATAATTCTACAGTTAGTAAGTTCTAACCTCAGCCTCAAAAGTGACAGGTCCCTTGCTCCTGATGGGATTTCTGGCTCGTTATCATACTGCTAATCTACATGGCTTTTATCCCATCACTCCCGATGCCTTGTCAATTACTGATTGGAAAGGCAGGCTGGTACCTCATCTTTACCTTATCCCTTGCCCTGGGGCTGCCAGCAATGCTTTAATTACAGAACTGTCACAAATCAAACTCCATCTTTAGGGCAGCACTCTTACAAGAGCGAACCACACATAAAGTGATGCCAGAAATCTTCTGAGATGTAACCCATGGCACTGGATCCAAGGTCTTCCTAAGCATTATAGTGCTGCTGGAAGGAGGAGGCAAGAAGCTAATAGCAATGACTGTTCAGAATCTAGATGATTAATTATGGTGGTAATTACTTACAAAACCATCCCATTATTCTAGCATTCCCTTCAAAATCCACTGTTTTTAATTAAATGTAACATTACTACTATAACAAATAATATTAGGTTTTATTACCCAAATGAAGTAGAGCAATTTCTAGGAAATGCCTTTCTTCCATCATAGATGATGTTGACATTTTTTATTTTAGAAGTATTTAATTTTTCATGTCTGAACTCTGAAGAAACAAAATAACCACAGGGTTATTTCAGGAAAATCTGCTTTGAGTGCTCCTTGGATTTGTTATCTTTCCTACAGAAGCTTAATAAATCACCACTAATTTGCAAGGGAAAGATGGCCATGGTTCAAGCAAACTCTGCAAAACACCAGAATATTTCAAACACCTCTGTAAAACAAACAGAACACTAGTCATATTAATATAGGCAAAAACTAAGTCTTTTCAGGTAATTATGAAAGAAACTTTGATCAGAAATTGGGAAACAAAGTAAAAAGAAATCCTAGTACAGCTGGTCATGAACAAAGTCATGCTGTAGATACTGAAGCCCACTGTTCACATCAGAATAGTTTCATGATATCTACATACACATTTCACAATTATCCAAAAGTGTTGGGTAAAAGGAGGTACAGCACGAGTGACAACTTCCTTCCCAGAATTCAAACTTCTTTCCTTTAGCGTTTTCCAGAAACAGTAGGGAACAATAGAGAATATGGGGGAAGGAGACAGGCAGACCTGTGAAGAAGTGAGGTGTGTGAACAGAAGGCAAAATTTTCCTTACAAGTTTTCACATGGTGCCCTGGCATAAGATAGCACTGGAGTGCTAATGAGCCTGCAGCTCGGGGGAGTGACTGCACAGGTTCCTTGCTTAAAATTTAGAATATGCCTAAATTCTGTCTCTGAAATAACTGATCAACTCTGACCTAACACAGAATTAAATACTGTCTCTGACATGACAAAATAAGTGATGGTAATAATACAAGCACTGCCCAGGAACATTCTGGCATACCTTGCCAAGATTTCTGCACTTCATTGCTTCTTTTTTCACTCTTTGATAAACCCAGTTATAATATCATTGCTTTTAGGTCTGTAGCATATGTTATAGGATGTTTTGTTCTAGTTTAGTGGGAAAGGAAAGTAAACGTTTGTATATCAGAAGGTGCTTTTCCTCCTAATGGGACAGTTTTTTCCCAGGCCTCACAAGGACAAGGAGCACAACCCGCCCTGGCTGCATGGTGCCAGCTCATGGAGGTCTCTCTAAAGACAGCAGATGTGCTTGACTGATCTGTGTCTTTTGGTTCACATTACTCCAAGACATGAACTTAGGTTTAGGATCTGGAAGGATCTGTTCCTCTTAGTCTTGGTGCCTTTGCATTTGGATCCCCAAATTTCATGCTAAGGACTCACCACCTACCTCTTTCTTAGAAAGACATTTAATATGTCAGTAAGACCCTGTGGGACACAACTTGCATGTCAGACCCCCAATGCAACTTACAGCTGGTTAAAAAGGATTTTGATTTTATAGAAACGATCTGTGGCTTTTACCAAGGCTTAATTTTTTATATTAAAAAGTACACAAACATGTATACATCTTCAGCTCCTCTGGCCCACACTACACTTTCCCTCTCCCAAGTGTCCAAGAAAGTACATACAGGTAACCAAGGTGACCAGCAAACCACAAATTACCCAAAATGCAAGGAGTAGATTTATTTCATTACATTGCTAACAACTTTGTTAGGCTCAGTTCATCCTGGGGCACAGACACACAGGCTCTGTTAGGCTCAGTTCAGCCTGGGGCAGAGACACAAGGAGACACAGACCCCACTCTGCTCAGCTCATCCCAGCGGACAGTGGCAGGGGGAGGGAGGTCCTGCCCACCCCACTATAAAAGACTTCACACATGCAGAATTTATCACAAGGCTGTGTTTTTATGATCTGTCTCTCCCAGCAGGAGGCTCAAGCATGTCCCTGAGAGTGTGTTATCTCTGCACAGGAATTCTCTTCTCAAAGCAGGCAGATGATGAACAACACTAGGCATAATAAATGGAGTTTCCCCACACTGATACTTAGAATTCTCAGCTGTAAGGTCACTTTGAGCAAAACTATTTCTTCCTTGCCAAATCTTCTGGTTTTAACCCTTTCCTCCCAACACAAGAGTTCCTTTGAGTCAAGCTCCTGCTCCAGGCCCAGTTTCACGGCTATTTGCCTATGCTGACTGCAATGAGGCTGTCTAGAAGCTCCAATTCTAAAAGGCCCCACTAAATTTCTGTCTGTGGTTTGAAATCTGGAAGGGCATTTTCAATAGGATATGTGATTTTACTGCTCAGAGTGTGACACTGATGTTACATGGCAATGCAAGGATTCCAGCCCTTGCTCTCAGGTAGCACCCCTTAAAACTGACACTCCAAGGCTCCTCTGTTATTCATTAAGGATCACATACTCAAGATGGTGAAAAAAGGATGTTCCATTTCTAAAGTCTGAGGATTCATGAAGTTCATTAAACTCTCATTCATGAATCTCCAGCATTCTCAGGACTTGGGGCATTTAACTAACAAAACAAAACTAACATTTTAGACATGCCTGATCAGCTCTGGACATCTATCTAGAACTGGAATGTACCAAAGGCAAGGTCTCATCAGTGTGCCTGACAGTTCAGCAACCCTCCCTCCTGCAAGCTAGAGCAATGATGGCATGATCAGGCTAACTCCAGGACACCCAAGAACCTCCCAAGTTGTCCTATTAACTAAAGATGCTCTCTTCAAGATGGAATACGAGAAGCTGAAAGCCTCCCTCACAAAGAGAAAGAGGCTCAGTTACCAAAATGTCACATGGCAATATAAGCTGTCACTGACGCAGAAGCATCAATTTTACATTGCACAAAGTACAACGAAGCAGTCACTGAGGCGAAGTCTCCCATCACAAACAATATTCCTAGCAGTATTTCTGCACACAGCAGACCTTCCTTGACAGCTTGTATTTTGCTCTAATTCTGAAGTCTTACCAACAAAAATGCTCTTATAACTTCAGTAGCCACAAAGGAAGCCACAGGAAATCTGACTATCAAGTGCAAGCAAAATAACCAGTGCTGGAGCACTTAAAGAAGAAGTGTGCATGCTACTTAAATTTTGTTATAAATAAGATGAGCAACAGATCAGCACAGCTGTCTCTAGAAAATCAAGAGTTAAGAACCATTCTGATAATCAAATCAAGACATGCAAAACAGTCCAGGGATTTTTAACAGTAATGTAGGTCAGACGACAGAGCATTAGTCAAATGCTCACAAATCTCTTACTTATTGCAGCACAGTGAATGCAAAAGAATACTGAAATCAAGATAAAATGTTACAGGCAAACAATACAAGAATGCAGAACAGGAATGATTAAGGTCTTTGTGCTCCTAAGGAAACCATCTACCTCTCACTCCCTCCTTTCCATTAATATCTCCCAGAAAAATGTCAGCTCCATGTTCTTCCCAAAGCACTCAGCAATTGAATCTTGGAAACAAGCCTGTAAAGTTGAATCCAGTTCTGAGAGGGGTGTCCTTCCCTGGAGGTTTTAGATTTGCCTGTACACACAAAACATTTCATTGCGCTGTGAGGATATTGTACCAACAGGGGAGGAGGGGTGACATTGTCAGCTCCTTCCTTCCAGTGGGCAAGAAGCAAAGCCCCTTCCACCCAGGAGTGGCCGTGCAGCAGTGAGAGGCTTCAGGCTTTCCCCTCAGCACAGCAGGGCACTGTCCTGGACCCTGCCCAGGACTTGCTTCCCACACTCTTCTGCCCTAGTTACTACACAGCACATTAGTTCTGTGTATCAGTTATCTGCAGCAGTAACTGACTCTGCAAAACATAAATACTATGATTTAAAAAAAACATTATGGACTGAACAGATACCAAATCACGTCACAAAAGCCTTAAGAGCTGTAATTCCTGGACAGCCTTGACTCATAATCCATTTCCACAATGAGCAAAAGGAATGGTGGTTAATCCTTCATGTTAGAATCCACTCCTCTCATAACTGGAGCTAGCCAATTAGTCCCTAATTTTTCTGAAATATCTGAAGTTATCATATAAAAGGATCGATATGAATTTCAACCAGCTCTGCATGTAAGATACTCAGACAGCCTTTCAGCAATGCCCTGGAATAGGTCTGAGAGCAGCTCAGAGAGAAACAGATTTCCACAGATGTAGGATTCTCAGTTTTATCCATTTATCTTGAAAATAAATAAGATCTGACTTAGGCACAAAACCCTACTTATTCTTCTGCCTACTAGAGAAGATAATTTTTGGGGAAAACCAATTAAATATATATATATACTCAGCAGCCCTTAGGGTAAATGCATCCAAAGCTAAATATTGTAACTGCACTTAAAAAGAAATTTGGATTGATTTATAGCTATAATATGGGATTAAGAGCTTTGGTTTGTTTTGATGTGACTAATGACCAAGGTTCTTGTAATAAGCAAATGCAGCTGCCCCTGACAATGGAGAAGTCTCTGGGGAGGAGATGAGGACTGCATAATGAAGTTAACAAGGAGAGGAGGACACAATGTTTTGTAGAGGATCTGCATGAAAGCACATACAGTCTCTCATCTCTCAGTAAATGCTATAGAATGTTTTCATAATTAAAAACATTTTCAGGACACAGGTTTCACAAGAAGATACATTTTTAATGAGTGTGAAACTAGTACAAACTTTTCCATTACATAGTTTTTGACTCTGAAAGGGCCTTCACTTGACAATAAGATTGCTCAATATATGTAAGTATTCATTATGCACTTCAGAAATGAAGAGTATTGTCAAGATGTAAACCTTGTTTCCATGATAACAAAAATATAGAATGTCAGTTTTAATGATGAGCTGTAAATGTCATTCTTTAATACTCAAAACTGTACTAATAGAGCAACAAATATTAACAGAGGAAAAAGGGTTTATGCAGCAGTTTCCAAAATAAAAACCTTCAGTTTCTCCTATCAGCTTCAGAAATCTAATTTTCCAATATCCCAAGTACACATTTTTTCAGTGACATCAGTGATACCTGGTGGACACCAAATGACTCAAGGTCAGGTAGTGCTACTTGGACAGATGTCGGGTGGTTTTCCTTTCTAATATGGAACACTCTGCAGGACTTTGCTCTCACTGAGCTGGGTTACATGATCTGCTGCCTCCTGAACAGCTGCACCAGGGACACTTGCTGGGGCTGAGAAAACCAGTACGAGCTATCAGCTGCCTTCAGCTCATCCTGCCTTGGGAGTAGAAACGTTTCTGTCTCTTCAAAGGTGATACTGGAATACACCACTCAATAACTGGGCCAGACATTGCTTAGAAATAAATAGTGAGAACTCCACAGGCGACTGTCTGATGGTACAAAGGAGATGCTGCTCACAATAAATTCTGCAGGTAAATCCTCCCCTTTTCTCACATCTCATGAAAAACATTTACACAGTTGCTATCATCAACAGAACTGCATATCCTGAATTCATCTCATCCTTTTAAAAATATGAAACTTCACTTAGTCAGGAACAAAAAAATTAATTCCAAAAATTAATTCCAAAGTAATTCTGAGATTTTCACATAAAACTGATGGACATCATACCTGAAAAGTGTCATATTTTGTCAATGACTGTCATGTTCTGGTAGCCAACACAAGTGGCTTTGTACCAGTCATCAGATGATTTCATTGGCACTATCCAAGTACAGCAAACATTCAGGGATATTTTGTAGCATCATTTGCCTTACTTCGATCTCCCTACTCCTTCTGGAACAGGGACTCCTTGCTCTGTTTACTTTCCCTCAGCATCAAGCTGTAATTCTCACCTGGGGTGAGACACACCTGACTAGAATACACAAGCTGATACATCCTGCTGCTCTACAGCTGTTAATGAATTACAGTATCGGGAAGACAGGGTATAGGGGTTTGGAGCTGGTAACGAATATTTACAATCTATCCACCAAAGTATTTTTCATATGATTATATTAAAAATTGTTGAAGTTGAATTTAGGTCTCCCTAGTAATGCCCTAACACTTTTCAATTGATTACTGTGTTGGAAAAGTTCTGTGGGTCACAAACTAATTCTTCCAAAATCACCATCGCTGTAGGCACCCATCTGCCTCCTTGGTGGTGGTCTAAGAGAAGAGAAAGGTAACTTGCCTCATAAACACAGGTTAGTGTAGCCCCTTAAACATTAAAGAGTTCCTTGCTTCGACACAAAGCCTCAGTCTCAGAAAGTGTCAAGCCCATCAACCTCACCAACACTGCATGGAAGCAAAACAAGTGAGATACCAACAGAGTCTGAAAAGGAACATATTCAAGATACATATAAAACATTACTAGGAAGGCAGTGAGGGACAGTTACTATGTACCTATTATGCCCTGTACAATTCCTAATAGTATCACAATTAATGTGTTTGCTTTCCAGCGTTAAGAAAGCAGCCATGGGAAGCTTCATGATGACGCAGAGGTTAACTTCTGGGCTTAACTAGAATGGCAGTATTCTGTGAAATTTAACACTTCAGGAGAAGATGACACTGTAGTGATGCCTGTAAAAACCAAGCCAGATGTTCAGCCCGGAATGCATCACAATCCTAAATGCATTAGCAGTGAACAGTGAGCCTCAAGGCCCCCAGAAATGAGTGACATCCACACACTTACTGCAAGACACCCCAACATTTTTCACTGCAACCACAATCATTCCTCTGAATCAAACAAGGCAGGAAGTATTTCAATTTTCACATAATATGCAGAAAATCACTAGGCTTGATTTTCTGTATGTCACTCTATTCTGCCCATGGGATCTTCAGGGATCACAGGAAAAAAGTACGGCCTACTGTGCAACTGTGTGTGCATTTACTATAGCACTACAGACACAAGCAAATGGCCACCATGTCAGCTTCTCTTTTGCCAAAATGCGTAATGGAATAATAACCTTGATTTGCCCCAAGAGAGAAAAACTGAATCTCTCTAAGCAAACCATTCTGAATTTCTGCACTTGACTGCCTTGAAGGGAATTTCTACTCAGTCCGTATAACTACTCTGGATTCTTGCATAGCACATTGGAGGAACTGATCTAGGCTCTGTAAAGCTCAGGCTCTTTTGCGGAAGGATACAGCCCTGATTGAGTCTGACTCCTTGCAAAGATGTCTCAGCCATACAGACAGTTATAGGCCCCAGAAGTCAGCACTGTGCTCTTCCTTTCACCCTGACAGAAGGAGATTATAGGTACCTGTGACCTACAGCCCACCGATCAATGTCATCTCAATCTTCCTCTTCTCCTGCTCCCTCAAACTGCCGCTACTTTACTGCGCCCTCCGCTTCCTCCAGCACAACACATTAACAAGTGCTGTGATGGTTGAACAGGGAAGTGCATGGTACGGAAATCACTCCTTTCCCTCTTCTGTCCACCCCTGAGAACAGCTTCAGAACCACAGCTCTAATTCAGGCTTAGCTTCTCAGGATACTCTAGCATCACAGCTCTTCCATTCCTGGCATTAAATACATGCCAGCAGGTCTGCAGAGCACCAGCCACAGCCAGCCACGGCCTCAGCCAAGGCAGGGTGACACCTGTGGGGCAACCCCGAAGGAGGCCAGGCTGGGAGCTCTAATGGCTCCTAGCACAGCACAACCTACTCCACCCCCTGTGAAGTGATGGAGAAGCCTCAACAGGAAATCTGCAATGCCAATGAAGTGATGTGTATCTACAAGGACATTTGGATCTATCAGCCGAGGTGACACAGAGATCTAGACTGCTGGACACTAATTCAGAGACAGCTGCTTCCCTGCATGCAGAGTTTCGCCAACCTGTGAATAATTTCAAAGACAGAGCTCTGTGGGGGATCGTAACATTTACCTGATATGTGTGGGGCCCTGGATTTCAGATCTGTTTTTCATTTGAACTGAGATACTACTGTAGAAAATCACAAAGATAGACTCCCCCAACCAGAGAGACACAAAGTAGCTCTCGAGAAATAATTTTTAACCCTTCAGGATGAGAAGACTGAGATTTACTGCAGTAATTAGTCACAAACCTGGAAGGAAAGGAAAATAATTCCAAATCTCTTGTAGCAACAACAAAGCCTCCAGCTAGCCAGTAGCTGGGGCAGCACCTGAGGGGAGTGCCTGCAAAAGCTTTTCGATGCTTTAAGTTAGACATATTCAACCTGATGGAGAGGTAGGCTATCTTTTTTCTGTGTCTGGAAGCATAGGATTTCCCTTCCAAAGCCAAGGAGTAGCATGCAAGAATGCATCACTTCCTAGGAAATACTGGCTACACTGCATGTGAACCAAAACCCTGGTGATTCCAGATGGCCACATTTCTTGGCTTGCACACTAAGAAAGGCTAGTTCAGAAGAAAAGGCAAAAATAGGTAGGCCATGAGCAAAAGCTACAGCTCTGTGTGTATCTCCTTCAGCCTACTTCTTTTCCATCACTTCCACTGTTCCTAATGCTATGTATGAAAAAACAAGAGTGTTGCCAGCCCAATCCTTACTGGTTCACCTTCTGTCTTGCTGCTTTCCCCAATACCTCAGGGCAGTTTCACTGTTCCAGCCAATGGCAAGCATGCATCTACTCTGAACAGTGAAATACTCAAAGTCAGTACTGTAACACAGCCAATATGGTTACACACATTGGGCCAAATTTTGCCTCAAAACTGCCACATCTAGCTCCTTCTAAAGGAGTTATTTGCAGTCTTCTGGTCATCTGATCCAATTGAAGGAATACAGAAAAACAGCACCAAAATTAGCTTTTATCCAGAATTGATTAAGCCCCAATAGGTGAAAAAATATTTTTTCTGCACAGAAAAGTGGACCACACTACAGAGTAATTCTCTTCAGGAACGGCAGAACACATCGAGTCCAGGCTCTTCTTTTGTTGCAGTAACCACAAGACCAAATCCCTTTTCCAGTAACTCACAGCTCTCTGCTAAAGATCACAGATCAGAAAGGCCTGCCTTTGTCTGCCTCTCTCCTGGCTACCAGGTTGCAAAGAACATGTTTTAGTAATCTCTAACAACAACATACAGCAATCAAAGCAAGTGCTGAACAGCAACACCCAGGAAATCAAAGCTATCCACAAAAGCAGCCTGCGGGCCACAACACGATTTAGAATGCGAAACACCTTTTCTGATTTGCCCCCAGAAACACAACTGATGCAGAAATTATTCTAATAAGATATATGAACACACAAAAAAGGAATAAGGGAAGTGTAAGAAAGCTCCCAGAATTAGTGTGGGCAGCATCCAGTTTGTTAGACTTCATTAGACCCAGTGAAATAACATTCAGTGGAATTAATTCAACTGCAAACAGTAAAAGTTTAAAATTTAGGAGAATAGGGGATACATAATAAAATTACAATGATCTGGGTTAGGTCTATTTGCACAGGCCAATGTTTTCACTACAGTAAATATTTAGCAGTCACACTGTCTTGCATGCAGAAGGTGACTGTGAATAGGAAGCCCAAGTGACTAGAAGAGAAAGCAGCACACCTGGCACTGTCAGTGAAAGGTCAGAGCCAGTCTATTTAACTAAACAGTCCCCTCAGTACTCATGGCTGTTAAATAGGAGCTTTTGAGCCCTGACTGAACTCAGATGCCATATTCCATTCATAGAAAGAACTAAGGATGAAATCATATTTAATTCAATAGCTGACAAAGCTTCTTCAGGAAGACTACTAAGACAAAACGATCCTTTTTCCCCACTAAAATAGTTGCTGTCAAGACTGTGGTACCTCATATATTACATACATGTTAGTAAAGACAATACATTAAAAATACAGAAATAAAACCACATAAAGAGACACAACCCATCTGGGATGTCTTTAGACCAGGATATAATGTACACATCACCTTCAGATTTCCTACAGCTGCCCTGACAATCAGTGCCAAAACATCCTGGTGATCGCAGGTTGTAATCATGGCTACTACTTTAGGCTTTAGACAGATAAATCCTATGAGCAGCAGTGTTTCACTTCCAAACTCTGGGGTACCTTGCTAAGTATTTTCATTATTTGTCACTATCTTTGCAGACAGAGGTTTAAATGCTGCACTGAACAACTACAAAAGGGCTTTAAGATGCAAGGAATATAGGAGGATTCAAAAACACCTCTGCATTATTCCTGAGCTCTCTTTGATTGGTGTCCACAACAAGCAACTCGTGAGAAGGAAACGCAATCTTTGCGTAGCGCCGCTCTGCAGTGGTCTCATCAGGGAGAATGTACTACCAGGCAGAACCATCTCCTGGAGAGTTGCCCTCGTTTTCTTCCTGCGAACTTCTATAAAATTGTCTCCACTCGACTGCTTCTGAATAATGTACAACAACAGATGAGAACAGTGATTGCCAAGGGAGCTCCGGCCAATGGCAGCTCAGTGAGCCCATTGCTGTGCCCCAGCTTCCACAAGCGTTCTGAGGGAATCAGAACAACACACACTCAGCCAAGAAAGATTCAGACTGTTAAAAAATGTATATGTCACAAGAACAAAGAATACCTGACAGCTCACTTAGGACTGAAACAAAATTCCCAAACCACCTTCTGCTCACAGGTTTCCCAACTAAAACCCAGGCAACTCCAAAACCTATACCAGACATTACAAAGTAAATAAATAGTTTTTCCTGACTTTTATAACCCACTCGACTACCCTGGGTTACTTCATCCTTACAGAAAATTCTGGTGACAAACTTAATTAAATATTTGCCTTTTTTTTTTTTTTAATAGGATTCAAGTGTTAACTGAAAAGAGGGATTTACACTTCAGAAAATTAAATCCATCAAAAGGAGAACATAAGATTCACTACATTTACACTTGAGCTGTCAAGACTGCCCAGTCAACCCACAGCAGCTCCACAGTCTTCAGGCAGAAGGAAAGGTGTATGTATCTATCTCACAATAGCCTTAACTTATACCCATAATAAAAGAACTGCTAGTCGGAGGAATCACTGAAGGGGGTCTCCTTTCTAGATAGAACCAGTTTAAGGTGTTTCAATTTGAATAATTTACTCCCACACCCCACCACCTCACATCAGTGAGGCTGGTCCATTGTAGATATACAAAAGATCTACAAAATGTAGATATACATTTCAGGAGAAAATGCAGGACTCACAGCAGCCATGAAATACAAAGAGCACAGCAGCCATAGCATGCACCACAAGCTGAATTACTGAGCTCCACTCAACTGCACGTGAGCTACACACGAAGCCCATCACATAACTCCTTCCCTCTCAGATGCACTGAGCTAGGAGGCAGCTGTGTCCTGTACTCAGTGTTGCACAGACAGACAGCACTTCCTCTGTAACGCCGCCCCTCATTCTCAGCCACACTAACTTGCTGTGCTGGATCTCTCCTTTCGTACTAAGCCTGTGCTTCAGCCTTTGAGAGAAATTATTCCTTCCTGAAAATCATGGATCAGCACCACCTGTCTTCACTGAATCCAAGAAACAGGTCAACCAGTTTACAGCAGAGGACAATCTCTTTCCATTACACCCCTTGACGCAACTCAACTCAGAGTTTGTCCCACCCCCTACCAAGACGTTGGCTGATATGACTCAGTTTTCCTTGACCTCTTTTCTTACTTCCCCATGTACACATGTATTTTTAAAATGCTGGTCCTGCTACCAAGGGCACTGTAGCTGCTGCATCTGTTTGTAATCGGTATTACTTTACTCAAGAGTCCTGCTAACACACAGTGTAAGTTGTTGCTGTGATACTACCTTTTTACATTGAGTCCTTATTAGAGAGAAAAAAAGAAACATTATCTAAACCAAGAAAATAATTTTTGTCTCCTTATTGTGAAATTACAGTGAAACCTGAATAAGAGTGGGAAGGGGCATCTGTTCACACTGAATCAAGAGCTCATCTGAAGCTAGGGACAGATAAGAGTTTTTCTAATGTGTAACTCCTTTACAGTGCATCATTATAGCTGTGAGTGCAGGACTGCAACACAAGAGATCTTTGACAGATGTCAATTTCAGCTGCTAATATACAATCAATCTTGCTAAGAATAGAAAGGTTTATTTCCTCTACCTGACTTCAATTCCCACTTGAACCTAAAGTCTTGTCTTTCTCCCTTTGTTCATCCTGTCCTCCCATGAGCCTGCTGTCCATTTCCACCCATGTCTGCTCAAGTAAGGAATCACAGGTTATGGCTGGCCAGCCGGTCACAGACAGGTCTAGAAATGCCACTGGAAGCTGCCTGTTTTCAGAAACAGAAAAATACATGCCTGCCACAGGGCAATGGTCCTTCCAGGAATTTGGGTTAGGCAGCAAAGATCACTCACGCAGCAGCCCAAACGGCCTCATGAGACAGAACGCTCACGCTAGCAAAGCAAAATGCAGCCCCAGAGGTTTTGATTAAATCGTGTAGATGACAATGCAGAATAAATTTAATCAACATTGCTTAGTTCACAGTTTTTCCAGTATGTTAGAGAACAGAGAGGAAGAAAATAAAAATTATAAACAGGCACTCCTTCCCTTAGACAGGAATCTTTGCACAAAGGTCAAATTACCAAATTAGCCAGAAGTACTGAAAACTGGAAATGATGGGAGAGATGAACTGCTGCAAGTAAAACTCACAACAAAGCTTTCCCTAACCACAAACAAGACTTTGGGAGACATAAGCAGTATCAGTTTGGGGAGATGTTTTACTTCACACTCCATCCAAGACTAACAATGTTGACCACAAGCAGTAGGCATATATTGATAGCATGTATTTAAGACAGATCCTGTTCCATGATTGCTAATCCAGTTTTTCTGCAAACTTGGAAAGTTCCATAAAACTTTTAGGGGGTTCCTCCAATCCAAGAAAATGTGATAACATAGTTAAGGCTGCATGTCACTCCCAGACTTCCAATCATGTCATAGTTTGTGATCAAAGGAGTTGCTTATATTGATATCAGCAAAAGGTGAAATTTTCAGTGGGTTTCCCAGTCATGTCTGGCCATACCTTGCAGTGTGAAGGAGTGTATTATGTGGATAGCGAGGTGTGTTAGGCGCAGGACCCCAAATTCACACAAAGCTGGTCCCACCATAAGCCTGTACAAATCTGACAGTGGGGAGTGCAGCACAGTATCTGGTGCCAGCATGCTTGACTGTGAGAAGTCGTAAATGCAACAACCACATTTGCATTGTAGAGTCAATTTGCAGACAACTGGCATGAGGCAGCCAAATGTCTCCTTTACAACAATGCCTAATCCACACAGCACTGTGGCAACAAAAGGAACTACAAGCTTTGCATCAGCATTCTGTATCTCTGCTCTGCCAAATGTTAACAGAAAAATCTGCTTGTTGTCCCTTCCACAGCAGCACCAGCATGGGTCAGCATCTCAAATCCAACCCTGTACATGTGAAAGAAATAAAATAACCTTCAAAACCATCAAAGAAGATGCAACCTTGGAAAGAAGATAAAAGGAGCTAGCAGAATGTTATGACAGTATCAGTCAGAGAGGCTGTCAAAATAACCACCCTATTCAAGGGCTACCATCAGCCTGATGTCATGTGCTGAGGCAAACCGGTATTGGAGTTGAAATGCTACAAAGGACTCAGAATGACCTACTTTTACTCTCTGTGGACTAAGACACTCTGTAGTCCCTACTAATAATATACATGCTTCAGTTTAAATCATGTGCTACAATCTGAACATTGCTTCAGTCCTCAGAGTAATAAAACCCCCAGAAAACTAGTTTACAGAACCATCTTTAATACATGAGCATTTCAGATGCTTGCCACAGACTCAAGAGATGGGGCTTGATCCTAAAGAACGTGTTGCTTTTCTGTTGACTCCTTACTGAAGTTAAGTCTCCTCTAGTGAGTTTGCCAGATTATGGCACAAGAACACCCATTCAGTTCTCAAAGGTATCAATTTTTGTAGATCTGATATTATTAAATTCAACATAGCATCCTTTGTGTTCCTAAGGTCTTCATAAACATTAAGACAATCTATTTCCACTCCATTACTCAAAAGATATATGGCAAGGGAATAAATGTGACAGCTTTATCCTAAACTGTTAAATCACTGTTGGCTCCTGGTTCCCAAGAACCTCACACCCCCACCCATCACCTTCCAGATGAAAGAATCCCAAAATGCTTCCAAAGCTCTAGATAATGTTTTGATTATACTAGTTTACCTTCTAACTAGAAATAAGAAGCACGTGGACTCACAGGAATATGTGGGGATTACCTCTCACCAGCACAGGCTGCTAGAAACGTGTGTGAACTGCCATTAGGAGAGTAGGCAAGCTTTTACTGTCTTATATCCCCCTCCCCGCAAAAAAAAATAAAAACACCAAAAAAAACTTCAGAATCATCTGGCCAGCCCATGAGGTAACAGTCCTGACTTCTTTTGGATGTCTCCATACTGTGAAATAAACCAAGAAAAACTGATCAGGCATGTGCAATTTTCCAAAGCAAAACAGGAACAGTTGAGGTTATCTAGGCAAAAGATAAAAAAAAAATTCAAGCAGCAGACAATATACTTCCAAGCCAAACAACAATCAAGGTTCACAGAGCCTCTCTGAGAGCTTGGCCTGGGGAATAAACCCTTTGCTTAGTAGAAAGAGGCCTGTCGACTCAGCACCATGAAATTGAATAAAACCTCTCTTTGTGGCAGCAACCAGGGGAGAAGCACAAAGGGTCTCTGCCACTGCAGTGCGTCTGAATGATGGAGGCCTCCAGCACCTCCAGCACTCCTCCCACCCACAGCAGAATCCCAGGAAACTGAGTGCTTATTCATGACTTGGGCTCTGTCCATTTTCTGAGCTTCCCTCTACATCCTCCAATGCCGACTATTCAACAATATCTTCTTTTAGCTCGTCTTTTGTTCACCACTTCCTCATTTAATTGCAAGTTCATGGGTATAAAGTGGCCTGAACAGCTGAATTCAGTCATCCTGATTTGAAGGCTCCCTTTCCTCATAAATGGGGAAACAGTTCTTTCTCTGTCTTTCTGTCTGTCTTCATTTCCCTTTCCTTGGCCACTTCTCCCCTTCCCCCTCCAACCCGGCAATTTTTCCCTTTCCTGTTCCCTTTCCCATCCCATATTTTTTTCTGTCTCTCTCTCTAAATCACACTGATACTTCTCAGAGATGTTGATGTGTGCAGGGAAGGGAAGGCAAAGCTCTCAAACACTGGCACCTGTCCTCAAAACGGCTCCCAGGCTTCTGCAGCTATTCCCAGTCTGCAGAACAGAGCAGCCGCCGCTGCCCTCCGTGCTGAACGCATGGGCAGACAGCTCGTGCGATAGCACAGCTCTCTGATAACAACAAAACCTCTGTAAAGATAGCAGTTCCTCTTCTACAGCAAGTTTCAAGGGAAAATCTGTACATTGAAGCTGTAACTTCTGCATCAGTTAACTGGGAGGAAGCAGATAAACAATGCACTTGAGTTCCCCATTACAGCATGAATTCTGACTGCACTGATGTCACCTGCTCTCATTCACTGGGCAAAAGTAATTTATTAACACTGTAGTGTGCAAAAAAGAAAGAAAAAAAAAGAAAGGAAATAAAGATGGCAACAGGTGTCAGCTTGAAAGGACCTACAGTCCATGCTGGCCTGTTTTTTGACAATTACCATGCCAAAAAGGGCGAAACCTGGTGCTAAGACCAAGAGCCATAGTAAAACCACTACTGCCCCGTGAAACCTGAGACACAAACCCACAGAGTTAATTATTTAATTTGTCATATGATAAGCAAAATTTCACCCCTTTCTGCATTCTTGCGTCTTCCCACACTCCCCAGATATCTACAATACCATGAATTTATGCAAAGATGAAAACTAGTGGGAAACAAAATAACCCAGGAATCCTGAAAGGAGATCTCCCAAAAACAGATGATCAGGCATATGCTCAGGCAGATCATATCTTGCAAACAGATTTCAGAAGCAGACTTTAAAAAACACCACCATCTGGATCAAATTTGCAATTCTATCCATAAATAAGAAGGGACAGCTTGTGGCACCACTGCAAGCATATTTATAAAGTGTGGGAATACCAGGCTGTGAGGCAAGAGTGCTAGGGGGAAATTCTGTCTACAGGAGTGAAAGATATAGCTGAACTACTAAGGAAGTGGAGTGAGGAAGCCACTTCTTAGCAAAAGAAAACTATCTAGGACAAAGACGAGAGGAAATGAGGCAGCTAAATGCCAAGAATTTAGAAAAAGGTGAAACCAGCAAGGTTCTGGAGCTAAATTGTAACTTATGAACAAGGGTAAAATTCATTTGACTGCAGAGCAAACTTCCTTTCTACTATGGTGTTCCTGTGTACAGAGACAGCAGAGCCAGGCATGGAGGGAAAGCTGACAGTGTCTGGTTTCCCCAAGGAGAACCCAGAAAGAGAATTTCAATGTACAACTGAAAACGGTCCAGTGATTTATATCTTTGAGAATCCAGGCAGACAAAGCACACTTATTCTTTTGACCCAAGTGAGTAGCCAGAAATGTGGGGGGGAATTACATGCTGTCCCAATTAGGAGGAGAAAATTCTTAAACAAGTTAGGTCATATTGCTTCAAATGACAGAGGATATTAGTATTCTCACAGTCACGTCACAAATTTATATTGTCATCTTCTGGATTGCCACAGAATCTTCAAGCCACTGTATTTTCAGGACATATTTCGAACCAGAAATGAAACAAATTACCTGTAAAAAAAAAGATTACTTAGGCAGTAATTTTACATTATTAACCTTACCTAAATGTGAAACACCCCCCAGTATCACAGGATGTCCCCCACGGTATCTTTCCTACCACTGGTAACAGCCTCATAAAACTGGATTTCACATTTTTACTTTAGTGAAATGCATAGTCCCAAGATTACTTTTGTTTCACTTTTTCCTTAAAAGAAAAAAATAATCCACACTTTTTATGTGTCTTTAGGAATTTGTTCTGTTTTTAAATATGCTTAGCTTTTGGAGAAGTCAGGGTAAATAGTTTGGATTGACTTACAAAAGTAAGTCACATTTACTTTGCTAAGAACTGGAGTGATTTAGGACTTAAACATCTCTTTCTTGGTTATCCCTCTGCTGTTGGAAGCTACGGTCCCTGCTCTCAGCCAGTTTATGTGAGCTATTCCTCTGCCTCTGCATCGTGTCAGCCTGCTCAGTTTGAGGTACCAAAGAAACACCTCAAACTGAACTTCCTAACTTTTCACTCAGATATATTAAAGAGCCCTCACCAATTTCAGTGAGACCAAAAGGATAAGAGTTATGAATACATAAATTCAGGTAACAGGAAATAATCAGTAAGGGAAGCTGGCTAACAGCTTTCGGTACGCTGCGCCCCCCACGCGCATTTCTGAAGGAGCACAGCCAGGGCTGCCTGTGCCGACTGGCAGAGCACAGAGCAGCATACAGCATTGCTGGCCCAGCCTGGTGGCAAATCCAGACAGGGAAATATGGACTGGCTCCTTGCTTTTGGATACAAATACTCAGGGTACAAACAGGACAGGATATGAAGCAGCATGTCAGACAAACGGCTTTTCAGTTGCTTTTGAAGGGAATAGTAGACCTGTGTTCCCACCACTGAAGCAAATCTATACCTCCCTGGCATTTTATTTAATGAAAGATTTGCATTATATGGAAAAACAGCAAGTTTTTATTGGTTCATTTTGATGTTTTGCTGAAGAAACAGCCACTGCAACTGTAGAATTCGAAACCTGGAAAGCAGATATGAGCTGCTAAGGAGGAGCAGCTTCATCTAATATTTAGCATCACACTCTTTATGCAAGAATACCCCACATAACTCTTTGGATTCTGCCAAGACTTCCAGCTCATGCATGCTTCAGTAGTTGTACCACACATCAATAGCTTACGTGTTTGGAGTCATCACTGCTATGTAAACTCACTGAGACTCTACTCAAATCAGTAATAGACAAGAATTCACCACAAAAAAAACCCCAAGAACCCTGTAATTCTTCTATAGCTTAAAAGGTACCTACCATTAATGAACAGGCAAAGTATATACATCTACATATATACAGACTGCATGTGTGTGTGGTGTGGGAGGTACTACTCTGGCATCAGTTTTAGAAACTAAAAACTGAAACACATAGAAAGCAGGAACCTGCTCCAAACTAGTAGTAATTTACTGCCAAACAAGATTTTTAGGTAGGAGTGTGCAAGTATTCTAGCCAGGCCTCATTGCTTCTCTTCCTGGGCAGAAGCAGTGTGCAGACCCTCCTGCCCAGAGCATGCAGCCCCCAGGCCCATGGCAGGTGGGACTTATACATAACTCCTTTTGTTGCGCAGGTACAAACCCAACAGAATTTTGTTCCTCTGCTGCTGCGTATTCCTCCATTAATGCACAGAAATCAAATTTCAGAGAAGTTGTAGAAGCACTAGCACTTCTGCATTTGTAATAATACCTGCAAAGTTAAGTTTTTACATATACACACAGACTATAAAATCAACTGAATCTGAAATACATAAGACATTATTTTTCTAATCTGTTCTCTTGCCATCTTCTTTATGTTTTTGGGTATATAATTCTGTCATAAGTCAAATGACTGACAAACTTTACATGACAGGAAAACCTACTTTATTTCTCAGCAATTCATAACCTTCTGTTTATCAACTTGAAAGTCAAAGTAAATACTAGAGTCCCCTTGGAAACAGTTATTTTATACTAAAATTGCTATAAAGGCAGCTCCAATTAAACCTGGCAAACGAAGAGTAAGGGCAGATGAATCCTCAAAAAAAGCAGTTTTGTGCAAATAATACCAAAAATAACAAAAAAACTTGCTGCATAGACCTGAAGATTAAATTAACAACTTTTCAGCATTCTCCCTTAATCCTTAATTACGAGACCTTTGTACAATTACTTTCGTCAAGTTCTGGACCCATGGAAACTTGGAAACTAAATCAGTTAATTTTATAGTAGAAACACTGGTATCTTTTTTCTCATACTAACATTCCTCTGCCCTTACCCATATCGTCTTCAAGAAGAGACAGAACGTGGAGAAATGGTATTTCATTTCATCCTCTCCATCTCTCTCCTGAAATGTGTTTTTCCTGAAAACAAGAACTTCTTCAATGGGTATCCAATATTGGTATGCGCAACACGCACACCTCACGCAGATCTCAGTGCTCATTAAAGAAATATGTGGAGAGAGAACATCCTGTAGCATTTCACCATATCTGAACTTCACACTTGAAACCAATCTGAAATTGATACACATCTTTTCTCTTCCTTCTCCCTCACTTCTGCAAACATAATAACTGCACCAACAAGGACAAAGTGTGATAGAAGGATTGCCTCACCAAGAATGAGTGCCTTTTTCAGAAGTGCTCTTAAGGATATCTACATAAAATGAAGCACCAAACTTTTTTCTTCCAGGTACTCCAAAGCAGATCATCCTTTTGGAGAGGCATCCCAGAATTCTGACAGCATCACAGAGCCTCACACGAAGTATGTGCAGGATATCATGCTGAGTGTCTGGGACTGTGTGTCCTACCCAAAAGCTTCTAAAGGCAGGAGAGTTGCCCCAGAAAAACAGATAAGTTTGACAACTGAATATCATAGTACCTAGAGACACAACAGACAAGGAGATTTCTATCTAGCCCCTGTCACTGCCTGATGTTCAGACTGCTGGGAGAGACTTTCTCTTTAAGAAAAGATTTATAAAATGATGAGGAAGACAGAAGTTATTAATTTAGACAAATTCCACTTAAATGCACATTACAGTGGACAGGTAATATGCCTCTAAATGAGAAGCTCTGCAATGAAAAAATTGTGAGATTTCTGTCACTGGCGCCAGAGCTAGGGTATCATTAAACCAAAAAGGACACTCAAGCCCAAACTACTCCCCATATACAAAAAAAAAAAAAAAAAAAAAAAAAAACCAAAAAAAAAAACCCACACCAACACCCCAAAAAAATCAAGCAAAAAAAACCTCAAACACATATGAAATTTGCTTTCACTTCATTCCAAAGTCTCAACCCTTCGGACCAATTCCACCAGCTCAGCTGAAACTTGCTTACACAGTAAATACAACAAAATAGCATAAACCTACAAAACAGAAGCAGACTAAGACAGCACGTTTCTCTTCCTCCTTTGAAACTGCCAATCAAATATCATCTGTATTTAACATTTCTTGTTTCCAAAAATCAAGGTAAGTGCCTAATCCTCAGCCACTCCAGCTGACATCTCCCAGTCAACTACAAACTGTTAATTAATGTGCATTTGGGCTAAGGACTGTGACTCTTATTTGCAAACTGATTTTTAAAAGACTGAAGCAATTTTTGTCCTTTATTCTGTTCCTTCATCTCCTTAAGGTTAGACCTCTGTTTCTGACAAGACTGCATCTGTTGCTTAAACACTGCCCTCTACAACTGAACATTTAAGCATTTAAACAAACTACTGTAGCCTTTAATCTGCATTTGTACAGAAAGCTGCAGCAACTGAGGACAAACCCAGATACCCACTGATACTGTGGGACTTCACCTCCAAGCAGCAGGGCTAGGCAAACAGGCATGGCAATAACTGACATGGTCACCTCACTTTAATATGCTTTCAAACATAAATCAAAGCTCTAAGTAGTGAGTAAGAGTGACATTGGTGGGAACATCTTCTGGTTTGGTCTACTGCACTCTAAGATAACTAAGTGAAATATGGATTCCAGGATAATGGCGTATCACATACACCAGCATTTACAATTGCTTGCAATGGCCAATACTGAAATTATGATCTCAAATTATGCACAATATTAATGTCGCATTGTGTTCCACATCAACCAGTCCTGGTGGACCTTCACCTGTCCATCTCCTTTGAGCCACGCAACAGTGGCAGTGCCCTGCTCCAGGAGGAAGCTGAAAACACCACGTTCTCTTTTTTCTTTCCCCTTGTACAAAGGTACTTGCACCTCACCTCATTAACTGCTGGAGTGAAGCAGAACAGAAATAGATTGTGGGGACAGCAGAGAATTTGTGATGTAGGACACAAGATGTAACAGGATGCTGTAGTGGTGCAGAGATGCAGAACTGAGGAAAGCAGTCCAACTCCACCTCATGCTACAGTACCCACCAGACCAGGTGTCTCAGCAGGTCTTGGTTTTCTACACAGGTCACATCAGCCGCTGCACGAGAAAAGGCAAGCAGTGCTCCTATGAGGGCATTACTCCACCTCTCCACACACCACTCTCGCTCAAAATCTCACCAATCTCATACATGAATAGTTCAATAGTCTCATGAGCTGCAGAGATGTATCAGGCTACTTCTTTATTTTGGTACTGGTTAGTTTGAATAAAGTAGTCATGGCCTCTCAGAGTCAGAATGGGTGAACAAAAATCTTCTTATATGAAAATAAGGAGAATTTTTAAGGACAACACTCAGCAAGTATAGACTGAAGACCTATCTTGAAAATGAATGAAAAGGAAGAAGGTGAAGCCTTAGAAGATCGGAATTGTGCAGAGTGATACGAAATCTACCAAAAATAAATGCTCTTGTCCCAGAGAACAAGCCTCCATGGTGAATTTCAGGATTAAAATACTTCTTTAATTCACCTTCAAACTTCAAGTCTGAACCTTGGAGATAGAAAATTACAGAGGAAGAAACTTCCTTTCTGTGGCATCTCTGAAGTTCCAACTCCTCACCAAGAAAAAGAAGTGCAGAGAAGGCACATAAGTGAAATGTTCTAGATATTGACTTTTGTAACATTTTTCAAAACTTCACCTTGGATTCAACTTGGCATTAGGCAATTTTACCTTGCTTGACCAGACTATTTTTTTCCAGTGAATGCAGGGGCATTCAAATCCCAGTACAGCAGTACATTCAAACCACGGTTATTTTCACTTTGTTTCTGTCTTTTAAAGCCTTTGTGCTCAATGTGTGCTTGATTGCAGAACTCAGGCTTGCACTTACTGCTTTAAAAAGTACTTCTGCATAGTGTTGAGAAGGATTTGTTTCAGCAGCTAGCACAGAAACAGACTAGGCAAGCATGAAACCAGATGTCCAAGTGTTTGCACTTGGACTTGCCGAGATTTTAGCATGAGCACAACTGTTCAGACAACTGCCACTGAGTAATTCTGAGACCTAACATAGCTTCTCTGTTTACATTTTTACTACTCCCTGAGAGTATAGGGAAAGTGCTGACTGGCAGTTCCTGAAGGGCCAAGACTTACATTCTACACCTTATGTTCACACAGGAACACTTTGGCAGGAAGACTCTCCCAGCACAGTCTCCTGCATCCAGCAGAGCTACTCCCAGAAGGGAAAATTGTTAATGCCTCCCATCCCTGTGGATTCTTTGTTTGTGCACAGGGACTGCCTCTGGTTATGCCTAACAGTCCTCCTGGAATTGAGCTAAGACCACCACTTCATCAAGTGCTAACTGCCAAGGATGTGTCAGCTGGATGTCAGAAGACTGAATTGAAGAATTAGCACTCTTGTTGCACTTTTTAACAAAAATATTCACATCGCTTATATGACATCTTTTGCTCAGCTTTTTCTCCTAAAGGAGGTAAGAAATGGAGACAAGGCTCTGTAAGTTACTTCACTGGCGCCCTTTGTACAACTCATTTTGCCTTTCTGCACCTCCGTTTCTCCATCTGCTAAATACTGGTGCTCTATTTTCAGAAGATCCAGCCAAAAAAAGTGCTGCATGAACCAGTATCTTTATCCTTAATGCACTTCACAATAAAATTTTCTTTTCTTGAAGTGAAATAGTCTGAAAAGTTTCTTTCCACCCGACTGAGCTGGTTTTTGATACCATGCTGCCCCAGCAGCTCACCAAGAGCCACATTAAAAGAGAACTGATGTCATGCAGCCTTGCCTCCACACACCACCTGGACATGGTAACTGCTGTCACTGCAATTTAATTCTTGCTTGCTGTTTGCAAATTTCAGTTCCTCTGGTTGTGTGCTGTAAAAGATTTGATTCATACTTTACTTTCCAAATATTGTGGCTTTTCTTGTGCAACTGCTTAAGAAACATGGCCTGTATTGTGCAAAAGCATCTCTTATGACACAGTGCATGCACAGTATAACAGACAAAGCCCATTGAGCCTGGCTGTTCTTTCTAGCTTTATTTCATGTCAAGATGCATATTAGCTGTTTTTCAATAGAGGTCACAGTGGAAATGCCAGATGTACCTTGCTGTTCATGGTTCACATTCTACATGCAGAAGATGTTGATACCACAAGGTGACAGGCACATGCTAGAACACGCTGAGCTTTCCCAGCTCCTCCTGGCTTCTGCACCCCTCAGGATGAAGTCTGCAGAGGCAGCAGAATCCCCAAAAGGTGCTCTGCCAGATATCATGCAAAACAGAGTATCACCCCACATATTCCTTCTTTTTTGATTCTCCTCTGCTACTTGGTATAACTGCAGAAAACTTCCAGCACCCTTCACCAACAGGTCACTCCATAAAGCAAGTTTCATCAGCTTGATCTGTTCACCATGCCAAAAATCAAGATGAAGCCAAGCACACTTAGAGAAAGAAAGGCTTGCTTAACAGTAAAGAAGAGAAAAACACACATTTCTTCAGGGACTGTTTTGCTCACTAAGTAATTGCCACATTTGGCAAACATACAAAAAACCCAACCCAAACCAACAAAAATCAAAGCAAAGTAATAAAAACTGTGCATAAGTGTTAATTTATAACAACAGGAACTGTCCACAGCTGATTTTTTCAGAGAACCACCACAGCTAGTGAATAGCAAAAGTTCATGTAAGGATGTTATATGTCTTAGTGACCCGTTCTAACCATGGCAGTATTTACTTCAATACAGAAGTATTGATCTGTGCTTCTTTTTGACTCCTTCCATTAATCTAAAACCAATACTCTTTCCAATTGCGTTCAGTTCAAAAGCCTGGACTATGGTTTCAATTCAGTGGTCCAATTTTGTTTCTAAATGCTTTTTGCTCTTGTTCCCTAACTTCTAAGTGCAGTTGTCCTGGCAAATGCTTCTTCTAAGTGTTGAAGGATGAATGCACAGAAGTGAAAAAAGCCATCCACAGTAAGATTTTCTGTCCTTGCACAAGGGCTTAGCAATCATTGAAAAGGAAGGCAGCAGCAAGCAGGAACATGGAAGCAATGTCACAGCCAGAGGACTGAATACAGCACAGCCCTGGGAGTTCAGTGCTGGAAGTTGAAGGCCTACTCAATAAAAAGCCCAGTAAAACAGATACTGCAACACTCAATGCACTGTATTTCACATCCTCTCTACCATTTAATGACTAGGTTAAAAACTCCCACAGTACTTTTCTCTGGTATTAATAACTTAATTGGTAAATCTCACTTTTCAACTATACCTCCCAAAAATACTGTCTTTGGTCCATATAGCCTGTTACTTATTTAGCGACAGAACACATTCTCCTCGTGTGAACAGATGACTTGTGCCAGCACAGAGGATGGGACATGTATTTGTAACAGTGGTAGTTTCCCACATACATTTTTAACGGCCAACAAAGGAGACAAACTCGGTGAAGAGTTTCTTCCCAATATGCATCTCTCATTTTCCTGTCGAGGGATGATGCCTCTGACAAACCAGCGCTCAAAGCAAATGCACACTTCTGCAGCTCTTTGGAAAACTTCCCCCACTGTTCTGCCCTTATTGCCTTGTCAACACCCTCTCCTCACAAACAGCTGCTTCCCATCTGAACTGATTTCCGAGCACAGTTTCAGTAATACAACAAACAGAACCTCCGGCACCCAGAGGGATATGAGCTAAAAAATTATATGCAAGTGTCCAGTGATTATCATTTGAAGCCTTTCATTTTTTTCAATAAAAAAGGAAGTAAATAAAAAAGAAATGATCAAGTACCTTCATATGAAGGACCAAAGTACCTTCAGTCAACAGTACCTCAGCTGACAACTGTCAGTGTTGACACTGAATTAGGTAATTAACATCCAGTTCCTTTTCACACTGTCCTGAAGTACTTGACAGCCATTCAAACTGTATTTCCTTTCTGTCTCCTCCTCCACAGATTAAACAAAATAAAAGATCCCAAGTAATGATGGCAAGTCAGTAATGGCAAAAATCTAAGGAAGGCTGATAAAACATATTTCTAGCATTTCTGACCTGGCACCTAGAACTTTCACATAATAACAAAGCACCAGAAGTGACACCATCCACATCAGCACCCCCAAGGAAAAGCTAGGACTGGGTCTGGGTGTGAGCTCCAATCTACCAGCATCCCTCGTCAGCAATGAGTGCCAGAGCCTGGGGTGGGACCTGGGCCATGCCTCCACTGCTGAGCCCACAGAGCCAGGACAAGCGCCTGAGCCTTGCAGCTCTGGGAGAAAACTGGGAGAATGTCTCTGGCATGCTTTGGCCTGGGCGTACCAGCATTCTCCCAAACAATTGTCAGGCATGGTGCCAGTCAGGGTAGGCCAAGGACCATTCCCAGTAGGCAGTGTGAATGCAGCCATCCTGCTTGGCGACTCGGAGCTCAGCGCTACAAGACAGGACCAGATCATGCCAGCTCGCCACAGGGCCAAAGAGTAAAGCCCAGCACTGTTTTGTTTACTACATTTGTAGCCTAAGTCTCTTGCTTAACAATACAGGGCATTAACCACTGATCAGGTCTAAAAACACAGATCAACTTTTGCACCCATGCCTTCTCCTCTGTTACCCACATATTAAATAGCACACAGCCTACTCATGTATATCTACATAAAGCTTGTCCATTTTTCCCACAGCAACATGAATGCTATTTAAGAATCAGGTTTGAGAGTCCTAAAAACTTTCACAGCCTTCCATTACTGCTGCTTCATACAAAATGGAAGGGGCTTCTTTAGCCACCTAGTAATGAGGTTAACAGCCAAGGCTCCCTGTGAGGTGATGCATTCAAAGCAGTTGCCAGATTAGACAGAAAGTCCCATGGGACCACAGACCTTTACTATGTAGCTGAAACCCACCCATCTATCTGAGATAAGAATTTGCATTTTAGTGAGTTCTTATCAAGAGTCTGCCACCTAAGCAAGGCCCTTCACCAGTGACACACACACTTTGAATATCAGGGAACTCCTCTCATTGTCAGCTTCCTCAGCATCCAAAATAATCCCTGAATGCAACCTTTTATGTTTTCCCCTCTTTCCTGACAAGTATTTCCCTCATGTATCCCATGACAAGTTGTTCCAAGTAACCCAAACCATGCTAGGATGCCAGAAGCATGAGCAGGCAAAATTTTCAAGACAGAAGTGTTATGACTAATGTGGTTTACTGTAGATAAAAGAAGGTGTAAGAGGGTATGGATGATGTTGTTAGGCTTTTTTTTGTAAATCTAAGCCCATTTTGTCATGAACAAAGGTAGTAAACATCTGGCAGACATCCAGTAAAATGAGTCTCATGGGTTTAAAGCGGATTCTTGGTAAATTGCTCAGATCCCAAAGATAAGCATCACTCCTTGGTGGCAAGCTCAGCAGTCAGTAACACTGGTGCAAACAACTTCTCTGCAGAAGAGGTGTTCTCAGGGAAGGGGCAAGCAGTGTGCCTCTCAGGCATCAGCATTTGCTCATTCTAACACCCTGGGCCAAGACATGTCAGCAGAAAGGATGTGGGTTTGGTGTCACTGGCACCAGGCTCTGGTTCATAACTAAACCAGCAGCCTGATTTGTGCAAGCCAGACTCCTGGCCCGATCACGTCAAGTTCCACACAAAAAACATACAGTCAAACAGTTCCTAACATATGCTTGAGGCAGGAGCCCTGGAAATGTTGATCCTATCCCTTAGCTAGTAGTAATTTAACAACTGACAAATCCACAGGTAATATATAAACAGCACTCTGCCTATCAGACTGTTTGCTCATTCTTTTTTTTTAATTGAAAGTGCATTACTGAGCCAAATAAATTAAGACTAGTCTACAAAGATTTTTGAGGACTAAACAACTGCACTTGTTTAAAAAAAAATGTGTCCTCATTTTAGATAAGTGAAGTGGTTTGGGAACCAACAAATGAACCTGTTGGCACAAGAAATGACCACAGCAAAACCAGAAGTACAAAATGAAAGGTTAAAAATGGTCACAAAATTTACTCTATGAGTCATGAGACATCAGATTAACTGCAACAAGGTATTATTTGTATGGCTGATATTTTCCACAAAAACAATTTCAGCAATGGGAATAGCTGAGAATACTGAGAATGACCCAGTATCCCCACGTGAACCTAAATGTTCCTGTAACTCAGTTCCACAGTCCCATCATCTCACACCAGCTTTTAAATAATCAGGATTTAGAAATCTATGGCCCTCTCTGCAACTCAAAGATACATGACATAAAATTGTCACTGTTTCCGAAACTGTAGGAAGGGGCATTGCCAGCTGGTTTTTGTGCTGATAGCACTGTGCTGATAGCACTGTGTGAAGTTCTTGTGCTGATAGCACTGGGTGAAAGGGCAGACAGGCCTAAGATGAGCCTCACAATGCCAGAACAGTAAATTCTGCCTTTCTGTCCCTAAGCTTGAAGTGCCCTATCAGAGCAACATTCAGCTTTGGGCACTCAGTGTCTCCTGGCCTGACATATGGCATTCAGCTGTGTAAGCAAGGAGGAAGACTCATTAAGAAGGGTGAAGGAAGTGTTTTCTCATCACAGAGCCATTTTCTCTTATTCTGCTCTTGAGAGCTGCAGTTCAAAGGGAGCCAATGTCTCTTCACATGAATGGCACTTACAGAAGGGTGAAGGTGATATGCAGAAGTCAGGTGTTTTAACCAGACAGCCACCCTGAGGTTCTGTCCCAATACAGATCCACTGCAGTTCTCTATGTCTGCTACAGCTTGACTTAATCACACCTGCAGAGGTAGTGTGAAAGCTTCAATCATGCCTGACTGGGTAATTAAGCAGGATTCTCCATCTGCAGCAACGTTCAAATCCAACATCTTGGTGAGATCTCAGGCATGTTGTTGGTGCAATCCCCAGTCCAAGCCTCAATTTGTGACACAGAAGGGAAAAGCAGTCAGTGTTCAGTCTAGATGAGATGGCTTTGCAAGAATTACATTGCTCCACAAGAAGTCTTTGTAACCAATTGAGAAACGATATGGATGCTTATTTCAAGTCTTTTCTTGTCACTAACTGTACTCACTCCTGGTAACCAGGACAGGCTGCCATTTGCACAGGAATTTCAAGCATCATCAAAACCAAAAGATACATCACCACTTACATCTTAAACCACACTACAACTGTGCAAGGCCTTTACCATTGCAGGCTGGAAATCTATTGGGGAGACAAAAACAGAAAAGGGATTCTACAGCTGGAAAGAAGACAGGAATTCATACAGTCCCTTTATATTTTCTTGTAAGTGCTTGAAGCAAACAATAAGCAGGCAACAGAAATAATTTCTTGAAAGCTTAATCTGTCCCAGACTCATCTGGGTGCCCAAAGGCAGACATTGCACATGGGAGATCTTGCTTTTTTAAGCCTCAGGAACCCGCTGCGTTGGGTGCCTCTGGGAGTGTCAGGATGTGCACATAGGAAAGCTGGCCTGCAAACACATCACCCTCTACCCCTCAGGAGGGCTCAGTGTTGCACTTCCAGGGCACTCCCTAGGAGTCTGAATACCCGACTGCTCCCGTAAATGCTTTATGCTGACACCTAATCCCAGTCGCTGGTATGAGCAATGAGTTGCTCCCAAATGCAGGTACAAACTCAGACAAACCTTTCTCTCCTCTGACAATAATACTCTGTACACTGTACAAAACCTGTAAGTAATCCACTGCCTCACTTGGTACTGCTACAGCCTTGGGAGTGCCTTGCACCTGGTGTTTTGCACACTAGAGTTCAGGACACAAATAGATTAGAGAATCCAGATAACAGCACAGGAATTATCAGAAGTAAAATTAAATAGTTTTTGAGAAAGAAAATTGAACAATTTGACAATTTATCATAATCTGAAGCAAAATGTGAAAACATACTTGAAATATTTAAGGGAGTGATGCAAAGGAAAAAAGAGCACTGAAAAGATTAGACATTATGTTAGGCATTAAGAAAACATCTCTAATACTAATGACATCTAAACACCAGGATAAACCATCAGAAATTAAGATCTTTCCGTATCAGAACATCATGGGATGGTTTGTCAAGATTCTCTCCAAGGCTACTTTTCATGATTCTATGATACAATGCAAAATTGAAGAATTACATTTCTCCCTCCTGCAAACCAGTACTCCTGCCTATGGCAGAAATACTGTGTGGCCTAGGGAGTGGAAAATTATCAAAGCTTTTAAACTTTTTTGCTTCCTATATTTAGGGACAAACAAGTTTCCCATATTGGATATCAGTCTGCTTCCTGCAAATATCAGCTGAAACTGCAGTAAAATCAAACATGCATCCAGCTATGTACTGAGCAACCCTCCTACTCTGCTCTCTGTAATGTTGGTTCACTTTTCAATCTTCATGCTCTTTCCTACCAGAGCCCAGGGTCTTTGTCCCTCCCTTCCCTCAGCTCCCACAGTGCTATCGCAGGAGAGTTTTGCTGCAGAGGCATCAGCGTGGCTCTGGGAAAGCCCAGGGCAGCCAAGCACTCCCTCCTCCCTCAGAGATCACGGCACATGTTCAGACAACCGGCATGCCTGAAATGAGAGGGAGGGACAAACAGCAAAAGGGCTGATTGATCACAGCGCAGCAACCAAGAGGAGGGAGAGATGCAGAGCCAGAAAGAGGTCAGACACATCATTCCAAAGGATGTAACAAGACCAAAGCAGGTCTGAGATAAAGGGTAAAAAGGGTCAGATACACACCAAGCTGGAACAAGTTAAGGGAAGCAAAGGGAAATTAATTTCTCACCTGTAGGCAGTAAACTGGTGAAACTACCCACGCAATTTATTGGTATTTTCTCAACATGGAAATTCTGTGAGAGTGCAAAAAGAATAAATAACTTCTTTCACATAAAAACCTGCTGTACTCCTGTGTAACTGATTTGTAAAGCCTCACTGCAAAGGCATAGGCTCAGCACACTATTTTCAAAGTGACACACTAAGCTCATACAGCTCAGAGCAGGAGAGAACCTCGGTATTCTGGATCCTCCAGCCCTGATCTTAGACCCGTGGCTGTAAACTGGGCTCTCTAGACCACAGGCTCAGATGAATAAATACTTTCAGAGCTTTCGCTTTGCTTTGTTTTGCTTTTCAGTGTCTCACTTTTGCTTCATCTTTCTACATCCAGACTGTTTTCTTCACTTTCTTTCTTTCTTTGTATCTGGGGCAAAAGAACCTTTTGCCCCAGATACAAAGAAGAAAGAACCCTGCATTTCAGCCTTTAGCCACTGATTTTGCACTACACTTGGTCTAAATAGAGAACTCTACTAGTGGAACTGCCAACCCCAAATTCAAGAGTCGAAACAAAAGCCCCTAAAAACTCAGAAGCATTTTCGTTCTGCTAATGTTTTATCTTCAATTCATGCTTTACAACCAGAAGAGCTACAAACATGTAATTTAAAATGAAATCCGTGATCTTCCTCAGTTTACATACATCAGGAGCCAGACTTAAAAAAAAAAAAAGGCAAAGCTCCGTGACTTAAAACTAAACACATCTTGATCATTTGCAGTTCTAACAATTGGCTGTAGGTGACCAACTGACCAAAAATAACAGATCAGCAAAGGTAATTTAGATCACTTCCAAACAATTTCCTTTCCCATCTCCTTCCTTTCCCCCGAATATTCTTTTAGCTGTCTCATATTAAAGGAGCAACATTACCCAAACCATATGGTTCACCTTCGAGAATCAGCATATATCTGTATCTACTGAGGGTGAACAGGCAGAGAACAGGGTAGGACAGGAAACCACAGCTCACAGCTGAGACAAATGGTCTGTTTGCTACTCTGTTAGAGCACCAGAGCCTCATCTTGGATGCAAACAAGATTGTGAAATAGAAAGGGAAGGGGGGGGGGGGGAAACACCAAACAAAGCCTGTGATGCTTATCATGTTTCAAGATGGGTGGAGTGCAAAACCCAGAGACAGATCAATTACACCTACAAAGCAAGCAAGACAGAAGAGCAAAACATAAATATTTTGAGTCTGTAGGATGTGGGCTAATTTATCTGATGGCACACGTCCTAATATAACATTTATACAATTGATAGGATGGAAGAGGACTTCTAGTTTTCATACAAAAATAAAGGAATGCATGATACTAAAACCTAAAAATAGTATTGGTACAATTACTTATCCAATTTGATACCTATCTGATAACAATTCACCTTCCCTACTGTTTTCACGCCAACACAGAACAAACAGCAATTGCTCAAGCTAAAAGTACATCCTGTCATTCTGACATTAAAATTTACAAGTTGGTGGTTTGTCTCTGGAAAGATGAAAGAGACATATATATACAATGCAGAGAACAATTTGGCTTTATATATTTTCAATTATCTAAGCTGTGGGAGCTGCATGTGCATGTTTGAGCTGAATGTTCAGTGAAATAAATGAACGTGGGGGAAAAAAAGTGATGTAACAAAATACCTACCACTGCAACCCAGTGTACTGGATAACTACTGCCCCAACACTTCCACATGTAATTCATTATTATATCTACAAAATGGTAAAAAAAAACTTTTTAAAAATCTGACCACTAACTGCTGTGTATTCACTATTTCATCTATTTTTGGAATGATGGTCAACGAGTATGTCTGAAATTGCTCAGGCCTTCTGTGTCTCCTTACTTGAGAGCTGGTCTTTAATTACTGAAATATTAGTGTCAGATTTGACTGGGTTTCTGTGGAATGACCATGCAACAGTCAAACACACCACAACCTTTCTTTCCCCAACAAACTGTGCATTACTTCTCTGTACCAACTGACACTCCAAGCAAGAACAGCTCCCTCGAGCTGGCTGGGCCTGAGGGCTGCACCCTGCAGACACTGCACCTCCAGCAGTGCCCTGGCAGCCCCACATTCCTGCACAGGACCGCATGCCACCAGACAGATCCTGGCATTTATCCAGCAGGTCACTCAAACTAAATTATCACCTGATGTGATTCCATCACGCAAAAAAGAAGTATTTACAAAACATAAATATAAACATTCTGTATACGTTACAGAGTTAAAAGAGGCCAAAGGATTAACTGAATCTTAAAACCTGGAGACTGAAAATCCTTATGGTTTATGATCACACCAGAGACTTACAACAGAATTATCTGTCTTCATGCCTTTGAAGTTTATCTTACTCCTGAAACTTTTACTAAAGTTCCAGTAGGTTCTGACAATTTTCCACTTTGCTTCTTCGGTGATCAGTAGTTCTTTAATGATGTTAGCAGCAGTACATTTCCATCTGCTCCATGCAGTTCTCCCTGCTGCTTAAAAAGTTTGGCTGTGTAATGAGCCTTTACTAGTACAGCCAGTAACACAGCTGCATAACTGCAGTATTGTCTATTAATACTCCTGAGTTACACAGCATTTGTTCAAGAATAATTCCACAACTAGCAATAATACCATCCCTGACTGACAAAATGGCAATTAAAACAGGACACAATATTGTGTGTGTATATTTGTATCTAAATCAGTAACTTCAGGTCATCAGCTGTGAGCTGGTAGAAGAGAGTTTTCCCTTCTTCCTTATTTGAGGAAATGTCTAGGACAGCTGGGACTATTGAAATAATGGTATACATATAGTATAATATCTGTATTATATTACAATTTAATATAAAATCCAGACTCTGTTTTTAAAAAAACAGCTATATCCCTTGGAATTGATCATCTCATCTTGCAAGATGTGGAACAAACCATGGGGCAAAGCTACTGGCTTCCATTCTCTCTGTGGTTATGATACATTACACTACAATAGATAATACACACTAACAGATATATTATATATATACAAACACATATAATACAAGTACCAACAGGAGTACCAGAAACTAAACAGGAGGTAAACTGACTAGGAAATGTCCAAATTAAATAGAATAAAATTACTACAAATCACATACAAAGTGAAAAATGATGGGACATCCAAGTTAAATTTGCAGATATAAATCCATTTGTCAAAATTACTTCAGGTATAAAACATAACAGATTCTAGAGACTATTTAAATAAATAAACATCTTTAGCATTTTCATTAAATGAGTACACTACTCAAAATATTCTTAACAGTGACTAACACAACTTTTATTGTAAGAAAATAGAACTCTGTTCTATCACTTTATGTACTTAATTATAACTTTAATTATGCTTTATATTAAACTTTACATACTCACTTTATTAATTTATGAAAGCAAAATATGGACCACAATCTTTTAGGCAAAGCAAATAAGGGCTGAATCCTTATGCTAATAATGAACCTATTTTCCCCTGCATCTTAGTGGGAAAACATTTCTAAACATAAAAAAAGAAAAGAAAAAGGAAACCTTTCCTTAAACATGATCATATATTCATCTCCTAATACAGATTAAAATACTGTAAGTAAACTGAGGTTGTTTTGATTCATTTGTAAATGCATAGTATTAAATACTTACAAGATTCTAAATACTTAAGAGATTCTTGTACATTACCATGGAACACAGGAAGCTGCTGCTTGCAAGCAACTTCAGTGCTGTGAATAAACCCATAGAATTTATCTGTTTGCTTTTTAAAACATTGTTTATTGAGAACACTTAATGAGGACTAGGGCTTCAACAGCAAATATTTAACCAAGAGCACAGATTCCCTCACATAAGCACAGCTGTCCCAGCCTACTTGGGGGAAATTCCTTATGATGATAGAAGATAAGCTTTATTTAACCCAAGCTATTGACATTTCTTAGGCAAAGGAACCCATACCCCACATCCGTCTCATCTCCTTTTTGACAGGAACAAGTTTCCAGATCGGGGTACTGCAGTTCTCCTGCACAAAACAGCAGTCTTTCAGTGCAGCCGAAATTACATCTGGATCATATGGAGTACCAACCATTTCAGTACAATGCACACTATGGACAAAACAAGTAACCTGGCCCAGTCACACTGGAGCGTTAACCTGCTACATTACCCCAGGTAGTGGAACAGTTTATTTTGCACTGGGTGAGTGCTGCCTACACAGAACACGAGCTGGGGAGCAGAGATCTGGGGTCAGGAGGGGTGGCTCCTGAGCAGTGATGCCAGCACGCTCGGGAGAGTCAACAAACAGGAGTTACATGGCCTCCTGTGAGGCCAAGCACAGCTGAGAATACAGAGTCCCAGGGCTACAGCAGTACTTCCATCAGGGTCCTAAAGCAAAACTTCTGGCCTATAATTGCATCTAATCCCAGTGATTATATAGATGATGTTATCCTTGTACGTTGTGTCAGCTGTCCAGTGGGGGAAGTGGGGCAGAATTCTTTTCTGCATGCTGTCTTGTTAGAAGGGTTAAGTTATGGCCATCCACATAATTTATGCAGAAAATATTTCACACTCCAAATTTTATTTTTAAAAATTTCATCTTTGCTCCTTGTACCCTCACATGCTGCAGTGATCCTCATTCTCCTTTCCTTGGGGCTAACAAAATTCAGCTATTAGAAAGCAGTTGTACAGAGATTCAGTCCATAAGATGTAGGTCAATGACTGAAGAAACTGACATTATTTAGGACAGCACATGAATATTTGACATGTGCATGAAGTTAAAAGCCTGTGTATGAATGCTGCTCTAAACTAAGGCCCAGAGATAAGAAAGATCCTATCCCTCAGTGCTTTATTCAAACATAATGACTAAAACACAAATTCCGTAGCGGGGTAAAGCTGCACTTCCAGAAGCAACACCACAAGATAATATATAGCCACTATACTATAGCCACTCTACTCCTGGTGGCGAAGTGCCCCAGAAGGACTCTAAGTGCCAGCAGTGCCAGCCAAGACCTCAGCGAGTGTGCTCCATCAGGATCTTCTCCTGCCATTACCTAGGGCATATTACTCACTACTGCTCTAATGAAAACTGCCAAGTTAACAAATACAAATAAATAAAAGACCTGTTTTGTTTTTTTAATACATGAAAATCCCATTTAGCTAACATTGTGAATACATTTAGCTGTAAGAACCGGAATCAAAAATATATGTAGCTTGAATCTACATTCCAGCCTGCAGCTAACAAAATCTCAAATTCAGTACTTAGGACAGAGGAGTTTTCTGAGGGATTTTGGTTTTGTTCTGTCTGTAGGGTGGGGCTCTTCTACATCTCAGAAGAAAACCTCCTTGCACTGAGACAGAACCACAGTTCTAAATGAAGCTAACTGGCACTTCAGTTGGAAAACTCAAATTAAAGGCTCGGAGTTCAATTACTGGAGAGAGAAGAGGAGGTTTCAAGTAGAGACTAGTTCATAAAGCAACCACATCCTTGTTATTTATCTTTTACACTAGACAGTTTGCCACTTTGGTGAATCTGAAAAACACTGAAGACAAACTGATTTTAAAAAACAAACAAAAAAAAATCCTGCCAGAAGGACAGGTCAAAAGGGGCCCAGGGTCTAAGCACTTTTAGATGAAACGAGAGTCAAGTCTTTATCTAGAAAAACACCAGAAAGAATTTCTGCCCTTTTAGAAACAACCTTTTAGAAATCTCTGCAGAAACTTCCTTTGCTTTGATTCTTGATCTCTGTGTGATCACTAGTTTATTCTTCTTTTTCATATATATATATATATATATATATCTGTTATCTAGTAACTTTTACTACAGGCTCGTCTAGTTATTTGCAGGAGTGTGGTGGTACACAGATGAATTCCACGTTTAGAACCTACATAGGAAAATGGAAATATACAGATGGATTTTTTCTTCTGAACTAGCCCGTGAATAATTTCAGAGGCAGGTATAATTGCTTCCACATGCACAGACACACCCGGCACAATCACAAATTTATGTTTACCATTAAACAAATATATATGTACAATATTTATTTATAAACAACGGACAGTAAGGGTAGATTTTCCAAGTGAGTGCAAAAGCAACTTCTGAACAACAACAACCAAAGGAACGAGGCATCCTGAGAGCAGACCCACCCCTGGGTCCGTTCCTGCCGCCCCGCGGGGCCGGGAGCACTGGGGGCCGGCGCTCCGCGCCGGGGAAAGAGAACCTCGGGCCCGCCGGCCCCGCGCTGCCAGGCGGCCCCAGCCCCAGCCCCGGCCCCGGCCCCGGGCCTCTCCAACAGAAACTCCCTCCCCGCGGCGCGGACCCGAGCACGGGCACTCCCACAACTTGTGCCCCGCCGCCCTCGCAGCCCCCGGCCCGCCAGAGGAGCCGCTCCGGGCCGTCCGCCCGTCCCCGCCGAGCCCCCGAGGGCGCTCCCCAGCCCGCGGTGCCACTCACCGACTGCAGGAAGCGGAGGGTCCCCACGTAGTCGCGCTCGGTGCTGAGGATCTCGTTGAGGACGCAGAGGCGGAGGCGCAGCTGGCGGTCGGTGTCCTTGGGGCAGCCGGCGGGCTCGGCGGCGCCGGGGGCGCCGGGCGGCTGCGGCGGCGGCTCCATGGTGGCGGCGCGGGCCGGGCGCTCCGCTCCCCGCTCCTTCAGGAGCCCCCCATGGCCCCGCGGCCCTGCCTCGCCCGCGGGCGGAGGCGTTACAGGAGCCGGGCGCTGGGCGAAGCCCGGCTGCGGGACATGCCCGGGTAGCGGCGCGGCACCGCTGAATAGAGCGCGAAGGGAAGTCCCGGCGGCAGGGAGGGGGGATGAGGGACGGGGCGGGCGCAGGCAGTGGAGCCCGGCCCCGGGGGCCGGCGGAGGGCAGCGGGGCGGGGCGAGAGCCGTATGGCTTTGTCGTCTCCTCGTCCCGCATACCCTCGTAGTCGCCTGTCCTCGTTTCCACGTCCCGCACACCCTCATAGCCGCGTGTCCTCGTCTTCACGTCTCGCACACACTCAAAGCCGCGTCTTCCTCACACGCATTGCCTCTCACGCAGCCCCTCTCACGCATTGCCTCACACGCAGGCCCTCACACAGCCCCTCACACGCAGCCCCTCTCACGCAGCCCCTCTCCCGCAGCCCCTCTCACGCATTGCCTCTCACGCCGCCCCTCTCACGCATTGCCTCTCACGCCGCCCCTCTCACGCATTGCCTCTCACGCCGCCCCTCTCACGCATTGCCTCTCACGCCGCCCCTCTCACGCATTGCCTCTCACGCCGCCCCTCTCACGCATTGCCTCTCACGCCGCCCCTCTCACGCATTGCCTCTCACGCCGCCCCTCTCACGCATTGCCTCTCACGCCGCCCCTCTCACGCATTGCCTCTCACGCCGCCCCTCTCACGCATTGCCTCTCACGCCGCCCCTCTCACGCATTGCCTCTCACGCCGCCCCTCTCACGCATTGCCTCTCACGCCGCCCCTCTCACGCATTGCCTCTCACGCCGCCCCTCTCACGCATTGCCTCTCACGCCGCCCCTCTCACGCATTGCCTCTCACGCCGCCCCTCTCACGCATTGCCTCTCACGCCGCCCCTCTCACGCATTGCCTCTCACGCCGCCCCTCTCACGCATTGCCTCTCACGCCGCCCCTCTCACGCATTGCCTCTCACGCCGCCCCTCTCACGCATTGCCTCACACGCAGCCCCTCTCACGCGCACTCCCTCCTCCCCTCCCACATGCACTCCCTCACCCCGTGCGCTGCAGACCCCGCACTCCTCGCCCTCTGCCCCACCTGCACTTCACACACAGTGAGTTGAGTTGCTGCGCAGCCCGCACAGCCCGCACGGCCCGCGCGGCCCGCACAGCGCGGTCCCGCAGCGCGGCCGGACGCGGGGCTCGCGGCGCGGCTCACGAACACGGCTCAGCGCGGTGAACACACCGCGGCTGCCCGCACGAGCAGGACTCGCCCCAGCCCGCAGGCCCTGCCCGGCCCGCCGCTACGCGGGGTCACACAGACACCTCCCTTGTCACACAGGAATGCACGCAGCACAATGGACACAAAACAGAAACGAGGAATCACGAACCCGTGCCAACAAAGAACAAATACAAAAAGCAGGTTTCATCGCTGTGAATCCAAAATGCAGAGGTTTTAAGTTGGTTGCAACTGCTCGTGCAAAGTGAGTGTGCAGCATGAGGGCAGAGATGAACCGGGCACACAAAACCGGGCTGAGGGCTGCAATTCAGCACTACTCCCCCCATTCCCAGAAGGCTAACTATGTTCAGAACGGTGCATATTCTCCCAAATATCTTCGTTCCACCATAAGAACACTGCCAGGCTTTTGTCAAACTACAAGTACTCCTTTTTAATTTTTTTTTAAATTAAGGAAAAAGGTTTCAAGAGGAAGATTTAAAAATGTTAATAATGTGAACTCCTAAGAGGCATAATAATAGAGACCCTTATTGGATATACTACCTTAAAAAGTAAACTTAGCAAAACTAAATGTAACAAATAATGTAATAATTGTCATCTTTCCCAGGCTAAACCAAAATATCTCTTTAACTTTTTTTATCTCAACATGGGCTTTTTTATTTTCTGACTGATCATTATTCTGGTTTTTAAGTTTTCTATTCAGGAGTAAGTGTTGGTAGTCTAACATACCCAATTATCATCTCAAGGCTTCATGGATATAGCATTACACAGAATGAAAAAACAGCTCGTGGGTCAAGACACAGTTGCAGCAGGCTGCAGGTCAGCAGTGTAAAGAAAATGCCTCAAATGCTTTGAGCCCTAGGTGTGGAAATTGTCTTTATTAAGCGTCAATATTTTATTTCCCCATGTCTCCTAATGAGGTAGTCTTGGGTCAAGGTGCGGTTATCGTGTCTCTCGTGACACCCTGCGGTAGCACCTTCTGCATCGTCAGTGACAAACGTTCCCCCGCTCCGAGTCAGTCTGAAACACGACTGTTCAAAAGCGGAAAGAATGAGTGGGAAAGGCCTTGTCTCCCTGAGTGTCGGGGCTCCGAGGGAACAGCACCGAGGGGAGGGGAGGGCCGGGCTGGCTCTGGGCTCTGTGCGCGTCCCGAGGAGCGCCCTGGGCTGCGGGAGAGCGCTGCACAGCAGCTCTGGGACAGGACAGCACAACCTCTAGGAGGCCAGATTACACTCTGAATTCACTGCTTTTCTTTCAAGTACTTTACATTTAATCCTTCATTTTCTTCTGAAAGTCACTACAGCATTTTCATTTATTTACTCATTTTGTGTCCAGTTTATCTCTTTTTTAAAATCATCAAATGGTTTTGGGGTTTTTTTTTCTGTTTGGGGCAAGAGGCAGGCGGCAAGACTTTCTTTTAAAATATCCTAATTAAATAACAATACACCCTGTTAGGAAAAATCAGCATCACCAAAGCTACGCCCCCACCCTGTGGCTGAGTGAGAAAGTTGTTAGTTTCAAAGTTGTTAATTTGCTGTCTATGTCTCCTGTGTTTTCCTCAAAAATCCTCTAAAAATTTCATTTCCGCAGCCAGTGCTGAGACAGGAGCCGATCACAGCTAAGTAGGATGCTTACCGGAGTGATGCCTCCGCCGCTGGAGGACAGGTGCCTTTTTGTCACCACGGTGTACAAGCTACATTGCTTCAAAATATTCCTCTAATTTTAGTGGCAGTATGGCAAGACAACTTTAAGAGAAGCTTAAAGCCGGGCATGAGCTTTGCCTGGAACTGCACAGCAACCAGTAAGTGCTGCAGTAAGGCAGGCCAGAAGAGAGGGGTTGCCCCTATGAGCACAGGTACCCTGGTTCCAGACTGGGTACACCATGTCCATGGGGCACCCTACATTTACCATTTCCGTTCAGCATTTACTAGTCCACAGCCCTTTTCCCTAAAGAGTGCCCAAATTTCCCTAAAGAAATGCCCAAAGGCTCATGGGAAATCAGTGAGTTGGTTGAAATGTGGTTCCCAAAACAATTTTGGCACTCAAGTCTGCATGTGACATACCTGGCTTAAGGTAGGTGAAGAATTTCCTGAGCTAGAGGTTGTATCTAGACCAGTTTTACTAGGAAACAATGGGCATATTTCCCATCAAATTCTCCTTTGACACACAAGGTGTTTGCCTTTTCCAGAATCCTTTAGCAGTTCTTTTCACATTTAATGATTACTATATGAATTTTTTTTTTCTTTAGACCTGGTAATTTTCTTGGTTGCATCTTAACTTCATAACTGCAAACAATACAATACCTCTCAGTCACTGTCTATGCTTTATTCACCATTTAAAGATTTTGCAGACCTTCAGTTTATTTCCTCTCAGTGCTCTCCACACCAAGTTAAAATGCTCTAACCTGTTAGACTGTCCTCATATTGAAGCCATTTTGCATGGCTAACCATCTTTCTTTCACTTCCCTGTACTTGTAGCTCTACTAGATGCTTTGAGAGACAGCACTAAAAGGCTTGTGTGAGATATTAAAGAAGTCTGTGTGCCAGGGACCTGTTCTGTGCTGCTTCCACAGAGCTTGGAAATGCTGCTGCTGAGCAGAGAATAAACCCTGACTCCAGCACCTGTTTATTGAATGGCAGCAGCTAATTTAAATTCCAATATTGCATCTGTAGATATACAGAGTATTTCTAGAAACTTCAGTCAAAATAGTGCAGTTAATAGAGATTTCCATGTGTGTGGTTAAAATCAGGTTCTGGCCTGCGTGCAGCAGACATGAATCAACTTTCACCTGTCCCTGTATAATTCATTGCAGATAACTGATTTTGCTAAAGCCACTGCTGATTTATTCTAGCTAAGAACTAATCCCTTTGACTTCTACAAATTATTAATCTTCAAGCAAGATATATGGAGGTAGTTTGCAGTGAGCTTTGCAGAAATAATTTCTTTGCTTCCAACTCTTCAGGCACCTAGACTGCCAGCAGAGCATTTGCATTTCTCTTTTTAACATCAGCCTAAAAATAGGTTTAAGATAAAGATGCTCAGGTAACTTGACAGCAGAGTGACTTGGAACAAATAGAGACTTAGAGGGAACATGATGAACAAAGAAAAAGAATGGCTAGGAAGGGTGGATGGAATTCTCTGTGATTAGAAGATAATATAATACACACATTCAGTTAAACTCTGAAAGCACTTATTTAGACACACAGTGTGTGGTAAAAGGACAGAAGTATTAAGTCCATTTGAAAACAGGGAAACTGAGATCCATGTGTCTGAAGTGGCTGCCAAAGGATACTGTGAATATGGGCAAAACAGAGCCCACTCAAAGGGGCCCCACAACGTCCCACGAGTTTCCAGTCAGCACTCAGATTTTACCTGTGGGCTTGTCAGGCCACCTGTGAGTGCCATGGGACAGCAGCGACTGAGGCTTGTGCTTCTCCTTGGTGTCCCCACTTACCTGAGAACCCTAATACCCTAGAGAAAACTGAAGGTTAACACCACTCCATGCCATAAAGGATTCTGGATTTGAGAAGAAAGAGGGAGATACTATAAACTGTATCACAGGTCCTGCACACAAGCTTTTGTAAAATGTTACATCAGTGTCTCGCTTGGCAGAGGGACAACACCATGAGAATGCAGAGTTGAAGCCTTCCCATGAGCTCAGGGGAGATGGACAAAACTTTTCGAAAATATTCCTGGTATTGAACTCACTAATTAATTGGAAATGCAGCTTATTTCCTTTTCATAGATTTCAGATTTGTGTCAAATCCTAAACACATATAATTGGAGAAGAAGCGTGTGTTAGTTCATACATTCTGTATTCAAGTCAAAACCTTCAGTTTTGGAAGAGACTCTGGGAGAAGGCTGTATTTGCCATTACTCACTCCTCTGATACTTCTTTTCTTTCCACTGTCTGATTCACTTCTTTAATCATATTTCCCCTCTTTTTCTCTTCCTCAATCATACCCACCTACTTAAAACTAATCACATACTAAAAAGTGCATAATTAGGTTTTCATTATGTTCTTTCCTGACATAATTTTTGATTATGTAATTAAGGGTTCTCACTGAGCTCTTGAACTGAGAGAAGATTTTTGGTTTAATTAATCAAATGGTCCTTCTCAATCCAGGGTAGTTTTAAGCAGTGTGTTTTTAAGTCAGGTGCAGAAAGTGTTTCTGTTACTCCTGACATAATACTATATGATCTGATCTTTACCCTCTAAAGCACAGAGAACCATGGAGAAGCATAGCCTTGACAACAGGCTCAGGTATCTTTATCTAAAGAAAAGAAGATGTATCAAACATCAATATGCTTGAAGTAGGATGATTTTTAAAAATTTTTCAAATTCTTTTTTTCTTTTGTAAATTGGAAATTTGTCAGATTTTTATTAAATAGTCAATTAAACAGGGGTCGTTCCAAGTGATTTTTCCCCATATGAGACCATTTACAAGTTTGCAACTCCTTACACTTTTTTCTGACAAATTAACATTCTTACAAAATGTGTTCTTTTGGGAGAGTACTAAAAAAGGCTGCTGAAAGATTTGCAGATTGTATGCAAATAAGTATTTGCCCTGCACTAATACAATCAAGCAAAGGTTCACTCTCTGTATTTTGTTCTCTGTAAGTGAAGTAAAAATAACATGAACAATAGTGCTTGTTTTTGTTTTGTTATAAATTGCTTCTTCCTGACTGCATTTGCATTATTTCCTCTGCCAGTACATTGAACAGGAAAAGCCAGGTACCTCTCTGTCAGCACAACCGATGAATAGAAATTGTCATGAGCAGGTGGAGGCTGGAATTCTGTGGCCAGTTCAAAACTCGTGCTGTTTTCACAACTAGAGCTGGAAAGAATCTTCTGCATGGAACAGAGAGCTGAAGATCATAGAAAAAAATGTTTTATGGCACATAAATACACCTGGAATATGTGGCATCTATCCACCTGCTCTTCTTTTCTCCAGTTCTATTCTTCGCTTTTCCCGACGCACCTCAGTGCTGTTGAAGATATAGAGCATGATTTCAGGGCAAGGGACTGGCACTAGCTCAGCAGTCTGTTGCCAGCTGAAGGAGTTTTGGTGCTCTCAGCTAAAGATCAGACCATGCCTGAGGGGCTGGGGCCCACTCCATGTGCTGTGGGAGGAAGAGGAGCAAACATCACAGAACGCGCTGCTGCATCTCCTGTGTCTTTGACACTTGGTGTTCCAAATGCAGCTGTGCAGAAATGTCATTTCTGGGATTTATTGTCTGCACCTGCAATTTTGGTCAAGGTTTTTTTAATACTGGAGTATATGAGTAAACTAACATGCATTTTGAGATGATATGTGATTTCTTCTCCACTAAATACTAAGAGTGATGGAGGTCTGCATTTGATAAACTGAAGATCTTTGCTAAGGATGGTCTGAGCCAGTTTCATATCACATCTGCACAAAATAGAGAGCTTGGTCATAATACATAATTTATAGGCTCCCTGTGCATCTTGTATCCAGTATAAAACTCTCTCCATGGTTATTGCAGTGTACACATTTTGTGTCTGTAAGGCTGAATTCATGTAACTTGGAAACATTTAGTCATCTGTGTAGCGTGGACTGTGTTTTTGTTGTTGAACTTAACTGAAGTGTGAGCTACCCTTTTTTCTCTTTCGACATTGTTGCATGTTTTCACCACTTCCTTTGTGACACTGTGGTGAACAGGATCAGGAACTGATCAGCTGATCCAGCTCAAATTAACTGGAAGGCAAACAAACAAAAGATCCTTTTTTGAGTCAGATTTGCTCCCTGACAAGCTCAGTGTGCAACCCCCAAGAGTTACTGCAGGCATGAGAGGAGGTGTTCAGTCCTGTGGCAAGGGCAGGGATGGGAGAAGGATGGGATTGCCTCCTTCGGCAGTAACTCATCTGCAGATCAGTTTAAAGCCATTTGTGAAACTACAGCCTTGCACAAGTGCCTGCATCAACACTGGATGCAGTCCTAGGAATTATAACCACTTGTATAAGGTCAGTGCATGGGCTGTGAGCTCACAGTGTAGGGGGAGAAAGACGTTCTAGGAAATCATCACCAGCTCTAACAGAATACTAATCAACTATAGCAGTCCCTCTAGGGAAGGGGAATCACACTTTTTTGTACTATTGATACTTTCAAAACAGGCTTCTTTCTTTTTCCCTGGTTGATCTTTGTGCAGAAACATTAGAAGTGTAGCAATAAAAATGCCATTAAACTGATAGTGTCACTCGTTGAATCACAGAACACTTTCATTTGAATTACAGTGTAAATGCTGCACAAATCTTAACATGAAGCCATTAGTAACAGAGTGAGGAGGAGGCTCATGTGCTTTGCCATGGAAGATGGAACTGTAGACTCAATGCTATGCTGAGGTTGCTTTTCAGGGGAAAAAGGAAAGATAATTTGATAGAGAATGCTTTGTTTAAACAAAAACTACTTACCAAAGTCATAGGTATCTGTCTCTGGCCTGCACAATGTTTGGCTTTTATTGCTCATAGGGACATCCTAGTGTGAGGTGAGTATAAAGTGTACAGGGTTAAGCAGAATGTTCTTTCCTGTTCTCAGGATGCTTTGAACTGGATTGCACAGACAGTTTTACAGCTTTACATCCATTGCTGACCTCTGTGATGTTTTATTACATCAACAGTCCCAAGTGTTCAAATGGACCGCCACAATTCAGACTTTTCTGGGAGTCTTGGAGACTTCTGACAGCAGCCCTGAGCTCTGTCAGTCCCTGGGGAAGGTGGCAAAATGTCTTTATGCTTGCTTTCTCCCAAGCACAAAGAGAGAGAACAGCTCTTTAGAAGCGTGCAGACAAAGCCTTCTCCTGCACTAGGCCTGAGCTGTCACCGCTCCAGCACCAAAGTCCCCACAGGGTCCCACGTTTCCTGTGCTCCTCTCGAGGGGCAGAAGGCAGTGGTTTGTATGTGAGTGTGGGCTGTGGCTGGATTTCTGTCTGGTGTGCACAGGGCAGCAAAGCACGCTTGTGTGAGGGCTCACACAAACACGCCAGCTGCGCTCACTGACAATGCTGCTTGCTGAAGGGTGGAAAGGGGTGGGTTCGTAAGGCTGAGCCTCTGCATTTCACTGGGATGATGATATGGAAATTGTTTTTCCATTCTACTGGCTGAAGAAATTACAGAACCATTTCTGTTTCAAATTGAACATGCTGCCCTAGAACACCGGACCAGGACAGTTAACACGTTCTCTCCTCTGTGCCAGTTCCATATATTGCCTCTCAGTTTTTGCACCTTTGCACTTTGTAACTTTCCTTAAAATGGGGGCCAGGACTCAAGTGATGAAGTACAGAGACACGGGAAAACTAGAGCAACAAAATAGTGGTTTTGGAAAGAAGGCCAAAAGATATAATATAAAGATGAGACTGAGATTTTCAAGAAGACTGTGGAAAAGTTTCCATTGACAATAGCATAGAAAAATATTTTTGCACTTTATAAACTGAACCACTCTGAAGGGAGAAAGAAAGGATCAGTTCCACAGCCCCAGTTTCTACACACACATTTCAGTTTTTTCAATATGTTTCTTCTGATGCAGTAACATTCAGTGTCGTAAAGCATTTGGGAAATACTGCAAGGAAAAAGAAAGTGAAGCTTAAATAAAATAAGAGTGACTGGATAGCTCACTGGACCTGTTGAGTTATGCATTCTAGTTCTAGTCCAACAGGAAGAAGATACAATAAGCCAAAACAAAGCTCCTTTTGTCTCAATGAAGATTCCTCTGAAGAATACCTAACTGCAACTAAGAATAGATGAGTTCAGTAATGAGCAGAAAGAGGAAACCTTTCCTGCTGAGAGGAAAGGAAACAAGCCTTCTTAAATCTGAATCAAGGAGCTAAGGACCTGGCTTCGGGAAAGACATGAAGAGCTCTGCACATACACGCACAAGGTCCACACTGTATGGTAAAGCTAGGGACATTTCTTGATGACACTGAGTTTCTTACAAGAAATGATGAGAAATAAAGATCAGATTAAAGGTCAGAGAGAAGGTCACTTATCATTTTAATTCCTCATACGCCTACTCATATCTTCTGACTGAAGTTATCAACCATAATTGAAAACCAGGACCTTCAGTAGCTTAGTATTATGTTTCCTTTGTTTTTACTGGGTACAAGGTTTGTGTCAACAAAATCTGCCTCATGATACACTTACCTTGGTGCAAAGCAGAGAGCTGTGCAAAGCAGGCTGTTCTGGGCACAGATACAACATGGAACAGCCATTCAGACACACACAGCTCTAACTAGCACTTGCTTGTGTGGCAAGTAAAGTCTCATTATCACCTCTCAGACAGGAAATTTGCAAGTGGGTGATTATCCAGCCCCGGGTCTTCCACCTCTCCAGCACCTCAGGGTGTGGGAGCTACTCAACTGCATTTGCATCTTTCCAAACAATTACACTTCTCACTCTGCAGGAAAAAGCAGGAGCTGGCAAAAATATTTTTCCCAACTGCTCCTTCACTCTGGCTGCTATCCTTTAAAAATAAATGCCCTTTTTGTTGTTTTCAGAACATGTTGTTTCTAATGCTTCTCTGTATTTAGGTAATTGCAGACTTTTGTGGTTTAGATATGGTTCTAAACACTGTAAAAGGAAAATAGTTAGAAATTTTCAAGCCTGAATATGTTAAGCTCTTAAAAATGACTGTGTTTAGGGCTGCTGCTCATCAGAAACACACGCTGCTATCAGTGAGAGCAGTGGTTGTTCAGTAATATGGGCCATGAAGGCAATAATATTTGAACATGTGAACACTTTGATTTAAAGTCTGATCTTCAGATTCTGTTGCATCTCTGCTTGTCTGAACACTGTTATATTCCTAACACATCCTCTAATGGTTACATATTATTTGTTATCATAACAAGGAATAGAGGCTGCAGTTCAGCATTGAAGGGTCTGTGTCTGCTCCTGTCCAGCACACGTGATTTATTGCGATAGCATCATGTGAGTCTGGTACCACAGCTGATCTCAGGATTGGTTCCTTCTGCCAGGACAAGTCAAAAAAAATCTCTAACTTGGTTTTGATTGAAAGGTCAAAACAAAATTTATTTAACAAAATTATTCTGTGGGACAGACTTTGAAATGTGAAAGAAATGAAAACTGCAGATTTGGAGTATAGCCAAAGTATGTATTTCAGATTTTTTTATAAGAAAGTGCAAGTTCTCTTGTGTGAGAGAGAACTGCAAATCTGATCTCTCCTGATGGCTTTATAAGGAAAGAAGAATTTAATTTGTATTTACTTAAAATTGTATAAATCTCAGTTATTCAAAATACTGCTATTATCCTTTCTAACTTACTTCAAGATAAAATATTGGGCCAAAAGGTAAATCCCAGCAGTGAGCAGAAGCGCTGCAGTCAGGTTTGAGAGCCGGGCACTGGCTGGCAGCAGTGCAGGGCTGGCTGAGGTGCAGGGCTGAGGTGCAGGGCTGGCAGCGGTGCAGGGCTGGCAGCCGTGCAGGGCTGAGGTGCAGGGCTGGCAGCAGTGCAGGGCTGGCAGCAGCAGCTCCTGCCCAGCCTGGCCCAGCTTGGTGGACAAACAGCTCCAGTGCATCTCCTGCCAAGTGATTTTTCTTTTCATCTCATGACATTGCACAGTGCTGTTCAGATGCACTGTCTGTCCTTTTTTCACATTACAGAGCTTCTCTGGGCTGGAGTGCAAGTTCTAGGTGAGGCTGCTGGCAGTGAGGTGGTCAGAAGACACAGAAGGTCTAAGACTGGGATTTGAAGAAAATAGCATTGTCTATACAATCATGGTGAAATGCCTCGCTAACATCACATAAATACTTGCATGGTTACTCACTCAGGATTTACCTCAGCTATATTGCTAGCGGTGGGAGAACGCTTTACTGTGTGGATTTATTGACGTTAGGGCATGCAGTGTTGAACTGGAAAAAATGAGACAGTTGAGCCAGTGAATCAAATGAGGATCCCCCCCGGGAAATCCACTAATAAGTACATTACTGGACAGTGGGAAACGTGGCTGGAAGCCAGGCAGAATAAATAGAATCAGTCCTGAAGGAAATTATTAAAAATGGGCAGAAGAAGAGAAAAGAAGTTCTGTGCTAATGCTGGACTGGGAACTAAGCTACTGTACAGACCAGTGCTGGTTTTCCAAGAATTTTCCTGTCCATTCTGCATCTATTTTTAGACTGTGGTTTCCTTCCTAAAACGAGCTATGTAGCAATACGCCAGTGGGAAAGTGCTGCGAGGTTAGTCCTGTCAGTCAGTGCAGAGCACCTGGCCTCTGGGCAGAAGTCCAGAGGAGCCTCTTGCCAAGGAAGTAGCTTGTACAAACTGTGAACTCTGCCCACCTGTTAGGCATTGTTTGCTCATGATTTATGTCTCGCACTACAGACGTACTTGCCACAATGAGCTATTTACAGCAGTTTAATAGTAATTCTGGTAATTGGCACTGAATCCACTGGCAAGCACATGCATGCAGATAAATGTATTTCTTCCCCTTGGTCTGCCTTCTGTCCCACGGCAAAGGCTTTCTTTCTTTGTTTGCCTGCAGCCAGCAGCATCGCTCTGCAGCATGGCGCTGCGCTCAGCAGCAACATTGCACTGGGCTGTGTTGCTTTTGAATTAGCCAAATTACTAACATTCTTCCCTCAGAAATCAGCTACTGTAATTTTAAAATGCTTTGAGGAAAAGAATATTTGAAAATAGTTGTAAGAATGATACCAACCCCACTGTTCTTTGACTGCACTTAGTTACACAGAGATGTCAGTGTAAGGAGAGCACAGCGTGCTGAGCAGGCCTAATTAGAGTTTAGAACTGTCTGTCTGTCTCTGTGGCTGAGACGTTGTGTGGGCTGGGAGACACTGAGGCATTCTGCCCTGTGCAGGTGCATCTGGTGTCCAGGTGAAAGAAGCCCTTGGCTTTAACCAAACTTCAGCCAGGGGAGCGTGCCATCCAGCAGCTCTGTGCCCTTCACTGCCGCTGGCAATCAGAGAACCCGGGGCCTGCTGCTGACTCCTGGCTCTCTGAAATCCAAACCACAACCTCAGTGCAGCCCTGCACCTATGAATTCAGACACTACTCCATGGCTTCAAAAACAAGGGTTTTGCCTGATAGAAAACATTTTTTAAATCTCCGTTAAACCATCTGTTCAATCTATTTTCTAAAAATATCCATTTCCTTCTCTCCTGAGAACTAATCCTATCCCACGATAAAAACCCTAAAATCAGAACTGATAATTTGGCTGACAATAAGTGAAGAGCTCTGCTGCTTAATTAGTTCTGCAATGCTGCTGACAGTAATTACAGCCTCCTTTTGTGTCAATAACTAAGTCAGCAACTCTCAAAAAAGATTCAGGGCTTTATTTGTCTTTTAGTTATGTCATTTCTGCATCACTGTAATTTCAGTGATAACAGTAGAGTTACCCTTAATGTGCAGCAGTGCAAGTGAAAGGAGCACCCAGACGTGTACACTGGGCTGCGTTTGCAGCCACATTTCCGATTGGGAGCACATTTAGAAAAGATGCGTCTGAAAATACAAGCACTGGTCCATTTTCCCTGGGAAATAACACTAAACTGATGCTTTGTACAGGTGTTCGGAGCCTTTGTTAGTGGTTCTGGGGAGAAAAATTGCAGTTCTTGACAAATCAACACTAAAGGTTCGTTAATGACATTTTAAAGAGTTGGAGTCCTGCTGTTTGAAAAAAAAGGAAACAAAACTGCAGTCTAGAGAACTGAATGTGCTCCTGTATTCTCCATTAGACGTGGCCATCTGAATTTGAAGGAGACCTTGGTGGAACTCACGGGAGCGGCAGCGGCGCCAGGAGGGCGGCAGTGCAGCGAGCAGGGCTATGGCGGCCCGGCAGCCCTCAGCGGCGCTCCGCCTGCGAGCGGCTCACCAGGTTCAGTGGGTACCCGGTCATTCACGGAGGGTTAACTTCCGTAACTGAAAATTTAATTTGTAGTGAGTCTTCATTAATGTACTACTTTGGCTGTTTTAGACACGCTCTTTCTCCACGCCTCGTTACAGGACTGTGTGACAGTTAACAGGGATAATGCGAATGGCGACACTTAGGTTAGAAGCGTTATAAAACCGAGCATTTCACCAACGAGACCGCCCGGGCAGTAATTTACAGCTTTCCTCCGGCAGCGACGGCCCCGGCCCTCAGCCTCCGCCTCCGCCCTCAGCCCCGGCCCTCAGCCTCAGCCTCAGCCTCAGCCCGGGACCCGGCCCTCAGCCTCAGCCTCAGCCTCGGCCCTCAGCCCCGGCCCTCAGCCTCCGCCTCCGCCTCCGCCCTCAGTTCCGGCCCTCAGCCTCAGCCGCAGCCCCGGCCCTCAGCCTCCGCCTCCGCCCTCAGCTCCGGCCCTCCGCCTCCGCCCTCAGGCTCCGCCCTCAGGCACCGGCCCGCCCCTCGCCCCGCCCCCTGAACGGCCCTCGCCCCGCCTTCTGCTCTGCCCCTGACCACGCCCTTTGGCCCCGCCTCTCGCGCCACCTCTGACTCCGCCCTTGTCTCCGCCCCTCGCCCCACCCCTCACCTCGCCCTCGCCCCCGCCCCTCGCTCCGCCTCCGTCACGCGCGGCCCCGCGGGCGGGGCCAGGGCCGGGTCGAGTCACGTGACGGTGCCAACATGGCGGCGCCGTGGCGGCGGCGCGGCCGCTGAGGGAGGCGCGTCCCTTCCGGGTGGTGCCGCGGGCCCCGAGTGCCCGCCCGGCTCCTGCTCCCGGCCGCGCCATGCAGCCACCGCCTCACGAGCAGGACGCCCGCACTAAGAGCATGTTCGTGTCGCGGGCCCTGGAGAAGATCCTGGCGGAGAAGGAGGCGAAGCGGCCCCCGCACGGGCAGCTGCGGACAGCCTGCCAGGTGGCGCTGGGTGAGTCGGCCCGGCCCGGCCCGGCCCGCACAGGGCACGCGGGGCGCGGCGGTGACAGGGGCCCAGCCCTCCGGCACATGTCCCCTCCAGCTGGCGTCCCGGCAGGGTGCGGGAGAGCCTCTCGGGACCTTGGAGCGGAGAGATCTCCCTCCAGTGCAGGCCGTGCAAATACCAGGGGAAATCCCACAAATACCTGTTTTGTTAAGTTCTAGTCTCGGTGTGAAACAGTAGCGACTTGGTCTTGCCATTTCGGTTTTGAGAAAATTAATTCCTTTTGGACTAGGAAACAAGAGTTTTTAAGGCCCTCTTAGGGACTTAGGGAGTCCCAGAGCTTCTGGGGATGTTAAATCTGACCTCTGATCTCCAGGTCGTGTTTACACTGGCTGAGGACTGTTAGCATTGTGGCCAAGTACACGTAGTATCTGTGATGTTTTCAGAGCTGAAAGCGCTTTTTGCGAATTTGGTGGACTGGTCCTGAAATCTGCAAGTACGAGCTTATGTTAAGGTTTCTGTGGTGAAAGTTCTGACAGCTTGTGGTGTGTCACAGAGAGGGAGAAGATAAACTGAGTAGAACAGTAGAGCTCTGCAGCTGCAGTTCTCCATGGCCCTTTCTTAATTTGCAAAAGTGACACTTTCAGTTTTGGTTGCTTCCCATCAATATTTTCCTTTGAATTGGGAACATTTAGTGTATCCAAGGCAGAAGAAAAGACAGGTTGGGTATGTAAGGAGGCTGGGCAGGTGCAAGTTGTGTCCCGGGCAGAGTGAGCTCAAAGAAATGCTGTCATTTTTATCCTCCTCCCAGCCGTCTTTACTGCCAGGAGATGTGTAGGAGCTACCTGTAGTGCAAACACATATGCCCCAGCAGTCAGAGACTGCTTTTCCTAATGAGTTTCTTTTCCTGATCTCTTCCCCCACATGCACTGAACCCATTTACAGGGCTGAGAACCTTGTTTTGCTGCTGTATAAATATATTTAGAGGTTGAGGAATGGAACTTCCTTGTAAGATGCCTGGTGAAGGTCTGTGTTTGCTCAGGCATTGCAGGTGAAGATTTTGGGAGAGTGTTGTGCAACAGCCCCGTGGCACCTGCCGGCGTGTGGGAGGGGAGCTGATGCTTGTCATGGTGCACATCATAAACCTGCTTTGAAACGGAGCCCGTGGGCTTTCCTGGGCTAAAGTAGAGGTCAGCAGAAGGAGATAACCTTCTGTTGACCAGCTGTTAGGGGCCTGGATGACTGTATGGGAGGATCTCTGTTATGTTTGGTGAATAGTACTTGATCATTTTAGGTTGCTAACAGGAATGGGGTTTCTTTTATTTACATGTGATTTTTTTCCCCAAACTTTATTCTATTTTAGTTAAGCCTTTTTTTTCTTTTCTTGAGTGAAAAAATCAGTTTTATTTCCATATACTTAATTTTAATTAGGCATATACTTTGTATTAACTAAGACTATGACAGTTCCAAAAGTTTCAACTTAATTTTCAAGCTCTGTAAATATGTGAGGAAATGTGGGGAGAATGTTACTGGCAATCTGCAGAATTCAGGCCAAACTTTGTAACCAAGAGAAACTGTCAGGGATGAAAGAAGCTTCAGTGTTGTAAATAAAAATAAAAAGTCCAATTAACACTGAATAAAAATAATTCTGTTTGAAAGAAATGTAGTTACTTTATGAAAGTGGTCATTGTGTCAGCTGTTGTCTGCTGCACTTTTCGCCAAGTAATACTTCAAATAATCCCTTTCTACTTACGAAGCCCCTTCTGCTGTGCAGTGTTCTCTGTGCAGCGGTGTTTTCATTGGAGCCTTGTGGCATTGTGCCAGCTATAAACCAGGCAACATGGAGCATGTGTAGCTGATACCTGCTCCTGGGACCAGGGAAGTCTAAGATGAATTTTTTTTCCAAATAGGAAGTCTAAGCTGTATTCTACAGCTGCCTAAGAGAAATGATCCAGTTTTTATGGCTTCTGCTATGGTGTTACTGCAGTAGTGTTTCTGTTACTTACCTGTGCTTTACATTTGTTGTTTGGTGAGACAGAAGTTTCTAACCGTGGGAATGATGCTCTTGCTTTCTTACATGAGTTCTGTATTGGTTTGTACATGTAACTCCTTAATTTAAGAATTTAAGTAAACTGCTACTGAATGTTGCTGTCTCTCTTGTGTAGGAAATATAAGTATTCTTTAATTCTAATTTTAATCTGCTTTAATTTTTCTAAATTTAAATTCTTCTATCCTTTTTTCTGTGTAGTTCAGTCATTTCACTGGCCTAATACTGACCAGTTTTGGACTACAAGATACACATGATCTTGTAGAAATCAGAAGTAACATAGGTGCAAGTAGGACAGAAATACAAGTGTGGAGGAAAAGGAACAGAACCACTTCACAGTGGTGCTTTTTTTGGGTTTTTTGCCTCTTTCCACGCCCTCCTTTGAAATACACAGCGTTAATGTTAAGTAAGCAGAGTTTGAATAGATTCCTTCATTCAGTCTCTTGCTTCATCAGTAGGTGTAACGGTTGTCTCCTGTAGTTGTAGTGCCAGTAAACCCCAGGAGAGACTGGGAGAAATTGAGGGTTTTAAACAGAGAAGCTGTTCTGCTCTGCTTTAGAAAACTGTGTTTTAAAGAAAGTTTCTTTTCAACAGACCATTGTATTGTATAAAAATAGTTGTTTAATAAGCATTTGCATTTACATAAAGCTCCAGGTACACATGATTCTTAATAAATCTGAAAAATTTGCAGTGGAATACTGACAGTCTGTATCCCAGCAGTTCATGTTAGACTAATGCTAACTGTGCACCTGGGTCACTCACATAAACTATTAGTCCTGCCCTACTGGGGCTGTTTTTAATGACATACTGTGCAGCCACGCTGGTTCTGCAGCCTTCTCTGATAGCAGCTCCACATACATATCTTCAAGCTTTGTAAGCAACAGAATTTGTTTAGTTAGCTTGTTAACAAGTTAAAATCTTTTCAACCCTGCTTTCACCTAGGAATCTGGTTGCATGTTGAGGAAGTCTCTGTGTATAAATGACAAATGTCCAAAATAAGTTGTGTTTCTTCGTTTGGCCTCTTGGCCAGCGTGTTCAGAGGGCAGAGTCCAGCTTGGCCCGGCCCTTTTCTGGAGGGCTCTGCACAGCCACGTGTGGTCGATGCCTGTTGGGCTTTGCATGGAGTGGAAGGCAGGCTGGGCTTGGGCAGCGCGGGCGGCTTTACTGGGCTGGGGGAGGGAAGCTCTGCCTGCTCCTCCTGTTTGTGTTGGCCCTGCTGCTCGGACCGTGGCCCGTGGCCTTGTGCCAGCACAAGCCATTTTTTGCACAGGGGCTCGCTTGTTGCCGCTGACACAAACCTGACTGTAAGGCCGCAGAGCAGGCATCGAGCTGCAGGCAGATAACAAATGCCCTCTGGTTTAATGTGTAGTTTTCAGTACCAGTGAACTGAACCCATCCATCTGCTAGAGAAAGACAGCTACCCAATGTGATCTTCATCCTGCTTTTATGGCCAGAAACTCTGGAAGAAGTTGCTGCAAAGCCATGCTTGGTAGGAATGCTGCCAGACTTTGGTGTGACGGGCAGCACAGGGGCTGAAGACGTTTCTGATTGAAGGAGGCGCCGTGGGAGAGACAGGGAGCTCTGGTACCTAAAGCACCAAGTCAAGGGTCAGCATTGTGCTGGGGTGACCAGATGTTGACCAAAACTGGGACTGTGTTCTGTAGTTGCAGAAGGGAGTTGAGCTGTGGCCCTTACTCCTGTGACTGGAGAAAAACAGGACCAGTGGCGGGCGGTTTCTGGAAGCTGGCCGTGTCTGGTTAGGGCTTGGCAAGCTGTTCTTGGCAGCAGACTTCAATTAGGCAACTACTTCTGTTTTACTCATTTGTGATGGTCAGGCCACCAAATGAGTACTTCAGATGTGGAGGTTTTCAAACTGTTTTGATGCAATGAGTAGCAGAAGTATGCCTGCAGCTGCCTTTTGTCCTTTCATCTATTCTTTTCTGCCAGTATATGTATTAAAATACTGTTGTGGTGAAGATGTTTTCATATGGCTTTAGAAAAGCTTTTATTATAATAAAACTGTGGGGAACTTGGTCAGGCCTTGGCTAGATCTTTTCTGTTGTTGTTGTTTATAGAATACTTCTGAGAGTTAAACTGTTGTTGCTCTAATATGGGATATTATTCTTGCATTGTTTTTCCAGTGCAAGATCTATGACAAGTATCTGTAAAGATGGGCATGATCATGTCTCCCTAAGGCTATAATATTTGTGAATCTTTAAATTCAACATCTTTTTTACTCTGCAAAACAATCAGTATGGGGGGGAAATGATCTCCTTGAAAGAAAGAGAAACTTAGTGAAGTTTTGGCATTAGAAAAATGTCTTCATTAAGAAAAAGCTCTGTACACCGTAGTTCTACAGAGTGTCTGAAATACAGCATTAATTATGTTTTGCTGACCCTGGCATTCTGCTGTGCTTGGGATTGTAGCTATAGCTAAAATATGCCTTTCTCTGCCAAAACCTGGAGGCAGGACTAAGTGTTCTGAAGGTGTAAAGCTACCCAGAAGACTCTGTGTTTTAAGCAGCTGTTCCTGGATGCTATGGGAATGTGCTGTGCTGAGAGCAAGGCAGATCAAAACAGGGACACAATACATTGGTGGGTCACATATGTTCTCTTTGGATTATAATATGGTGTTAAAGATGGGGAAGGTAATTAAATCAAAAGGCCTGAACTGAAATTATGTTGAACTGAATTTCTGACTAGTCACCTGATTGGTATGCCAGCTGGATCCTGGAATGAAAAGCACAGTGGTTTAAGAAGTGGTGCTGTGCAAGATTTATGTTGTCTGTTTGGCACAGAAAACCTTGGTCATTTCTTACCAACAACCTCCATTCTGTTGTCTCCTCTCCAGTTGAAGCCTAAAGCATCAGGGGATGGTGGTGCTGGCTTTGCTTTGTCACAGAGCTGCAAAGTTCCTACTGACCTTGAAGCCCCCAGGCCTCAGTGCTGAATGCTGGGCTTGGCATCTGCAGGGCTGGCAAGTGACAACTGTTCTGTAGAGCTGCTGGGTATGGTTGTGTGATGGCTTTGAGGGGAGCTGGGAACACTGTGCACCCCAGGCTCTTCCACTTTTCTGGTGTCTCTCTGGCTGACTGTGGGGTGGATAACATTACTTCAGTTGGTATGGCATGATTGTGTGCCATGAGAGCTGAGGGATGTCAGACTGATGCTCATTAACAAGTGGATATGGCAGAGGGAACAGTAATCCTGGATGGAGCTTCTCACTCACAGCTTATAGTTATACAGGTTTTCGCTATGTTCTGCTTCCATTTTCTCTATCCAGTGTGGGTAGTAGTTTTACAAAATCAGTACACGCTGTGAAGATTAATTCCTGTGCCATTTACTGACAAGCAGGTCGGGACAAAACCCTGTAATCTGCTGCAGTCCCTGTTCCTTAGTATGATTTGTGTATTGATTCTATTGAGACAGAAGAAATTCCTGAGGTTCAGAGACAGCACTGAAATAATCTGAGCTGTGGACATCTGATCACAAACAGTGGTGTCTCTCCAGAGTTGTGGAGTACAAATACTGAATGAATGGTCATTTTCTAATACCTGTAATTGAAACAAGATTTGTAAGCATGGTAATTTGCAGAGTCAGGGTAGTTTGCAGCATGTGCTGTAGGGTGGGATGGCAGGTTCTGCTGGTGTCACAGATGATGCAGTTGTGAAGCCTTACTGTGGGAGCTGGTTTAGATATGGATTTGTCAGTGTTCACAGTGGGTGCTTATGCTGGTCTGTATTGTGCGTCATGGTGATACCTTAGAAGTCCTCAAAAAGCCTTACTAGAATCTTTGGGATCTGCGGCTGAATACAAGAGAAATGAGAAAGGAACTTTCTTCGTCTCTGTAGTTTTATGAAAGCTCTTTGAAAGTGTAGTTAAAAAAAAATCTGCTGGCAAAAGGACAGAGTGCATTTGAGATTTCCTATCTCCTGGGAGCTTATCCAGCTGGTTCTTGTTGTAAGGCTTAGGATGAGCAATCTGGGGGAAGGTTGGATGCATTGGACTCATGGTTTATGCAGTAGTTTAAAGGCTTCTACAGACCTGAGCGCTCTGTGATGTGGACTTACACTTGAATAGAAGTTGCATACTATGCCTGAGAGTTCTAAAGATACCTTTTATTGAGAAAGATACCTTTTGTTTGGAAAAAGTAGCTTTTTAAATGTAAAATTGGAGAGATACATCTTTCAATAACTGGTGAAACTCTGATCTCTGAAGCTGAGGTGTTACAGGAATAGACTAGTAAATATCTTTGCTTTATTACTCTGTTATTGATAATGATAACTAAGGCTTGAATTTTTTTTTTTTTTTTTCTCTTCCAGATGAAATAAAAAGTGAGCTGGAAAAGCAAAGGTAAATTATTAATTACTCTAAACAGAAGTGTGTGAGAAGAACAAATGGAATTATTTTGTGGAAGTGTAAGAGTGTATATACATTATAGCAGTGAGTTTGTGAATACCCAGACCCACCTTTCTGCCAAGAACGTTGCCTGGCCTGTGTGTTTCACTTACACAATGTTTGTGGCTGTGGGTACTCAAGTCATAACTGCCTATGCATTTCACCAGGAAAAAATTGTGAAATTTCTAAAAGGTGCCAGTTTTTTGCTTCCTTTTACTGGACTCAGTAACCTGATAGGAAGTATGGGGAGTAGTACATACCCTCTGTTTGATAGCTTGTGCTCTTTGTTACCTAGATCAAGAAGATCAATTTAAATATTACAGCAATGAAAGTTTTAAAAAAGTTTTCCAGCACTGTGCTGTGATTGAAAATGAGCAAATGGGTCTCCAGATGTGTTTCTGTTTGCTTAGTGTTCTGCTTATGGGCACTGTTTAATCCATTTTGAATAACATGGGTAGATGTATCAGTTGTGTAGGAGTTTTCCAATATTTCAGATAGTGGGACAGTGTTGGAGTATAGTGAGGAAAGAGTTAAGCTGAAAAAGAGACAAAAAAGATCAGATAGAATATAAATAAATGTAAAATGGATTTTGTGTGATTTTTAAAGAAAATTGGTCTTTGTTTAAGAAAGTATGTGCAAGAAAGGTGCAGTATATTTGTATGCTGCTGTGCATTATTTAGCTCTAAATCAAAAAGGAGAAAGTGTAGTTTGCTGTGATATACATGCTTAGAAAAATTAATAATTCTTTGTATCTGACCTAGAGAAGGCACTGCTGCTCCACCAAAAGCAAATTTCATTGAAGCAGATAAATATTTCCTTCCATTTGAGCTGGCCTGCCAGTCAAAGTCTCCACGCATCGTCAGTACTTCCCTGGATTGTTTGCAGGTAAGTGTTGTGGGTAAGCTTGGTCAGAGTGAGGTGGAGAAAGCTGCAGTGACCAGATCTGGCACACAGCTCCCGCAGCGAGGAGTGGCCCTGCCCCAGGGTCACCCCAGCCCCTGCCCCAGGTCCCTGCCCCAGGGTCACACTCGGCCGGGCACTGGGCACAGGGAGGAGTGTGGCTGCCCTGCTGCCGCCCCTTTGCTGGGGCTGGGGGATCCTCACACCCAGCACTAAAGGTGCTTCGTCTGTCGTGCTCCACCTGGAGTGTTACCACCTGGAGTTTCTTGTGGTGCTGATGTGACAGAGGAAGTCACACTCTGGAAAAGACTGGTGTTAAAATGTTTTTCTCTGGTTATGGTATGAAGAAATGGCCTGAGTTGAAAAAGCTTTTGTGTCATACTGAAATCTGTTTTGTCCACATATGTGAGCAGTCAAAGTATTTGCTGGCCAGACAATAATAGATGGTGTTAAATTTTTACATTAAAACTGGTTAAGTGAGGTATGCTATCTAAACACACCTTTTTATGCTGTGCTAAACTGTGTTTTTCTTAACAGTATATGGTCATCTAAGCTGCATTCTTTCTGTCTAGAAACTCATTGCTTATGGGCACATCACTGGCAATGCTCCGGACAGCGGAGCTCCTGGAAAACGACTGATTGACCGAATAGTGGAAACCATTTGCAATTGCTTTCAGGGTCCTCAAACAGATGAAGGAGTACAGCTGCAGATAATTAAGGTATTTTGTTCAATTCATTTTGGTGCAATGTTAATTTGCTTTCTCTCTCATTTTGTAACTGAAAAAAAAGAAAGGCAAAGTATTGCTGAAGGCCCATTTGCTCCATTTCTTGCATTGTTCTGTGTGTCACTGCACTCAGGGCGGCTGTCACCAGAGCAGAATTGGTGAGGAAAATGTACTTCCTATTGGGAAAGCAGGATGTAAAGGAATATTTTAAAAATGTTTGTCCTTTCTGAGATAAACCATCTTTCAGACAACTTGGTGCTCCTCTTAGAGGCTCACTGCCTACCTCCATCAGGCCAGGGAATTGCTCTCAGCCCTGATAGCAGGCCCTGGAACTGGGATGCAGTGCCATGGAATGCTGTCAAGCCTGTCTGCTCCCCTGGCCATTTTGCCAATGTATGTTCTCAACAAGGTGTGGTATTATCCATCAGTAGTGTGTGTTCTGGTTCTGAAATCTTCTTGGGCTACTGTAGCTGAGGTTGGAGGTTAGTGAACCTTCTAGTAATCCATCTTGACATTAGTGTAGGCCAGTTGACTCTTGTGTGGAAATGAAGCTATGGAATATAGTAAATTTTTTTGGAGGTGGAGTATCTTCCTCGGTGGAAAGTTAGTTTTGATAAGACCCTCTAAGAATAGCTCAAGAGAGAGTAGAGATGTGGAAGTCCTTTTGAACTTTCTTTGATTTGAAATGTTGTTGCTTGTAAAGCCTTAAAAAAAGGTATCTGTGTTTTGTAGCAAATGCAGTGATTATTCTGGAAGACATGTGTGAGGAGTGTTGCTGACTACTTGCTCAGGTTTCATTTTTACCATGTTATGGACTTTCCTAGGCTCTTCTCACTGCAGTAACCTCTCCATATATAGAAATTCATGAAGGAACAATTCTTCAAACGGTTAGAACCTGCTACAACATCTATCTGGCCAGTAAAAATCTTATTAACCAGACAACTGCCAAAGCTACCCTTACACAGATGTTAAATGTAATTTTTACACGGATGGAAAATCAAGCTGTAAGTAGATATTACTTTTTCTCATCTCAAATGTTTAGGCTTACAAATGACTGAAAACTTTTTATTATTATTGTTGTTTTAATGAATCTGTCATTGTAGTTGCATATCTGTTGATTTGTGATGTTAGAAAACCTGTCAAATTGTGCAGTGAGGCATACTGACTGAGTGGAGAATAAAAGGTGATGTGCTCTGCTGATAATAAGGTTTCACACCATAGCTTCTGCCAGATGGCATTGGGTAAACAAATGATGCTTTTCAAATAAAATTGAAGTGTATCTTTTTAATCTTATTGGCCAAGTGATTGTAGTTTCACAGTTTCACGTCTTAACGTGTGTTCACAAAGGATCATCAGTCACCACAGGATTTCCCTCAGTGTATTCTGTGCGTAGATGAACCGTTCCACATGTGCTTTCCAAGTTGCAGGAGTCCAGAGAGGCAGAGCGCGCGCAGAAGCCGCAGTCCCCCGCGGTGGGGGGGTCGCGGTCCCCACGGCCGGGGCAGCGGCAGCACAGCTCCTGGGGAGGCAGAGCTGGCACCGCCGGCCCCGTGCTGGCCAACGGGGAGCCCGGCCGCGGGGAGCCCGTCCATGGGGAGCCCGTCCCTGGAGAGCCCGGCCGCGGGGAGCCCGTCTGCGGGGAGCCCGTCTCTGGAGAACCCGTCCATGGAGAGCCCATCCCTGGAGAGCCCGTCCATGGAGAGCCCGGCCGCGGGGAGCCCGGCCGCGGGGAGCCCGTCCATGGGGAGCCCGTCCCTGGAGAGCCCGGCCGCGGGGAGCCCGTCTGCGGGGAGCCCGTCTCTGGAGAACCCGTCCATGGAGAGCCCATCCCTGGAGAGCCCGTCCATGGAGAGCCCGGCCGTCGGGAGCTGCAGCGGGCCCCTGTCCTGCTGGCAGCAGGTGAGCACAACACCTCTCTGTTGCTTTCACTCACAGCCAACCTGTAGAAAATGCTCTTGGAGGCCGCTTTGAGAGCACTGATGGAGTGACTGGCTCCCTTGGCTCTCCTCAGTAGATTTCCAGAGTGTGCTGCCATCCTCGGCTATAACTGCTGCAGTAAGGTTCCTGTTCTCCCTAGAATTCCAGTTAATCCGTGTGTACTTTATCTATAGAGGATTGTAATGGAATTTGACTTGAACAGGTTGATAAAGGGGAAGGAAAGGAGGAGAATTGTCATGGTATGTGGGATGTGACAGAACTGCTCTCAGGTAGAGGGAAGTCCTGTGGTAAAAATGGTGCATGTTATCATCAACACATACTGCATCTTAATTGGGAATGTTTGTAACAGTTGATAAATAAAATTATAACAGTTGATAAATAAAAATGACAAAACAGCTGCATTAAAAATATCAGTGGCTTGATTCAAACAACATAAATAACATCAATGAGTATTTTTTAATTTCTCACAAATTAATTTCAATGAGAGCTGCTGAAGAAAACTGATAAATTTTTATGCTTCTGCCTTTGTCATGTTTTTCCTTTTAGTCTTCTTCCTAAACAAAAATACCAAATCAAAAATTCTCTCTGTGTTTTATTAGAGGAAACAATTGATGGAGGAAAGGAAATGGTTCAAGGCATCTTGGAAGATGTGGTAGATTCAGCTGTGAAAGGTATAAAGTCTTCTAAAGTAAAATAGTTGCATATGTATTGATTATAAAAGCATGGAAGTAATTTTTGTTACTAAGTATCTGGACAAGAATGCCTACTAAGGCAGCAAGAACAGTTTTCGATTGTATCACAATATTCTTTTGCTGATAGCTGAGAAACTTTCTAGTTTACCAGTGCTACTTCTCTGCCACTCGGTGGTAGAGCTTCACAAAGTCATGGGATAGAAAACTCTTGCATGATTTTAATCATCTTTCCATTTTCCCCTTTAGTGGCCGAAGAAAAGAAGGTAGCAGAACCTGTCAAGGCTCTGCCTGCATTAGAGACTGCAGATACTCTTCTTTCTGGCTCTAGCAATGAAAATGTACAAACAAATGGGATTCCAGATGATGGGCAGTCTGTTTCCTCCACTGATAATCTGGTAAGTAACTGCACTGGATGCCAATATACATCTACAAAATAAGACATGTTTTTATTGTGACAGCTAATAGAGTGGGATTTGGCGGAAGAAAGGGACAGAAACTCTAATGTGTGTGTCCTGCTCAGATTCAAAAAGGAAGCAGCAGCTGCAGTTTAAACATATATTGAAAATACCTGTCTTAAAATTGATTATATTAGTAGTATTTTAATACAGAGTGGAGACAGAGACAAAGGGTCAGTCAACGTGTGTGAAAAGATCCAGATCCCTTGTAATCCTGTTTAGGTTTAGCTTAAACTGTAGCCGATTCTCAGAGGAGCTGTGGAATCTCCTAATTGCTCTGTTTCTTTGTCTCACTGAGGGTCTGTGTTGTGTTTCTTACTCTCAAGGAAACAGATGTTTCTGGACATCAAGCTGCTGCCAGATTTTCCCATGTTCTACAAAAGGATGCCTTCCTTGTGTTCAGGTCATTGTGCAAGCTCTCCATGAAGCCGCTGGGGGAAGGACCACCAGATCCCAAGTAATGTGGCTGGATTTGTTATTCTGTCCTCTCCTGGTAGCTTTTGGAGACAGTTAAGTTGCTGCTGTATAGTTAAGCAGGTATTTAAAATGCACTTGTCAGGCCCTTGGTTTAGTTAGCTTGATGAATCAGGAATTGAAAGTAGCTTCAAATTATTAAAAATTCAATGCTTGAGATTTTTCAGTTCTGTATAATAAGCTCATTAATTTTACCAGTTGGAGTGGCCTTGACTATAGTATTTGTGAAGCTTGTGATGGGAGAGTGGGGAAGTGCTTAAGAAGCACTGAGCTGCATTTATTAGGCTAGTCTAAGATGTTAATATTACTGAAAAAATTTCAGATTTGGAAGGTAGAAGTTCAAAATTCACTTGGCTGATTTCCACCCCTCTTGCCCCCTGCATTTAAATTATTCAAAATAGCAGTCACTTCTTCCTGATGTAGAAGAAATGCTACAGTGCTAATGTTGAATACAAGTATATATTAAGAAAGTATAGAAATACATTTAATGTTGAATTTTTTCTAGATCCCATGAATTGCGTTCCAAGGTTGTGTCTCTCCAGCTGCTTCTCTCAGTGCTGCAGAATGCTGGTCTGGTTTTCAGGACACATGAGATGTTCATCAATGCAATCAAGCAATATCTTTGTGTAGCATTATCTAAAAATGGAGTCTCTTCTGTTCCTGATGTGTTTGAGCTCTCTCTTGCCATCTTCCTCACACTGCTTTCAAATTTTAAGACCCATTTAAAAATGCAGATTGAGGTGAGAGACTTTTAATCTATAAATTGCATATGCTCTAGTTCTCAAAATATTGTTCTCAAGGTAAAAAGACGGCTGGAACGTCCATTTTAATGTCTTAGTTTGGTTTGCTTACTAAACTAACATATTACTACTGTGTCCAAATTCTAATATGCATGAAATATTACTCTTGAAGAGAAATTGCTGAACAGAAATGAATCTGCACATTTGATGTGGTTCTAATAAGTTTCAGATCATCAAGTCCTTAATCTTATTTATTTTGCAGGTGTTCTTCAAAGAGATCTTCCTGAATATTCTAGAGACTTCTTCAAGTTCCTTTGAACACAAATGGATGGTGATTCAGACTTTAACTAGAATTTGTGCAGGTATTTCCACTGTGTAAAAGAATCACTTCTTCTGGCAGCAGATGAAAATTATTTTGGAAAGAAATGCCACATATAATGTTTAAGTATGAAAATTTGAATTTGATCCTGGAGTGCTTGGGTTAAATGTCTGGATTCATCTGCAATGCCTGCTCCAGCTGGCTGATTCCTTTTAAAAATTATATTGCACAGAATCCTAATACTTGCATTTCCTTTTATTTTCCAGATGCCCAGTGTGTGGTGGATATTTATGTTAACTATGATTGTGATTTAAACGCTGCTAATATATTTGAACGTCTTGTAAATGATTTATCCAAAATTGCACAGGGACGAAGTGGGAGTGAGTTGGGAATGACACCTTTACAGGTAAGGAAAGCATCTTTGAAGATACAGTACTATTGTTTCATAAACAGTGCTATCTTTGCATCATTGCACATACTTCCAGAGGTTCATGTTGTCTGTAACCTACTGATGTTACTTACTTTTTATTAGTTTAATAATTTCCAATTGGACGCTGAAGCAGTGCCATTAATTACTTGGTGATTTTGCTGCCTGTTTGCACTGAGACCAGGCTGGTTCTGGTCTCTTTAGTTTGACTGCCAAGGGAGAGAGATCTAAATGAGCCTTCCTCTGCCTCAGTTAAATTGCTTCCTTTCTGGAGCTCATAAACCAGTGGTACTGTCTGTGGGGTTTGCTTTGCACAGACTTTATACCATATCTCAACTATGAGCATTTTATTTTTAAGATTATACTTTTCCAGTCCTTAGGGGGAGACTGTTGTACAGACTGTTCAGCATGGTTTGTTGGTTTGATTTTTCTTTTTTTATTTTATTCTTCTTCTTCATGTTTTAGGAACTAAGCCTGAGGAAAAAAGGACTTGAATGTTTGGTTTCTATTTTAAAATGTATGGTAGAATGGAGCAAAGACCTTTATGTGAACCCCAATCATCAGACTAGCTTGGGTAAGTTTGTTTCTCTGTGGAGAGACTGATTTATTTGATCAGTTCATTCTTGTGTTTGTTCACTGTTTAGAAGCTATTCAGAAGTGTGGGTGCTAGGTTTGTATCTTAACAATTTGTTTACACAAGTGAGGTATTTTGCAAGCAGCTGTTGGTGCTGTTGCAGTAACTGATTCTCCAAGTGTCTGTTTTGAATAACCAGATCCTGTGGATGAGCTTTAGCCAGCCCCTTGTCTACTATAAAGGCTGACGTAGAGCAATGCATGTGACCAGTCTTGGAGCTACTAAGTTGAAGTACTGGAATTTCTCCATAGTTACTGCTGTTTTTCTGCCTTTAGTTGGATTATTTTAGAATTGCATCAATAGAGCATCTTCATGTAATGTAGTGCAGACTGCCAAAAAATATATGTGGTAAAATAAGAATATTAACTCACAGATTTCTGCTTAAAAGTTCTGTAACTAAAAGCTCTTGACTGAAGAAGAATAAGTTAAATCTCACCTTGTTTGTGAATAGGTTCATATAAACCATCTGAACAGGAAATGGCTGAAGGTAAATGCCTGGACACCGGAGGGAGACGGAGTAGTGTCAGTTCCTTGGACTCCACTGTATCGTCAGGAGTTGGAAGTGTTGGTACCCAGACTGCTGTCCCAGATGATCCAGAGCAATTTGAAGTCATCAAGCAGCAAAAGGAAATAATTGAACATGGGATAGAACTGTAAGCCCAGTATGACAGGAAAACTAATGTTCACTTTAAATAAAATGTATTGTTTCTTATGGTCTCACAGTCACACCTGTAGGGACACTTAGGAATTGATATTAATGCTGAAGACTGTTGCCTGCTGTTGTGAAAAACCAGTGCTGGAGGCTGTTATAGTTAAAGGGAATTTCATATAATCCTGTGTGGAGTGGAAAGGGTTTTCACAGCTTTCCTTTTTGCTGACTCAACTCTGCAAGAGTGTGTAGTTCTGTAGAGAAGTTGATTTGAGGGACACAGTTGTCTTGCAGCTCTTACATGATTTGTTTTCCTTTATTGAAATAGAGTTTGAAGAATTAAATCATTGTGCAGCTATGCTTTACTTCTTTTTAATTAATTTGAAGGTCTACATGTCTGTAAATGCTAGAAAAAGGTCTTGAACAGCAGCATTTTTAACATTTCATGGAGAGTGTCAGATTTTTCATGTTCAAAAGGGTGAGTTTTGGAGTTTTTCAGGTGATGACTTCTCAGGTTATCAGCAACTCAATCTACCTTATGAAGTGGAGCCTATGGTGTGATACAGGTAGTAGGTTTGTTGCACATTCTTTAACTTTTTTCCTAACTAGAAAGAAAAGACATGGAGCTACAGCACAGAATCTTTGATTTATGAGGACTCTGTAAAACTCAAATTTTATAGGCTGTTATATTTTTAATTGTATGTCAATTTTCCCATGTTTTTGTCTGAATAGGTTTAATAAAAAGCCAAAGAGAGGAATACAGTATCTACAGGAGCAGGGAATGCTTGGCACTACAACAGAGGACCTGGCACAATTCTTGCACCAAGAGGAACGCCTCTGCTCTGTAAGATTACATGCAGCACAATTTATTACCCTTGCCCCTGTACCTTTGGCCCTGCCCTGGTATCTGTGTGCCCCTGCTCTGGAGTTCATATCTTAGAGAAATGAACGTGCAAGGCTCCTCATGGACACACCTAATGCCACAGTTACCTGCTGCTTACTTGCTGTCCCAGGCTTCTCAGTAAAGTACTGTGTTATGGTAAAGTGCTGGAGGGTTCCCCATCGATGGAATGTGCATTTTGTCTGTCCCTGGAGGGACACAGAGCAGTGTGAGTTGCTGGCAGTCTCTTGCCAGCAAGGGAGGATCATGTGCTGCAATGGCAAAGCATTCTCTGCTGTGTGTGCAGCTGGGCGCAGTTGAGCTTTCCTTGGCTCTGCAGTGATGCAGATGTTGCCTTTGGCAGTGAGGGAGGCAGGAATATGCAGACTGAGGGGCCATATCTGGGACCCCCGTCCCTCCCTCGGCCACTGCCCACGCGGCGGCGTGTCAGCTTTACAGAGCTGTGCAACTCTTGGCACAGAAGCCTTCTTGCAGAGCTGGCACTTGGATTGCACAAGTTGTAATAACTGTCTCTTGTGTTTTTTAGACTCAAGTAGGGGAATTTCTTGGTGAAAGCAGCAAGTTTAACAAGGAAGTGATGTATGCCTATGTAGACCAGCTTGATTTCTGTGGAAAGGACTTTGTCTCTGCTCTGCGTATATTTCTGGAAGGTTTTCGTCTGCCAGGTGAAGCCCAGAAGATTGATAGATTAATGGAGAAGTTTGCTGCTAGATATATTGAATGCAACCAACGGTAATTCAAGCCCTTTGTATCAGATCAGTGCCCAAAGAACGTTCCCTGCTGTACTGTTGTGTGGCCCTTAGGGGCAGGGGATTGGTTAAGCTCATACCAGGCCAGGAACTGCTGCAGGCTTGTGAAGAGGAGATCTTGCTGCTGATATTGGCTAGGAAGGATACTGATGCTGTCATTTCTTTAAATCCCAAGTACTTGCTAAAAGGAATTACTGGAAAAGGGAAGCCCTAAGTATGTTAAAATCCAACAGCTAATACAGAGACAATTTTAGATGAATGTAGATCACTCAAGTATAAAAAATTGTATTAAGAAGTAGAAATGGATAGAATTTAAAAAATTCATGACATAAACAACTAATAGCATGTTACAGTGCTTTTGCTTGCCCATTAGATGTGGAACAAAATGTGTGTATGTTATATGATACCAAATAGGCAAAGTTGCTATTGTTCCTAGTGCAATCAACACTGAAGTTTAGTCAGGCTTAATTAGTTCCCTTTCCTTAGTCCAGTTGGTGTATCAGTGGGTTGGTTTTGTATCAATGTTTATGAAACTCTGTGAGGAAAAAATAAGCTGTTATTTAACTTTTTTAAGATTATGCATTATTATTCTTTGGGTAATTGGTAGAGAGTATGCTTGAAAATCTCAGTCTAGTTTTCAATATTGCAAAAATGATGCACTTCCCCACCCTTTATATTTGTGTTTTAAACTGCTCAGGGTTTGATGCGTTTCTGATGGTTAGCTTCAGTCTTTGTTGGCTCCTTGGTTGAATCCATAGCACTTCTGGGTATTTGTCTTGCATATGGAGCTAGAGCTAATGGACTGAGGAATTGGGAGTCTATAAACCTGTTTTGTTTTTTCCTCCCTCAGGCAAACACTATTTGCTAGTGCAGACACTGCCTATGTTTTGGCATACTCCATTATAATGCTGACTACAGACTTGCACAGTCCGCAGGTAGAAATTTTTAAAAAATCCAAACTTACAGAAGTCCAAATGTCCCTGGAACTTGTGTTCAAAATCTGATCTCCAACTTATTCCTTCTTACAGGTAAAAAATAAAATGACAAAGGAGCAGTACATTAAAATGAATCGAGGAATCAATGACAGTAAAGACCTGCCAGAAGAGTATTTATCAACAATCTATGAAGAAATAGAAGGAAAGAAAATTGCAATGAAAGAGACAAAAGAATATGCAATTACAACCAAGTGTAGTAAACCAAGTAAGAAGGAACTAGAAACTGGAAAGATCACAGTGCTCTTGAACTGTGGCGGGAACTAGGGGATGGCACAGTGGTGTGCAGAGTCCTTGTGAAAATGCCTTGGGGCAATACTAAAGTACATTTGGAATGGTTGATAGAGGTATATGGAACGAAACTGGCTCAGTTACAATTTAACACTGGCTTCTGTGGTGGGAAGAGCTGTGTAGGTGCCTCTGGCACCACTGCAGAGCAGCACTAGAAACCAGATCTCTTGGGGTTTTAAACTTGAGTGTGAGGAATAACTCAAGGGGGAACTTACTTTGCAATTAACTTGTTTTTATGTGCTAGACAATGAGTGAGGGCTTGATTTGGGCTGGTTTTTTGTCTTTCTCCATAGTTCAGTGGCTGGGAGGTGTCACAGTCCTTGTGATAGTGTTTGAAAACCAGCGAGATTAGAGAGTTTGTCATAATCTGTAGTCACCTCTCCTTATACAGACCAAATGAGGGCTTCTTTGGGTAGCATGCAGTACATACCAGTATCCCCAGCTGTACCCTACTTTTACTCAGAATAGGTGGTACTGATTTAATTCAAATTAGTGAATTCTGAATCTTCAGCATAGTGGTTTTCCCAGTGTTTTTATGCTCTTTGCAGGTTTTCTCAATCAAAATAGGAACAAAATTAATTTGCTTGAAAATCGAAGTTTCACCCGTAGTATAAGGATAAAGAAGCACTAAGTTATTAGTTTATTTATCATGGTGGTGAGGGCTTGTTTTGTCTGGGGGATGTGAGCCTAAGAAGACACAGGATTTTCCATCTGCTTTTACAGGCAGAATGACTTAATAGAGTATGCACCTCTGACTTGGAGCAATTAAGTAATAGCATGTGTTATATAGTAAAGGACTGAATTAGTTATTTTGTATAAAATAAAGTCTTAAGTTTGAGTGTGGTTTTTAGTGCTGGACTTCCTTGCTTGCAGCCTGGCGCAGCCTCCCGACTTCTAAGATTTTGCAAGATTTCTATCTTTGGATTTTATTTGCAATACCTTTGTTTAACATTTTGTGATGCTCAGTGTGAAGAGAAGGAATATGCTCTTGTAAGAAAAGCAAGCAATGTGTGTGTGTGTGTTTCCCTTAGGTGTAGCTAATGAGAAGCAGCGGAGGTTGTTGTACAACTTGGAGATGGAACAGATGGCAAAGACAGCCAAAGCCCTCATGGAGGCAGTGAGCCATGCAAAGGCACCTTTCACCAGTGCCACTCACCTGGATCATGTCAGACCCATGTTCAAAGTGAGTGTCACGTTCTCACCCTCTTTGTTGTGAAGAGTTTAAAGCATGGGAAAAAATGTGGAAAATTACTCTGAAGAGTTTGGTAATGAAACACGTGGACTCTTTGGATGTATTTGGCTTCAGTAACCCAGTGTTTTGGGCTAAAGCTGTAACAGACCTCTGAATTTAGTTTCTTCCTCTGTTTAGCTTGTCTGGACTCCACTGCTGGCCGCTTACAGTGTTGGCTTGCAGAACTGTGATGACCCAGAGGTTGCGTCCCTGTGTTTGGAGGGAATACGCTGTGCCATTAGGATAGCCTGTATCTTTGGAATGCAGGTTGGTGCCACACTCAGCCTGGGACTCGTGGAGTGCCGGGTGGGCTCTGGGGGGCAGGTGAAGAATTGCAAACAGCTCATATGTAGAAGGTGAAGATGTCTCATAGAAGATGAGATGTCTCATCTGCTTTCTTGAAATGGTGAAAGGTCTTGATGTAATCAAGCATTTCTTCAACTCTGCTTTTCTTGCTGAATCTTTTATTAAGAGCGTTTGCTAACTGGCATCCTACTCTGGTTTAGCTGGAAAGTGCTCTAACAGTGCCAGCTATCCATAGAAGGAACATCTGTAGGCAAGTTGCTTTCTCTGGTTCTTTGGGGACTTGATTTTCATGCTTGTTTCTCTGTCTTGTAGCTTGAACGAGACGCTTATGTGCAGGCCCTTGCTCGTTTTTCCTTGTTGACTGCCAGTTCCAGCATTACAGAAATGAAACAGAAGAACATCGATACCATTAAGACACTCATTACAGTTGCTCACACAGATGGCAACTATCTTGGTAACTCTTGGCATGAGGTAAATCTTTACTAGTTTAAATAGTGAATGTGGTGTCATATTTTTTCTTCTACCATCAGCTCCCAGAACTCACTCAAAAATGCAAAGGAAGTGCATTATATTGTTAAGTTTTTGTTGTTGTTTTTTTTTTTCTAATATGTAGATAAAAATAATGCATTGCATTTTTTAAGACATTGTGGAAACCGTGTGACAATAGTGTAATTTTTGTGGCTGCATTTGATATAGGATTTAAATGATATAAAAAAAATCTCATTTGGCTTCAGAAAATTCCTGTATAAACTATTGTATTCTTACTCACGGAAACAAAAATATTCTAGCTTACAGGTCCAGACTTGTCTGTGCAATGTTTGTCAACATTTTCACCATAAGCAGATGAAAAATTAGGGCTAAAATACTTTGGGGGATGATTGGTAAAGATGAGCTATCAGGATTATATGCATTTTCTTAAAGCCTGTTTTCCAGGAGCAATTTTATCAGCTGTAAATCTGTGCTGTTGCTAAAAGGAACATTTCTGCTGCATTATGTTCTCTGGCTCTAGTCTTGGGCCACATGATATGAGCCAAAATGTGCTAGAGCTGACAGATGCCTCAGACCTGGCTCACAGCACACTCTCCTGAGCGCTTGTGCCAGCCAAGGGATGTGGCTCTGGGGGAGGAAGAAGGAGGCAAGCACAGCATTGGCATTTCAACTGTCTAGGTTGGAGCATTGATACTCAAGTGGTGATAGCTGCAATGTTTCAGCCTTTTCATCTCTAGGACAATGAAGTCTCTAGAAGATCAGCTCCAACTGATAATCTTTATAATCTTGAAAGTTGATGGTGTAAAAATAATGGAAAGGTATCCTTTAGTAGTTACAGATCCAGGTTAGATTTTGGAGCACTGTTTATTTTATTCTTGTATTGGAATGTTTAATGTGGCTTATAATACTGAATGCAATCAACTTAATTTTCAGTTTTTAGCTCCATCAAAGCTGTTACAACGGCCAAAGTTGTTTGAATGGCTGGAGAACCTGGGAAGGTCATAAATGTTAAATACAAATATATGTTAAGAGTAAAAGGACGGTGGTGTGCAGAAACACAATGTTAAATTTCTTTTGGTTTTAGATCTTGAAATGTATTAGCCAGCTGGAACTGGCACAGCTCATAGGAACTGGTGTGAAAACTCGGTATTTGTCTGGTTCTGGGCGTGAGAGGGAAGGCAGCATTAAGGGCTATGCCTCTGCAGGAGAAGAGTTTATGAGCCTGGGATTAGGTAAGATTATTAATCTTGAACTTCACAAAGATGCACATACAAGTGGAGTAAGGATGTTAAAGAATCCTCAGTGTTGTAACATACTCAAATATATTTACTTGCCTCCAGGGGAAGCTGTGTATTCCCATATGTGTTTATAATTACCAGATCTGTTGTAACTTTGGAATTGGGTTAAGCTATTTAATAACTACTCCACATTTATTTGTTGGAATGTGTTGTTGTCAAAACTGTTTTGCCGACGAAGTAATGGTTTTGTTAGAAGTATTAATTAATATGAAAAAGAGTCATTTATTTTTAGGAATTAATAGATGTTTCAATAACTGGCAATTGGTTTTCCAAAGGAATTTCTTATCTTTACGTGTTGAGCTTGCTATTCCAGTTCCTATTGTTTCTGCAGTGTGTACAAGAAACAAATCTTAGATTTTTGGCTTAAATTAGAGGGACAAGGCAGGTTGCCTTAATCTTTGTGAAACCACTAAGGAAACAATTTAATTTTAAAAAACTTTGGAGTGGATGCTATAATGATGATTACAATGAATACAGAACTGTGTTCAGCATTAACTATTTGTAGCTGACTTAGAGTTCATATTTTAAAATAGTATTTTATCTGTTCCAATTTTACTAACAATATCATATCATATCATCTTAACCTAATAAATATGATTTTAGCTGTGTAATAATCTGGCACAGATCTGGCAAAGGCACTATCTGCTCTATATAAATTACATGGTAGCTAGAAGCAGTAGTCTTCTCTTTGTCTACTTGTTTGATGTGGGAGTTAATATAAAGTTATTATTTCCTGATGGCAAATGCTGTTTTTTCATGGATTTATGGCAGGGAACCTCGTTGGGAGTGGGGCTGACAAACGGCACATGGCGAGCATCCAGGAGTCTGTGGGGGAGACCAGCTCACAGAGTGTGGTGGTAGCAGTAGACAGGTACTGAGAATGTAACCTCTGCATCTTACCTAAATCATCATCTTTGTCATCTGCCCTTCTGAAATGTTGTTTAAAGGCATGCTTCTTTCCTTAACTATGTGTTGGAATGGGAGTTCTTAGTAACTTCTGATTGCAATGGTCTGCAAGTCTGCACAATCATATATTCAGACTTGCAGTGTTTATTCTAAACATGAACATGTCTGTCACCACATCAAACTCCAGGACATTTGGGAATGTTCTCTGCTTTATCAGTGTTCTATAACAGGACCACTATCAGCAGTCTGAACTCCTCTCAAGATCGCACAGCTGAAGGGGAAGAAGGGACAGCCATAGTCTTCTCCTGTCTGTTTTGACAGCCACAGCTGACCATATTCTCAGAGAGTATAAAGATCAAAGGTGGCTGATAACCAGTAAAGTCTTGTAGCAAAGCTGTCTGTCTGTTTATTGTCCCCATGAAATTTAACATGCTGTCACCCAAATGAGTGTTCCAGTATAACCTGGCCTGGGTAAACTTGTGAGCCTGTGCCTGTTGCTGCAGTGGGGCAGGAGCATGGTAGGCTGACTTGGTGCAGGAAAGAGGATGCTTAGACTAAGGAAAGATGCATGTACTGCTGCCAAGGAGCAAGAATACAAGAGATGCAGAGTTCATGGTGTGGAGGACTGTGAAGTACCTCCAGATGTGCTGGCCTTTAGCTGCAGCACTGAGCTGTAACCGATTACTGTGGATGCGCAGCTGAAACTCCAACTCCTGTGTTTGTTGTAGGATATTCACGGGCTCCACGAGGCTGGACGGGAATGCCATAGGTACGTATGGTGGGTTCTGGGGCCCCTGGCACAGGAGCAGCCTGGCTCACAGCAGGCTTCTCCCGTGCAGTTGACTTTGTGCGGTGGCTGTGTGCTGTGTCCATGGACGAGCTGGCGTCCCCGCACCACCCGCGCATGTTCAGCCTGCAGAAGATCGTGGAGATCTCCTATTACAACATGAACCGCATCCGGCTGCAGTGGTCGAGGATTTGGCATGTGATTGGAGATCACTTCAATAAGGTACGTTTTAAAATCAAGTTGCACAATATGCATAAATAGTGGGACTTCTTTAATCAGCTTTTCTCTTCTGTGTTGTTAGTGGCTTGAACTCTGATACTGAAAAAAATTCCATTCAAGGCACCTAAAAGAAGCACCTACTTAAAAATCTAAAGTGTACAAATAGAAATGTTTATAGGAATGATCTTTAATTATATAATCTTCATTATATGATTTGGTATTTTTGTAATTTTTCTGTGTCTTTTTCTTCGGATAAAATGCCAAGTTAGTTTTCCTCTAAGATGTACACAGGTGATCTTTGAACAACAGTTGTTTTTCTTAGGAAATTGAATCATGTTAGGAAGAGATTTTTAACCAAAGATTCCATTTATTTTATTTTATTGTATTGTACTGTATTTAGTGGGCTGAGATGTACAGTGTTTAGTGGGCTGAGATGCAACTTGAGTGAGGAATTTGTTACTCATAGAAATGACAGATTAACTGATAAGTGTTTGAAAATATGCTTTTCTTCTAGGTTGGGTGTAACCCTAACGAAGATGTTGCCATCTTTGCTGTAGACTCATTAAGGCAGCTGTCAATGAAATTTCTTGAGAAGGGAGAGTTAGCCAACTTCCGCTTCCAGAAAGACTTCCTAAGGCCTTTTGAGCATATTATGAAGAAAAACAGGTGTGAGGCACTGCAATTTCTGCTTTAGCTTTCGTCCTACTGAAGGATGTCACTTGGTATGGGTCGAGTGGGGGAGTTACTTTGTGCCAGTGTAAAGTAATCTTTCTTTCCTTTCTCTCTCTTTTTTTTTTAAGATCTCCGACTATTCGCGACATGGTGATCCGCTGTATTGCTCAGATGGTGAACTCTCAAGCTGGTAACATTCGTTCAGGCTGGAAAAATATCTTTGCTGTCTTTCATCAAGCAGCGTCAGACCACGATGGGAATATCGTAGAGCTGGCCTTTCAGACTACAGCACACATAGTTAGTAAGTAATGCTCGACAGATGCATGCAGCCAAATTGGCCTGCCTGCTGTGAGCCTGCCTTCAAAAGGCTCCTCGGAATAAGGCTTTTGTATTTCCAGACAAATAAACACACAGCCTTGCAGCCAGACTGTTTAAACTCTGCAGCTGGGTCATACCCTTTAAGTCTCCTGAATGCTATGGACAGGACAAACTAGAAACAGATACTCTGCTGTAGAACTTGGGAATGTGGTTGGTGAGGTGGGGTAGGGAAGAATGCAAGAGAGGGCAAAGAGCCATATTTAATATAGAAGATCTGGTCCTTTTGTGTTTGTCTGTTCTGTAGCAGTATGCCATGGATGACATGTCCAGATTGATGCAGTTTATCTATGGATTTTAATATCACTAAATTTTAAAAAGTGTATTTGTTTGTTCTTCACAGCAAATATTTTTCAGCAGCATTTTCCAGCTGCAATTGACTCATTTCAGGATGCAGTAAAATGCCTCTCTGAGTTTGCCTGTAATGTTGCCTTCCCGGACACCAGCATGGAAGCCATCAGGCTTATTCGCTATTGTGCGAAATATGTCTCAGAAAGACCACAGGTGTGTTTGAATTTTTACCCCTGCTGCATTTTCGTACTGTCTTCTACTGTTAAATGGAGGTTGATCTACTAAGAAAGAGCTTTCTTACTCAAACTTTAATTGCAAGTGTTTGTATTCAAAGCTTATTTGGATTTAGGAGAAATTTTGGTATTATGTAAGCAGTAAACTAGGGCTAGTTAAGTAATGTTAAGTCTTGTAAGTCCAAATGGGAAATAACTGAATTAAATAGTTTTTGTTTGGGATTTTTTTTTTTGTTTTTTTTTTTTTTTTTGTGTTAAGATGATTTGGAAAACAGTGCTTCCTGTTCTGTCACCCTAGTTATGTCTAGTTCAGTTGGTTACAAACGTGTATTCTTCTCCATCAGTCTGTGGTGTGAATACTGAATTTAATAATCACTGGCTGAGGAGAACCTGCAGTCACATTGCAGTTGCATGTCCCCAGTGCATGCTGCATTCAGCATGCCAGAGACTTGTAGAACTGGTTTCTGCCAATTTTAGATTTCCTTGTTACATGTATTGATGTAACAGTTGTCTGTCACTATTAAAGTTGCTTTCTAAGAAGTCCAAACCTCAGCAGCTTGTAAGGCCTTTACCTGGACTGAAGTAAAACCAGATTGAAGTATTTATTTCCATATATTATTTTCTAGTATTTTTGCAAATAATTACATCTTAGAGCTGTACTTGTATTTTGCAGAATTGGAGTGTTACAGTAGGAACTAAGCTAACTTTCCAAGTTTGTCTGTACCACTGGTAGTATCTAAATTTGTCACAAATAAAGATTTTTAAGATAATTTTTTCTTTAAATCTTTTTTCCTACTAATCTTCAAGGTATTAAGAGAATACACAAGTGATGACATGAATGTGGCTCCTGGAGACAGAGTATGGGTCAGAGGATGGTTTCCTATTTTGTTTGAACTTTCTTGTATCATCAATCGTTGCAAGTTAGATGTTCGTACAAGGTAATAAAGTTTTTCTTTTTTTCCTTTTTGCTTTTAATTCATTTAGTGAAGGTGTCACAGGAACACATTTTAACGTCTCTTCCTATACTTGTTTGGATTTGTTTATAGAGGCTTAACAGTGATGTTTGAAATCATGAAGAGTTACGGGCACACCTTTGAAAAGCACTGGTGGCAAGACCTGTTTAGGATTGTGTTTCGGATTTTTGATAATATGAAACTCCCTGAGCAACAAACGGAGGTAAAACCAAAAAAAACCCCAAAAAGCAAGCATTCCCTAGAGCTGTCTTTTCAAGAACTTGCACGTCTGAGTCAGCGGTTTCTGTTGACATCAGATATTGCCACCCCATACTGCCCCAGACTTAACACATTCTGTATTCCTTCAAATTCTGTGGCATGAATGAAAGTTGCCACAGTGTCCAGTAACCTGTGTGTGTGTGTCCATCTGATTATTTTCAAGGAGAATGTTCTCCCTCTGTTGTGAACATGTGGTCTTCTGACCAGTGTTCATGTAGCCAACTAAGTGCTTCTGACAAGGCATCTGCACTCGTGAGGCTTTAGTTCTGAGTTCTCCTCTCCTCAGAGCTGTGTCTCTTGTTGACCAGCCATGTATAAGCCAAGTGTTGTCATCATGGAAGAATCCCCATAAAACCAAAGACTTTTCATTTTCTGTCCCAGAAATCAGAGTGGATGACCACGACGTGCAACCATGCCCTTTATGCCATCTGTGATGTGTTCACACAGTTCTATGAAGCTTTGCACGAGATCCTTCTTCCTGACATACTTGCACAGTTACACTGGTGTGTGAAACAAGGTACCTTATTTACCTGTGTCTTTTGATTAAATGTAGTTTTAAATGTTCATTACTTAAGAAGGGGAAGGTTAACTGAATTTTGGAAGAAAAGAAGTTCCCATTAGGGCAATATGTGTTGCAGTAGGTTGATGCAGTATCTTGAATATCTAAGCATCAATCTTTTTATTGAGTTATGCAACTTTTTTGTTACTGTGTTCATAAGGGGCTCATAAGGGGTTACTGTGACACAGCAAAAGCTTTTGGAGAATGGTGTCAATCTTCTGAGCCTTCTGCCAACAACCTTTAGTGGTCTGACTGCAGCAATACATTACCTCCTTTATTTACACACATACAAACATGCATGCATTCTGATTTTTTTTTTCTTATTTTCTGGCACCTGCTTTCCCCCCTTCTCCCAACCAACGAGTACTTCTAAATACAGCTTTGCAAAGAACATGTTTTCTGTCTGGCTCCAAGTCTTACACCTGAAATCCTGCATGTTACTACCATGGAATATTGGGGGACAATCTTGCAATAACTCATGAGTTTCCGATTGCTGCTTTTCCTTCTTTTTTCTCACTCTGTGCTTCCCTTCTGCTTCTGCCCTGTCTCTTGTCTTCCCTGGTTGGATTTCCATCTTATGGAGGCTGTTTTGAAACTTTTTTTATTCAGTAGGTTCTTCAGCTTCATATCATTGTAATGTATTGTATAAGTAGGCTTTGAGCCAAGAGATTGTGCATTTCACAGTATTGGTAAAAATTTTTAACGGAGCAGTAACAGGGAATACTTAATTTTTCCTTAATATTGTAGAAGTTGATAAATATGGAACATTTCTTTTACAGATAATGAGCAGTTGGCACGATCAGGTACAAACTGCCTAGAAAACCTGGTAATACTCAATGGACAGAAATTCAGCCCTGAAGTCTGGGGCCAGACATGCAATTGTATGCTGGAAATCTTCAAAACAACTATTCCTCATGTGTAAGTTCATAAGTTTAATTCTTATATTGATACCCAATTCTAAAGCAACAATATTTACCTTTTTTTGGTTTTTTTCTTTTTTGTTTGATTTTTTATTTTATGTTTTTTGTTGTTGTTTTGTTTTGTTTTTTTTAACTCTGTGAAGCTTGCTGACATGGAAGCCTGTAGGAATGGAGGAAGATTCATCTGAAAAACACTTGGTAAGAGTTAACTCACGGTGGCAGGGGTTGGAGGGTTTTGTGTTAGGCTAGCTTTTGAAGTGTTCATTGTAGTCAATACACTTGACAAGGAATTGATACTAGATTGTATTTGATGTTACTGTAAAACATAATGCAAAGAATGGATGCAGGAAGCCTTTGAATCTAGGATTAGAGAAGTCCTCTGAAAAGTGTTAGCTGGTTGGGAGTTAGTGTTTCAGATTGCTGGAATTGCTCTGCACTCTCTTCTAGGATTTGGACCTAGATCACCAGTCTTTAAGCAGCATGGATAAAAATGCTTCTGAAAGAGGACAAAGCCAATATTCAAATCCAACAGATGAGAGCTGGAAAGGTGGTCCTTACACAAGTAAGGAGAACATACCAGCTTTTTCAATGCACCTTTATAGCCAGTCTTAATTCACTTTTGTAGCTCTCTACAGAAAGTTTTGGGGCAGTTAAACTTGGGATAAGTCTTTGCAATTTATGTTTATGCCTTGCAGTGAGATTTTCTCTTTAGAAGATAATTCACAGCATCGCTAAATATCAAATTATTAAGGGGAATGTTATATTTTGCTACCTTGCTGTAAGTGAATCATCATGAATTGCTTCTGAAACTTGTGTTGCTCCATTTAATTAGACCAAAAACTGTTTGCTGGCCTCTTGATCAAGTGTGTGGTACAGCTGGAGTTGATACAGACCATTGACAACATAGTATTCTATCCAGCAACGAGCAAGAAGGAAGATGCTGAGCACATGGCTGCAGCTCAGGTACATCAGACTTACTTGTAACCTTGTAGTGACAGTAAAGTACAAACTATGGAACCCTCTGATGTTTTCACAAAATAGTCTTCTTCTGACTTTTAGCATTACCCTGAATGTGTGTAAACTACTGTTGTGATTTTTTTGTCTGCCTCCAGTGTTGCCTGGTGGTCTGCCTGTTGTAGTATTATATTACCTTAATTTTTATTATCAGTGCAATAGATTATAGTTGTTTTATCATGAATACATACTATCAAAAATGGTTTTTGTTTGTTTGTTTGGGGGAAAGCATTCTTTTCTGCTCACTAGACTGAGAGTCTTCATTTAGCCACAGCTGGGGCTCTGCTCATCTCTGGATGTTTGCACAGGAAGTGTTGCAGAAGTTGAACTTCAGCAAGGTCAATGGTCAAGATTTCATTCTTTGCTGGCCTCAGAGATGTCCCTGAAAGTTCTGGTTCTGGGTGGTAGTGCACAGTAGCTCTGGCCTAGCTGTTTATAAAGCCCTAAGCTGGAAGTTCTGGGTAGTGCATTCAGGTAGTGTTTTGGGGATGCTGTAGTTAAATTCCTAATGAAATTAGCTAAAAATATTGACCAATTTAATTAAATTTGACATGAGCCAAAGAAGGGGAATTCCTACACTAGGCAACATTTAAACTCACACTGGTTTTGTTGTTCATTTTGATGTTTTCAGAATTCAACAGAGCTACCCAGTCAGCTTCTAGAGAAGAGGAAATGTTCTGTACTGTATTGCTGTGACTGCAGTGTTTCAGCGAGGGAGTTCTTCCCTCGCTCTTGAGTCTTATTTTCTTATCAGTAGCTAGGATCAATCATAACTTCTCTCTTCTTGAGTACCCCACTAAGAAGAGTACAATCTGATGTTTGACAGGACCACCCTGCTGTGTTGTACTGCACTAATACTGCATTGCACCTACAAATGGAATTAGAGTTACTGGAGTTTATGGCATGTGCTCTCTCTCTCTCTCTCTCTGTCCCTCTCCCCCTGCTCTTTAGCGAGACACACTGGATGCAGTCATCCACATTGACACAGAAGACCAAGGAATGTATAAATATATGTCTTCACATCACCTTTTTAAGTTGCTGGATTGTCTGCAAGAGTCTCACTCATTTTCAAAAGCCTTTAATTCAAATTATGAGCAGCGAACTGTGTTATGGAGAGCAGGTGAGGCTTTTATTTTTATTTGATAAAAATGCTGAACTACACTTCTAGCTTGAAGTATCATGACACAACAATGTGCCATTGCAATCACCTTTAGAGTGTATTGGACAGTCACATGCCTTTATTGCTTGTCTCCTTCCTGATGACTTGAATAATTCTGTTTGCTAAATTATCTGCTTATTTTGATTAAAGTAGAGCTGCACAGCTGGTACTGCTGTAGTTAAGTATCTTTATAAATAAATCAGAGCTCAAGCAAAATCAAGGAGGAGGAACTACTGTCTGGACAGGAAATCATTACTGGTCACTAGTGCAGATATTGTTGATAAAATTGATTTTTGGCTGGTAACGCCAGTTTTTGATGTTCCCTCTTGTCCTGTGTGGGACTGATTTCTAGGGTTCAAAGGTAAATCAAAACCCAATCTCTTAAAACAAGAGACCAGCAGCCTGGCATGCTGCCTGAGGATCCTGTTCCGGATGTACATGGATGAGAGCCGGCGCGAGGCCTGGGACGCGGTCCAGCGGCGGCTGCTCAGGTAGGACAGCCCTGCTGGGGACAGCTCTGCTGGGGGACAGCTCTGCTGGGGGACAGCTCTGCTGGGGGACAGCTCTGCTGGGGGACAGCTCTGCTGGGGGACAGCTCTGCTGGGGGACAGCTCTGCTGGGGGACAGCTCTGCTGGGGGACAGCCCTGCCTGGGGACAGCTCTGCCTGGGGACAGCCCTGCCTGGGGACAGCTCTGCTGGGGGACAGCCCTGCTGGGGACAGCTCTGCCTGGGGACAGCTCTGCTGGGGGACAGCCCTGCTGGGGGACAGCCCCACTGGGAGGTGTGGCCACTCTGCACTCCAAGTTCACTTAGCAGTAAGGAAGCAATCTGCCTAGAGTAGATGGAGTGCCTTCTTGCCTGACGTAGGTTTTCTTTATGGAAGTGGCAGTGTCTGAATGGTTTTCCCAGCTGGGTACATAGTGACAGAGGTATAATAGCATACATTAATTGAAAAAGAGTGCAGTATGAGCGGCTGTGTACCTGGAATTTAAACAAATATAGAAACTCGTTCTAAAATAATACAAAAAGATACTTGGGTGAGTTGGTACATAAAAGTTGAAAGTACTGGTGTCTTATCAAATGTGAAGATCTCCCAATTTACTCTTGGTACTAATACAATGGATTCTGATCTACCAGCACGTATGGACATGTTAATCTGCTTAGTCCTTCTTTAAGTGAAAGAGTGTCCTAAAAATAACTGTAGTGAGTAGTACAGTTTGTACCTTGTGTTGACAATCAGCAGCAGGGACCAAAAATTTATTAATACAATAATAATTCTTCCTTAGTGTATGATGCTGAGCTGTGCAGATCTTTATTAAACCAGTCCAAAATTGGAGGGAGAGCTCTCTCGTGGTGCTGTTGTCTGAGCTGTCCCAATGTCAGGGGCAGGAAATAATGTTTGCAGGTTGAAACTGACAGCGCTTCAATTACAAAATTTTTATGAGGCGGATTAATTTTCCTTTTCCTTCTCTGTCACCAAGTATTTCCATTCAGTTACATGAAAAGTATTTCAGTTCAGTTATCTGAAATAATTCCTGTACCAGAAAAAGCAAATTTGTGTAGTTAAAGTTGTTGCATGTGATTGAAAACTTTCCGTGCAAACATCTTGCTTGAAAACAAAGTACACTGAATGACAAACAGAGCACGTAATAAAAAGTTTATAAGGGTTTTCTTTATGGTTTGTGTGAACTGTGCCATCTCTGCAGTGTGTGCAGTGAAGCCCTGGCGTATTTTATTACTGTCAACTCGGAAAGCCACAGAGAAGCCTGGACCAATCTCCTGCTGTTGCTTTTAACAAAAACACTAAAAATCAGTGATGATAAGGTAAGAAGGGGCTGGAAGTCATGTCTGCATTTGGTGTGTTCTTCATTCCTGCTTCAGCCTGAGTTCAGTCTTTATTCCATCCAGATTGGAGGTGGGCAGCTCCTCATAGTGAGCTCTCCTTGCAATACAGCAGTGGCAGCTCCACTGTCTGCAGGCATTCTACATTGTGGAGATGGGGCTGCATCCATGCAATTCCCAGGTGTGTGGGAATGCAGATAGAATTACTGAACAGCTTTCATATAAAAGCACAATGAGTGTGCAGTAAGGGAGAGGCTTATGCTGTATTACAGCCACACAGGAATGGTAAGGGTGAATTTCACCCCTGTAAAATTGGAATTCCAGTTTCCTTGACAGCCGTGGCAAGAATAATTTTCAGGATCTTGGCCCTTTTGAGGAAAACCAAATATTCACGTTGCTACAAAGACTCTGGTACTACCTCTGGGCTGAGAAGTTACCAAACCCTGACTCCGTTTAGGGGGTGGCACCGAAGCATGCCCTGCGTGCGCTGCTGCCGCAGACACCACGGAGCTCGCTGCCCGTGGGCCGGCGGGGGGCTTGGGTGGGACCCGGCGTTTTAACAAGCTGCTGTAGCCATGAATGTGTCAACACTTTTTGTTTTGCTCTAGCAGTCGAGAATGACGTTCTGTTTCTGTATCTTGGCTAGTTCAGGGCACACGCTTCCACCTACTACCCGTACCTGTGTGAGATCATGCAGTTCGACCTGATCCCCGAGCTGCGGGCGGTGCTGCGCAAGTTCTTCCTGCGCATCGGGGTGGTGTTCAACATCTGCATCACGGGCGAGCAGGCGCGCACAGCTGGCACCAGCCTGCCTCCTGGTAGCTCCCAGTGAGGCTGTTACAGCGGCCTGTACGTAAAGCTGTGTCCAGAGATGGGACCCTGGTGTAGCACCACAGGAGCAAGTTATTCTTACCACAGTGGCATTTGGGAACGAGGAAAATAATCCTGTTCTGTCCATCCTACAGAAGTGTCAGCGGTTTTATTTAAATTATTGCTTACAGAGTCAATACAGTAGGTGTGCAGTCTCTTTGTTTCAGTGCTAATCATTTGTATGATCCAGTACGTCTCTTCTAGTCTTTCATGCACTGTTCAGTCTTTCACCCCAGCTAGAGCTGGTAAATCAGCTGGATCTCTCCACAGAAGTCATGCCCCTTGGAACTAATGACTGTGTTTGTGTAGCCTTGTGATGTTGGCAAGTGTTCATAATAAACTTGACTGTGGTGGCCAGTGACCACCCGAGATCCCTCTGGGTTTTCCTTTGTGGCCAGGCCAGGCAGGGCACTGGGCTGTTGACATGGACAGCCTGGAGGATATTTGGAGAAGGTTTTTCTCCTGTTTAGCAAATGGCTTAATTTTTTTTTAATACCAGTCCTGCATCTTCTGAGACTTATTTTTAGTTTTATGGAAGATTTTACATCAGGAGCACCAATAGCATCTACTCCTTTAGCTTATAAGGCTTGAGTTAAAGGCATTTAAGAAAAATAAATTGCATTCCTTTTCCTTTCCTACATTGGCAGATCATAGAGCATCCACAGGAACATCAAAAACAAGGCTCAGAAGAAATAAACCCACTTTTTTGACCCTTGAATATAATTTAGGAGTAATGATGACTGCTTAGCAAAAAGTCCAGTCCTTAATGCAAGTTTGTCTCCTTTTACTGCAGATCTGCAAGTTCTGATTTGTCATTTTGTGCAAATGATTTTTGTTCTCAACTCTTAGTTCCTGGTGGCATCTAAAAACCCTGAATTTCCAAAAAAAACTGCTCTAGCAAAATTAAACAAGCTCATTCACGTGCTCTAAGTTAACAACACAATTCTGTGCTTTGAAGGCTTTCTGTGAAACAAAATGTGACATGACACCACAGCTTTGCTTTCCCAAGAGTTTTCTTTCTTTCCTGGAAATGCATCAGGTTTCTGTGACAATGTTTCTATAACAGGATGCTGTCTTTACCTTTGAAATAATTTTGAATTTCAAGTTTCAAGACTTTTCTAAACCGGGAAAGTATGGCAGGATGGGAGGAGAGGCTCCACTTCCTAAAATAATGCAAAGTAGTATTAACTGCTGTGCTATCCAGAGTAGCTAACTTAAAATATTAACAGTATTTAAAGAAAAAACAAACCAACAAACAGCAACAACAACCTACCTACTTGAATGGAACTAGGTGTATAACATTATTTTGTTTTTTGAGATGTTTCCTGGTAGGATGGCCTCAGGTGAGGCTGTCTTGGGATATGCTGCTCTGAGCTGCTGGGAATGTGCTGTCTGTAGAGGGTTTTTTGTTATTGTTTGGGTTTTTTTTGTTGTTGTTGTTTTTTATTTGTTTGGTTTGTTTTTTGTGATCTTTTTCCAAAGGGTTTTTATGGTCTCCTCAATACATGAGTTTGTCCTGTGTAAGCATTGTTTGAGAAAGGTTTTACAGTCAGTAGTAATGACAAAGCTTTCACAATTTATTTTCACTTTTTATTTTTAACCAAAGAAGAGTGGTAGTTGTGGCTCTTTGACTTTTAGATGCCCATTAGGTTAAATCTATACCCTGCTATTTAGTAGAAGGGAGTGAATGGCTATATATGACAATAGGAGAAGACTGAATAATAAGCAGTGCTGGTATTTAACTTGCTGCATTTGAAATGTCATTTTGTGTTGCATCTCGTGTAGCTGCTCGTTCCCTGGGAATGTCTCTGCATTGGGTACTGCAGAAAATGAAGTTATTTATTTTAATTCTATTTAAATCTAGAATAATATGCTATTCCTTTTCTTCTGGTCGTAGGTAGTCCTAAGGGAAATACTGAACCATTATTTTTCAGATTTGGAACGTGTCACTGCCTCATGGAATGTGTTCCCTCATGTCCCATCAGATACACCTGGCCCAGCTGCATGTGCCACGGGTTTGAAAGCCCTGCAGTCATGGCTTGAGAGAAGTCTCAATTTTGAGGTCTTACATGACTTCACAGTTGCTTCATGGGCTTTCTTTACTGTAAGGGGCAGCATCTGTAGTCTCTCTGCACATAGGATAAGGATATTTAATCCGTGCTTCCCTTCAGCCTTTGGTCTGAGACTGTTCTTCTCCTTAAGAAAAGCTTTTGTATTTACACCAGTTCCAAGCTGCTGAGGTTGGGTACGTGCTATCCAGCCTTGCCAGGGTCTGCAGAGCAGGAGGCAGGAGGGGGCCTGGGCTGCAGTGCCCTGTCAGAGCCCAGCCCTCGCCCGTTCCTGCAGGCCCCTGTCCCCAGCACAGCAATAATCGGGGTGTGCTCGGCTTACTCCTGAGGCAGGAAGGGCCGAACCCACCTCCGTGCCCGCGCAGCTCACCCCGAGTGTGCCAGCTTATTGCTCCGGCCCCCAGAGTGTGCCAGCTGGTTCCTCCATCCCCCAGAGTGTGCCAGCTGGTTCCTCCAGCCCTGCAGTGGTGCCAGCCGGTTCCTCCATGCCCTGCAGTGGTGCCAGCCGGTTCCTCCATGCCCTGCAGTGGTGCCAGCCGGTTCCTCCATGCCCTGCAGTGGTGCCAGCCGGTTCCTCCATGCCCTGCAGTGGTGCCAGCCGGTTCCTCCATGCCCTGCAGTGGTGCCAGCCGGTTCCTCCATGCCCTGCAGTGGTGCCAGCCGGTTCCTCCATGCCCTGCAGTGGTGCCAGCCGGTTCCTCCACGCCGTGCAGCTGGCTCGTGGAGAGCAGGACTGTGCAGTACAGGGAGGGAGAGAAAGTCAGCTCTTGCAAGGGCTGTGCAGCGGCGGGATCTGCAGCTCGCCTGCCTGTAACGGCAGAAATCCTGGAGACTCCATGTGCTTTGTTGTCAGGAGTCACTTCAGGCCTCCCGAGGGAAGGGAGGAGAGGATGCTAATGAGGAAAACCCTAAAGCCTCCCTTTTGTGGTGATTAAAAACTCCCTTCATGTTGCTTCTGTTGTGTCTTACTGTCCAGGAAAAGTTTGTTTTTACAGCAGCTTGTTATCCATGTCTGGTACCTCACATCCTAAACTGTAAACAGTACAATCTAAACCAATGTCCACTACTACAGCCGACAGCCCCCAGATTTTAGCTCAGTTTTACTATTCAGGAAAAAGATTAAAAATAGTAACTCTGTCAAAAGTGCATCTCCCTTTAATCTGTAACTTCAGTTTGTTCAGCACCTTTGTTTAAAATGTATGTTGTCACATATTTAAAATGCCTGAGTTTTATTATCTCTGTATTAAGTGCATTTACTATCAATAATTTAAAGACTATTCCTTGCCAATGGATGTATAGAGTTCTGAGAGAATACCAAAATTATATAATATGAAAAACTATGTAAAGTTTTCTACATGAAAATACCATGTATAATAGTTATAATATTCCATGCTTTAATCAAGTGATAAATCAATAAAGTTTTACGAAGTGTTCCTTTTTTGTTCAGGCGCTTTCTTAAGCGGCTCAGAGGCTCCGGCGCCACTCGGGCTTCTCTGCGGGCTTGGGGGGTTCCGGTTCGACTTTTATACCGCGCGCTCCGTCCTCGTCCCTGCTCCGCCGCGGGGCCAGGCCCGTCCCCCTGACAGTGCAGGGGCTCCGGCCGGGCCCCGCGGATCCGGCCCCGTCCCGGGGCTCGCGGCGGGGCGAGGCCGCGGCGCTACGAGAGGTGCCGCGGGGCCCTGTGGGAAGGGCCCGGCCATTGGCCGCCGCCCATTGAGCGCGGCGCGGATTGGCTGCCGGCGGCACGCCCGGGGCCGACGCGGGCGCTGATTGGCCGGACGGCAGAGAGATGTCACCGCCCCGCGCGATGCGGTCACGGAGCCGCCGCCGCGCCCTCGCCCGGCGGTTTGAATGTGAAGCGCAGCCGGAGCGCTCGGAGCCGCCGCCGCCGCTGCCGGGGGGGAGCCGCCAGGTAAGGCCGGGATGCGCTGCCCCGCACGGCGATGGGGCTGGGGCGGCCCCGTGCATCGGCGGCACCGCGGCCGCCCGCGCGCCAACCCCGCGCTGCGCTCGGCGCTGGGCCCGCGGCGCGGCCATGGGCGCAGCGCACCATGCTGGGCCCTTCCGCCCCCCTCCCGCGGCCCGCGATTGGTCCGAGGCCGCTGGGCCTGCGCAGCCCGCGCCTCTGATTGGCTGAGGCAGCTGCCAGTCCAGGCTGCAGCGGGGGAAGGGGGCCAAGTTAGTGTGAGGGCTCTGGGGCCGCTCGGGATCTCTCCCGGCGCCGGCCCTGCCGCCCCCTCACGGCCCCGCCCGGCCCGGCCCGGCCCGGCCCCGGCGCCGCTCTGCAGGGCCGCCGCAGGAGGCTGCACGAGCGGAGCAGGCGCGGTCCGGCGCCGGGACGGACGGAGCCGCCCCGACCCTTCCGCGGGTGCACGGCCCGGCGGGCCGCGGGAGGGCGCGGGGCCGGTCCCGGGCTGCTCCGGCGCGGCCTTGCCCCGCGGTTCGCGGGAGCGGCGGGGACGCGGGCCCGGGCCCGCCCCCGCGCTGCTGCCCCAGGCCCGCGCTTTGGGGAGGCGGGAAATGCCCCCGGGGATCCTCAGCGCGGCCGGGATGGTTTTCCCCACCCGCCCTGGGTCCTGAAGGTTCTCCGGCGCTGGGAGGTGCTCGCTCCGTGCTGCGTGAGGGGATGCAGCTGTGGAAGCTCTTCCCGGTCCCAGCCCCAGGGGCACGGCCGCGCTCTGCTAGGTTTGGGTTTCCTCTCAGTAAGTGGTCTGCGTTAATTTGACTAAAGTCGGTGATGTATTAAGCACGCTTTGTGGGTTTTTTGGGGCCTTTTCTGCAGACATGCTACAACCCAACACAAAGCATCATAGCACTCCAGCTAAAGTACCACCAGTGTTTTTCATACTGGAAAACAAACATGAAGAGCTAGAGGAAGAGAAGGAAATAAGCATATGTAGTAACAGGTCAAAATATGTTGGTGGATGTGAATTGGTGAACAAGACTATGGACAAGTAAAGCCAAAAGCACAGGGAAACATGGGAGAGGACTGTTCAGATAGATTTTTACTTCTTGCAAAATATGTTAGGATCTGATTTGCTTATTAACATTCATTTATTTTAAGAGGATACTGCTGCTGTCTTTTAAAATTATATAGATGCCATAACTGACATAAAAATTGTGTCATTAGAACTCACTGCCTTTGCAAGCATGCTTATACAGAACTGTTTATTGCACTGGTGATCAGCAAGAAACAACTCCAAAGCAGGACGGGTAAATTTCAGTCACTTGTACTAAACAGAAACTCCAGAGGAAAAATGGAAACATTTGCTTCCTCATAACCTTTATGGGGAGTGAACTGTGCTGCTGGTGCTGGGAAGGATGGGCAGGATTGATGATGATGATGTCCAGAGGAACATCTCCATTAAAGCACATCTTACTGTCATAGTATTGCTGTAATTTTTATTATTCCAGTGCAGACTGTCAAGTAAATATATAACTGTGGTCCAGATAAGAATATGTGTGGGAGGATTACTAGAGAGGAGCAATATGGACTTATTGCAGAGTTACTCTGTAAAAAGTATTGCATTTAAATTAGCTCCCACCGTAGTCTGAACTAATTTTACAGGGAGGATAAACTAAGTGGCTTTGCACAATCTTTTGTCTCTTTATAAAAAGAGTATTTTCTTTTGAGATTTTTCTTTAATAAGGAGGATTTGATTTTTTGAAAAAGCCCTGACTCTTCAATACACTTTGAATTGTTTTGTTTACAATTATGTAGGGCAGGACTGTTGAGCTATTTCAGTCAGGAGCAGTTTCTGGGGCTGGCAGAACAAAAGCAGAACCAAGTTCCTGTTGTACTGAAAGGGCAAGAGATCACCTTTTGGCTGTACCTGGTTCATGTCTGCAGGATGTGTAAGCCTTTTCTGGAGTTTGGGGTCCGTCTGCCACGCTAGCAGTGACCTGTTGAGGAGTGGGATGTTTGCTGTGCCTGGGGCTGTGCTTGTGAGGTGTTGTCCAGAGAGCTGCTGGTGCTTCTGTGGGGTCTGGTTTTAGATGGGCAGCTTTAGGATAGATTTTCTGATCTCTGGTTGTAACAAAACTACTTGTGGGTTTCAGGTTCTGCCAAAATGGAGCTCAGTGATGCCAACTTACAAACTTTAACTGAATATCTAAAGAAAACACTAGATCCAGATCCTGCTGTAAGGCGTCCAGGTAAGTGATTCTCATGATTGAGAACAATAAAGTTCTGTTTCTTTTTGTCCCTCCTGTCTCTGTGTAGCAAACATCAGTGGATATTTATGCAATAACCTCTTTACAGAAGTTCTCAGTATCCTTTTAAAGCGAAACCCCCAAAAAACTAATGAAGGGTGGATATAAATAGGAATAATTTTATCTGCTTTTTGTGATTTTATTTTTCTATATTCTTGCTCTTTTTTTTGTTGTTGTTGTGTTTTTTTTTTTTTTTTTTTTTTTTTTTTTTTTTTTTTTTTTTTGGTTTTTTTCTGAGGCAGCTGCCAGTCCAGGCTGCAGCGGGGGAAGGGGGCCAAGTTAGTGTGAGGGCTCTGGGGCCGCTCGGGATCTCGCCCGGCGCCGGCCCTGCCGCCCCCTCACGGCCCGGCCCGGCCCGGCCCGGCCCGGCCCGGGCGCCGCTCTGCAGGGCCGCCGCAGGAGGCTGCACGAGCGGAGCAGGCGCGGTCCGGCGCCGGGACGGACGGAGCCGCCCCGACCCTTCCGCGGGTGCACGGCCCGGCGGGCCGCGGGAGGGCGCGGGGCCGGTCCCGGGCTGCTCCGGCGCGGCCTTGCCCCGCGGTTCGCGGGAGCGGCGGGGACGCGGGCCCGGTCCCGCCCCGGCGCTGCTGCCCCAGGCCCGCGCTTTGGGGAGGCGGGAAATGCCCCCGGGGATCCTCAGCGCGGCCGGGATGGTTTTCCCCACCCGCCCTGGGTCCTGAAGGTTCTCCGGCGCTGGGAGGTGCTCGCTCCGTGCTGCGTGAGGGGATGCAGCTGTGGAAGCTCTTCCCGGTCCCAGCCCCAGGGGCACGGCCGCGCTCTGCTAGGTTTGGGTTTCCTCTCAGTAAGTGGTCTGCGTTAATTTGACTAAAGTCGGTGATGTATTAAGCACGCTTTGTGGGTTTTTTGGGGCCTTTTCTGCAGACATGCTACAACCCAACACAAAGCATCATAGCACTCCAGCTAAAGTACCACCAGTGTTTTTCATACTGGAAAACAAACATGAAGAGCTAGAGGAAGAGAAGGAAATAAGCATATGTAGTAACAGGTCAAAATATGTTGGTGGATGTGAATTGGTGAACAAGACTATGGACAAGTAAAGCCAAAAGCACAGGGAAACATGGGAGAGGACTGTTCAGATAGATTTTTACTTCTTGCAAAATATGTTAGGATCTGATTTGCTTATTAACATTCATTTATTTTAAGAGGATACTGCTGCTGTCTTTTAAAATTATATAGATGCCATAACTGACATAAAAATTGTGTCATTAGAACTCACTGCCTTTGCAAGCATGCTTATACAGAACTGTTTATTGCACTGGTGATCAGCAAGAAACAACTCCAAAGCAGGACGGGTAAATTTCAGTCACTTGTACTAAACAGAAACTCCAGAGGAAAAATGGAAACATTTGCTTCCTCATAACCTTTATGGGGAGTGAACTGTGCTGCTGGTGCTGGGAAGGATGGGCAGGATTGATGATGATGATGTCCAGAGGAACATCTCCATTAAAGCACATCTTACTGTCATAGTATTGCTGTAATTTTTATTATTCCAGTGCAGACTGTCAAGTAAATATATAACTGTGGTCCAGATAAGAATATGTGTGGGAGGATTACTAGAGAGGAGCAATATGGACTTATTGCAGAGTTACTCTGTAAAAAGTATTGCATTTAAATTAGCTCCCACCGTAGTCTGAACTAATTTTACAGGGAGGATAAACTAAGTGGCTTTGCACAATCTTTTGTCTCTTTATAAAAAGAGTATTTTCTTTTGAGATTTTTCTTTAATAAGGAGGGTTTGATTTTTTGAAAAAGCCCTGACTCTTCAATACACTTTGAATTGTTTTGTTTACAATTATGTAGGGCAGGACTGTTGAGCTATTTCAGTCAGGAGCAGTTTCTGGGGCTGGCAGAACAAAAGCAGAACCAAGTTCCTGTTGTACTGAAAGGGCAAGAGATCACCTTTTGGCTGTACCTGGTTCATGTCTGCAGGATGTGTAAGCCTTTTCTGGAGTTTGGGGTCCGTCTGCCACGCTAGCAGTGACCTGTTGAGGAGTGGGATGTTTGCTGTGCCTGGGGCTGTGCTTGTGAGGTGTTGTCCAGAGAGCTGCTGGTGCTTCTGTGGGGTCTGGTTTTAGATGGGCAGCTTTAGGATAGATTTTCTGATCTCTGGTTGTAACAAAACTACTTGTGGGTTTCAGGTTCTGCCAAAATGGAGCTCAGTGATGCCAACTTACAAACTTTAACTGAATATCTAAAGAAAACACTAGATCCAGATCCTGCTGTAAGGCGTCCAGGTAAGTGATTCTCATGATTGAGAACAATAAAGTTCTGTTTCTTTTTGTCCCTCCTGTCTCTGTGTAGCAAACATCAGTGGATATTTATGCAATAACCTCTTTACAGAAGTTCTCAGTATCCTTTTAAAGCGAAACCCCCAAAAAACTAATGAAGGGTGGATATAAATAGGAATAATTTTATCTGCTTTTTGTGATTTTATTTTTCTGTATTCTTGCTCTTTTTTTTTGTTGTTGTTCTGGGTTTTTTTTGTTTGTTTGCTTTTGTTTTTTGGATTTTTTGCACTGTTGTTGTTTAAAACAGTGCTGCTGTTCCCAACAAGTGACGATTTACTTCTCTGGGGTTCTGGCTTTTCCAAGGGTGAGGAGGCAGCATTTCCCCATCCTGCTGGGGATCCAGAGCTGTTGTTGACAGCAGGAGTGGTGAGGAGCTGGGGAGCAAAGGAGCTGAGATAGCTTTTGTCAGACATGTTCCTGTGAAGCTCTGGGAAGTGTTTGTGTTGGGTATTTTAAACAGACACTTGAGATTGTAGGATTCCCATCAGAGAAAGCAGTTGAGCTCTTGCTAACCGCAGTGTATTCCCTTACAGCGGAAAAGTTCCTTGAATCTGTGGAAGGAAGCCAGAACTATCCACTGTTACTCTTAACGCTGCTGGAGAAATCACAGGAAAATGTCATCAAAGTTTGTGCGTCTGTAACGTTCAAGAATTACATTAAAAGGAACTGGAGAATTGTAGGTATTCTAGTGAGGAAGTGTGCTAAGAACTAATCATCCTTTTAAGGTGCAATAAGCAGATCCACATCCCACCCAACTCAGAGTCATCTGTGAACCTGCTGAGGGAGCCCTTGATCCTCTCATCCAGGTCATCAGTAAAGATATTAATCAGTACTGAGCCCGGGGGAACCCCATTAGTGACTGATGGTATAGATAAGCATATCTTGAACTTTTAAAATTGCTAACTTTTGATTTAAATGTGTGGAAAGATGGTAAAAGGGGTGTGAGAAGAGTAGTGCTACCAGGTTTAAGGTATCTCAAGATTGAGTGTCTCCCTGGAGGTGCTTTTCTCTTTTAATTGCTGGATGATTTCTAGGTCTCTGAACTGCAGTGCTGTCATCACAGATAATGTACTGACACTGCAGTCACTGGTTGGGACAAGCCACCTCATTATTTTATTTCTTTAGTAGCAGCTTTGCAGTTTTTTACTACTTGGCACTGCTGGCTGGCTGGACTTGGAGCTGATTGGTGTTTTGAACTGGTTAGATAACTTAAAGTCAATGTTGGGGTTTGATTGTGTAACCTGCACCTTCTTGTACAGTCTCTGGAAAGGATGGCTCGAGACAGCTCTCACAAAATCAGTTTGTGGGCTTGGCAGAGGTGCTGTTTGGTGTGGTGGAAGAGGACACTTGGTTACATGTGGGGACTTCATTGCCATGTGCACCCACCTTCACTGCTGCTCAATTGCTGACCTGAAAAGTTACCCTTAGGGAAGAGAAAAAAATTTCTTCAAAGTTTTACAGAAGGACATTATTTCTTTCAGCTTTTTTCAGATACTGCTGTTCCAGATTCATTGAAGGCAGTGTCTCTAACAGGTTTGCTTCTTAGGTTCTTCAGCATTTTAATAGTTACATAAATCAGTATAAACAGTTGGTCTCTGAAATGCTGATCATCTCTCATTGCCTGGAGAATACTGATATGCCTATAACTTAATTATTGTTTTTATTTTAGGTTGAGGATGAACCAAACAAAATATGTGAATCGGACAGAATAGCCATTAAAGCCAACATAGTGCCCTTGATGCTTAGCAGCCCAGAACAAATTCAGAAGCAGGTAATATGTCATTCCTGGTTGTGTCCATGAAACTTTGGGAATATTCTAAACATGTCTTGTGTCTATGGTTATTGTCAGAGCTCAGTTCCCTTATCTGTCAGATCAACCTGATCCAAATAACTTTGAGGATATTGTTACAGGTATTTCTACGTACTTTAACATTTTTTTAAGATGATTACTGTGTAATCTTATAGCTAAGTTCTAATATTAGGCAGTTAAACAGCAATTCTGGACAGTGAGACTGTGTAAGCTTAAGGTGAGATTTTTGTATTTGTGTGGAAAGTAGTAGATATTTAATCCAGTGATTTTTGAATCGGGCAAGGATAACCAGGATTTTCTGGGATGTTGGCAGCATCTGGCACAGCTGCTGTATGCTGTTCTGTCAGTGATGGCTCTGTTTCCTTTGCAGTTAAGTGATGCCATCAGTATTATTGGGCGGGAAGACTTCCCTCAGAAGTGGCCAGACCTGCTGACAGAAATGGTGAATCGCTTTCAGAGCGGAGACTTCCACGTCATCAACGGGGTTCTGCGCACTGCCCACTCCTTGTTTAAAAGGTACTGCAAATAGGGGATTTTGTGTATGGATGGCAAAAGTTCTGTTCAGCTGGCACGTTTTACTGTTAGACTTCATTTTGGACATTTACAAAAGCCTATAGTTGTGACTTCTACATACGCCTTTTAAGTAGTTATCAAATTGTACACCTTGCGTGGTTTTGAACCACGTTGTTTAGTTCTTGTTCATTTAACAGTATTTTTCCAATGTTCAGCACAAGACAAAATTCTGTGTGAGTTAATTTAGTAATAAATGAACACTATTTAGTAATAACTAGAAGACTATTCTACCTTTCATGTATTTCTCTCTTACTTGTCAGGTACCGCCATGAATTTAAGTCAAATGAATTATGGACAGAGATCAAACTTGTTCTTGATGCCTTTGCTTTACCCTTGACAAATCTCTTTAAGGTATTTCTTGTTGAGTCATTTCTAAAAGAAGTTTCATGTTCTAAATTGCTTGCTATGGATACCTGTAAAATTAAAACTCAATAATTGTTGTTCAAAACCCTTAAAGGGGTTCAAATTCAAGGCATGGAGTGAGACCTAACAAGACTGATAAGAGGATGAAAAATAACCCTATTTTCTGGTTTAAAAAAATGTTCGTGACACTTTTCAATAGTTTTTGTTGGTGTGGGTTTTGTACTTGACAGTCTTGCATCTTTTTCTAGGCAACTATTGAACTTTGCAGCACGCATGCAAATGATGCCAGTGCCCTGAAGGTTCTCTTTTCTTCTCTCATTCTAATTGCGAAGCTGTTCTACAGTTTAAATTTTCAGGTGAATCTCCTTGTTCTTGGGATAGTTTTGCTTTGTTCTGAAGAAGCTGGTACTATAGAAATCATTTGAGGCAGCCTTTAAGGCCATGCTTTATGGCAAAAAGAAAAATCACCAGCGTGTCTGCTGAAGTAAAAGCACAGTAAGGAAGGCTTATTCAAGACATTGGCTTGGCCCTTTGTAAACACAAGCTGAAGAGAGTCTGAGCTGGCACTGCTTCAAGGAGGTGTTGTATGGGGCCTCTGAGTAGGAGCTGGGAAAGGCAGGAGTCCAGTGCCTGAGTTTCTGTTCACTGTGCCCCTTTGTAAAGGTGCCTGTACTGACAGGAGCTGGGTCTCGTAGGTGAGAGTCCATCACGTGCAGCCCTGTGGCACTGCAGGAGCAGCAGTTCTGGGAGCACTGTGGGTTGTCTGGGTTTGGAATCAGATCTACATTTTGGACATTAGTAAGTGTGCTCTGTGGGAAATGGTAAAAAGCTCCCTTGCTGAGGTGACATTTATTTAGTGTCTCAACGTGAACGCAAGTCTGTGAAGTGTGATTGTGCCTGGATTCCTTGGGCTGCTCTTCCATAGGGGGCACAGGAACAAGGAGTTAAAAAAGGCTTGTGCTCTCTTGTTCTGAGAATGAGAGGTGATAAGTCTCATTCATTATAAAAATGTGAGCTGTTTAGAGTCTAAGCAGCTAGTTTATTTGGAACTAGTTGTACTTCAGGGCCCTGCCAGAGCAGTTTTTGTTTGGGAGGAGGAAGGGGCACTGTTTCAATTTGAAGATTGTTTTCCACAGGTTACTGTCCCTCAGTAGATTATAAGGTGAATGCACTACTTCCAGTGTAGGTATGTTATCTAAGCAGTGCAGTCAGAAATTAAAATGTAGATATATGCTTTTCTTTCACAGGATCTTCCTGAGTTTTTTGAAGATAACATGGAAACATGGATGACAAACTTTCATAGCCTTTTAACTTTAGATAATAAACTCTTGCAGACTGATGTAAGTACTGCATAAACCACCTGGTTTGCATCTAGGGGAGAGGGTGGTCTGACAGCTTAGGTCTAATTCTGAGCAATGCAGTGGTTCTTTGTGGGGCGAACAAAGCAGTAGAATGACTTCAAGAAAATGGAATTTAAGAGAAGTTGCTCTGCTGTCTAAGAAATTTGAGGTTCAGTTCTTCAAGTCATATGACAGTTACAGGTATACCCAGCTGTGCACAGAAATCAAGTTACCAATACTCATCACTGAGTTGATTCTTTCAAGAACAGCTGCTGAAGTAACCTGACCATGAGCATCACAGGGCTCAGGTTTTCTGTATCTGTCAGCTGGTTCTAGAAAGCAGGGTATCTTAAAGAACTTGAAACAATTGAACACAGAGGGCAGGACATCTCTTAAGTACTTCAGTATTTGCTGTCTTGGTCTAGTTAAAGAATCAGTAATTTCACTGGTGAAAGCTGATACCAGGTCAGCAAAGCTCCAGCTACTTTTGTGCATGTTTTCTGCATTTTAAGTGCTGATGTCTTCTGTCATCACAGCACAGTAGTTTGCCACTTGATGGAGCCAAAACAACTCTATAAATTTCTTGACGACATAGGGAGGCATATTAAGTGTTTGTTGTGCTCTAGTTACCCTTCTGCTAAAGGAAGCTTTGCTGCTCTTTTGTCTTGTGTCTGTGGGCTGCTCCCAGCACAAGCACTCGTGCAGCTGAGCTGGGACAGGCAGTAAAGCTGGAAGGTGGGGGTGGAGGGAAGAGGGGCAGACAGAACTGGGGTGGTGTTTGGTTGAGTTGTTTTTTTTAATTCCAGTTCAATTTCCCAGTTCACATTGTGGTTCCACGAACATCTGTGATCTGGGAAAGGGGAGGAACTTCTACAACTACTCCAATTAAGGAATCATGATGTAGTGGCTTCTAAGTGTATTTTTCAATGCCTTGTGTTGTCTTTTTTGTATTACATTTGTAAATTAATTTTGTGTGAATTACTGTGTCTGTTTTCAAGTACGTAGTACTTGATATGAAATGTAGTTATGATTTCTAACTTGAAAAGCAGTTTGGGTACAGATCAGCAAAATACAGTAGTTCTAGGCACAATGAGAGGGATTTCTTTCACCCGTTTAGGACATGGTAAAATGGTGATATAAATACTTAACGTAAATACATTGATACTTCTAATGTTAAAGTAGTGTTGAAGTTTGGATGTTTAAGTTCTTAGTTTTGTTTTATGTGAGGATGAAGAGGAAGCTGGGTTGCTGGAGCTCTTGAAATCACAAATTTGTGATAATGCTGCTTTATATGCTCAAAAATATGATGAAGAATTCCAGCCCTACCTGCCACGTTTTGTAACAGCAATCTGGAATCTGTTAGTCACAACTGGCCAGGAAGTGAAGTATGACTTGGTGAGTTGCTAAAATCTGATCTTGTCAAGTTTAATAATAAATCACAAATGGATCAGTCATGCTAAAGCTTTACCTTCTGTCTGTGTGCTGTAGCTGGTCAGTAATGCGATCCAGTTTCTGGCCTCAGTTTGTGAGAGACCACATTACAAGCATCTGTTTGAGGACCAGAATACATTGACAAGCATCTGTGAAAAAGTTATTGTTCCCAACATGGAATTTAGAGGTAACTTTTTGAGACTTAAATTTTGAAAAACACAACAAAAATCTTAACTAATTATCACGACATGTTGCTTTGCAGGACTAAGAATTGAGGATTCTCTCTTGTGTACCTTAGTGCTAGATTCAAACCCAAGTTTCTGCAGCAGATTGCTGTCCTGTGGGCTTTGTAGAGTTGTATGAATAAAACTAACTTTTCATGTTGAAATCACAGTGGAGGAAGTCTAGGTCATGTGCCACCAATAAATTTCTACAATTAAAGTGAGTATCTGAGTAATTCAAGGAGCCTAAATAGGCAGGAATATCAGGCCTACCAAATTGAAGTGTTTAGTTCTCCAGGTTTTGATGCTCGTACTGATCCTATATTTAAAATGCAGTGAAAATATATTGCAGTGTTAAGAAGCTTTTCTCTCTTAAGTCTATGACTCTGAAAGCCTCTTCAAATACACCTGGTGTTGAATATTTGTTGAGGTTTTTCTTGGAATCAATACATCAGCCCATGGGTATGAAAGACTAATTTGTGGGACAGAAGCTAAACAGACTAGTCTGGTTGGATATTTCTTCTTAATTAATGTTATAGAAAGGTGTTTGAAAAATAGCAAGTTGATAATGATACATCCTTTTACTATAAAAACCAGAGACTTCACTACTTCAACTTCCATGTATTTTGTATTTCCAGCGGCTGATGAAGAAGCATTTGAAGATAATTCTGAAGAGTATATAAGAAGGGATTTGGAAGGATCTGGTAATCCACAGATTTATACTAAGAATACTCGGTCTTTAAATACAGCTCTAAAGAGCTGAAGCAATTTACTGAAGCTTTTATAACTTTATTTTGAAATTGAGAAGGTTTCCACACACCACCCCCAGCTGGATGTTACCCAGTCTGTGATCAAGCCTACTGTCACGACATGCTTGTCACAGTGTCTTTCTGGTTTGAACAATGTTTTTATAAGGCATTTCCTTAATTGGATTGGTATGTCTTCTGCACTGCCTGCATTCTCATTTCAGCAAATACAGCCTGTAAGTCAATGCTGAGTAGTAGCCAGTTGTGTATTTAGTTCCTGTGTGTGGAGTTTTAAGTAACAGGGAGAGACTCTTGATGCTGAGGTTGAAATTCTGCCTGGGGTTTGCACACAAACTGTGCTCAGGCCAGCTGGCCAGCAGCCAGGCTGGGATGTGGCATGTGTTCAGAGCAGTGCCTGCCCTGGGACACGGCTGTGCCAGCCCAGCTGCTGGAGTGCTGGGGGAAGCTGTGCTCTGCAGCCAGGCCAGAGCCCCAGGGAGCCAAACCAGGCTCTGTGACAGGGCTGCCCCACCAGCAGTTCACTGGCAGACACTTGGGAAGTGATGGCATTTCCTAATAGATAGAGGAAATTACTGTATGCTTGCAGTGGAGGAGAAAATTGGAAGAAACATTTTTGAACTTTTTTCAAGAAAACATCATTCTTATCCAGGATTGGCTGCATTTTTGGTATGTGTGAAGTTTTTCACAAAAATGTACTGTCAGGTGTGGTGAGCCAGCAGCTGGCTTGTGCTCCAGCCTGCTGCAATCTGATGGGGGCAAGAGTGGGAGGGGTGAAAGTGAGAAGATTCATGGAAAAGACAGTTTAAGTGGAAGAAAGAGTAAGGAAAGGGGAGAGAAGTTAGTGACTCACCATTGCCCACAGGGAGACTTTTGCCCAGCCTGTCCCTGAGCAATGGCTACTTCCTCCAGACCCCCGCCTCAGTTTTTGTTGTTGAGCATGTCATACAGCATGGAATATCCTGCTGGTCAGTTTGGATTAGCTGCCCAGGTTGTCCCCTCCCAGCATCTTGCATGCCCCAAGCTACTTGCTAGGAAGGCAAAGGAGGAAGAGGAGGCCCTGACGCTGTGACAGTGCTCTTCAGCAGCAGCCAGACCCTGGGTGTTCCTGGCAGCTTTAGCCATTGGTACAAAACACGGCACCAAATGGGCCTCTGGGGTGGAAATGAGCTCCCTCCCAGCACAGCCAGTTCCTTTGGGTGCACAATGTCCAGCCAGTGCCAGCCCCCCTGCATGCCTGCTGCCACTGCTCGGGCAGGTGTCCCTTCTCCTTGGCATACAGTTAGTCCGGTTGTGACACTAAGTAAAAGGCTTACAGGTGTTCTCACACAGCAGTGTGGAGGGTTGCAGTAATTAACATGGGGTGTGGCTGTAACTTGAGAAGCTGTTACTGTTTTGATTATTTTGTTTATTAATATGAAAAGCTGTCTGCTTTCTCGTATCCTAAGAATCTTTGGTTCTCATGCAGATATTGACACCAGGCGCAGAGCAGCTTGTGATCTGGTCAGAGGCTTGTGCAAATTTTTTGAAGGACCTGTGACGGGGATTTTTTCTGGATATGTTAATTCTATGCTGCAAGAATATGCAAAGAATCCATCTGCTAACTGGAAGCACAAAGATGCAGCGATTTACCTTGTAACATCTTTGGCATCCAAAGCTCAGACACAGAAGGTACTTGTTCGTTTTATTCATGGTAATCTGTCTGCATTCAGGTGTTACAGTGCAGATGAGGCCTGCTGTTCGTTTAAGCTGCTTCAGGAAGGGAGTAACTGTGTGTACTAGCTCATGGTGATGAGATGAAAAGCTGCCCTTTATAAGATCCTACTTGCTGGTAGGCTGGAGACCCTGAAAAAGCACAGCTGGGCTAACCTGTGTTTGGAAACAGGAGCATTGGATCAAATGTCCTATGGAACAAGTTTAGAAGTACTACTAGAGATTTTACATGCTGCTACAGTTCAAATCTCAGTGTCTTTGCAAGACAGATTTGAGGCAAACATAGTAAAATAGGTACATCATTTGATGCAGTTTTGCTGAAGGTTCTCAGTCTTTTCCTGAAGCCAGGTGTACACTGGTTAGTGATGTGTAACGGGAGCCAGTCTGGTAGCATTTGGGAAACTGCAAAGTTTGTGTCTTTTTCTATGCTATTCAATGGTAAATATAGACTAATTTATAACACTTCATTGAAAAATCTCAATCTAAAAATCCTGGTTTAAAAAGAGGTTACATTTTTTGTAAGAGAAAACTAATAGTAATTTTTAAAAATTAGTAAGAAAACTAGCAGCTTTTATGTCAGCATATAAAAATAAGAGTTGTTTTTTGCTTCTTCCAGCATGGCATAACACAGGCCAATGAACTCGTTAATCTGACAGAATTCTTTGTGAATCACATTCAACCTGACTTAAAGTCTGCTACTGGTATGTGAATGTTAATTTTGATAGGGTATTTTTGTAATGTATCATAACCTTGACAGCAGCCATTGTTTGTGAAGTCTCAGGCACTCCTTTATCAGCAGAATCTCTGAGATGGGCTCTTAACACCTGGCACAGAGTCATTCTTTTTTGTTTGGCCAGCAGTGAAGGAGCTCCTAGAGCAAGGTGGATTGCCACCTTACCACCTGCTCTCTGAAAGATCAGGGCATGTGTATACATGTCCTGATACATATATTAAACTTGTTGAATCAAAGTAATTTGATTTCTGTATTTGAGACCTTATGGTAAACCTCTGTGCTCTACAAAACCCTGAGAAGTTAAAATACTGAGACCCTATTGATGAGTCTAGGTTTAAAGCACGTGGTTTATTTTATACTTTAACAATTATCTCACTACAGCTGAAGCATAGTGGCTTGTCTCGAAATGTGTAATTGAAGGCTGCTGAAATTGAAACCAGAAGATGAAATTTCATCTGAGCTGGACTGTACTTTTAATGGTGCTGGGATGTGATTTGTCCCTAAAACTGATATTCTAACAGTGCCCATATGAAAGTGCAGCAACTAAGAAATGTAGAAAAACATTGTCTGTATTATTTTCTACAGGGAAAATGATTACGTAGTGTCAAGTGTCACTTGTATATACAGTACATGTTCAGAAATCACATTTGTATGAGGAGTATCAACGAAGTTTGCATATTTTTCTATTTCAGTGAATGAATTCCCTGTGCTAAAAGCAGATGGTATCAAATATATCATGATTTTTAGAAACCAAGTAAGTTTTTCTTTCACTCTTATGGAAAAACATATTGTAGGTTGTTACTTTATACTTGCCAAGCCTAATTTATCACACTTGGCCATATGCTAACTCAGCAGGTGTTTGTCAGTCACATACAACACTTCATACTGAATTTTTAGTTTAGAAAGTAAATGATATTGTTATAAATATCCAATTAACATGTAGTCTATATGCTGTCCATATGCTGTGGGAACACTGAATATCTTAGCTGCTTAATTCTGTGACACATTCAGACGTTTCCAAGTCAGTGTTAGTCCAAATACCCTTGGCTGTTTGCATCATTGCAGTAGTTGTTACAGAGTACAGCAGTTTTGTCCTTTATCTTTTCTGATTCATGAGATAGGGTGAGAAAGTATGTTGCATGTTATTCTATATTTAGATTACCTTTATTAATTTCTTATTAAATACCTGTGATATTTTTTTAAACCTTGATATTTTTAATTACCTATTAAGACAAAGTAAAATGGAGAGGGAAATACACATTAGAGTTATCTGCACTTACTGCCAGCCGTGGCAGGAGTAGGTACCTGCTGGTTGTTCAGATGTGGAGGAGCCTCCCAAGACACCTCCCTCTGCCAGGCGTGTCACTGATGAGCTTGGCTGTGCTCCAGAGCTGAACCATCTGTATTTTTTAACATACTTATGATTTGTTGCTATACTTTTGTAGGTACCAAAAGAACAACTACTGGTGTCTATTCCTCTCTTAATCAATCATCTCCAAGCAGAAAGTATTGTGGTCCATACCTATGCAGCCCATGCTCTTGAAAGACTGTTTACCATGAGAGGGACAAATAATGCTACCCTGTAAGTTTTCAAGCAGAAATAAATTCATTGCTAATAGATTTTGTGTATTAAGGATGAGAAATACCTGTAGGGAATCCTTTGTGTCATATATTATGGTATTGTATAAGGCTTGAAGTTTCTGACTCTCTTTCATCATTAAAGAGCTGTGTTTCACTTAACAGCATTACAGCTGCAGAAATGGCACCGTTTGTAGAAGTGCTGCTAACAAACCTTTTCAAAGCTCTGACACTTCCTGGCTCCTCTGAGAATGAATACATTATGAAAGGTAAATGCCTAATGAGTCCTGCAATATAAGAATAACTTGGTTAACTTGAGGTAAAGGCTTACAGTTACAGGTTCCTGACATTTTATTTGCAAAACCTTTTTTATGCAAATGTGTTGAAGAGTCTGCAGTTACTTATCAGGCTATGTCAAGTCATCTTCAACAAAACTTATGGTACCAAAGAGAAACACTAAACATAATGGTACTAAGTTATTTCTCAAATGGTAGTCTTGCAGTGAGGACAGCTCCCTGGACAGTGTCAGGGGAAGATCTCAGCATGAGAAGATCTGGTCATGGGGAGGACATGTGGCCCTGGCTAGTGAAAGGATAGATCTGATCATGGCTAAGGGGATGCTGAGATCTGAGACTTGCCCAGGACATGTGGTGGCCTTTGTAAGGTTACTTGATCTCCTGTGTTCATCTCCAGAATGAGAATAAGGAGGCTTTGTTTTATGCTTTGTTATGATTATAGATGGAATGTTCTTGCAGCAGGTACTCCTTGCTCTGTACCTAATTCCTTGGGATCCGATTTTAACAGTAAAAGGTAAAGGATTTAGGCAGATGTTGAGTGGCAAAAGTGTATTTTGTCTTCAGAAGCTGAAATTTTCTATTTATTTGCAGCCATCATGAGGAGTTTTTCTCTGCTGCAGGAGTCCATAATTCCATACATCCCTTCTGTCATCACACAGCTCACACAGAAACTGCTGGCTGTCAGTAAGGTAAAGAAACAGAGCAAAAGGGTCACCTTTTACCTTTCAGAGCGCTCTTGCTGAGGACTTATGTCTTGTTAGTGGTGTTCTGTTAGAATACTCGAAATAGTTCAGTATTTCCTGATGCAACTAATTTGAAACAGCATTCCAGTGAGGTACTGCCTTCCTTTCAGAACATATTCTCAGATCATTCTTCCTGCTCTCATCTGAAATTTAGAAGCAGCATATGAAGAGCAGCACACAGCTCTTTCTGTAATGCTAGTTTGTTGTAGTGTAAATGCTTGCTTGTGCAGAGGCCACCAGTACAATAATTGGTTTTATCACAACTCCTGTATTCTTTGCCCATGAAACTTCTGAAGCCAATAATAATTTGCATTGAAATGTGGGATTGAATTAAATAAATTACCCTTCTGCGTTAGGTGGGTAAAATTCTCTTAGTTTTTTATTTAGACATACCAAATTCTTAACCATTTACAAATAGGGAATGCCTTAGAATACCTTCATTGATTGTCCAGAAAACTATTTCTCTGTAGTTTAAACTCAGCTGCAGCTTATAAGGAGTATTCAACAGAGAATTGACTGGACACTTGAAAGATGGGAAAATAATCTTTTTCTGGTTTTTCTTCTGTTTGGTAGTTTATATAGAGCTTCTAAAAAACACTTGCTACAAAAAGAAAACCCTCTCCTTTATGCCTTAGAGGTCTTTATGTTTGCTTTTATCCATGGAATTAATTTCGTAAGCAACTTATGTATATTAATACATAAGTTACAAGTGTCCCTAGTCCAGTATGCTACTTTATTTAGTCTTCAGTTGAAATAAAAAATATATTTAGCAAAATAAGTGACTGGTGTGCAAGTTTGGGTTGATTTATCTATTTATAACTTGTTTTCAGAATCCCAGCAAACCTCACTTTAACCATTATATGTTTGAGTCAATCTGCTTGTCGATCAGGATAACGTGCAAGGCAAACCCAGAGGCAGTGGGGAGCTTTGAGGAGGCTTTGTTCCTGGTGTTCACAGAGATCCTGCAGAATGATGTGCAAGGTAAGGACAGTCAGTGAGTGCCTGTGCTCTCTCCTCTGGGGCTGGCTTCTAGGATTTACCTTATGGCAGGCTTTTTGTAGCACAGCAAATTCAAGGGGAGAAACAACATTTTCACAGTCTGAAAGTGTTTAGATTGTTCCATACGTCAACACCATTCAACTTATTTTAAATTGCATTCTTAAAATATCTAGCAATCACTACTCCAAAGCCTCTTCATATTATTCTTAATTCTATTGCCCCTTTTCTAGTAGTTTGTTTTTTTATGTTCTGAAACATTAACGGGTAGAGGAAATAGAAAGTGTATAGATGCAATGCTTGCTAATTTTTGGAATAATTACACACGTTTCTTCAGAGCTTTATTTATTGGAATCTTTGTGATAATATCAAAATTATGGGTTCAGTCCATAGAGATGTAGTTTCTGGGAACTGACAGTGACCATGTTGTCTGACTTTGTAATGTCTTCGTTTCTCTTCCAGAGTTCATTCCCTATGTGTTTCAAGTGATGTCACTACTTCTAGAAATGCATAAAAATGAAATCCCATCATCTTACATGGCATTGTTTCCCCATCTGCTCCAGCCAGTTCTCTGGGAAAGGACAGGAAACATTCCCCCCCTGGTCAGGCTCCTGCAGGCTTACCTGGAGCGGGGCGCCAGCACCATCGCCAGCGCTGCCGCCGACAAAATCGTGAGTCGGGGGTCACGGGGCTGGCCTGCACACGTGGTGGTCTGGGGCTGCACCCTGTGAGCAGCTCCAGCAAACAGCTGGACTTGTGCAGAGTTCGGTGCTTACATACAAAGAGAGACTATACTCTGAATGTAGCTTTTTGGGTGCTTTTCTGTTACGTGGATAGGATGAATTCTAGGCTATTGTGCTTTTATCAGCTGAGATGAAAAATTCCTGCTCTTAGTTCTTGCAAGCAGGTGAGTTTCCACAGTTTTCCTGTCTTGTTTGCCTCATGTTAAACATGTGCATAATGAGAACTCTCAGATTCTGTTCAGAACAGTCTTGAGAAGAGTGAGTGAGAAGTCAAAATGTGTCTTCCTTGGCCTGAACCATAAAAACTGAATCCTGGCTTATGTTAGCAAGGCTTTTGCCTTGGTGTATGCCTTAGATGGTAATGGTCAGTTTTCTGGGAGGGTCACATATGAGGAATTGTTGTCTAGGATTTTATATCTGCTTTTCTTGCAGCCTGGATTGTTAGGTGTGTTCCAGAAGTTGATTGCCTCTAAAGCTAATGATCACCAAGGGTTCTATCTTCTAAACAGTATCATTGAGCATATGCCTCCGTGAGTATGAGCTGAAATTACATTTAAAGCTGTCTTCTGTAACTTTAATTATGAAGTGTATGAGCATGCCAAATGCTGATTTTTAACAACTGAAAACATCACATTTTTCAGCCAGATAGATTTGAACAATTCTATATATGTTTTCTTTGAAGTGACATCAGTAAAATCCTAGTGTGAATTGAATAATTTTCCTTTTAAATTTCCAGTGAATCAGTTGACCAGTACAGGAAACAGATCTTCATTCTGCTATTCCAAAGACTTCAGAATTCCAAAACAACAAAATTTATCAAAAGTAAGTTCCTTGCTCTAGTGGCAGCAGCAGTTCAGAGGTGCAGCTGCCAGGACACGCGGACCGAGGGACGGCGTGACTCCCAGGATGGCTGCAAATGTCATCAAGAGGGGTGCATGGGGCAGTCACCATAGCAGGTGACACTTACTTCATGAAATTGAGGGAATGGAGTTAAAATAATGAACAAGACTTGCATATTTCTCTTCCCTTCCTAGTGTATGATGTCATTATTGAAAATGTCTCCATTTACTCTCCAAGCCAGAGCAGCAAACTTCCCCTCTGGTGCAGCACAGCAATACTGAGCACACGTGCTGTAGTCACTGTAGTTGTGTGTTAGTGCTCTGAAATACCCCATGCTTGTGTCACTTTGGTCTCAGTATGACTAAACTTACTGGTAAGGTTTGATGTTAAACTGGCAAAGCTGTGACAGGTTATTGCAGTACATATTCTGGTTATTCATGCTGTCATGAGAAGATTGTCGTAGTTATTAAATTATTTTAATGATACTATTGCTACCCAAATTATGCAGTGTCCATTACTTAGCCCTATAAAATCTGGTTAATGCCACCTGATAGGAACAGGAATGATAAAGTTGCTTATAATGGTCTTCCACAAATAAAGTTGAAGTGGTGCTTTTAATATACTGGACCTGTGGGGGTTCATACCTCACCTCAGAGTCTGCATTGTGTGGAGTTTTCTGCCAAAAGTAGAGTTTTTGGAAGAGTTTCTTTGGTTCCTGATCTGAAAAAAAATTGCAAATGGCTTTTCTAATGCCTTTTTATAACTGCTGTAAGGGGAAAAAGGAATAACTTGTCTTGTTTTTGTGTTGTGGTATGTGAAAAGATCAGTTTTTATGCAAATTTCAAGGCAGCATGTTCAAGTACTTCATTTAAACTGAACACACATAGACTGCCATTTCTATCCCCTTGAAAAACTTGGAATGTAGTTTGCTGCTGACTCTAAAGCTATTCTTTTGTTTTCACCTTAAATTTTACTTTGACTTTTTTTTTGTTACAGGTTTCCTGGTCTTCATTAACTTGTATTGTGTAAGATATGGGGCATTAGCTCTGCAAGAAATATTTGACAGCATACAGCCAAAGTTAGTATGTTTTGTTTGTCTGGGTTGTATTTAATATGGCTGTGTTATTTTTATCTATTGAAGTAAGAAAGAGTTGTCTGTTTAGCTAGACTGTCAAACTACAATCACTAATTATTTGACTGGCCAAAGTTTCTCTCAGTGTGGTTCATTTATTTGTCTAGAAAGTCTTCTTTTTTTCTGAATTTCTGACCACAGTTCCTCACTGATAGTTCAAGTTTCTAATTTAAGAAGATTATAAAAAGGAAAGACTGATGTTTTTAGTCATTATCCTTTGTGAAAAGTTTGTATGTGCAAATGTCTACTGCAACAGGGCAGCATCTTAACAAATTATCTGGTTGTTTGTTCCCTAGTGACTCATACTGTTTCTGGTTCTCTTTTGTCACCATAAGGCTAATGAGGCTTTCTAATACTTTTTCTCTCAATGCCACCATAGGATGTTTGGAATGGTGTTGGAGAAAATCATAATTCCTGAAATCCAGAAAGTGTCTGGACAAGTTGAAAAGAAAATCTGTGCTGTTGGCATTACAAAAATATTAACAGAATGTCCTCCCATGATGGACACTGAGTACACCAAACTGTGGTAGGTACCACACTTCTTCAGGCTGTGCTAGTGAGGCTGTTGGAGTTACTGAAAATGGAGCTCAGACCAAAATACATTCTTGTTGGAAACTCCACTGTGATCTCCTCATCCTGCTCCTGTTTTTCAGCAAATTAAACTGTATTTTCAGAGAGGGTGACAGAACTGGTTTGAGATGTTCTTGATGGAGATAGCATGGATTTGGCTAGCTGGACCTTTAGGGAAAATAGGGAAATACATTTTAGGAAATCCATTTAGGGAAATACACTGCTTTGTATTCTTTCTGAAAAGCTAGGTTCAATTTTGACTTACAGCTGTTCTGGTCAGGAGATCTGAGCATATTCATAAACTGGCAGAGAAACTAATATCTCAGCATGAGAGTGGAATTTTGGGGAAAGCTACCAGGGGAGTTTGATTGTCAACCAGTCCAGCATGCCTGGTAGTTTGAATTTGGTGACAATCACTGGATCCCAGACTAGATCCCCAACTAGAACTTTGATTTTAAAGTACTCAGAGGAAAGTTGTGATTTGGAAAATGATTTCTCTTTTTAGGTATGTTTCATGCCAGTTTGACCTGTAAATACATACACTGCTCATGCTGTTGGTAGGAGTTATGCCTGTAAAATATTCAGACCCGCAGTTCTGCTCCAGCATACCTTGGGCATTTACAATTTCAGTAGCCAAGCCAGTACCTGCAAAGGCTAAAGTCTAAGGGGTTCCAAATAACCTGAGTGTTCTTGTAAACCACAGCCTGTCCTAACGTATTCTAAGCTCTGCACTTCTGCCCTCCCCCTTGCTGCCAGGATTCCTTTGCTGCAGGCCCTCATTGGCCTCTTTGAGTTGCCTGAGGATGACACGATCCCTGACGAGGAGCACTTCATTGACATAGAGGATACTCCAGGCTACCAGACTGCATTCTCCCAGCTAGCCTTTGCTGGGAAGAAGGAACACGATCCTGTAGGTCAGATGGTGAACAATCCTAGAATCCATCTGGCACAGTCTCTCCACAAACTGTCCACAGCGTGCCCAGGCAGGGTAGGTGACTTGTGCACTTGCATGGTGATGCTGCATTCTGCAGAGAAGGAACACCTTCGTGAGAATGGCTCCCTTTGCTAATAATAAAATCTCTTTGGATAATCAGCAAAATGAAGTAGGTCATAACTAGAATGCGAGATCGTGCTGTTTTATTCTTCACTGAAATACAGCTTTTGTAAGGTTTTTCCTTAGGAGCCTTAGAAAGGCTTTATTTTCACAGCACATAATTTTGCAACAAGTTTAAATATGCCATTTTAAAAAAGAAAATTTACACACTTGATGGTCTATAACTAATATGTGTCTCGAGTTTGGTTGGTTGCATGCACTTGTTGAATTCAGGCAGCTCATACAAAACTAGACAGGGTGAGTGTACAGTTAACTCTTGTAGGCCATAGCCTGTTTGTTTTCCCCAGAATTTGGGTAAGCAGAGACTGCCTGCTGCTTTCCCCTGGGTAACTGCTGCTCTGTGCCTGGCCCTGTGCAGCAGGGGCTCGTGTTTCACCCACTGACACCTCTGCTCCCCTGTGCCTCAGGTTCTGTCCATGCTGAGCACCAGCCTGAACGCAGAAGCCTTGCAGTATCTCCAGGGATACCTCCAGGCTGCCAGCGTGAGTCTGCTCTGAGCTGCAGGACTCCACAGCAAGATCAGAAGCTGGTTTGTTGTGCAGAACATCGACGCTGACTTTGCTATAGCAGAGCTCGGACAAAACGAAAAAGCTGCTTGAAATTGTATTGCAGATTCCATCTTGTAAAAGATAGGTGTGGCTTTAAGCTGAAACTGAAGAATTTGATGGTTTGTGTACTCACAGATAAAGGTGGCTAACTTCCATTCCCAGTTTAATTTCAAAGGGAATAGTCATAGCGGTTTGTTACGGGCTTGATTTGAAATCTGCATCTGCAGTGTTTGGATAATACTTGGAAACGTGTGGAGAGCCCTGGCTGTAGAAACTCACTTCAGTCACTAAAATTCCTTTTCATTTTAATGTTGTCCTTTGTATTTCTTTTGTCTTTCCTTAAACTTTATCTGAATTGTGAATAAATAAGAAGTACTTGTTTAAAATGCCTGTCACTGTGCTCTTACTCTTTCAGAAGAATATAGTTGTTTTAAAAAAAGATGTTTTACACGTAGGATAGCATGTGGAATAGTGGGACTGTGAGGTTTTTCTTTCCATAACAGTTTAGGTGCATTGTAGGATCGTACAGAGCACCTCTGACACTGTGGGAGAAGAGCAGAGCTGTTGCCACTCTGGCTGCTCAGCAGGAGGCACAGGGGCTGTGGAACACCAGGGCAGCTGTGTGCCCCGCAGCAGGGATCAGGCTCCAGGCGCGGTTTTCCTGCTCAGAGCCGTGACCCGGGAGGTGTCAGGCGGGTGCTCTCCGCGTCTCCTGAGAACGGAACTGAGGAGCTCTGGGGCCTGGAGCCCCGAGGGCAGCGCCTCGGCTGCCGCTGCTGCTTCTGCTGCCGCTGCTGTTTCTGCTGCCGCTGCGGGTGCTGTTTCTGCTGCTGCCGCTGCTGTTGCCGGCTCCCGGGGCGAGCAGCTGCCTGCTGTGCCCGTGTGTGCTCTGCGGGTGCTGTTTCTGCCGCTGCCGCTGCTGCTGCCGGCTCCCGGGGCGAGCAGCTGCCTGCTGTGCCCGTGTGTGCTCGGGCACCGGGGCCCCGGCCGGGCTTCACCCGCACAGCTCGAGGCCCGGAGCGCCCTGGGTGTGCTCCAGCCAGCTGTGTCCAGCTGTATCCAGCTGTGTGTGTGTGCAGCTGTGTGTGTGCAGCTGTGTGTGTGTCCAGCTGTGTGCAGCTGTGACCGGGGCTGGCGGCGCCTGCTGGGCCGGGTGTGTGCGCGGGCTCCGGCGGCGCTGTGACTCCCGGCATTACTTGTGCGCCTTTCGCGTGCGAAGGAACGTGACATTTTGGTTAAATGGCCATCCGCGCTCCCTCCCGCTCGGCCCCGGCCCCGCGGGGTGCCCGCCCGTCCCACGCCTCCCCCGGGCGCACGGCCCGCTGGAGCGGGGCCGGAACGGCCGGGGCCGGGCCGCGGGAACGGACGAGGCGGGACCGGAAGCGACCGCGGACGCTGCTGCACAGCCGGCTCCGGCCCCGCGCGGGGCACGCCGGGAGCTGTAGTTTCCCGCTCTGCGGCTCCCGCGGAGCACGCTGGGACTCGTAGTCGCCGCGGAGGAGGCGGTGCTCCCTGCAGGGCTGCTCGGTCATTGGTCAGAGGCGCGGCGAGGGGCGGTGTCTCTGGGGGCTCGCTCGCTGCCGATTGGCTGAGCGGACGCCCCGTCCCCGGCGCGGTGCCGTCAGTTCCGGCGGGCCGCGCCGCCCCGCTCATTCTCTTTGGTGTTTGCCCTGTGCCGCCCCGCCGGTCCCGCCCGGCCCATGGACTGAGCGACCCCCGCCCGCCCCGGCCCGGAGCCGAGCCCAGCGCAGGTGAGGGGGCGCGGGCGGCCCGGGCCCGGCGGCGCCGCGGGTCGCTCCCCCGCCGCCGGCCCCGCGCGGCTCGGGGCGGCAGCGGGGGCTCCCCGCTTCGGCCGCCGGGATGAACGCCCTGCGGCCGTGCCCGCCCGGCATCCTCCGGGGCCGTCCCGAGCGGCAGCCAGCCGGTCGGGCTGTCGGGACCGCGGCGGGGGCAGCGCCAGCCGCTCCTGGCACAGCCGGGCCGACAAGCCCGGCTTCGCCCTCGTTCCCACCGGGGCTGGCAGCCGGCGCTGCCCCAGCATCGCCTCCCTGTCTCCTGGGCAGAACGCTCGTTTTTCCGGAGATGTGAAGCAACAAGTCCCGTGCGAGGCTTCCCGAGCCCCGGCGTGGCCCGGGGACCGCGGCCTGCCCTGTCCGGCAGGGACGCTGCCCCCGCCTGCTGCGTGTTTGTGGCGCTGCTGTTGCAGCAGGGTTTGGGAAGGCCGGGGGGAGCGTCCCTCGGAATGTCAGTCAGGGCTAGGTGTGTGTGTGTGCACACATGGCAGAGAACCAAAATATCTGAATGCAGTCTGTGGTCTGCTTTTGGAAAGGTATATTTGTAAAATCTTGTATTTTCTAACTAGAACGTGCTAGTGTACTGCACAGGTCCCTTGCTCAAACTGGAGGCAATGTTTTGGGTTTGTTTTTTTTTAATACTAGTGGACATGAGAATTTGAGTTCTGATTATGCAGCTATGGCTGCAATGCAATAAAGTGATTTCTGGTTTGTCTGTTGATTATTTCATACATGCAACAGATGTGTGTTCTGACTTTTACAGAGGTTCACTCAGGGTCTGTCACATCTTGATGAGAATGTAAAAAGCCCAGGGGCTGAATTTGTTACTGTATTTTCTATTTTCTGAAGTTGTATCACAAACTTATTTCCAAACTCTTCTAAAAAGATGCATGCAAGAAACAATTCCTTTTTATGTCGTTATTTTAAGCAGCCACTCTGTTCAGCGTTTTTCATAACATCATGAATCATTTTTGCACTATCAGTACCAGTCAGTCAAAATGTGTTTTGTGGCAAAATTATTCATAGGTTGAAATAAATTTGAAGTGATATGACTGTACAAAGTCAGAGCAAAACTGGAAATTGCTTTGTGCCTTTCAGGTCTTCCTGAAGAGCAGCAGCTTTGTTTTGGAGACAAATGAACGTTCCAAAAGCCCTTTTCCTGGCTCCTGTGGCCAGGCTCCTTGCCAGGGCTGGTTATCTCACTGGAGGTGCTGCAGATGCCCCAGGGCAGTGCAGGAGATCTGGGCATGTTGGCTCAGCAGTGTCCCTGGGTTCTGTGCCCTGTTCCACTGCGGGGAAATGCCAAAATCCGTGCACTGTTCTGTCCCAGCAGTAGTTGAGCTAGAAGTATCAGTGAGGTGTTTATTCATTACATCACTGCCTGGCTTATCCATTTGCTTTGTTTGGAACTGTCTGTTTATGCGTATGTTTGGTAGTTCATTCAGCTTTTACTTTCAAATTTTAGCTTTTCTTCTCATTAATAATCCATACCTTGGCTCCCAGACTACTTTGCATAACATTTAGTGTTTGTGCCCTTACCAAAAAGAGCAGCCTCTTTTTCTACAGTGTTACTTTTGGGAAGGACCCTGTGTTTCAGAAATGTTGCAGAAGATTTATCTAAGAAGAAAACATTGTTCAACTAGTATTTTACATTTTGTGCAGATAGCCTTAATTCTGTAAAATTTAGTTGTTGTTTATCAATTTACAGTGAGACTTTCCAGTTGTAAATAGATGCTGTTATACACTGTTGCAGCAGCTTGAGAGTTTTATGCTGTGTGTTACAAAGCTGCCCCTAATGTGGGTTTTTCAAAGGTATTTTAGGTAACAGCATCTGAACAAATCTCCTAGAGTTTGTGGGTATTTATTTTTGTGCCTCAGACTGTTGACGGCTGTGTCTGGCGTTTGTGCTGTTCCCAGGCTGCTCTGCCGGGGTGGAGTGGGGAGCGTGTGCCCCAGGGTGCTGCCAGCGAGGGGCACAGGGAGAGCGTCGGCCCTGCAGCCCTCGGAGCCCCCGAGGAGCAGGACCCGTGTGAAGCTGTGCTGCAGTGTGGCAGCAGCCAGGCCCTTGTGTCCCTGGGCTGGAGTGGAAACGTGGGGGTCAGGAGTGTGAGCAGCCTGGGGTGCAGCCCTCTGCAGAGCAGGGTGCCCCCAGCCTGCCACGGGAGCCCTCTGCCCCCAGAGCAGGGTGCCTCAGTGACACTGCCAGGAACCCTTTCGTGGTGCTTTTTAAACCCGTTGCCTCTTGTTCTGTCACTTTAACCGTAAAGAACAGATTGTTCTTTGCCACTCCAAAATCCTTTCAGGTCCGTGAGCTGCTGGGTCTCAGACCCCAGCCAGCCCTCTCCTCTTCAGAACACACAAGTTCAGATCCTTCAGCCGTTTTCTGAAGGGAATGTTTTGGGCTTTTTCTGCTTTGCCTGTGCCTGGAGCCTGGTCCCCAGGTGGGTGCAGGGTGCAGCTGAGGGCTCAGTGTCTGATGCAGAGCAGGGCTGCTGCAGACCTGGCTCGGGCTGGCTGTCCCTGCTGCCTCTCGGCGTGGGGAGGGCTTCTTCTGAAGCAGCCTGGCAGCGCCAGCTTGTGCTAGGAAGTGGTGTTGGTTGTAACTCTTCTCCACTCTGCTGGTGCCCATCAGTGGTGTCTGTGCCATGGTGACCAGCGGGCAGTGCCTGCACAGCCCCTTGGGCTTGCTCTGCTGAGCTGCAGGGGTTCATTCTTGGCAGGGCTACCAGGAGTGGCTCGGAGAGAAAATTCTGTTGTCTTTATGCAACTTGGTCTTGACCCTGCCTGCAAATATGATGCATTTCCTTGTTTTTCAGATGGTTAGTTTAGCCTCCAGAAAACCCTGTAGAAGAGGAGTTGAGCTGGCTGTCATCCTCTTGTGTTCCCTCTTCACTGTGCTGTTGGTCAGCACTGGGTGTGATGCCAGCCTGGCTCAGGCTCTGAACCTCCTTGGTTCAGCAGGAGAGCTGCTCACAGTCCTGGGAGTCAGCCTGAGAGTTTGGAATGCCTGTCTGAAGTAAATTCAAGAGCTCTGTCCTCTTCTAACCCTGACCAAGATTGGGCTCTCCCCCATTTTGTGGCTGGGAATGATGTTGCTGGCATGTGCATGCAGTTGGCTTAGGCATGGAAAAGAAGGATTAAACACTTTGTGCTATATTTGTAAGCAGAATAAAATAGGTTTTGATTTCCATTTAGAGCAGTCCGTGCAGTGACAGGTTTCATATGCAGCACTGAAATGGTTTTAGCCTATTTGTGAGTGAAATCACTAGATTGGAAATGTAGCCAAAAGGTAGAATTTATATAATTTTAATAACTACCAGAGTTTCTCAGTTTGTGGCTTGGTTTTGGTTTGGCTTTGTGAATGAAGGTCTGAGTCTAATTTTGGGAGCTGATCTCTAGAGCTCTTAGGAAGAAGAGCTTCACTAGGGAAGAACTGGAAACCTCACTACAGAAGGAAAATTGGCAAGTGATCCTTGTAATTCTGCAAAGAGCACTATTGTGAGATTCCACTGCTTGGGTGAGAAACATCACTTGGGGTTGGGGAAAGAGCAAGGAAGATTCTTGGAGCAGGCTGGAAATTCTGCTTGGAAAAGCAGCTGTGTTGAGCAGTTTGTCAGTGGTAATGGAAGGGTCATACAAGTCTCACGATCAAGCTTCAGCAATATCAAGCTTCCTTTCCAGCATGATCTCAAGCATCCTGATGTTTCTGACATCACAATAACAAAAATAAAATCAAAAATAACATCTTTTTTTCATCAAAATAACAACTTTTGGTGTTGTCCTCTTAAAACGGGTGACTGAAAACTGTAACTTCAGTTCCTTAGAAAGACATTGCACTTCAGCAGGAAAGGAATGTTTGCTTTTCTGCTTGCAAGATTTCATTGCATTTCTTCATCTGCAAGACTTTGGTGTAGTCTTTGTCAGGCAATTACTGTTGTTGTGTTATATCTGAAAATTTTCAGTGATTCTAGTGATGTTCTTGGGAAAAAAAACTTAGTGATTGTAAAGTTTTTACCCTGGAGTCTTATTCTAAATACTTTTCTTCTTTGTCTTCCAATTTCTTAATGTCCTTTGGAGAGATTCTCGAATGCCACTCTCAGAGTTACAACGCACCCCGTGTGTCACTGCTGCAAATTCAGTAGTCAAATGTAGGATTTGTTTTGAGTACAATCTGCATGGGTCTCCTGGACTAATGAGACCTGAACTATTTTTGCTCTCTAGTAAAAACAAAGTTATCCAGGTGGGTAGCATGATAAGTCTGGCATGTTTATGATTTTTTTTTTCTGGAGTAAAAAGACTCCAGATGGTAAATTTGGTGATGTATCTGTTGTTTCCCAGGAGTTTCTTACCTCTTATTTAATAGATAATGAAATCTCTCTGTCCATGAATGTATTAATCTTGGTTCTCCTCTTTGGCTTGTTTTGTCAGTAACTAGCTAAAAGGTTCCCTCTGACTCATTGCTGCTCCTCTCACATTTGGAAATCCATTCACAGGTTCAGAATGTGAAGCTCACAGAGCACTAGTGGGGTTGTGTTGCTGCTAATTGCCCTCTGCTGGTAGCTGAGCAGTGATTTCTCCTTTTCACCTATGAGTTAGGAAAGAATAAACCTTTGTTTGCTGCCCTGATCAGACCTGTAGGTGACTGGTGTGTGTGTGCACGTGTGAGTGCCTTGGTGTGTAAAATGGATTTACTTGGCTGTAAAATGTATTTTTAATAAATAAATTGATATGTGGCTTGTAAGTGGATATGGACAGCTGACGTGTTTGTGTCTATTTAGGTTCCACTGGCTGAACATGGAGATAATTTTGCATCCATGTGTAAGAGAAATCTAATGCTAATTTGTCAGCCCAGGAAGATGTGTGACTGCACCGCGCACGGGCACGTCCTGCACTCCCGGGGTGTAAAACGGCCACAGGTGCCACGAGCACTTCCTACACTCCTTTGCAGAGCTGCAGGGCCAAGTGACTCTGAATTGGTGCTTGGGCTGTGCCTGAGACATGCCCTGACCTAAATCAAAGTAACCTTCAGAATACATGTAGCTGATACAGTTCATGAACTCTTTCACCTTTGCTTTTCCCAGCCAGAGCCACTTCAGCATTTCCTGCTCTTTCCCCTCATAAGCAGCTTGGCATTCTTGATGATCCTGGGGAAAACTCTATGATAATAATAAAGGATGTATTCTCGAAATAGTTTTTTTGTAAAGACTGTATTTATTTCTTGCCCTCTAAGTGAAAAAGTTTAATTTCAAATGGTAGAATGCATGACATGTAATTTGTCCGTGGAAGTCGCTCTTTGTTCAGTGTGTAACCAGTGGCTCTGGGTGTAAGTAACAGGATTTGCTTCCTAAGTGGATTCAGTCGTGGGGAAAAGAGATGGGCAGTAATGAATGAGCATAAATAAAGCTTCTGTACTACTCTTCTGAGAATGAAAGAAGTGTGAAACACGGTGGGCGTGCGTGGAGCTGCTGTGCACGCTGGGTGTGTGAGGGACTGGACAGAACAGGAACCGTGGTGCTGGGCTGAGCGCTGCTGCCCTCTGCGCCGCTGGAGGAATTGTTTCAGTGCTAAATATTCAGTATAATCTATTTTTCATCTTCACATTTTAGGTCAGCAATTCGGCTTCCAAAAGTGGAGTTGGTCTGCGTTCAAAGCTGTTTGCCTGCAGTAATCTGCTCTGGTTGGAAGTGAACATGTCTCAAGTTCAGATTCAGAATCCTTCTGCTGCCCTTGCGGGGAGCCAAATACTGAATAAAAACCCATCTCTTTCACAGCCTTTGAGTATTCCTTCTACTACCAGTTCTTTGCCCTCTGAAAATGCAGGCAGACCTATCCAGAACTCTGCTTTGCCCTCTGCTTCAGTTACATCCACCAATGCAGCTGCAGGTAAGATAGAGGGTCAGTAATTTTAATGCTTATCGTTTGGCATGATATATTGCTGATGTCTTGCACCTACATGTAATTTGAAAGTAATATTTATCCAACTGCAGTAGCTCCCTATGGAATGAAATCTGTTGGAGAGAGGTGGAAGCATACTTTTACATAAAGTTCCAGCAATTAATTGATATGTTTGTAATAGTAAAGAACATTTTTAATTGTATTGCATTAAATTTTTGAAACATTACTATCAATCTTTTCTACCGGTAGCTTGTTTTAAGTATGAAAAAGTGTTGTTTGAAATAGTTTGTTTAGTTCTGTTATCTTTAGTTCTTTTATGACCAGTTTAATGATAAATATATTATACTATCAAAATGCAACTGAAAAAATAAAGGGTGATAAAAAATAGCTAATAGGGGAAAAATAGGAGAAGGGAAATGAAATTAACTGAGTTTTTGAAATTATTCAAAGCAACAATAATGAGGAATACTTGGGAGATTTGTTCCTTGACATGTACTAGATGAGATGTGAGCTGTTTGCAGGAGTCTTCTAACTTCATACTTCTGGCTTGCATTAGAACCTTGAATTTAATGATGGTGCTTTTTAGGCATGAGCATTGCTTGGAAAACCCAAAGTTCAATAGATTGTTACCAGTTTGGCCAGTGAGCAAAGCTGTCTGTTCCAGCGCTGCAGACAGCTAGATGCTAAGCCACTGAGATTTCTTTTTCTAATTAAAATTGATAGTAAAGTTCACAGTTACCAGTTCATTTATTGGATCTTATGTAACCTTTCAGCTCCTTCAAACATGGCAAACCCCAAAGAGAAAACCCCCATGTGTCTTGTGAATGAATTAGCCCGTTTCAACAAGATTCAGCCTGAGTATAAGCTTCTGAGTGAGCAGGGTCCAGCTCATTCTAAGGTAAGTGTGCATCCCAGTTTCTTACTGCTGCTGCTCCTCTCCTGCACCTTCAGGAGTGGGAAGAAATCACAATGTGTGTGATTTTGGTGCAAAATAATCCAGAGTAATGGAAAGGGAAGCCCCCCACAGCCTCGGTGGTGGGGAAGTGTGAGGCTGGTACCTGGGAAGTAAAAAGTTGAGTTCCAAAAATGTCACATGAGCTTCAAGGTGTGAAGGAGTTAACATTTACAAAAAGTATTGGAATAGCATTCAGAACATCTGTTCAATTGTGTTTCATTGATCTGTGGGCATGTAGAAGCCCACAGATGGTACATTGTGAACTTAACTTTTTCAAACTGCTGAAAAATATCTTTAATAAACCTTTTAGAGGATTAAAGCAAGAGTGGAGTTATGTGTCACAGAGAAGGGCGAGTTTCCAGTCTGCTGCTCAGTGACATGGGCACAGCAGCTCTCCTGGGGCTGTCACCTCTCCCCACGCTGCTCTGAGTTTTTAACCTGTCAGGTCTCATGCAGGATATTTGCCAGCTACAATTGTTGTGAAATTCTTAGTTCAGTAATTAGGAAAATCCTGTTGATGTCCAAAGTGATGGAAATCTGGAGATGACCTGGGAGTTAAGGAGAGCTTGGATTACTGAATTCTCAACTTGTGCATCACTGAAAGACTCATTTTGTGTAAGAGGGTCTGATAAACTACATAAATTCTGGAGAAGCTTTTAACAAAATACCTGTTTGTGGTTTTGAGGTGTTTACAGTGCAGCTGACTCTTGGGGACCAGCACTGGGAAGCTGAAGGAACTAGTATTAAAAAAGCGCAACATGCAGCAGCTGCCAAAGCTTTGGAAGGGACAAAATTCCCTAAACCTACGGCTCGTCCATCTCGCAGTGAAGGCAAGAATCCAGGTACATCCCACAACAAACTGATTTCAAATAATCATACATACAGAGAATACACCTTTCTGCTTTTGGTATGTATTGAAGTTGTATAAGAATGAATAAAAACTGTGATTGCGCCTGTTTGGCAGTAGCAGTTGTCAGCTAGCAAGTACTTACTTTGTGCATCTGTTCCATAGGTCATTTTGTTTTGGCAATTGCCTTACACCAGACCTCTTGTACTGGATTACAGCTGATTTCTGAGCCAGTGAGACCTATGGTAGAAAAAATGACACTTACTGAGTGTTCTTTGTCCAGTCAGAACAGACTGGGAGCCAGTTCTTCATGCCCACAACACCAGCACTGAGAGAAATGTTTTAGCCCTCAGCAGCAATTTACCTGCCTTTTGACAAGGCCAGTTGCAATTTGAAAGTGAAGAGTCATAGAAACCCTTCTAGGTCGTTGAGGACAGAGAAACCTTTGATCGTTCTCAGTAAGCAAGAGACTCAGAAGGGATGCAGCATTAAGTCTGGTAACTTAAAAGTATATTTGGAGAAATTTTTTCACTGCAGAAAATTCTTCTTCTGCACTTTGTTAGATACACTGTAAATGTAGGTAAATTAGCAGCTTCAGAAATTAAAAGCAAAATGATGAAACCCTCCAAAACAAATCCAATAAGAGCTCCCAGCAAATTCACTTTTTTTGTAACAGGATTTGTCACAGCTGTACTGGGACGCTTTAGTGTGCATCATATAGACTTATTCTCTTTTTGTTCATTAGCAGTTCTGTTTGGAATTCAGTCATTTAAGATGCTGCATGTGGCAGAAGTTGAGCTCATTTTTCCCTGCTGTGAGCCAGCAATAAGAGTTTAAATTGTCTCAGTTCCTTGTGACAGCTGAACAACCCTTTCTGTTCCTTTTTCTGTAGACAGTGTAACCCCCACAGTGGAGTTGAATGCACTTTGCATGAAGCTGGGGAAGAAGCCCATGTACAAACCCATCGACCCTTACACAGGGATGAGATCCACCTACAGCTACACCATGCGAGGTGGCACCTACCCCCCACGGTAGGTGTTGGCTCGGGGTGCAGGCTCCCCCTCTGCACCCCGCTGGAGCCGCCCGCGTCCCCCTGCAGGGGCACTCGCCTCGGGAGGCAGCAGCTAGGGAGGAGTCCGCCCCCCAGTATCTGTAACTTGCCTTATTTCCAGTGCTTCATTGCTTTGGGGTGGGGCAAGGCAGCTGGACTGAGAGGTGAAGTGTTTTTGAGAGTATTCAGGTATAGCCAGCTTCGTTAAGCAAATAGCTAAATATATAGCTAAATATTTGGTAAATATTTCTTGCATTTCCTTTCTGTGTAAAAGCAAAAGTGGAGAAAACAGGTTGATGCTGCTTCTGAGACTATTTAAATTAAAATTGCAGTTTAAAGAATTTTTTGTAGGCATAGGAAATTAAAATTCAAAACTCCCTGGCTTGCCAAGTCCGTACAAGTGCGGTTATGTTGCCTTGGTGTAGTACTTGGTCAGAAATGTGTTCCTGTGGTAAAGCAAGGAATGTCAATATTTGTTTCAAAGGTACCTCACTAAATTCTTTTAGGCTCTAAATCAAAATTTGGCTTTTTAAAACTAGTGCTTCAGTGCTGTTGTGGTTACTGATATCCAAGAGATTGACCCACATCTGACTTAGGTGTCTGTTTCCTTTGCAGGCCAAATAATTTGCTTATTCCCCTCTCTCTTTGCAGGTACTTTTACCCATTTCCTGTTGGGCCTTTACTTTATCAAGTGGAGCTTTCAATTGGAGGGCAGCAGTTTCATGGGAAGGGAAGAACAAGACAAGCTGCTAAGCATGATGCAGCTGCTAAAGCTCTGAAAGTTCTGCAGAATGAGCCCTTGCCTGAGAAACCAGAGGTGGGAATTAATCTTAAGTGTTGTAAGCATAAATTGCTAGAATAAACTGGGATATTATTGTAGATTTTTTCCTTGTTGAGAGTTGAGGAGACAGTTGGGAAATCTGATTCTGTGTAGCAGTGGTGACTTACTTGTGTCAATAGAAACAATTTGATGTAAAAGCATAAATTTCTGTGGAACTAGAATTTTCCCAGATGAAGTTATGTTAATTTTTTTACTGTCATGTTTTTCCACAGCAATGCTGTACACCTCTGTCAGATAGGAGCACTGGAAGCATAGATAGGAATTAATATCTTACCAGGTACAGATCATACACAAACTTCTGGAGAAGTGCATAAAGGGGCAACATAAAACTCAGGCATGAATTTACTTCCTAGGACAAATTCCTACATGATTTTGGAAAGCACCATGGAAGTTCTAGAAGAGCAGGAAATGCATGGGAATAGTAGACTCAAACACACGTTTTGATAGGAATATAAGAAGTCAATTTTTATCCCTTCATATATTTATGGCTGCCCAGCACTTTCCATTCCAATACCATTATTGTGTTTTTCATGCTTTTTTGTTGAGTGGCTTGAGGCAGAAGGTCTCACTGTGAGCACAGGAGTTGCTTTGCTGCTGGGCTGGCTGGGAGCCTGCAGCCCTTCATGTCTGTTGGCTGCTTTGGGCAAAGACAGAACTGTAACTTCAGTCCGGGGATTTGGGATACGGAGTCTGGCTGTGTGCTGAGAGAAATGAAGGAAAATGAAGAATTGGACAAGAAGGTAACAAGGGGTCTCAGACTGAGAAAAAAAAATGGCTGGGAACTACCAGGAATGGCAGAGCAAGAGGCTTGAGGAAGCATGAAGCCAAGGGGCACGGAGTTGAATCTGGGAGTGGGCATTGCCCAGGTGATTGGGCAAGAGCACTGGGTCTGACAGTTCAGGGCAGAGGCTGGGGAGGCACTGGTGGAGGTGGGTGATTTAGGGAGGGGAAAGCTCTCCTGGAGGAATGCAGACTGAAAGATGGAGGCTCCAAGGGATTACAGAAGCTGCTGGGAAAAGAGTGTGATGCTGGGACTTGGACTGAGCCTGCCCTGAAATCTGAGCTGGTGGCTGGCACAGTGTGGGCAGGGGCCAGCTGGTTGTCATGCAGGAGAGGCCAGAGCAGAGGAGGATGTTCCCCTTCAGTTCTGGGAACCCCAGATTCTGGAATATTGTTCTGTGTCAGAATGTTTGATGTTTGAACTCACGTGTCTTAAGGGGGAGTAATTTTGTACATTTTTTTATTATTTGGGGGGATTTTTTACAAGTTTTTGTTTTTATGGAATTTTACTTTTGTATTTTTAAATTAGAAAATATTCAGTGCATAATAGCAGTTGGGTGCAATGATCTTAAAGATCTTCTCCAACCTAAATGATTCTGTGAGTCTAAGAAGAAATCATTGAGTAAAATTATTAGACTTTAAGGGAAAGAATGACCATTTCCCACAGCTTTTCAGGCTGCAAGTCTAGGAGCAAGTGGCAGGAAAAAGCATGTAATAATACTGGCTCTTGGCTGGACCAAGCCCTGCCTGCAGAGCTGAGCTGGGTGTTAGAGCTTTGAGAGGGGGCTGTGCTGGGAGAGCTCACAGGACCTTCAGTGTGGCTGGGCTTGGATGTGCTGGGCAAGGAACAGGATGAGTTTTTGGCATATTCAAAGAGAGGTGATAAAACATTGACTTAAAGCTTAGGAAACATGGACAGCTGGGCTTCCTAGCACTATGCTCAGGCAGGAATTGTAATTTTGTCTCAAAATTTACTTCTGTGTTTGTTGCCAGCTCACTTGGTAAATAGCAGCTGCTCTTCATGCCCTTGATGTGGAAGGACAGGCTCAGGCCTGGCTGTGGGTAGGCACTGCAGTGCTGGGCAGCACTCCTCCCTGTCCAGCACTTGCTCATGAGTCTTGAGGGAGGGAAGGAACTGGAAGGAGCCCCTGGAAGAGGGCAAGTCCCTCGTAACGGAGTACAGGACTTGTGGAATTTGCTTGAACAATGTGATCAGAGCTAAGAATGGTAAATGCTTTGGGCTCTCACTGAGATTTAGAGGCACATAATTCTTGGAGAGTTTGGTCAATGCAAACATGCAAAATACCTCAAAAGCAAACTTTAGGCATCATCTGCCTTGAAGTGTGCAGGGAAAGGGGGAGAGTGTGTGTATGATTATTTTTTATTTATAAAGTAAACTGATCCAGAACTCAAGTAGAGTCAAAATAATCAGTAAAATAGTTGTAGACTGTTAAGGATTATTTTGCTAATAATTCACTCTTTTTAGATAAATGTATTAAAGAAAAGAACCTTCATTTTGCACTGTGCACACAGACTTGGAATGTATTAAGAACATACACTGCAATAGAGCAGATAATTACATTCTATTTGTTTGTATTCTCTTGAGAGGATATTAAGTGGGAAAATTTATTCCAATAAAGACAAGTCATAGTCATCTTCACAAAGAAAAATGTAAGAATTTGAAACACTAGAACACTGATACTACAAGGAGAGGAAAAGTGCTTGTAATTGAAGTTGTGGCAGTGTTGGTGAGTGAGGGCAGGGACAGACCCTGCCTGGCAGTGCTGGAGTGCACGTGGCCTTAGGAGTTCCAGTGTTCCTCCTGGGAATGTGCTGCAGGTCCTTTGGAGCTGGCACTGGGGTTTGGCAGGCGATGGTGGAGAACTTTGGGGGCTGTGCTGGCTCTGGAGGGGAGCAGGGCTCTGGGACAGCCCTGCCCTGCCATGGCCCCAGGGCTGGCACTGCCCTGCCCTGCCATGGCACCAGGGCTGGGCCCAGACTCCAGCCTGATGGACAGGGGCAGCCCAGGAGAACAGTGTGAAGTCTCATGGGACAGTGGGAGGAGTGAAAACTTGAGATTAATTTAGTTAACTGTTTTTTTTGTAAGGTGGGAAAAGCCTGTCTTAACTGGTGGGATAAAAAAATCCTTTGTGTTTTAAACGAACCTGTTAGTAGCAGCCATGGGGGATGCTCGCTGCCATCCAGCAAGTTTTAATCCATGAAAGCTCTAGCTCAGCTCCCCTGCTGCTGCTCCAATAAGATACTTAAATCATTTTTATTACCTCTTTGCATAGCTAGTATTGTGGCATGATATAATCGGTGATATTGTTGCTGTTCATCTTTATCATAATCTTTCCAATGTCACTGCTGGACACCTGAAATTTCTCTGTTGCTGTCGACATGCCTTAGCTCATGTTGGTGCCAGCATCAGTGACACTTCTGGAATCCCAGTCAAAGTTTCACCCGGAGATACATGCCTGTGGGAAAGCTTCACTGGCAGTGTTGTCCCAGCAGGTCTGAGTTCTCAGAGATGGTCAATGTTTGGTTTAGGGCAAGCTCCTGATAGGCTGTTCTTGACATGAGAAAGCAAAGCTGCAGACGAAGCACTTACATGGAGCATGTGAAAAGACACGACTGTGCCAGGGGCTCATCAGCCACCCCTCATTCACATTGGTCCCACTCTCAGAATCTTTGTTTTTCCTGCCCTTTCTCTTACTTGATCCTGTCTTAGTGCTTTTGGTGCAAATGTCCAATCAGTATATGAAAATTGTATTTCATAAAGGTACTTCCATTTGGAAATCGGTGCACTTAGCACTTCAATTTCATTTTCTATAAACACATTTTTAAACCTATTGGCCCTTATTCCATTTGTTCTTTCTTGTAATGAGCACATGAAAATATGAAGGTTTGAAAGCTTTTATACATACACCTTAATGAGCTTTTTAAGATTCAGTTCTGTAGTATATGGGCTGCTTTTCTCATGTTTATGTAACATGGCAGTAAAGGTTAGAATATTTAAAATTTGGAGAGTTCAGTAAAGTGGTTGAATGGATAAAATTCAATTTAATAGGATCTTTATTTTAAATAGAGTATGCTTCTTTTAGGTTAACGGAAAAGAACCAGATGATGAAAATCTCAATAAATCTGAAATAAGCCAAGTTTTTGAGATTGCACTTAAAAGGAACTTGCCTGTGAATTTTGAGGTATGTTTACTTTACAAGCTCTAGATTTGTTTTTATTAGACTATTAAGGGTACACATTAAGTTGAGTCTCTTTTAGGTAACCTAAACAACTGACTTTTAACGTGTCTCGTTAGTTGTGAATACACTTTAACCTTTGACAGTCACCTTGATTGTCTTGGAGTTTTTGTGGTAAAGGGAAGAAAAAAGAAAAATCCACCTGTTCACAAATTCATGCCCTGAAATGATCACATGGAGTGAACAGCTATGCTGTGGTTGTCTGTGCAATCTTTTTTTCTGAGCTTTTTGAGGAAAGCTTATTACAGTGAAGAACCAAAACACGACCCTGCATTAATGATTAGAACATGGGAGTGCAGAGTCGAGGCAAAAGAGTAGAGCTCACTCTGAAAGACACATATGGAAGTATTTGCTTAATTAAGCACTGATCTGGACTACCCCTGAGTGCAGAACCTCACGAGTAGGTTTCCTTTCTTGCCATGAGGTGACCTCATGTGCATCTGACTTTCCTTTCCCTTTGGCCTGGCTGCTTGCTGCCTCTTTGCCCCTCTTGATCATTTCAGTTGTCTGAAATCAGGAGCTTCCACAGGAGTGTCTCTTTTTCACTAAAATATTAATTTATCATGCTGCTTTTCTGAGCTGGCAGAGTAATATTTAAGCCAACCATCTGAATTATTGTAGTAAGAAAATGCAATTGTGTGTAACTAAATTGCTTCTGAAACTGTTCTATGAAATTTTACACGAAACTTTCAATTATTGCAGATTAGCCTGAGCATCACTGGTAAAAATACACTGTCACACAAAGCCAATTGTGGGTGGAAGCTCTTAAAATTCATTCTTACTTTTTGACTTTATGGATATTTTGGAGTGTGATGTGTTATGAATGGAGTTAAAAGCCTAAATCTGTAGCGGGCAGCTGTCTCTTAGATGTCTTCAGAATTCTTCCGAACTTCAGAGTTCAGAACTCAGAATTTCTGGACTAAAATGCTAGATCCCAAAGAGTTGCTTCCTCTGTAATGTTTTATTGCTGTACTGTGATATATTCAATGAGGTGCTGTTAACTGTGGGGAAGTACACACTGGTGAAATAGAACAGTCCTATTTTTGTACTGAAGCAGTAAATCAGTAAATTAAATAAGATGGGTTAATGACTTCTGTAAATACTGTTTACTGCTTGGTGCATCCGATCTTCTAAAAATGTATGCTTATTTGGGTGGGAATATGTTATTAGAGTGAGTATGTTTCACTTTTTGGATTGTATGAGAATGTAAAATCTCTTTATCCTTAGTTCTTGAGAGAAGTTTGCTATAAACAATGTGCCCTGCCATTTTTAATAAGTGTTTATCACGCTTTCACTCAGTTTTTCCCTCTGAAACAGGTGACCAAGGAAAGTGGTCCTCCCCATATGAAGAGTTTTGTAACCAAGGTATCAGTTGGAGAATTCATGGGTGAAGGTGAAGGAAAGAGCAAGAAGATCTCAAAGAAAAATGCTGCAATAGCAGTCCTAGAAGAACTGAAAAAATTGCCACCCCTTCCTACAGTTGAGAAAATGAAGCCACGAATCAAAAAGAAAACAAAATCAATAGTGAAGGTAAGGGGGAAAAGATTGGAAATCTGACTGTGCAAATAATCATCAGAGAGGCTTTTCTGGGTCAGTTATGAACACTCTTCAGCTGCTCAGCCTTTACCAGCCCTCTGGTGCAACAAATGAGCTGGTCTTTGGCTCCCACTCTAATGGGGTTCTGACACCACTTTTATAGCAGTTACCAGTAAATACAAGATGAAAGAGAAACCTTATAAAGGAAAGAGCAGCACAGAAAAATCAAGCTCTGACTTTCAAGCCTCAGACTTTACAGCTTTGGGTTTTGCTTGTACAAATTCTCCTGCAAGCTTGTCCCTCCTAATACAGCAGGATTAGGGTTTGTAAAGCTATTAGCAGGGTAGGTTACATGTGGTCAAGTGTGACAGTGGAGTCAGATAAATTCAGTATTTCTCTTTGGCTGTGACAGTGTTTCATTAAGCAACCTTTATTTCAGTATTTTTAAAATCTAGAGGTTAATTCAGTGGCATGCTGCGTTCTGTCTATTAAACCAAATATTTGTAAAGTTTGGCTTATTTTCTGAACACTGTTCTGTGTAGCTGCAAACAAGTCCAGAATACGGTCAAGGAATGAATCCCATTAGCAGACTTGCCCAGATACAGCAGGCCAAGAAGGAGAAGGAGCCCGAGTACATGCTCATCACAGAACGTGGGCTGCCCAGGCGCAGGGAGTTCGTCATGCAGGTGGGTGTGATGGCACCGAGCTGGGGCTGTGATGGCACCGAGCTGGGGTTGTGACCATGGCACACAGCTGGGGCTGTGACCATGGCACACAGCTGGGGCTGTGACTGTGACCATGGCACACAGCTGGAGGTGTGGCTGTGACCATGGCACACAGCTGGGGCTGTGGCTGTGACCATGGCACACAGCTGGGGCTGTGGCTGTGACCATGGCACACAGCTGGGGCTGTGGCTGTGATGGCACACAGCTGGGGCTGTGACCATGGCACACAGCTGGGGCTGTGGCTGTGACCATGGCACACAGCTGGGGCTGTCCTGGTGACCATGGCACACAGCTGGGGCTGTGACCATGGCACACAGCTGGGGCTGTGGCTGTGACCATGGCACACAGCTGGGGCTGTGACCATGGCACACAGCTGGGGCTGTGGCTGTGACCATGGCACTCAGCTGGAGGTGGCTTGAAGGCCAATGATTATTGATAATAAATGGCAACTTGCTCAGAACAATGATCACTTGAACTGTTTTGTGACTCATGGCATGCTGAAGACACAGCTCACTAATAAGGGAGTCCCCATACTGCTGCTTAAGGACTGAGTTTTCTTCCTCTTCTGTCCAGGTGAAAGTTGGTGTACACACAGCTGAAGGAATGGGCACGAACAAAAAGGTTGCTAAACGCAATGCAGCGGAAAATATGTTGGAAATTTTAGGTTTCAAAGTCCCTCAACCTCAGCCTCCAAAACCAGCATTAAAGACGGAAGAGAAGGTGAGTCTGGAGGAAGCAGCAGCTGGTTAATGCTGCAGCAAAGGCTGAGCTGAACAGAAGCAGCTTTGCAAGGCAGTGACAGGGTAGGAAGTTCATTCCCTCTGCCCCAGCCAGGAAACAATTGTATTGAGGGGACTGCTCTTTGAAAAAATGTTAAATATCCAGTGTTTTGGATACATTAAGTGTTTGGGTTTTCAGGTAAATCAAAGTCTCATCAGAAGCATAAATTTATGTATTCATGCTTTATGAAACGTCTCAGAACCTGTGATAATCAATGAGTTGGTCTTAGAAACTTGCAGACCTGTAGGTTATAGTCCTCTGCTAGCAATAGTTTTACACAGCCTTGCCACAGTTGCAGTGAGACCTTTGTTACAGGTCTCTCTGGTGGGTCCCTTAGGGAAGGAGCCTCCTGTGTTCTGCTGGTGAATCAGCAGCTGCAGCCAGGGGGTTCAGACAGCCATCCCAGGGTTGGTTTTCTCCTTTCCACACGTGCTCATTGGTGTCTGGTGTGCTCTCCTCACAGCACCAGTGACTAATGGCAGTTAAACTGGCTTTATTCTGGTATCTGCTTCTGAGTAGCTCTGTTCCTAACACCAGTTCTCTGAGATGTGGTAGTTTTAGGCCTTCAGTGAATAAGAATCACTGAACTTCTCTTTTTTTTGATAGCAATGTAGTTATTGATGGTTTTGAATAATAACTTTTTCAGTAAAAATTTGGCTGGTCAGATCACTTGCATCTTGAAAACTTTAACATTTGGGGGGAAAAAAGTTTTGAAGAGATGTTGTGTGTTTGAGTTCTTTTCCTTTTATTTTTAAGACCCCAGTGAAGAAACCAGGTGATGGAAGAAAAGTAACCTTCTTTGAGCCGGGCTCTGAAGAGACTTCAGCCAGTGAGTAACGTGGTGGAAGCAGCAGGGCCCTGTTGGGGGTGGCAGGTCCCTTCAGCAGTGCCATCTAGCACTCTGGGATGAGCAGAGCTGTGCAGCTGCTGCCTTGCAGACCAAGTGCAGCCCTTGGAAAGGTTTGGTTCAAACCCCAAAGAGCTTATTCCTCCCAAGGCCCTCTTCCTGAGGAGGAGAAAGGGTGTCAGTACTAACTGGTCAGCCTCAGGCAGAGTTGGAGAGGGAGGGAAGGGCCTTGCCCAGAGCACCTCAGGCTGTGCCTGGTCTCTGATGACTGAGAGCAGGAGCTGTGCCTGCCCTTGTTTCAGGCAGTGAATGGTTGTGGTGGTCACACCCAGGGTGGCAGGCTGGAGCCAGAACACCTCGAACCTGGCCACCCTGTACACAGACATTGCTTTCTGGGATGTCATCTGGTGGGAGGAATCATTATGGAAAGTTTGTCTGTCACCACAGATTGCTGTTCTGGGGAGCATATTTCAGGTACTTTACGTGTTTAAGTATAACTTTGCTATTTAAATTATAGTAAGTTGGAATTTACTTGAGCTTTAGTACTGTTTTACTGCATCCATAGGACCTTAGCTAAACTTCCTGATTCAGATTTTGCTATCCCTGTTTTCTTCCATTTACAAATTGTGGCTTTCATCCTTAGACTTGAAACAGCTCAGTCCTGCAGAACTTCATTAATCTGTTCTGCCATAAAAATGACTCCTTGGTTTATTTTGGTGGCACTATCTTCCCCACCTTTCTTGAGCACACCTGTGCCTGTTTCATCCATAGATCTGAGTTCCCTTAAAAAGCTGTTCTTATCCCTCTTCCACTTATACCATAATGTCAGCAAATTGCTGTCATTTGACTGTGGCTGGACATTTGCTGTAAATAGTCTTGCCTCTTTGTGCTGATGTTCCATTTTACCTTTCCTTCCTGCTTGTTCTCACAATTACAGTTTAAACTTTGTGGACTGTCACTTTCTTTACATCATTTAGTGGTGGCACTGGCCATTCCGTGGTTTCGTTATTTGCTCCTACAGTTTAAATGATGGAATGAAAAATTCCGAAAGGAAAAGATAGATCTAGAATATGGTTGCAGCTGAGGTGTCTGTGAGCTTGACTGGCCTGGAGAAACTCCTCCTGGAGGTGAAGGTGCTCCCTTTGGCAGAAGCAGCTGTTGCACTGAGTCAGTAATTCAGTAAGAAAACTCTGTCTTGGTGATGCTGAAGTTCTGACCCTCCAAAGGCTGATTGAGCTTACCAAGTCAGTTAGCATGTCAAAAGTAATTTGAAATGAATTATTTTTTTCCCAAGTGACTTTTGGTGCCTGTGTGTGCCTGCAGGAGGACTCTCAAACAGCAGCTCTTCAGTGTGCACCTCTCTCCTCCCAGGTAATAAAGAAGATGAGTTTAGGATGCCTTATCTCAGCCATCAGCAGCTTCCTGCTGGAATTCTTCCCATGGTCCCTGAGGTTGCACAGGCTGTAGGAGCCAATCAAGGACACCACACCAAAGAGTTCAGTCGGGCAGCTCCCAACCCCGCCAAGGCCACGGTGACGGCCATGATCGCCCGGGAGCTGCTCTACGGGGGCACCTCTCCCACCGCCGAGACCATCCTGAAGAGCAGCAGCTCCTCAGGCCACTTCCCCCACGGGCCCCTGACCAGGCCCTCCGAGCAGCTGGACTATCTTTCCAACGTCCAAGGAATCCAGGCAGGTGTTCCACTTCACGGGACTTCTTCCAGAGCTATCCAAGTCCAGCCTTCTGTTTGTTCAAAGCTTTTAAATTCTCTTGGGGAGAGATGAGTTCTGAGCCTGCTGAAATTCATGTAACAGTTTTGCTTTACCCATGACTCGTACCAAATTTTACATATTTTTAAATTTAATTTTCAAGTGTGTATTTCTGTACCATTCTCAGCCCCAGTTCAGTGCTATTCTGAGAACTTGGAAGAACAAAATTAAAAAAGCATTTTCTATAAGTTGTCCCAATGTAAGAAGACCTTGTGGACTTGAACTAGGCTGATGTGAAATCAGGTTTTTTCACTAATCTGTCATACATTAGCACGTGCTGTAAGCTCTGTGTTTTCTCACATTTGCTCCCTTTAATGGGAATTGCATTAAGTTCCTATATTCGTATGACAGATGAGCTCAGTGGATCAAAAAGCATAATACAGAAATTTGAAATGCAGCTAGCAGTGATCAGAATAAAGGTTCCAGTAACAATCATCATTACGTAGCCACTTGCAATTCAGGAGCCTTGCCAAGCTCTTGTGAGTACTAAAAAACATTGTAAGTGAGATTAAACTTCAAATAGAGGGGTTCTGCTGGCTGAGAGAATGATGAGAAGAAAGGTTCAGTGTCATATGTGGGCAGATAATCTGTAGCAGTTGTGATATACTCCCGGTACTCGGTTAACTGAAAAGAAATAAATCCTTCTCTTTTCTTCAGGTTGAATATAAGGACTTTCCAAAAAATAACAAGAACGAGTTTGTATCTCTTATAAACTGTTCCTCTCAGCCACCGCTGATCAGTCATGGGATTGGAAAGGATGTGGAGTCTTGCCACGACATGGTATGAGGAACCCTGCTGAAGTGCTGCTCTTGGCCTTCCCCGAGGGGAGACCAAGGTTTTATATCACTGCTGGGAGCAATTAGGTGTTCTACAGTTGCCTGGCTAATTTTGTCTAATATTTCACAGGCTGCAGAAGTAATGATTAATAATATCAGAATGCAGTCTAAATAATGCCTAATACACTAAACATTTTATCACAGTTTTGGTCTACAAAAAGCAAAATGCTTCGTGTTGATGGTATTTGCATGAGCCCATGACAGTAAATGCACAAAAAGGAAAGTATAAACCTAACAGCATCTCAGCTTATTTCCTTATTATATCAGAATGGGCTGATGATTCACTGGGAACCATACTTGGGCTGAGGTGGAAAAGGACACTGGTTCTGTGTAATTTTCTCTCCTTTGTCTTAAGCTCTGCACAGTTTGAGCTGTTACTAATTTAGTGTCTCTTCTTGCTGTTTCTAGTCCTGGTGTGTTAGTTTTCCCCCAGCACTGAAACAAGTGCAGTGGGAATCCCCAGTCATAGCACCATCCAATTGTTTAATGAAGCAAGATAAAACTCTACACCTTTGCATTTTCCACCATAACTATGGAACTGAAAAAACTTCTTGAAAAATATCGCCAAAATAAGAACATTTGTTTGGGTTGAGTGCTTCACTAAATTACTGAACTGTCCAGAGGCTGAATTGCTGAGTGCTCTCTCTTCTCTTTAGGCTGCATTGAATATTTTAAAGTTGCTGTCTGAGTTGGACCAACAAACCACAGAGATGCCAAGGACAGGAAATGGACCAATGTCTGTGTGAGTGTTTCCCACCAACTTCCCTTGCACTGATGGAAATTAGCCCTGTGAGAGTTTTTAGACAAATAACATGTGAGGGGTTTGATTTGCCAGAAGGGTTGAAATGCCAAGGGCTGCTTGCCCTCCAGCAGCACCAGAGGCAGGGTTGGGTGGCCAAGCCTGTCACTTCCATGTGTCCAAGGCAAAGCACTGAGCAGGAGTGAGTGGGTGAAGTGTGCTGCCTGTGGTGTGACCCCAGCCCAGTGGGACAGCTCTGGGCCCCAGCAGTTCTGGCCTCCCTCAGCTCAGCTGCCCCATTTCTCTCTAAGGAGTGTGACTCTGCAGTGGCCTTGGGGTTCCACGTGCTCCTCTCTCTCTCTTGCAGTCTTGTGTGTCACAGGTAAAGGGACATGCAGGGGTTGAAGTTGAAGCTCATTTTCAGCAGAAGCATGGAGAAGTGCAAATTATTCTCTTGGCTCGGTTTGGGAGAAAGTTGAGCCTCTAATTGAGATAATAAGCTCTCAAATTAACAGTGGTGGGATTACCAAAGTGCTAACTGATTAAAAATTGGGGCAGTTATATGGTAACAAATTGTTAAATGCACATCAAATTATTTGTATCCAATTTAAGTATCTTATTTGTGGAAATAGTGTTTTGTCTCCTAAGTAACAGGTGTTTTCTCATTTTAGATGTGTGAAACAAGAAATGGAAAGTGACCCTCTCCTCAAACCGGCGAGCGCAAACCCTTTGGGACAAACACTGGACAGCACTGCCTGAAACAGGCTCTTGACTGAACCCAAACCTGAAAGCACCAGAGAAAATCAAATGCTTCCTCTCAATGTAACCTAACTGTTGGAGTGCTACAGTCTCTACAACCTACTGTAGTGTCTAAATCATAACTGTTGCTTTTTCTTCAAACAGTGATACATTTTTAGTTTCATTATGTTGTTTTGATTGAAATGACACTATACATTTTTCATTTAAAAGTTTCTTAATTGTATCTAGAACCATAGCACAGTTTAGAAACTTTGTCTTCTGAGACTGACATGTTACCTGTGAACTAACTTGGGAAGATCATATCCATGTATGCGGTTATTTTGGTTTTATTGGAATAGCAGCGTTTCACTGGAAACAGGCTGTGTCCCACCATTTTAAAAAGCCCCATATTTTTGCAAGCCCACCCTAATTATCCAATGGTTGAATGAATTTAGGAATTTTAAATTTGGTTTGATCATTTTTGGTTGATTTCTAGTTTTCTTGAGTGTGGGGTAGGGGAACTCGAATGCAACGTGACTTTCAGTGATCTCTGAGCTGTTTTAGGGACTGTGTGTTGGTGGCTCACAGCTCACTACAGTACAGGATATGATCTCAATGTAGTGCATATAAAACTGCAGATTGATTTTCCTTGAGTGCTTTATACTGTTTAATTACATCTCCATGTAGGGCTGAAAAAAATGACCTATGTTTATATATAACTGTGTTGCTTTTGATGTTGTGTTCTTGCGCACGGTCGGTGCGCGCTGAGGTTTGCATTGGTCCAGGTACAGCACGATAGCCGCGCGAGTTCAGTACTGCTTCCGTTCATTGTTTACGCTGGAATTTTTTCTCCCCATGGAATGTAAGTAAAACGTAGTGTTTGTCACCAATAAATGGTAATACTAAATTTTTTTGGTTAGTTTATTCCTGTACACCACCACAGGGGCTGCTTTTTTATAGATTTGTAATGCTTGTGCTCTAGTCTGGGCAGTGTGTTGAGCTGTGGAGTAACTTCCAGTGGTTCTCGAGTGCATAGAGAATGTTCTATGTTCTGTGCTGTGCAGGGTGTGCAGACCTGGCACAGCACGGAAATGCAAAGTAATGTGGGTACAGTTTGTTATTTGTGCCACAGTGTTAGTGCAGCTGTGTTAATGAGAACTCAAACTGGACTTTAAAGTGACACTTAAAAGTTCGCTTCAACGAGGAGCCTGGCACAGCCAGTGGATGGGACTTCCTCGAAGTAGAGACTTTAACTCTGTTTCCTTGTTTGCTTGTAAGCTGAGCCACAGCCTGGCGTGCCTCACGGTGCTGGGGCAGTGCTGCAGAGCGGAGCCTGGCTCCCGCAGCAGCACCGGCCCGGCCCGGCCCCGCAGGCTGGCACGTGTCGGTGTCTCGTCCATGTGAGCTACGGTCAGTGTTGACTTACCTGTGACCTGCAGGAGCAGTTCCTTCACCTGTGTGCAGCGCCCACGGGAACTTCTGCCACAGAGGGCAGTTCCTGCAGGTGCTGTCTCAGAGCTAAATGTCTTGGCCATTTTATTTGCATCATCCAAAGCAATCGGGCCACAGGAACTGCAGACCAGATTGCATTGAATCACGTTGGGTGTGATCATTATAAGCTAAAAACCCCCAAACATTGTAAAGGTTTTTTTGGTTTTAATTTTTTTAACATTTGTAGAACTAAAATGCTGTACATTTAAAAATTAAAAGAAACTTGCTAGGCTGAGGCTTTGTATTGCAAATTTTTCCACCTCAGAAACTCCTTACTAAACCGTTGCTGTTGGAAAGCAGGGAGCGCACTGAGAGCAGTGGGCCCAGCTTCTCCCTGCCCTCATCTGCTGCACTTGACTTTTCTCCTCGGATGGGCCTAGAGCCTGCTCTTGGGACTCTTCTGCAGCAGTCACTTGTAGCTGATGCTGTGTTTTGTAGGAACCTGGATTAAGGCCCTTGGCGCAGGGAGCTGTGCAATGCTGTTAGACCCCCTGATCCCCTCTTGGGCCTGTGTAAGAGAAGTGTCTCCTCTCCCAGACCTGCTGCAGTCACAGCCTCCTGCTGGGACACCCCGTGGCAGCGCGTGGATCCTGGGTAAGCTGACGTGAGCTCTGGATAAAAGTGGGGCTTTGCCTGAGTACCACAGTCCCTTGCTTCTCCTGTTGTCTCCTCTGTGCCTGGTGCAGCGAAGGCAGAAGACACAGCTGAAAAGGAGTTCTTGTTTCTCAGAACTGCCCCCCTTATTGCCCCAGCCTTTTAACCTTGCAGCCATTCTGCATGCAGAGCTGCCCGGGGCAGGGCAGGGAGCGCTGGGCTCTCCATCTTCCGCTCCTGGTTTCAGTGCCTGATGGCCTGACTCCCCGAGGAAGAAATGTGACTTTGTGATCCATCAGTCTTGGTTTCAGGATTAAGATCTGAAAGAATTTGTGCCAAATGTTTTTGGGAATGTTAACCTGCAAGACAGCTAAAATACCCCATTTAACTCTTATAAAAGGCTCTGTAGGAGAGTTGAATGGGAATGGGAAGCAGCCTGAAGCCATAGCAGTAATCCATCCTGTGAATTTTGTCTTTGGGATTTTTCCTATTCTAAAAGGACAGTGTGTGTGATTTGGCAGAAGCTCATGAAGCTGTTTATCCAGCCACCCTTAAATTTGTGCTGACTTTTATTTTGACTATCACAGTGAAGCTGCTGACCCGACAGTTCAGGAAGATCTTTTAATGGCTTTCTTGATGCCTTTTTTAAAAATAAAGTCTATCTGCTGGAAAGCCACAATCTGTATTAGAAATGTCAAGAATATTGTAGGCATCTGATTTTCTGGTTTAGGTTATTATGTTGGGAAAGCAGAGGTTGTATCCCAACCAAAATTTGGATTTCTTCATAGTCAGTTCTGATCTTAAAAGAACCCTGAACATAACAATGTAGCAGTGAAGAGGATGGCACGTGAAACATTTAATCTGACAAGGCCTTGTTTAGCAATTCAAGAACACTTCATCTCTTCCTGTCTCTCCTGCCCAGAGAAAAGAATGGTTCTGTGCTGGCACTTGTGAGCTGGCACATGGGAGACGCTGACAGAATCCCCCTGAGGGCTGGCAGAGAATACAAATACATTCTTCGGGGCTGTGCTACTTTAAAAAGAAATAAGTGTGTCTTTTAGCCATTTACCCTAACCCTGGCACACCTGTGAGGCTGGGCAGGACACAGGAGTGTCCCCTGATGTCCTGGGATGGGCTGTAGGGCACCAGAGCTCTGCTGCACTGCAGGGGAACAAGGAGAACTGGGACTGGAGACTTTGCTGCCCCTTGAGGAACTTCCTGAGTTCAAGGAGCCTGACTGAGCTGAAGAACTCACTTAGCTAAAGATGTTTTCCACCTGGTTTTGCCAAGGAGAGTAAAATCCAAACATAAAATTGAATAAATTTAATACTAAGTTCTGCTGCAGCTGTTGACTATCTCAGACCTCCCCACTTTCCCTTCCTTGCCAAGCTAGGCAACACAAATCATGTCTACAGTTCCTTTTGTGCTGTGCATGTGACAGGGGTTTGCAGTGTAACAAGATTAGTTTTCCCTGTAATCCTCTTAAAATGTCCTTCCTTTGATTGTCTTTTCATCTCTTGGTGTTCTGGTACTCGGTTTAACAGCACTGAGATTTATTCCACAAGTCCTGTTTGATAAGCTGCTTTCAAAAATTATTTGCCTACAAACACACTTAATAGGGAAAAAGCATTTTAACAGGAGTTGAATTAAGCATGTGCATTTCACAAACAGAAAAATAAAGAAGCATGGAGCCACGACAGGATTCTGAGCCAGTCTGGACCAGAGCTTCCTCCTGCAGGACACAGCTCTTCCTCTGCCGCGTTAGTCCCAGCTGCTCTAAAGGCTTCTGGCTGTGTCCCTGTCCCTGCGTGACTCCGTTTCAGCCCCGTCTCTCCAGAGACAGAAGTGCCTGCCTGCCCGGGGCCCCGGCTGGGCACGGGTGAGCCCGGCTGGGCACGGGTGAGCCCGGCTGAGCCCGGCTGGGCCCGGCTGGGCACGGCTGAGCACGGGTGAGCCCGGCTGGGCACGGGTGAGCCCGGCTGGGCACGGCTGAGCACGGCTGAGCCCGGCTGGGCCCGGGTGAGCCCGGCTGGGCCCGGCTGAGCCTGGGTGAGCCCGGCTGGGCCCGGCGGGCGCGGGCCGCTCGCGCTGCTGGCCCGGAAACCTTCAGCGCCCCGGGCTGGAACGTGCCCGGGCTCCCGGGGCCTGACTGCCGCCACTGCCCCTTTGCAAGGCGAGTTTCAGCTACAGCAATCACCGCTCACGGCGCTCTGGGGTTACAAACTGGGCTCTCATTCACGACACATCTTTTGCTTTCTCACGCCATCCTTTCTTTCCCCACGTTACTCAGTGGCAAGCTATTTAACGCAACATGATTTACCTGTCTAAAGCACCTGAAAACCTGAGATGTGCGCCCCAGGCAGGGGCCGGTTTCCCGGAGCCAGCCCCGAGCGGAGGCAGCGGGGTGCCCGGCCGCGATGGATGCCGCAGCGCTCGCGCCTTTCCACCAGCCACTTAACTGCTTTTTTTATTTAGCTTGTAAAAGAGAATTAAGTGTCCGAAGCCACGCTCGCCGATCCCGGTAAAGGATACCAAACGCACGACACCCCGGGCTGCGCCGCTCGCCCCGCTCCGCCTGCCCCGGCACGCCGGGCGGCGCGGCACGCGAAATGGCGGCGCCTTCCACAGCGGCGGTGCGGCCCCGCCCCCGAGCCCGGCCCCCTGCTCCAGCTGGAGCCTCAGCGGCCCCGCCCCACATGGCGGCGATGGCGGCCCCTCGGCGCGGGCAGCGGGGCGGGCCCGGGGCGGGGCCTCCGGAGCCCATAAATTCCCTCGCGCGGAGCTCCGCGGCCTCTTGCTCCGGATCGGCCGAGGTGGGTGGGGGGGCCGGTGGGTCAGGGAACGCTCGGGATTCCCGTGCCCCTTCCCTGGGGGTGGGCCGGGGCTCTGCGGGCGGGCGGCCGGAGGCGTCTCTGCCCGCCCGTCCGCTGAGGCGGCTGCCGCGCCCTGTGGCCGCCTCGCTCCCGCTCGGCCCGGGGCCTGTGCCCGGGGCCGCCTCAGCGGGCTCCGGCCGCGCTCCCCGGGCGCTCGCTGGTAGAGGTGATGACTCTTTCCCCGTCAGAGCGGCAGTGTTGACCATCGCTTTCCAAGCCAGGTCGTGTCTGATGCACCAGCGGAGCGGCCGCGGGCCGGTGCTGACCGTCCGCTGCTCCCGGTACTCACTGTGCTTTGTTTCCCCGTAGGGCGGCGGAGCCCAAGGCGCCTGCGGGAGCCCCGTGCCCGGAGCCAGGCCGGCCATGAGGGCACTTCCCCGGCGTGCGCCGGCAGGCCCGAGCCTCTGCCGGGGCCAGGCGGTAAGTCTGCAAAATACCTGCTCCGTACGGAATTAAAACAGCACTTATTTAAATGTGCTCTTTCAGAGCAGTTGCTGAGTTACCCGGGCCGCGCCTTGCCGGGGTGGTGTCGCTGGAGGGCAGCGGGTCCGTCCCGCAGCGGCCCGTGCTGCGCCTGCCGGTGCCGTGGCCGCGGGCGGCGCGGCGCCTGCCGGCGGGAACGGGAGCCGCACGTGGACACAGACCTGCGGCTGCGAGAGGCGGTAGTAATGGGTTAATCTCTGTCTCATGCCTCTTCTGTTAAATGTCTTGGCTGTTTTGAACTCTGCTCTAGAACACCCATACATTGCTGTTCTCCGTTTTTTGGGAATATTTCCCTGTCCTGTGTACTTGCAGAGCATGCCAACCAGCCACATTTTGGGGGAAGACTTTACGTGAACTCACTCCCTCATTGTCTATAGTTCTGCCAGGGAAGGTGGGAGTGTGGCTCAGCTGCAGTGGGTGTGCAGCCACAGCTCCTAGGGACTTGCTGGTGTAAGTGATGACTGAATTTTTTCCCCATCAGAGCGACAGTGTTGATTTCTTGCTGTTCAAGCCAGATCATGTCTGATGCACCAGCAGGGAAATGCTGCTGTGTCCCACACCCTGGTGTTAACAAATGCCCAGAATATTGCAGTCGGGGCTGTGATGCTGATGGTTCCCTTTGTCTTTACCCCCAGGGCACTGTGAAGGCAGAAGTGGGGGGGACGAGCCTTGGGGAGACCTGAAGTTCAGGCTGCAGCAAAGAGGTGTGTGATGTGGGCAGTTGTTTGGTTTGCTCCACCATGCCTGAATCTCTAGCAAATAATGGTAAGTCTTTGAAGTAAGTGAATCACATTTGATTAAATTTATAAAGGAGAATAGGAGGGGAAGGGATAAAAATACCTTTCTGCAAGGAAGTTTGTTCCAGTTTATCCCTAGAGACCGTAGTGATGAGTGTTAGCCTAGGTTTTGTAGAAGTGAGAGTACAGGGATTTTCCTCCTGCAGAAGCACTGCTTTGAGGTCCTTTGGGCCTCTTGTTCCTCATGTCCAAAGTGAATGGCAGTCAGCAGGCCAGGAAGCTGCACGCTGCCGCTGTGTGCTGAGCTGCAGCAGCGTGGTGGCTTACAGCTCTGTCCTGTTTGCTTCCCTGCTGCACTGTGTTCAGAGGGCTCATTTTGAGGGCACTGCACGGACACTGTGGGTGGTGGGCAGCCCCGAGCAGCCGCCCCAGTAAGGAACAGGAGCCTCTGGTGAAGTGTCCCTGTGGGAGGTGCTGCTGGCAAGGCTCTGCTGCCCTGACCCTTGCTGCCAGCTTAAGGGGGTGCCAAGGATTGCCAGTGTGGGCATGGCTCTGCCACTTCCTCTGTTAGCTGCTGGTGCCTGTGGCTCTGCCAGGGAAGGTGGGAGTGTGGCTCAGCTGCAGTGGGTGTGCAGCCACAGCTCCTAGGGACTTGCTGGTGTAAGTGATGACTGAATTTTTTCCCCATCAGAGCGACAGTGTTGATTTCTTGCTGTTCAAGCCAGATCATGTCTGATGCACCAGCAGGGAAATGCTGCTGTGTCCCACACCCTGACAGGGTCTGGTGCTGACAGTTCTATTTGCTTTTACCCCCAGGGCACTGTGAAGGCAGAAGTGGGGGGGACGAGCCTTGGGGAGACCTGAAGTTCAGGCTGCAGCTGACAATGAAGAGGTGTGGATGAGGACATTGTCTGGTTTGCTCCACCATGTGTGCCCCTTTGTCAGGGGAGAATGGTGAGTCTTTAATTCACCTATGTTCACTGGCTTTAATAAAGAAAAAGGGAAAGAACACCTTTTTCCAAGGAAGTTGCTTCTGCAGTGCCTTGACAAGTCCCTGGATGTTTGGCAGAGTGGGGATTAGTATTGCAGAAGGGGCCCTTGTTAGTGCTGAAACCTGAGTATCCATGTTAAAAAAACTCCAGTTTCCTGCAGGGAAGTTCCTGTTAGTTGAAGTTCTTTCCAAAGTTCTCAAATTCAAGGCAGAGAAGTCTGAAAGTTTTCAATTCAGCTTCAGGGGCATAAATGTAATGTTTTTGTTTTGCCCTATTTAAGCAGTGTTAAAACAAGGTACTTCCTGCAGAGTCCAAGAGCTTTTGTTCTTCACAGTTTTTGGGTTCACTCCCCCCACTGGGAGGTTCTCAATGTCTTGAGAAGTGGATGAAGTCTCTTGCAAACACATGTGCTTTCAGCAGTGTGTTTGTAAGAGAGGGATTGCTTTTGGTGTTCTTTTTGTTACTTGAAGATAAACTGTGACATCTGAATACCTGTCTGTCTGGTTAGCATTTCGCTATTTTTTTAGAAAATGTGCTTAACAGAACTTACTCAGATCAACAGCTGTTGCCACTGGCTCATCCAGTTCCAGCCTCCTGTTGCTGTTGAGAGCAGCTGCTCTGTCTGCGGGGAGGCTGGAGTCTCCCAAGAGCAGGATTGTGCCCTCTCTGTGAGCAAGAGGGTGCAAGTACTGAGTTCAAAGGGTGGAGCTGGTTGAGCTGACATGCTTCTCTGTCACTCTCTGCTCTGTTAGTTCCTGTCAGGTCCTGCTCTGAAAGCTCCCACAGTGCAGTTTGAGTTCATCCTGTTTGGAGTGCCTGGCAAGGAGGGAACGCTCTGTTAGTTCCTGAAAGCTCCCACAGTGCAGTTTGAGTTCATCCTGTTTGGAGTGCCTGGCAAGGAGGGAACTTTTTCTCTTTACAGAGCAGCCATTGTCTAGTGGTTTTTATGTGGGCTGTGGTGGATTTTAAAGCTGTATATTTGCTGTTGTGGTACAGTGGATAGACAAAATGTCTGTTCTCTTTACAGGTTGAGATTTATAAAAAGTTGTCCTGGGCCCTGCTGGAGTTTCAGTGTTCTGCTCAAGATGGACGGTTCTGCTGCTGCCTGGGATCCTCCTTCCAGCCCCAGCATTCCCATACCCTGCAATAGCTCTGACCTCTCAGAGCTGTCAGGAGTGATGAATTTGTGTCCTGCCAGCTTAGATGGAGGCTGTTGCATTTTCTGTCCCCAGGGTACAAGGCATGTAACTGGAATGGATTCTGGAACTGGCTGCATGTTCAGTGCAGTTGGATGCATTTTTCTGCAGGGGCTGCATTCCCTGCCTGGCAGCTCGTGTCAGAAAAGGCAAGGAGGCCTCTCCTGGAGCAGCTGTCAGTACGGGAGGTGGCCTTGTGGGCAAGGAAGGGTCAGGCTGTGGTTCTCCCCTGCTGCCCAGAAAGCTGCAGTGCTGTATCCCTGGCAAGGGCACAGTGTGTTTCTGTACTGTTGGAAGCCTGGTTTTAATAAAATCTTGATGATGAGTGAGTTTGGCTGGTAACTGAAATTCTCTTGACCCATGTTTGACAGCACGCTCCTGGATCTCTCAGTGGTTTGGGGAGTTGGCACAGCACCAGTGTGCTGCTGTGAGTGGTGCTGGAGCTGCCTGCCTCAAGCCGAGAGGTGTCTCACGGCAGCAGGGCTCCACATACCCTGAGCAGAAGTGCTTGGCTGAGCCTTGTGGCTGCTGCTGTGCTGCAGGTCTGGGGAAGGGTGCAGTCTGTGCTCAGCTTCTGCTTAATTAAATCAATTCAGTGGTTCTGGGATGGAACTTGAGGTGTCTGAGCTGATAGTGGCCTTTGGCACATGTATGCTTAGTAGGAAACAGCAGTGATGGAAAACCAGCTAGTATTCAACATTCAAAGCAGTCTTCAATTAAATTGAGTAGAGATTTTTCTTATTCAATTAATGTAAGCAGCCTGATCTCTTAAAACTGCTTACTGGTGAGGGACCAGAACTCTGCTAATACAATTACCTCCATTAATGTAATGAGCAGACCTACCAGCACATTCTGCAGGGAGGAGAGTGCGTGTGCAGAGGGAGCTGGAGGGACATGCAGCTGAAACATGTTCTTGGCGTGTTTTATTGCCTCTGCAAGAGCAGTCGCTCGGGTCAGGTTTCCAGCTTTGCTGCTATTGCGTATATGCATCAGGATGAAGTCTAAAACTCTTGGTAGGTTACTAATTACCCTGGTTGGTAGGTTAATCCCAGGCAACCCCTGAATGCTGGAGGGGCGGTTTGGGCACCTGGGGGCAGGGTTTGGGTACCTGGGGGCAGGGTTTGGGCACCTGGGGCAGGGTTTGTGCACCTGGGGGCAGGGTTTGGGCACCTGGGAACAGGGTTTGGGTACCTGGGGCAGGGTTTGGGCACCTGGGGCAGGGTTTGGGCACCGGCGGACCTGCGGCCCGCAGGGGGCGCTGTGCCCGGCCCGCAGGGGGCGCTGTGACCGGCCCGCAGGGGGCGCTGTGCTGCCGCTGCCGCCCCTCAGGGCGGCGCCAGCCCGGCCCGGCCTGCGGGCACCCGGGGCCCCGGACCCGCTGCGGTGTCCCCAGAGCCCCCCGGTCTGCTGCGGTGTCCCCAGAGCAGCCGTGACAGAAGCTCCTGGGGCATGGGGAGCCGGTACAGACACTGCTTGGGCTGTAGCAGCCTTGGGGGGACAGATAACCCGTTAGAAAATCTCTTACTGCAGTGCTTTGGCAAGAGGTGGGGATGAGGAGGTTTAACTCGGAATTGAAAGCAGGCTGACTTTTGCTGGCCCCGGTCAGCTCCCGGGTTTGTCTGCTGGATGGTTTGAACGAGACGGGGTCAGCAGTGTTCGGGCACAGGCTGGCTCCGGCTGCTCCTGCCCTGCCCAGCCGCGCTCCTGCCGGGCCGGGCTCTGCTGGGCCAGGCCCAGCTCTGCTCCTGCCGGGCCGGGCTCTGCTGGGCCGGGCCCAGCTCTGCTCCAGCAGCTGCCGCAGAAACAGACCTCGCTGGTGGTACTTGTGTAACTTCCTAAACTGAAGCCTGCAGTCACTCACTGGGCTGGTGTGTTTCAGCAAATGTTTACTTTTCCCAAACAGATCTGTTTCTTGGTGCCATGAGCATTTGAGAGAAAAATAGCGCAGATTATTTCTCTGTCTGATGTTGCTTTTAATAGAAATTTTCATACACAGGGAGAGTTGTAACATTTGTATTCCCAAAGACCCAGGCATATTTTGACTGCATGGACCGAGATCCAATTTTCCTAATCACACAGGGCCAGTCAAAATTGCAGTATTTATGTGGACCCATAGCTTTCTGAAGCTAATTTTCATTCAGTCTGTGTATCTCAGAATAGCGTGAAGGTGTTCCTCCTCCCGCAGCTGCAGGCAGGGGATGTGGAGCAGGCAGCAGAGTGCCGGGCCTGGGGCTGCTCTTACTGCCCCGCCGGGAATCGCGCAAGAGCCGCGCCCTGGCCCTGCGAACGAATCAGCTGCGCAATGCAATCTCCCTGTGAATGTCCTTCCCGCTCTAGATCAAGAACGAGACATGCCTTGGTTAAACGACTTACCCGAGGGCACACAGTGACTCATTGGCAGAGGCAGCAATTAACACGGTATCTTTAAATTCCTGCTTCCGAGACCCCATAGCTGCTGATTTCTAGAGCTCTTCCCTCTCCCAGCCTTCGTGCCTCTAGCTCAATGAAGGATTTGCCACGCGTGCAATTTCCAAGCTGACAATATCTGACCACTGCCAAGAAAATGAGATGCCTGTTCTTTGCTGCAGACATCTATGATATACAAAGAAGCTAACGCTCTATTTCTTATATTTTTTGAACATTTTACCATGTTATGCCTGAGCTGATGCAGTGCCAGGTCTCCTCTGTGCCCATGCCTCCAAAATTGTACATGCTGAAGGTGTTAACCTGTCCTTTTCTGTTTTTCTAGAAACATCTTTGCTGCAGTTTCCCTGAAATGGGAACACTGTCCATACCCAGTCTTAGTACAATAACATAATCACTTCCAAAAAAAAAGTCCGTGGGTGGATTTTATAAATCCCAGTTCAGTGTTCAGCAAGGTATAACATCTGTTGTGATCAATATTTTAGAGCAAGCCTCTTTGATTAAAAAGTTACAGTAAAGCCCTTTGCTTTGTACTGAATAGCTAAATAATTCACAGGAGCGGCTGTAATCTCTCTAAGCTTCTTGTATTTCGAATTAAGAAGAAAATTCAGGGTAATTTTGTAGAGAGGTAGCATAGCCAGCCGGATCATTGTCCTTAGGAGCTGCTGTACTGGCAGCAAAGTACTTTCCATTCTTAATGGCTCCTGAGGTATGCTGGAGTCAAATCCGGCAAAAAACTTGGTCTCCTCTATCATCTGCTTTTGACGATAACGTGTCGATAATCTGGTGGGCAAATGCCAGCAGCCAGCGCTGAAGAGTTTCGGTTTGGTGAGTCCACAGACAGGGGCAGTGGGGTGGCACAGCCGGCACGAGGCGAGGGCGGCGGAGCGAGAGGAGCGAGCGGCACCTGCGGCCGGGACCGCAGCGAGCGGGGCCGGGCAGCGAGCCGAGCCGAGCCGGGCCGGGCTGTCCCCGCAGTGTCCCCGGGCTGCGCCGCCCGCGGGCTCTGCTGCCCCGGCCGCGACCGCGCCTGCCTGGGCGCCGGCCGGCGGCCCGACGGCTCCGCCGGGCCCTGCTACTGCGACCAGGCGTGTGCCCGCAGCCTGGACTGCTGCCACGACTACGGCCAGGCCTGCCCGGGTGAGCGACTGCGGCACCGCCGGGCTCAGCGCGCCCGTGGGGAGGCGGGGGAGCCTGGAGGAGAACTGCTGAGAGCTGCCCAAGACAGCTGCGGGACGGCTCTGAAATAAGGACGGATGTACTGAGCTATGTCAAAAAGTGCTATTTCTGCAGCAGGCATTTCGCTGGCATCATTCCTGTAACCTTCCACATCCCCGTTTGCTGTTGTCGCCCCAGTTGTCCCCTGCGTGGTCTCTCAGTGGAGTGCCTGGAGTGGCTGCGCAGAGCCTTGCAAGACAACCTGTCAGGTCCGGACGAGGCACATCGTCCAGGAGCCCAGGAACGGGGGAGCAGCGTGTCCTGCTCTGGAGCAGAGGGCTGGCTGTGTGGAGTACTGGACTCGGCGAGGAGCAGAGTGCCAGCACTCCCTCAGTAAGTCCCCTGCAAGGTGCCTGGGTAGGCGTGGGGAGGACTCTGGTCTGGGTCAGCAGAGCTGTTTCTTCCTCTGTTTGAAGAATTGTTTTTAGACACTGGTGTGTTTGCCATGGGCCTGCCTGGGCTAACTGAGAGCTGAGCTCTTCACACAGGAGCTTAGGCACGTCCTTCCCAGGACTGGTGCAAGTGGTGCCTACCATTTGCTGTGATCCACTGTGTCTCAGACAAGAGATGTTACAGGTCTGCTGTGCTCTCACTTATACAGGTGCAAATCTTTGGAAATTTTGATGAGATTGGCAGATTTGTGTCTGTTTAAACTGTTGTGTGTTACACACTTTTCCCCCCATTAATATATACATTTATTTATTATTTATTATTATATATTTACTTATTTATTAATATATATTTAGTATTATATTAATTATTAATTATTTTAATATATTAGATATTAAAATAGATATTTAAATATAATATAGTAAAATAACTATATGGTTATATATAATGATATATAAAATATAGATAGAATTCTATAAAATATATAATTAATATATTATGTAATGTATATTATATATTTATTATAATATATATTTGTTATTATATGTTTATTTATTATTTTCTATACGATTATTTATTTAAGGACTTACCTGCAAAAAGTTGCAAAGGAGTGATGCCTCTCAGTGCTGAGATACGTCTTGTGTGCACTGGAGCAGAGTGCAGGCAAGGGAGAACTCTGGATAATTTCTGGAGAAAAAGCCTGGGTTTAGTTTGTTCAAATCAGGTTTTCATGGAACACCTTTACTGATTTTTTAGAAGAATTGCTTGTAATTTTTTTTGTTGTTTTGGGTTCAAAATCTGTCCAGTCTGGATGTCAGCTGCAGGTGACCTCTTCAAACGTGTTGAGAGCTGGCATTAAGTGGATATTGCCTCCTCCTCTGTCTCTGGCTGTTCCCTTAAGTAGGCTTACTCTGCTCAGGCAAAAATCTGGCAGCTGTGCAGATTCTCTGCTCAGTGGAACGGTTGTCAGTGATAGATAGTAAGAAAATACAAAGTTAGAATTGTTTTTGTCTCCTGCTAAAGCTAAAACCTTATGACATCAAAAGCCAACCCTTTCTGTTTTGCAGACATAATGAGCCTCAGAGCAGCACTGCCACTGACGCTCTGTCCCCTTTCTCTTTGGTACCACAGTCCCAGCATTAATAACTGCGGGAGGGTTTGGAAAAGCGAGGCAGAGAAGAGCTGCAGCTGACGGCAGTGAAAGGGCAGGGTAAGTCGGAGGCTCAGCTCAGGGACTCAGCTGTACTCCACCCGCAGAGTCTCTCTGGTGCACGTGGGAGAGCATCACCAGGAAAACCTTTACAGAGCAGGTCTTAGCTCCCATCACAACCTGCCCTACAAAATCCATTCTGAGTAACTGAGAGGAGAAGACAGAGGAAATGTGGCTCAGCAAGTGGATACCAGTCTTGGAATTAGATTAGTCAAATGCTTGACCAGTCTTTGTCCCTGTTGGTAAAAACAGGTGCCAGTCATACCTGATACTTTTTATATGTTAGCTGAAAACCTCAGCAGAGTAGTTTTATTCCCCATTTAACCTTGTCAAAATGCAGGTGCATGACATGTTCTGCTCTTAATGACCTTGGACGGGGGGATTTTTTGGTTTGGTTTGTTTTTTCTTAATCAGTGTTCTGTGGTCCTGCAGGTGAGTGCTGCCCTGGCAGCCCCTTGCAGGCCTGCCCTGCTGTTTGAGCTGACCGGGCTGTTGGCCTGCAGGTACTGTGTGCAGTTCCAGCTGGTGGCCCTGGCGCCGGGCTGCGGGCACAGGCAGCCCCGGCACGGCCGCTGGACGCGCGAGCTCGGCGAGGGCCGCACGGTGTGCGTGGAGTGCCAGCAGCCAGCCCTGCAGCCAGCCCTGCAGCCAGCCCAGCAGCCAGCCCTGCAGCCAGCCCTGCAGCCCCTGCGGCAGCGGTGCCGCAGGGACGGCTCCGGCAGCCGCCAGTGAGAGCTCTTCCTCGTGTCTGTGTGTTGAGTTTGTCGTTCTCCTCCCTCGGGCCGCTTGTTCCGGGGTCACGCTGCGCTGCACGCAGCTCTCTGGAGAAGCTGGGGGTCTCTGGGCTGTCTGTGGGCAGCTCTCTGGATCCAGTCGTGGTTGCTGTGCTTCTCCAGAGGTCAGGGCTGGGAGATACCCATGTGGGAGATTTCCCTAAAGCACTGAATGATAAAATCTGGGAAGGGGTGCAGTGCTACAGAAAGATGTCTGTTCCTGTCACTGTTAGGTTTCACTTCACACTAGTACAACCTGTGGGCCTCACTGTGGCTGCTGCTGCTGCTTTGCAGTGGTAGAGAGGCAGAATCGGGCCCATTTTGTCTGCTAACAGAATGGATGTTATCAGACTAAATAGGATTTACTGGGCGGTTCAAGCCCTGTGGTACCTCGTGGTGGCTGCCCTGCAGTGGAGGTGCAGCTCCTTTTCTCTCACCTGTAATGACTGTGTTTCAGGAACCAGCTGCTGCACTGGCAGGCGATGGGGAACCATCGCTGCAGGGGAACCTGGAGGAGGATTCGCCAGCTGGGCACTTGTTCCTGCCCTTCTGTTCACAGCTTCTTGTTCATCTGACTTCTCCTGGCAGTCCCAGCAAGCCCAGCGTGCCGCAGCAGCAGGAGCCCCAGCCAAAGAATGACTTCTCCATGTCAGGGGCTTTGCTTTCCCTGCCCTTCCAGAGCACCTGGAATCCTCTCTGGCTGTGTGTGCTCCTCAGTTTCCAAGGAAATCAGGCTGGGAAGCGCCGATCTCTTTTTTCCCTGAGAGAATCTTGTCTGACCTTGATGCCCTCTTGCAATTCCTCATTTCTTGAAAGGAATGAGAATTTACCAAATAACAAATCAAACAGAAAAGGCCATAAGAAGCCAGGTTTAATTATTCTTTTAAAAAAATCTTAATGAAGAATCAACAATGCAAAACAAATTAATCCAAGTGCCTTCTTTTTGTGGCAGCAGCACTTTGTGGATACTTCCTGCTCGTGTTTGTGTATCTGTTCCTTCTATTTTCATCCTCCCTGGTCTCATAATTTCATTTAGCCCTCAGTCTTACAGCAGGTTGGTCTTGTGCTGTTGAAGTAATGACAGAACTTAGAAATGTGCTTGTCAAATCTGTGAGAATAGGGACAAACTGGCCCTTGGACTGAAGTTTCTAGGAACATCTCTGAGCTGGCCCAAAATGCAATGCAGTCCTGGGGCTCTAAATAGGAAGTCAGCTCAGCTGTGCCAGGAGTGCTGACTATAGCCATGTGGTTTTGACTGAGAAATACTTGAAATATTTTCCTTATATTCTGCTGACTAATATTCATATTTTTCTATAAATGAAAATAAAGGAGACTGGAGATATTCTCCCAATGTCTGTCTGTTTGGTTAATCTGTGTGGTGCCATCTCTTTAGCTTCTTAACCTAATTTGTTCGAGACAGGAACTCACTGCAGGGTGAGATCGAGGTCACCCCATTTGTCACACCCAGGTGAGTGGATCCAGCAGAGAGTTTTAATGCTCAGCTCCAGCTCTGGTTTGGGGCTGGTTTTGGTTCATGCTGCAGATGCTGAGGTGTGTGGAGGGCCAGGAGAGCTCTGGAAGCACCTGAAGCCTTTGGCCAGTGCAGCAGGGATTTGAGAGCAAGGCTCTGCCTCTCATTATGTGCTACAAGCTGTCTGTGAATTAAAGACTCGCAGGGGCTGGTATCATCCCAGAGGAGGAAGATTTTAAGGAAAAAACCAAAAGGTCTTGTATTTCACAGTGTAACATAACCTGTCATTAACTTGTGGCCTGCTCGGGAGCACTTGGTGTGTGATGGAGGGGTGTGACCCCCAGGGATGGGCTGGGAATAAATCACTGGAGCATGTCATTTTGGTTTCTGCAGTGAGGATCTCTGTCCAGCTGAAAGCCAGTTTCATTTCTTGGTGGTCTGTAATGAGAGTAGCATTTTGTGCTGGAAGATTTTCTTTCTCCTCCAGAAGCCCCTTATTGAGCCATTGGCTCCTAAAGAAGACGGGTGGTTATTTCAGGAGCAGAATGGAAACAGCTATTGGAAAAGTTTTTCATTTTCAAAATCTACCCAAAGTGTTGATCATGGGAAGCCCTGCTTTTACCACATCCTTTCAGAATTGAGTACTGAAGCTATAAAGGATGCAGCTTTTGTGTAGTAGTTTTTAAAAAACTAGTCTTCCACAAGGGTTTCCTTTGCTGCTGCCTCATCGCTGAGACTGATAACGCAAGGTCTTATCAAGAGTTACTGCTGTGGCATGGTAGGACAGCCAGGCCTTTCCTTCCTTCCCTGTGGCCTGGAGATGCAGGAGTATGAAAGATTTAGCCCCCAAGGGACCCTCGCAGCAGCTGTGTTTCTGCATAGACTGTCACTTGGTGACACGAGACATTGCGAATGTCTCTGCATCAGCACATCCTAAAAAGGGCTGTGCAGTGTGCTGGCTGCACCTCCACACCTTGTGTGGCTGTACAAACAGATCCTGTTGGTAAATTCCTGGGGGAAGTGTGTGAGAGCGAGCACGAGTGAGCCTTTTGAGTAGAAGAAGGAGAGAAGGAGATGAAGTTGTCAGATCCTTTTCCCTGCAAATGAAAATCAGCTCACGGTGTTGACACATACTGCGTCCTGCCTGTTTCCCTTTAGGAGTTTTATCACCACTCATCATTACGATCTCCATAATTTCTACTACCTGGGTTTTGGAAAAAATGAAGCTTTGGAAATCCAAGGCAAAATACTGCTGGGGAATGGCTTTGTAGTGTGAGCAAGCAGGGCAGGCTGGGCGGGAGGAGAGGCTGCTCTCGAGGGTGAGCCAGAGCACAGACCACCCAGCACGGGCAGGAGCTGGCTCTGTCCTGCACGGGGCTCCTGCTGCTCCCGGGGTGCAGCTCTGCCCGTGCTGCTCCCGGGGTGCAGCTCTGCTCCTGCTGCTCCCGGGGTGCAGCTCTGCTCCTGCTGGGCTCCCGGGGTGCAGCTCTGCTCCTGCTGCTCCCGGGGTGCAGCTCTGCTCCTGCTGGGCTCCCGGGGTGCAGCTCTGCTCCTGCTGCTCCCGGGGTGCAGCTCTGCTCCTGCTGCTCCCGGGGTGCAGCTCTGCTCCTGCTGCTCCCGGGGTGCAGCTCTGCTCCTGCTGGGCTCCCGGGGTGCAGCACTGCTCCTGCTGGGCTCCCGGGGTGCAGCTCTGCTGCTGCTGGGCTCCCGGGGTGCAGCTCTGCTCCTGCTGCTCCCGGGGTGCAGCACTGCTCCTGCTGCTCCCGGGGTGCAGCACTGCCCGGGGCTGCTCCACCTGCACCCGCCTGGCTCCACACCAAAAACAGCAAAGGACTCAGAGCACCTCGGGCCGGAGTTACGCAAAAGCAAAATTAAGCTCAGCTGATGTTCCTACACTTGCTCCTGCTCTCCAGCCCAGGATCTCAATTTTTAATGATGGAAAGTCAAGAAAAAAAAAAAATCCAGATCATTTTACAACCTGCTGAAGAGCTCATGTGATTTTCTTTTGTAGAGAAATCTTTCATTGACATGGGATGGAGAAAGAGAGAGGCCATGGGGGAATTGTGCTTTTCCTCACCCTAACCCTGTAATTTCCAGCCTGGGATTAAACTGTTTTCTTCTGCATTTGAAACAGAAGGTGTTTAAAGACCATTTTTACATGGTATCTTCATAGGCCCATCAGCTCCCTGAGTGTCCTGGTATGTGGGACTGCATTCATCTGAAGGAGGATCTGCTTCCTTCCATAGGGAAAGAGCCCTTGCACATTTACAAACAAGAGATAAAATATGCCCAGAAATAGAGCCAAAGGTAAAGAAAAAGAACAACAAAAATTTAATTTTCTTAAATAGCTGTATTGTTCTAATGACAAACTGTTGCTTTTACGAGTTGAGCATATTCTGCTGGAGTGGTAGGAGTTAGCAATACTTCTCCATAACTGAGACTATTCTATTATCTCTAGCTTTCAAAACATTTTTTGTCCTTTATTCTTAATTTTGAGTATTTTGAGTCTTTAAATAATAAGATCACTGACTTTCTCTTATTATTTTTCTTTTTTTCCCCTTTTTTACTTTTCCATTTCTTTTGAAAAGAACACTCATCCCCCAAAAGGTTTGAGTAGCAAATGTTAATTCTTGCTACCTGGCCTTATGTGAAAATGTCAATAACTTGATATCAGGCTCAGCACTTTGATGACAAGCAGTGCCAGGCTGGGACCCTGCTCAGCTCCTGGCCTCTTGCAAAGCCCTGGGCCTGCAGCTCCTCTTCTCTTTCATCTCCTCAGCTGCCAAACCTCAGCCCTCCTGTGCAGGGCCCAGGGCCCCTCAGATGCTCTGGGTGCTCATCCTGTCCTGCACCTACGTGCAGCAAGCAGCTCCTCCAGCCTCCCCACTGATCTCATTAAAGCTCTGGTTCTAGCAGTTGGGGATTTGTAATTTTTCTTTTTTGTTTTGTTGTTGCTGCTACTGCTGGCTTTCTGCATCACCACTCATTCTTATAATTAAAGTGACAGCTCTTGAACTGGTGTGTCAAAACAGCATGATTTAGTCAGAAAAGTGCCGGGAAGATCATCTCTAGTCAGACAGCAGTGATTCATGTTTAAGCAGGTACAGGTGAACCCCAGTGCTGCTGGTGCCTGGAGAAGCTTCCCCAAGGACAGGGTGCTGGCAGCAGCTTGCACACCTGGGCCCCACTGCCTGGGTTTGTGATGGAAGCTGTTAACACACGGTTTGTGCTTGTGGCAGGGCTGCAGCTGGACGACTCTGAGCCTTAGCAAAGCTTTTCAGACTGATTTTCTAGAAGCTGTAAGGAAAAAGCCAAAAAAGAAATGTAAAGGAAATTATTTTGGTCTGAAAATCAGTTGATATTTCCAGGTTGGCTGGAAATTCCTTGTTTCCAGAAGTCCCAGCTCTGTTCCCTGGTCTCTTGGCGTCACAAACCATGTATGCTAATCCTGAAGGAATCTCAGTGCAGAAATCTCAAGTGTGGGTGACGTTTGCAGCCCCAGGAATGTGCATTTTCCCTGTGGTGTGTGGGGCAAGAGGGACACAGGGCTGGGCAAGCATCCTGAGAGCTTCTGACTCTGCTTGCTCCTGAAGCTGAATCTTGGTCAAGTTCTCACCCTTCCTCCTGCTCTTTCTGCTCTGTGCTCTGCTGGCTGGAGTGCACGGGGCTGCAGACACCACAGTGCATTACATTTCTATCTGTGTGCCATCTCTTTGTGTAAGGTGCCCTGTGGCTCCTGACAGCTCCACTTGGGGAGGCCTTTACATCAACCCTGCTCACGACGGCTGTTCTCCAGCATCCTGCTCTGTAGGATGCAAGCAGCATGCTGGATTAATGGCAGTATTTTTATATTGCCTTAAATAAACTTCCATTCTTGACCAGAGAGTTTTACTTCATTACAGGGGAATGTTAAATGCAGTATTTATCTGCAGAGCTATGCAATCTTACAATAACAACATTTGATGCTGCTTAGATTAAAAGGCTCTGGTTTCAAGGGCAGAAAGGATTTCTAGCTGGAAGGAACCAGCCCTTCTGTGCTTAGGTGCCACACAGCAGGAGCCTGAGCTTCCAGTTCATTTTCCAGGACGGTTTCTAAGGCTGAAGTCGCTGACCTTTGTGCGAGGATCACCGGAGTGACAGACTGGTGCTGGTGCAGCAGGCACCTCCTGAGCTGCTCCTGCTTCTGAGACAATTCCTCTCCACGCTAGGGACAGTATCTTTGATTTCAGACTTGTGACCTGAGCTGAGGAAGAGGCGAGTGGGGCGTGCAGCTCCGTGCACGTGTGCTGCCCTGTGAAGGTCACTGACTTGGGGTTTGCTCCTCAGGTGCAGCAGCTGGGACAGTGCAGTGGCTGCAGGAGTGGCTTTGGGCAGCCTAAGTGCTGCCAGGATGGAGGTGAATATACATAACACAGCTGTGAATTGCTCAAAGATCTCAGTGGGAGAGGAGAGAAAAGGGGGTGGCCAGGATGCCTTTTTCTCCCGTGCTCTCATACAGTGGAAAGCTGATGACTGGGAGCTATTGAAATGCTTATAATTGTCTCATTAGAGACAGAAAATGTAATTAAAAGGGATAGCAATCTCTCTGCAAATTCCAAACATTGCAGTCTATCTTTGAAAGCAATTTTGGCTATTAGCACAGGTGGTAAAGTCCCAGCAATTGAACCTAATCTAATTGCTGTGTCAAACCACTAAGGAGAAAAAGTGAGCTCCCCTCCAGATGCCACAGACACATCTGCTGCGTGGGGAGGGGGCAGAGCAGCCCAGGGGGGCACAGCACCCCAAGGAAGAGCAGAGGGCCCTGTGTGTGCCAGGGGCTCTGCAGGAGCAGCCCCAGCAGGGCTCGGTGCAGATGGCACCGAGAGCACTCACTGAGCTGGGCATGAGCTCGGCCAAGGCTCTCAGACTGAAACCAAATCACACACACATTTTTCAGGTTCTGCTTACATGGTGAAGTTTCAATTCCTCATCCCAGGAAAAAGAGCATTGCTTAATTTTGTCAGCAAAGGTGAGATGTGTGTGGTGGGCCAGCTGGGCAGAAGCTCCCGCTCTCACGGTCTGGCCCCTTCCCTTCTGCAGCCAGGAGAGCCTGGAGAGCTGGGCCCCTCCTGTGCAGAGCCAGGGCTGTGCAGTCAGTTCAGAGCTTTTGGTGCTCTTCACCACTTTCAGAAAGGCCTTCAATTCTCCAGAGCCTTACAGAGATTACGAGAAAATTAGTTTTGTATTTCTCAGACATTATGAGAAATATTTGACTGAAATGTTTGGCACGTGGAGCTTGACTTCAACACCTCATTTCCTTTGAGAGAAAATCTACAAAACTCTGCTCTCGCTCTCTCATTCAGTTCCAGGTATTGCTTTCCTTCTGGGACCAAAAAGAGGAAAAAAATCGTCCTGGGTCTTCCTTACCCCATGAAAAATGGGGCTGTAAGGATGACTGGGGTGGAAGCAGCCGCTCTCCCCGCGTGCCCTGGCTGGTGCAGCCGTGTCTCTGCTGGAGCCTCCCTGCTCCAGCCCGTCCTTGTGTTTCACCTGCAGCCCTGCTGGTGCTGCTCCAGCAGCCACCGCTGACATGTCCTGCTGCTCCCCTGCCAGGTGGGGCCCCGAAAACCACGAGTAAAGAATGAGGGCTGGTGGAAGGGACATCTTATGGTAGCTGGGGGCTCACCTGCGTCTCCTCGGTCTCTGAGGGCTCCTGCCTCAGCCTTGCAGCCTGGAGAGCGCTGAGGAGATGGAGAGGAAGCGATCCGCAGGGAAAGTAAAACAGCTGATTTTTTGTTTCATTTCCCAAGAAATAAGAGAAGATTTTTGCAGCTAATGAATTATTTCTGAAAACACTAGTATGAGCTGCAGGCAACATTAGCTTCAAGTTTCCCAATGAGCAAGAATCACTTATGTACCATTTTAAAATTCTAATGTATTTTCATTTGCTGTAGCTCAACTCTAACATGACTGGAGGTCTGGAAAGAGGCCAGAAGAAGTTGCCATGTTTCCAACAGATTACTGTCTCCCCAGATGAAGCAGTGGAAAGCAGTTCCTGGATCCTATTGAAGCCTGGGGCTACCAATTATCTCAGCAGAGAGGCTCCAGAGCCCTTTGTTAGCTGGGGATGGGCGATTTCAACTCAGCAGAAAAATTGGTTGTGTCAGAGGTTAAATAACTCTGCTGCTGCTTAAAACCAGGTTTGCTCTGGACTTCAGAGGCACTGGGGTTTCTGCCTCCTTTTCAAAGAAATCCTATGGCAAATCTGGAGGCAAAGCCCAGCCAGGAATGTGGGCTGGAATGCAGTGACCCAGCAGCTCATGATCCCCTCCCTGCCCAGGCTTTGGGGTCCCACCTCCCACCCAGAGCTGAGGCTGGGGCACAGGGACGAGGGAAGGTGCTGCTCTGGCAGAGTCTCCAGGGTTGGGTGGCTTGCCGTGGCCCTGCTCAGTGACTGAGGGATGCATCATCTGAGAGAAAAAGAGGAACAGATGGCAGAGGGAGTTACAGTGGGAGGAAAACCCAATTAGAAGTCCCAGCATGGTTTGTGTTGGGGATATGGATCTTATACCTTAAGTAACAGCCAGGAAAGGAGAGATACCAGGCTTTGTCACCCATGGTGGAGAAAATTCTTGTTCCAGGCAGAGAATGATATGAAAAAAACTTTGGTAAATCTTCTGGGAGGTTCTTCTCTGAAGGGAGAGTGAGTGAGGGAGATACACAACAGGAGAGACAGACTTAATATGTCCGGTGTGTGGGCTCAGTATTCCAGCAGAGGTTTTTTAGCTTCCCCCTCCTGGAAGAATGTTTAATAGCTAAAACAGCAGCCTGAGATTTGGAAGTCTGGGGAATATCCCAGGTATTCCCAGGGAATACCCCAGGGAATATTCCCAGCCCCTCCTGGCATAAGTACCTTGGCATCAGCCTTGGAGGGGGTCACTTGCACCCTGTTTTGGCCATCCAGAATTAATTAATTTTCAGAAGCAGAGAGCATTCCACGACCTGGGCTTGGGCAGTGGCACCTCTCAGCCTCAGCTGTTGTAAAACCCCTCATTGCCAAGACAGATGTGCAGGTGATGTGCAGGTGTTGTGCAGGTGAAGCTGTGCAGGTGAAGCTGTGCAGGTGATTCTCTGCAGGTGATGCTGTGCAGGTGAACTGTTCCTGGGAGGGCAAGGAACAGGGTATGTGTTCTGGAAGCAGGATGAGGAACAGGGATTGGGCAAGAAAGAGTGAGAGATTTCTGGTTTTATTCTCTAATAAAAGGTCTACAGAAGAAATAAAACCAATAATTCCTGTGTAACACAAGATAAGGGAAGATTAATGTATTTTTGCTCATTCTTTCTCACTCTGTGGCTTTTTTTTTCCCATTAAATTATATTTCTACCTGGTGCCACACTCTTAATTACCTTGCTGAATACACCACGTGGGTCTCAGATCACTGTCTGACGCTGACAAATTATTGCAGTGCAGCAGGCGTGTGTTTCCTGCGGGGTGCTCAGGAGCAGAGGGTCACAGCCAAGCACAGCAGCAGAGCTCAGGCGTTCCCAGCCCCGGGCTAATGACCGCAGAAACTCACCAAAGCAGCCCTGGGGGAAAGGTCTGCCCGTCCTCAAAGCTTTCTGCTCCCTACAGAGCACTCCTAGAAATGCTGGTGGGTGAGTTTATTCTGGAATTTAGGAGAGTGTCAGTTGCACAAACTTTTCCTCACGTAGGCATATATTAATAAAGCTGCAACACAGTATGGGGTCTTGCTGTCCTGGAAATCCTCTTTAAATACCTCAGTGTCAATAAAATCTTCCTGCAGCTCGGGTTATGGCCCAGCACATCCCATCTCAGCTTCCACCCATCCACCCTGACACCAGAATAGCAGAAGTATTTAGTTGGGAAACAGGCACTTACAAAATCCTTCCCTCACTTTCTCTTCGTTTCTGTTACGTAAATTCTGTATTTCCTGGAATAGAGGCTCTGAACTGCTGAACTCCGTCTGAAAGCAACCCAGATAACGAGCTCATTTACATTAATAAGAAATCAACTGTTCCTTTTTGCTGGATTCCCAGGGGAGCAGCTGGTGGTCTGCTTTTTCCATGCAGCCATTCTCCTCCACACTGAAATGCCTCAGAAGTATTTGTTTGTCTGAAAATGTTACTGGAAACCAAAACAGCTGATGTGAAAAACAAACAGAGAAAGCCATGGATAGTTCTGGTCAATTAGACCTTCGGAAAGCGGTGAAACACTTTGTATATTTATTGGTAGCTGTGTTCAAGCCTCATGGCTCTTAATTTACACTTTCTCATGCCTGGATCAATCTTCATCCCACTGTCCCAAGCACTTGCCTCTCCACTGTTCAGGACAGTGCTAAAAGCTGCATCACTGTGTGGTTCATTTTAAGACTAATCATCATCAAGGCATGAAAACAGCATTTTACATTATGTAATTTTGGGTTTGCACATAGACCAATTCATTTTAGCTTCAATTATTACTGACCATGTCTGCTTGCATTAGAAAAATGGTACTGGGTATAGCAAAGTGTAAACTTTTTTTTTTTTTAAATTTAAATCTATTTTCTATTGATTTATATATCTATAGATAGGTATCTATAAAACAAATAGATATATAAATAAATGTATATAGATCTATATATACAAATAAAAGGATAAAATTCTAAAAAATTCTATTAGCAACGTGGGTAATTGTTTAATTATATAAGGATTAAAGTCAATGATGCAGCGTTGCACCTATTTGCTTTTATTTTTCAGGACTCAGGTTAATTCTCAATACTTGTGTTTCCAGCCAGAAACCACAAACTTTCACTGCTGTGACGCATCAGCCTCAGCTTGTGCCTGGATGGTTGAAAATGATACTCTGGGGCAAAGTTACCTCTAAATGCTCTTGCTTGCTGAATAATAATGATGTTGCATCTCTTAGGAGCCCAGTTTCCTTACAGAAAGTAGGAAGGAAGGTAAGTAAGTAGAAGGAGGCCGTATGGAAGAATCTAATTCATATTTTATAAATCCCTTGTAAATTATTCATATTATTACTTTCTCTTCTGAAATGATCAAAATGTATTGAAAAGCTGACTCTTTCTTCATGTTTATATGTGCTGAAATGCCTAAAGATCCTCTTTGGGTTTGTTTCCTCAGGATGAGGTTAGGTGGGAGTGGAAGCATCCCTGGGGAGGGCAGTGACATCCCAGAGAGGGCTGTGCTGCACTTCCTGCATGCCAAGCTGAGCCCTGGAGAAGCTCTGCTGGGCTCACTGAAGCCAGGATCAGAAGAAGCCGGTTCAGAGCCCTTGGCTGGGCCCCAGCAGGGCCTGGGGAGCTGCTGGGACTCAGAGCCCGGTCCTGGGAGTGCCCTCCCTCGCCAGGGGGTTTTGTTTGATCGTCCTTTGGGATCGCCCTTTGGGATCACCATTGGGATCACCATTTGGGATCACCATTGGGATCACCATTTGGGATCACCATTGGGATCACCATTGGGATCACCATTGGAATCACCATTTGGGATCACCATTTGGGATCACCATTGGGATCGCCCTTTGGGATCGCCCTTTGGGATCCCATTTGGGATCACCATTGGGATCACCATTGGAATCACCATTTGGGATCACCATTTGGGATCACCATTGGGATCACCATTGGGATCACCCTTTGGGATCGCCCTTTGGGATTGCCATTGGGATCGCCCTTTGGGATCGCCATTGGGATCACCATTGGGATCTCCCTTTGGGATCGCCCTTTGGGATCGCCCTTTGGGACTGCTGGCTGGCTCGGTGTGACACAGCATCACCCTGCTCTGGGGGCTCAAACAGCAGATATTGTGGGCTTGTAGGTGCTTTAGAGGATGGTGTGCAACAAAAAACAAAAAGCTTCCTAGCTCAACCTAAATAAGAACAACACAGGAAAATCCATTCGGGGGTAAGGAAGAGCTGGTGAGGTTATTTCTGACAGAGCCAGAGAGAACAGGTACCTGGGGGTGTGGGCTGGAGCAGGAGAGGAGTGAGATTTTTGGCCAGTACATGTGACCATGAAACAGAGCAATAAAGGCTTCAGGTTTTTCCATTCCTTTTTATTTATTTCTGTAGGCTGTAGTAAGGGACCATTGCTTTAAAACCCTTAGACATTTGGACATATTTTACAAGACAGAACAGTTTCTGAATGTCACACATTGATCACAGTTTCATACTATTACATGCATATAAAGACACGGATTTTTTTTAATAATTTGTTTTACAGAAACAACTGGAGAGGTCAATAAACTTCAACAAAGAATGACTAAATCAAAGTTACAAAAAAATGTAAGACTCTAAGTACACTAGTATATGGCTAATGTTGCTGTAATCACCCCAAAGTGCCAGGGCATTGAAACATTTCTTAAAAGGGAAGAAAACATCTGCTGGTGCATTGGACCAACATAATTGAGTGAATTCCACTATAACCCAACGAAGAGGTTGTGCAAGACATGCAGGATCTGCTGGGCAGAGCACTGCCCTCCTCACGGCCACGCTGAGCTGGGCTCCCCATTGATTCCCCATTGCCCAGGTTAAAAAATAACTGTGCAAGGCAATGGAGAAACCGGCCCTAGGATGCCCTTTAGGGGCACAGTCAGGTTCAGTTTCCAGCTATAAAAGCAATTTGATCTAAATGTACCAGCAGAGCCACAGGAAACAGATTTTCCAGTTTTTATTTGCCATTCAGTATCACTTTCTGTTTTAAAAGGACACCCAGAGCTCTCCTGTGGCAGTGAGGACGGGTGCCTGTGGCTGCCCTTTGGGGATGTCCCCGGGCAGCCTTTGCCAGGTCCTGGGGTTTTGGGGGGACCTGGGCTGGTCCCGGCTCGGGGGCGGCGCTGAGCAGCGCCGATGCCAACGCTTCCTCCCTGTTCAAAACTGCTTCACTGGCCTGGCGAGAGAGCAGGAGTCTGCTGAGGGAAGTGGGGTGTGTTTTGTAACGCTAATCTAGTTGGAAAGCGAGTTTGGTCGGTAGCTGTGGCTGGCCTTTCTGAGTACGGTACCATGGCTTCAAAATTGGAAGTAAAATGGAGATGCTGCTCCCCCACCCTCCCCCCAAACACAGCAGTGGGGAATGGTTCAATGCAAAAGTCATTTTCTACACTGACCACCAAAAAGCCAGAGTGGGGAAAGAAAGTGTTCCTCACAAGCCAACAAAACTGACATAAACAAAACAAATCCCAGGGGTTGTGGGAGCCAACGTGTGGTGAACAGTATGTGGAGGCAGTAAAACATAACAGGAAGAAGAGTCATAAATGGCAGAGCTCCTAAATGAAAAATACAGAGTAGAGAAGAACGGATGAATGTTGTTAAATGCAGATTACCAGAGGGCCAGGGGCTGTGCCACAATTCACAGTGACCGTGGCCCATCTCTGGCAGTGTCCCCCAGCTCCAGCAAGGGCTGAGGGCAGAGAGCGCTGACCTGGGGCTGGGGTCCTGCTGAGGGACAGACACCTGCTCCCCCTGCCTCCACCAGCCAGCTGCCAGCCCACGGGCAGCGAGCTGCGGGGAGGGATGCTCAGCCACGCCTGCGGCCGCTGCCACCCTCTTGCCTGGAGGATTCCCCCTTCCCAGGCTTTCACTGACCTGCCCTGCTTCCCATTCCCTCACCCCGCTGGTTTCCAAGGAGGTGCCGTGGGCAGACACCTCCAGCCCTCAGGTCAGACAAAGCTATTCATTTTCCATTAGCTTTTAGAGATATGGGTCCAAATTCTTTACTGATCTAAAGGGGGCACAGCTCCATTGGCCTCAATGGGCTTTAACTTACAGCAGCAAATAATTTGGCATTTCATACAAATTTGGCTCCCTGGCTTTCATGAGGCTCTAGTTTTGAGGGGTCTTTGCATGGAGTTCAGCCTTATTATTAATTTTTGAAGGTAGTGTCACGGCAGTCTTGGAAAGACCCCTTTAAAAATAAAGGCTAATCCTTGTTCAGTCCTACAGAGCTTCAACAGTATTACTTCTAGTTAAATGGAAGAAGGAAGGTTTTGCTTTCTCTTCTAAACCTCTAAGACTGAAAACTTCTTGTGCAATGAAGCCAGAATCAAGCAAAGCAAAATTGAGAGTAGTATTTACAGATATGAACACTTGTGGCACCCAACCATTGGTGTCAAAGGACACTTATTGTGGCTTAGGTAACACCAGCAACGAACGGGATACACATCCTGGATGCAGAATTTCCATTTTCCTAAGGTTTCCTTTGCCTGGCCAAGACAAAGTTTCAGTGCAAGAGCCTAAATGTGACCAGCATGGGGTGTGGGATGCAGGCTGGAAAATAAACACTTCTTCTCCAAAGGGCTGGGTGGTGTTTGGGCCGCTCCTGTCCCGGCGCGGGAGGGCAAAGGGAAGAGTGGTCTGACGAGAACCTTCCCGTGGTTTTGTTGGCTGCGCTCTGACAAACCTGCTGACATGGAAGGTGCCTTTTGAAGGGATTAATGTGATCGCTGACAATAGATATGGCAGCCTATTGCATTAATTGTTTCCCAGGAAAGTAAAATCCCACTCGACTTTAATACCTTCGTTTGTGAACAGGCTGATAATCACACGTTAAACTGCGTCTGCTGGTTATTCCTTTCACTTGAGGGATACTTTCTGAATCACACACCTTTCCAAACTACATCTGTTTCAGGTTTATTGGCTATTACAGTTGACACGTAAGAAAAGCTCATAAACAAACAAAGGAAATGGAACCAAAACTCCATCTTTGGCAAAAGCTTGGTCACTGACCAAACTGCTGGGCTGGATCAGAAGGAAATGTCTGTGCAGAGCTAGAGTGGCTCTGAAGCTCTTCATCCTGCTGAACTTCAGCAGGCCATGAGATAGCTTCAGGATGAACATTTATCTCATGGGCTTTTCACTAAATTCCTCTGAATATAGCTGTGAGTTCAGCTACAAAGAGCAAAGAAATCGTTACATAAGCAGGAATATGGACAGATTTTACCATAATTAATCAAAATCTGGTCCCTTTCTGAATGTTTATGTTTCTCATTCCTCCACAATTTTTTCTCATTTCCTGATTTTCTCTGGGACCAAAAATAAAAATTCCAAAACCCAGGGGGAAATGAAGGTCCGTTTGTGAACAGGCCTTGCCGATAATCACACGTTAAACTGCATCTGCTGGTTATTCCTTTCACTTGAGGGATACTTTCTGAATCACACACCTTTCCAAACTACATCTGTTTCAGGTTTATTGGCTATTACAGTTGACACGTAAGAAAAGCTCATAAACAAACAAAGGAAATGGAACCAAAACTCCATCTTTGGCAAAAGCTTGGTCACTGACCAAACTGCTGGGCTGGATCAGAAGGAAATGTCTGTGCAGAGCTAGAGTGGCTCTGAAGCTCTTCATCCTGCTGAACTTCAGCAGGCCATGAGATAGCTTCAGGATGAACATTTATCTCATGGGCTTTTCACTAAATTCCTCTGAATATAGCTGTGAGTTCAGCTACAAAGAGCAAAGAAATCGTTACATAAGCAGGAATATGGACAGATTTTACCATAATTAATCAAAATCTGGTCCCTTTCTGAATGTTTATGTTTCTCATTCCTCCACAATTTTTTCTCATTTCCTGATTTTCTCTGGGACCAAAAATAAAAATTCCAAAACCCAGGGGGAAATGAAGGTCTGGACACTTCTGTTTTAATCCAGGAAAAACTTCTCTGAAGGTGCCTGAGCATTGTCAGGTCACTGCCTTGAGTGAGAGCCTAGACTTCGATGTTTAGCCCAACTCCATCACGTCACTATTAGGACAATTAGATTCAAAACCTGTCTCTTCTTTCTGTTTTCAGCTTAATTGATGTAAGTCTGGAGAAAGTGCAGTTGGGTGACCTTTCCTCTGCTGTCACCAAGGGCAGTCTGGCCTGCTCCACGCTTCTCAGCAGGAACATCTCAGTTCCCACAGCCAGTCCCTGGTTAAAGTACCACAAACAGGAAATACGAAAACATGACAACATCAGACAAACCCCATGACCCTTCACAGATGCACTTCCAGGAGGAATGTTGCAGGTGTTCATCAGAAAAAAAGAAAATAACAAGAACAAAAAGGTTGGGGGATCAGCTGTGTAAATGAACACTGAGGGAGCATCTAATATATTATTCTGTAATACAAAAAGAAGAAATCTGACTTGATTGCCCTATTATAAATTTGCTAAAAATACAGTTATATATTTATATTTTATATATATATATATATATATATATAATTTTTTTAAATCTGAACAGAAAAATAGACTACTCTGGAATGCACGAAAGTCACATGACTTTCCCATACATCAGATGCTTATAGAGCCAACACAATGGCAAGCAGGAGGTACAGAGGTGACTAGAACATCTGTACTTTATTCGAGAACCATTTAAAGCCATATTCTCCCCAGTGGGTGCCCCGGATCACGCAGAATGGCTGGCCCAGCGGAGGGGCTGACCCGAGCCCGGGCAGCCCCGGTGGGAACGGCAGGGAATGCCTCCCGGAGCCTCCTGCTTCCCCAGGGCTGTTCCAGGACGAGGGGCTCTCTGGAGCTCACCAGCAGAGAGAACCTGGCTTTGCAAACCTCGACTTTGCCATGAGTTTTACATAACCCCGTTATTTACTATAAACTGTACCGGCCATAATTCTGTCAAGACATAAATATACAGTAGGTACAAATATTAACAATACATTACAGTTTTACAGAGGAGAATACTGTTTTCCTTAGAAATGTGTTTCTCATTAGCTGCAAGGGAAGAAAAGGCTACAGTTATCACAGCCATAGTTGCCAAACAGCCTGACCGCCTCCGAGGTGTTCCTCACGACTCGCCCAGGCAGGTATTCCCGACACACGGCGCGTTCAGGAGGGGAATGTGCGTTCCACGGATCTCTTTTCCTCTCTCTTGCCTTTCTTTTTTTTTTTTCCTTTCTTCTACCTTTTTTTGACTCTCAAACTGTTGAGAAAAATGTGGATTTCACAGGAGACTCTTTTGTTTTGGGTTGGGATTTTTTTTTTTCCGTAAGTGTGCTTAGGTGAAGTTTTTAAGAAAAGGCACTGAGAAATCTACTGCAAAGTCACTGCTTTTTTCCTCTGTTCAAGGCTAAAACTCAAAGAATCTTTAGCTTCCTGGTTAAGAAAACTGCACCCTCTCCTTCCACATATATATATGTATATGTACACATATATATATGTGTGTGTGTGTGTGTGTGTGTGTTCTATACATGTATTTGTAGGTATGTGTTAAAAGTGATGCTGATGGCGTAAGACACAAGCAAGTGCAGACATCACACGTCCAGAGAGTCCTTGCAGGCATGATGTCTTCTGCAGCAGCAGGTGGGGCTCTGTCAGCTTGCTTGCTACTTGGTGCACAGCACATTTGCAGACCTGAATGCCAAATATCAGTGGTTGAACCACGCCCTTCAGCTCGCTGCCAGAGATGCTGCCTGTTTTCCCCAACCACTATGAACTTTGGGAAAATGAATCAAACAAACAAAAATTAGATTGTCCTTCTAGGATCTATAGGGTTTGGTGAGCATTATGTTTTCCAAGCACTGCCTTTCCTTTGCAATGAGATTTAGCCTAGCACAGCTTTAGGTTAGAGTAGATTTCCCAGTGCTTACATCATATATATGTGTATTATGCACACACACACATATATAGATACTTCATAGTCAGACTTTATTTCATTAAAATAAATTAAACATACTTCCTTTTTAATTGGGCACAAAATGAGAGCTACATCTTTGTACACAAATAAGAAAGAAATGCTCTTCAAGCATATTATATGCTTAATTTTAAATTATTTGCTTTCTATAAGAAATCGATAGGACTTTGGCTATTCAGACTTAAAAGGAAGATTTTTTAAATGGTACTTTTGAATTTGACTTTCAAAAGTGACTCAATAAAATGCTACTTTAAAGGTAGGACTAAATAGATGACATAAGGTGTGTGTCATGAGCGATCACGCAAGGCAGACAGAGGGCCTTTGGTTACAAGGAGAGTTGCACCAGTTGACTATCAGATAAAAAAAATGATAGAATTGTTGATTTATACATTTTTGTCAGTGCCATCTATAAACCAAATACATCAATTTGGATGACAGTGTGGTAAATACTACACTATATGGCTATATTTAAATACGTTCACTTTCGTGACATGTAAAATATGACTTTTTTTTCCACATGAAAGCATCAGTTCTAAAAATATTTAACTTGGAAATCACTATTACTTTATTTAAAAAAAAAATCCCTGATTTTTCTTCTTTTTACATTTGTGCTGATGGCAGACATGACTGATCACTGAAACACAGAGATTATATTATGACTGTTCTCTTTCAGGTTTCTTGTTGCCGCTCTGCGGCCTCAGAAAGCCACAGAATAAATCAGTATTTAAAGCTTATCTGCTGGAAAGTTACTTTTCACTTTTTCGCGACGACTCAATCTGCTCCAGTATCTCAGCAACACGTCGGTTCCTCTAAGTACACTTTGTATTTCCCCGGCCCAGCCTGCCCGCCCGGCGGAGCGGCGCTCGGGCTGCGGGAGCGAGCGGGGCCGGAAAGCGGCCGGGGCTCAAAGCCTGCAGGGACAGGGCTGTGCCCGCTCCTGCAGGGATAGAGCTGTGCCCGCATTCTGCCGGGATAGAGCTGTGCCTGCATCCTGCCGGGATAGAGCTGTGTTCGCTCCTGCAGGGACAGGGCTGTGCTCGCTCCTTCAGGGATAGAGCTGTGCCCGCTCCTGCAGGGACAGGGCTGTGCCCGCTCCTGCAGGGATAGAGCTGTGCTCCTATCCTGCAGGGGATAGAGCTGTGTTCGCTCCTGCAGGGATAGAGCTGTGCTCCCATCCTGCAGGGACAGGGCTGTGTTCGCTCCTGCAGGGACAGAGCTGTGCCCGCATCCTGCAGGGACAGGGCTGTGCTCCTATCCTTCAGGGACAGGGCTGTGCCGGCTCCTGCAGGGACAGAGCTGTGCCCGCATCCTGCCGGGATAGAGCTGTGTTCGCTCCTGCAGGGATAGAGCTGTGCTCCCATCCTGCCGGGACAGCCCGGGCTGTGCTCGCTCCTGCCAGCCTCGCCCTGCCGGGACAGCCGGGCTCCGAGCGGCTCCCTCGGCGGAGCGGAGCCGCCACCGCGCCGCGGGCACAGCTCGGTGCCGAGGAGCCGCCGGGCAGAGCCATCCTCACAGCCCGCCCTGGCTCCTGAACAGAAATGTGCTTATTGCTTTTGTCCGTACATGCTGCATTCACTATTCCGGGTTACAGACAGTGCTGCACGGCCGGGACGGACACGCGGCTACATTCAGGACTAACCAACACTTGTTTTTCACAATAGGAAGGAACGAAACGCAGCGGACTCGAGCGGCTTCGGGGGTCTTCCTCCCACGTGTGCCCCTCTGCTCCCACGTCCCGTGTCTCGGCTCACGCCCGGACCCGCTGCCTGCAGATGCTACACCCGGCAGGACCTCCGGTCGGGTCAGGAAACGCTCAGTGACGGAGTCATTTACAACGGAGTTTTACAGTAGGAACAGAGAACAACATAAAGGGTTACCATCACAGTTATCACAGGACGAGTTGTGACTTGCTACAGGCTTGTAACAAATCACAGTCACAACAAGAGGCACAAATTAAAGTAGTGCTTGTTTAAAGTGCTTGATTGTTACACTCTGCTATCCTACTCCAGCATTGCAACAACGACAACAAAAAGTCAACATAAAGTGCTTTTCCCCCCACCCCGAGATTAAAAACCAAAGACAAATTATTTCCTACGCAATTTGACATGACTTTATTGAAACAATAGTATTTTAAAAACCTAGGCTGGTGGCTGCTAGTTCTGTTCACTTAAAATGGTCAGATCTCTTTTTTTCCCCCCCTTTCCTCTTTATCTTCTTGTTTCATTTAAAAATGACTGGATGTTACTAAAACGTCAGGCCTGATTCTCCTGCCTCTCGCAGCTGCTTCGTGCCACGGCCCTGCAGGAGCCTCTCCTGGCGAGAGGGAGCACAGCCAGGCCTGGGACGGGTCACTAACGAATCCCTCTTTTTGCATATTTATGTAACACTTGCATATCTTTCACTGCGCTGCTTGGGCGCAAAAAGCTTCGGACCAACCTGCTCCTCTCCCGGCCGGGGCCCGGCAGTGCTCGGCACGGCTCCTCCCGGGTGGGCACGGCTCAGCCCCGGTGGGCCCCGGGTGGGCACGGCTCCTCCCGGGTGGGCACGGCTCGTCCCGGGCGGGCACGGCTTGTCCCGGGTTGGCACGGCTCTTCCCGGGCGGGCACGGCTCGTCCCGGGTTGGCACGGCTCAGCCCCGGTGGGCCCCGGGCGGGCACGGCTCAGCCCCGGTGGGCCCCGGGCGGGCACGGCTCCTCCCGGGTTGGCACGGCTCAGCCCCGGTGGGCCCCGGGCGGGCACGGCCGCGCTGCCCCGGGTCTCCTGCTTCTGCATGGCTCCTCCGCCTTGCCGGGCCACGCGTGGCCCCGGGGCAGCCAGCGGCTTCTGGCAGAGGGCAAGTGCCAGTCTCACTGTGTCCTAGGGCATGTTGGGAGTCAGATACAAGTGGTGCAACTCACCCTGCTAGTATTTCAAAAGAAAATATCGGGTCCTACAGGATATCAGATTGTTAAACACACAAAGAGCATTTCAAGAATTGGTTTCTCTAGACCATTAATTGTTTCAAATGCTTTTCGCTTGGATTTTCCAATAATGCAAGTGTTCCCTGTTACCTTTGAACATAATATCCATCAGAGAAAGCTGTAGATGGGGAACCGCTGCCCTGAAGCAGTGAGCATTGTGTTTTTGGAAGCTTTATACCAACCCCAGCAATTTATTCCAGAGTTCAAATCTGGCTGCCTTGGCATCCTTTATGGAACTAATGCAAATCAGATGTTAATATTTCCAAAAGGAGCTCTAGCGTTCAAGGGCAATGGATGGATATTTGGTCACATTGGCTTCACTGGACAACATGAAAGGAGATCAATGTGTGATCATGATTTGCAATCATTTTTTTGACTGATGTGGGCAATGTCTTTAGAGTTGTTTCAGAGAAGGACATTTTCACAAACCCACACTGGACCTCCCCCAGACTTTTAGAAACAGGTGGCTTGTTTCAGCCAAGTTCATGCCATGCAGAAGCTCTTTTGTTTGTGTTGACTGTGAAGATATTCCTTTAAACTCTCAGTAAGTTCTTTCAGACCCCACCTCAGATGCTTTGATCATGTGTGTTAGCATGTCCTCCACTGCCTGGTAATACATGGACTTCTGGGGAAATGTGATTTTCTAGTCTGACAGTCTCCTGATTGCCCTGGGTTCTTCCAGTGATACCTTCCATAGAGTAAATGCAGTTCTGCCCTATCAGCTTAGGGGAGGTGGGTAAAGCAGCAGCTTCTAGATGGTTCTTCTCTGTTCTATAAACATGGTCCTTTTGCTTTAGATAGCCACTGCTTGCAACATTGTACTTGGGACTCACATTTCCAGGCGGGCTTGAGTCATACATCAGCTGACCTTCATCGTCAGTGTCAGCATCGATGTATTTGTGTATGCCAGCATCGTGGAAGTTGAAAGCTACGGCTGCCTGGGACTCGGGTGACTTTGGGGGGGTTCTTGCACTTGCAGTTGTGTAGATCGAGGTTTCCGGGCTCATGAGAGACCTGTCAGAGAGTAAGGAAGTATCTGTGGCAGCAGCAGCAGCTCCCCGGCTCTTGAGAGGGTCTGGATATGTTCTCAGTACATTTGATGCTGGTACTAATGTGCTGGTGTCCTCTTCCATGAAGTTGACTTTCAGAGATCTTAGTTTTAAAGGGTTACTGGCCTTTATGGAGCTTTTGGGACTGTCAATGAAGAAAGCAGAGCGGTGGCTGCTCTCGGAGCTTGGGTTCACTTCCACGTACCTGGCAGAGCTCCCCTCCGGCCTGCCCTGCTCCTGGACGAGGCCGAGGCCCCCCTTGCAGGGCAGGGCAGTGAGCGGGCTGTGCGGGAACCGCGCGGGGTCGGGGAACTCGGCGGCGCAGCTGATGAAGCTGTCGATGCTGGACATGCTCCGCATGTCCACGATCCCGTCCGTGCGAGTCGCCAGCAGCGGCACCATGGGGCCAGGAAGGGTTTCCATTTCTAGCTCTTCCTTCTGCTTTCCAGCTTGGCTGGACTCTTTAGTGATAAGGTTTGGCTGGGACTGAGTCTTTGCCATTTTGTTGTACATGTCCTCGAGCTGTTGGACATTCAGGTGCTGGGGACTTGAGGATGACCTGGCTTTTTCTGGAGATCCTTGTTCCTTAGTTTCAAAAGATTTACTAGAACTAGTTTCAGAGAGTGTTCTCTTGGTCCATTTCCATTTGCTTGGAGATAAATGATTGTCCTGCACTTTATCCTTTTTGGCTATGCTTTCTCCATTCTTTTCAACCACAATGTCCATGAGTTCTATGCTACGGGCAAATGCATCCTTCATGTTCATGGAAACAATACTGCCATTTCTTTTTGCTCTTTCAAGAGCTTCCCTGCGCTTAATGGCTTTCTCCTGCCTCTTCTGCTCTTTGTAAAACTCTGAGAAGTTATTGACAATAATTGGGATGGGAAGAGCTATCACCAGCACACCAGCGATGCAGCACAGTCCTCCTACTATTTTACCCAAAAGAGTTTTGGGGTAAATGTCTCCATAGCCTACTGTTGTCATGGTGATTGTTGCCCACCAGAAAGAAGCTGGGATGCTCTTGAATTTTGTATCATCCTCATCCTTTTCTGCAAAAAACACTAAACTGGAGAAGATCATAATGCCCATAGCCAGAAACAAGATGAGTAATCCAAGTTCATTGTAACTCCTCCTCAGTGTAAACCCCAAGGACTGTAAACCCGTTGAGTGCCGGGCGAGTTTTAGAATCCGGAGTATCCTCATAATCCGAAATATTTGGACCACTCTTCGTACATTTTGGAACTGAAGTACACTTTTATTGGATTCTGTGAGGAAGATAGTAACATAGTAGGGTAAGATGGCCAGCAAATCTATAGCATTCAGCGGGCCTTTGAAAAACTTCCATTTCTTAGGGGAGGAGAGGAAGCGCAGGAGGTATTCCATTGTAAACCACGCAATGCACACTGCTTCCACGTGGGCCAGCTGGGGGTTGTCTGTGGTCTGCCCGAATTCATCCACGCCTTGTAGCTCAGGAAGTGTATTAAGGGACAAGGCAATTGTAGATAGTACAATAAACATGATGGAAATGATTGCCAAAATCTGGAAAGGAAAGAGAAGACAGTGAGTTAATCTCAGAGTACACGATGCTGTCTCTTGCTGCCGTTAACGCATGGCTGTATTTTCACTCACACTTTGCAAGACCCGTTTTGCTCAGTACACAGAAGTCAGACAACCAATGCATCCTGAGCTGAGTTTATTTTGGAAGCAGCTTTAGGTATGGCAGTTGCATGAAGGAGACAAAGCCTCTACTTCAACTCCTGTGCTTCCATCTCCGTGCAGTCAAGGAGCACGTAAGGAACAGCTAGGATGCCAGGAGGGCTGTGAAGCAGCAGGAGATTTTGATTAAGTACTAATTAGGTGCCCAACAAGGCCCATCTGGACAACAAACTCTGAAATTTAAGCAAGAAGGAATGCAATTGTGAATACATGATTTGATCAGAGTGATGTCCTCCATTTAATGAACGGTTACTGCTGTAATTTGGGGTGCTGATGGCTAATTACAGAGATGTGTGTACAATTCTACTACATAAGCATACAAATAATACACTCTTGTTTAATGACTCATCTCTAATTCGATTCTTGACGGTTGTGAAAAACATGAAAACTTCACCAAGCTTTCTAAGCCATTTTGGAGGAGAGAGCAAAAATCTGAGCAAATCAAATTGGACAACGCTGAGACAGCCAAGGCAGGGCAGGGCCAGCCACTGGGGGCCTCACTCATCTCAAACTCAAGAGAATAAAATGTAAGTCAAGTGTCTCATGGTGAAGTGTGGGGAAATTTAGACGTTAATTACTTCTTCATGGTGGCTTGTTTCAAAAGACCCTCTCCAGAGACCAGGCACTACCCCCGAGAAGCAGAGAGCCTGATTTGCTTTCCTAGAGGCTCTTTTGGTGGTTTTGCTGTCACCTCTTTGTTTACAACCCACATTTCTGAATACGTTTGGGATATTTGCAATGGTAATTTCAATTAGTTTTGCTTGGCTTTATCTCTGCCCACTATACTCAGAAGGGCTTATTTGTAGGCTTAGATGTGTGTACCTGTTGGGTTTTATCTCCTTCACTTTCAGTGTAAAGATTAACACTCCATCTTTATGCAGTGAATGGCATCCAGCAGCAGTAATTGGTGTCAAACCTCCTGTTTCCTTTGATATACCTTCCTGCTTTTAAGATCAAGGCAATGCCAGATGAATATAAATAAATAAACTAGGAGATCTAAGGGTAAAATATGATTTTGCTTTAGGAGATTTAGCCACAAAGCTAAGCAATAAACAGACATTTATCATTTCTCCCACAAGTTGCAGCAAGATGTCACTTGTGCTCCCAAGACACAGATTTTCTCCCTTACTCATCTACTGCAACCACATCTTTGGGAATCTTCTTAGGCTAAGAAAAACTTCTAAATGTGAGTTGATTGTCCTCAGTTATTCAAGACTTTTCAACTGGAAAGTGCATAAAATTGAGATGGAGTATCTCCAGCAGGGTTTAGAAGATCCTTCTCCTTCTGTAAGAGGTACCTTGTCCTGGTAGCATCTACCATCCACTAAAAGCCACCCACGGAGCAGCTGTGCACACTAAACTGGATCCAGCTGCTGCTGTCAGGCTTTAGCACTGTTCAGTGGCACAGGGCTCTGTCCCAAAGTATTTACAGTCTGGGATTTCAGATTATAGAAATCACCATCTGTCTCTCTAATAAGGTTTCCCATCTTGGCTGTACTGAACCTCTAGCTTGGCAGCTCTTGTATTTTCCACTGTCAGTAACGAGAGACAGAAAGTGGAGGGAAGACATTTACACTCCCAGGGAGGCCTCTAGGGATGTTCTGCATCACAGGCAGCCCTTTCATTCCACTCCTGGCCTTTCCTCCTGCCTTTTCTCTTCCAGGTTCACTTCCCTTTGACAAGAAAAGCCAGTGGGACTGATTTTGACTTGAGCAGAAACAATCCCTCTGCACTGCATGAGGCTCCAGCTCTTACAAAACTGGGAATCTTTTTTCCAGTCACTGTAAAAAAGCACCTGTGGTCCCTGTTCCAGAGCACTGGCCCCAAATCTCACTGCTTCCCCATCTGCTCACAGCTGCATGAAACAGAAGGAAGCATGGGACAGGGCTCCTCCTGTGGCACTGATCTCCGTGGTTCCTTAAAAGGCATTAATCACAGCCTTGTGCTCGTGAAGCTTTGGCTGGGCAATCAAAGAGCTGAGGCTGAAGGGGCTCAGGCACAGGAAGGGCCCTGGAGCTCAGGCTTGGACTGGCAGAAGGAGCAGGGACAGGAAAGTTCAGCCTGTGAGAGCGTGTGAGTGCTGCTGGAGCGCCCGTGTTCCCGCTGAAGGAGCCAGCTGTCCCTGTCCCAGCTCTGGTGTGTGCTGCTCACTGGGACTGGGAAGGCACCTCCAGCACCCCTGCACAGCATCCAGAGCTGCTGGCTTGCGTGTCCTATAAAATGCATGACTAAAATTGGAAAAGCTTGCAGCCTGAAATTCAGAAGCAGAGGGAAAAAATCAGGAGTCACCAAGAGCGAAAATGAGTGACGTGAGCACACCTTTGTGACGGGGCAGGTGAGGCTCCCTGCACTGTGGAGCCACAGGGATGGGTGAGCAGGGCTCTCCAGCGTGCCACGCCGGCCCCACGTGAGCTGAGGGCAGGAGCCCAGCAGAGCAGCACAGACACTGCTGCAGCTGCTCCTCAAGCTGACAGGGCAAGGCTGGATCTTCCCCACACGACTTCCAGGCCATTTCCACTAACAGCTTGCATGACAGGAGCTCTGCAGTCCCTTCCCCTTTGCTTCTCTGTATTTACTCCTGCATTTTGCCTGTAGCAGCACACCGTAAATTGTGAAAATCCCCTCAGGTACTTTGCCAGGTTGCTTGCAGAAGGTGTTGGAAGGAGTCCTAATGATGGCCTGGCTTGTGGTGCAAGTCTCAGTATGGGCAGCATTTCAGGAAAAAGCTTCTCCTCCACTAAATCAGCTGTTTCACAAAGGTTTTGGTGGAGTGAATCCCTGGATTGCTGCTATGGCTCCCTTGTGGAAGCTAAATAACCCAAGAACAGGCAGGGCAGGGTTTTGGATGAATTTAAAGCAGTTGCCTCGAAGTGATTAGCATGATTGTACATACACACTGGTTATTACACATGCAAATGAGACAAGCAAGCTGATTTTGGGAGCAAGTGTAGCCAGTTTGTGCAACTGCTGTTTCCTGAGGCAAGATGGATGTGCCACGCTGGCACGCCTTTAATCCCCACCTCCTCCAAAATCCCCCAAAACCCGCAGGCCACCTCCACCCGGCACCTTTCAGGAACAAGCAGCTGCCCTGGCCTGACCCTGCTTGCTGGGCGAGAGTGGCCCCAGAGGCTGCTCCTTTGTGATGGCAAGGTCTGTGCTCCTCCCTGGGGAACAGGGCAGGAGTTTCCCCCTCTGTCCTGGCAGGAGCAGCCTGTGCTCACCCTGCGCAGGTGGCACGGGGAGGGGGAGCTCCAGGCACCGACCCAGCTCTGAGGTTTGGTGATATTTATTGCTGGGTTGTTTTCTTTGCTCTGCTAAAAACCCTAGCAGAGATAAAGGCATAAGACAGGAGACTTTCAAGGCCATTAAAATTTATGAGAACTGGCTGTCCCAATCCCATAGATGGCTCTAAAATCTCAGGGTAAGCATCTGAGATCTCTCTGCTCGTGGCAACATGCCCTATACTTTTTCTGTCTTCATACTCAGTAATGAAGCTGATATAGCAAGGAGAAGGGGTGGTGTGTGGGAGAGAGGAGGAGGGTGTTTGAATATAGATTCGATATTCTTGGAAATACGATGAGGAAATTGTTATGTAATCAAGAAGTTCAATAATGGTTTTGTCTAATGTGCTTTTTTAGCTCCACCAAGGCCTGCAGAATAAATCTGGCACCAGGACCAGGTTTCATTCATATGCTCCATTTACCAAGGGATTTTTCCTGCAGCCCCTCTGCTTTCCCAAGCTGCAATTCACTTTGAGTCAGACTGTCCAGCTCCATCCTGCCACGCCTATGCCAGCCTCTGTCTCCCCAGGCTCTGAGAAACAGAGCACAGTGTATTTTGAGCAAATCCCACGTGCTGCACAGTGCAGAAACAGATGGAGAGTTCCTTAGTCTCCTCCCTACTTGATTCTGCACAGGAATAACATCTCCTGCTCGCAGCAGCTATACATGTCTGTGGTATTTATTGACAGGGACTTGTTTTAGGAAACATCTCTTCACTAGAAAATGCCTAATTATTCATAAACTGAAAGAGTTTGCAGAACACAGTCACTTCTGATGTCAAGATTCTGACCTCTGGGCTTGGAGGATGTCTTTTCTAGAAAATGCTGAAGCCATAATGAAGGGTAACACTTGCTTCTTGCACCAGGGCAAGCTGAGGCCAGAGTGGGGCTATGCTTGCAAGGGAAGCACAGAGAACCTTTAATCCGCTTTTTTCACGTGGAAGGATGTCAAGATGTAAGACCTTGAATCTCCAAACCCCTTTAGTCCTGCTGGTTCCTGCTCAGGGGTTTTCCCTGAGCTGGCACTTTAGATGCCCCCGCGGGGTCCCTGGGACCCCCGTGCTCTGGGGGCCTGCACACACAGCTCAGCCCCTGAGTGCCCCGGGCACCGAGCACACCGTGCAGGAAGGCAAACCCTGCTCTGCCCTGCAGGCCCTGCTGCACAGCAGGACACCCCCTAAACCCGAGGCAGGATAAAGTCACTTGTGTTTTGCTTTGGAAACATACGAGATCTTAATTTTGACATTTGCCTGGAAAAGCCAAGATTGAATAATGTCTAATTATTTGATTTCAATTACAGCTGTAATAAGTTTATCTGTTGAGAGAGTAAGTCTATTTAGTTTAAAAGAGGATACTTCTGCTGATTCTGTGCCAATGCTTTGTTTGCCCACAGACACGCAGAGAGCTGCAGCTTCAGCTGCTGCTGACTAAGGTACAGTGGGCAGGGTCGCCTTCAGGCAGAGCTGGCTCTAAACCCTTTAATACTCTTAAGAACATGTTTAGTTGTCAGAGAGCTATCAAACCCCATTAAATGATAAATGTGTCAGTCTTCTTTCAGAGCAAAGCCCAGATGTAAATGGTGCGCTGGAGAAGAAAATTATAGATGAATGAATACACTGAAAAGGCAAACTTGAAAAACATACACTGCCTTTAGACATCAGCACAGTGACAGTTCTCAGGAGAGGATGAGAGGGAAGCATCTGTCCTATTTCTGCTGCTGCTAGCATGGGGGAAGCCAAAAAAGAAAACAAACGAATGGCACACGGAAGCTGAAGTTTCCCGTTTTTGTCCCGGCCGTGCCTTGTGCCCGGATGATGCAATCCCAGCGAGCAGCACTGCGGGGAGACATCCAGCCCCCAGCCCTGGCCAGAGCAGGAGTGTGCCCTCCCTGCTGCCCTCCGGGCACAGCCGGCTCCCCTCGGGCTGCCCCCAGCCCTCCGGCCGGGATGCTCTCCTGCCTCACCCTGCTCGCACATTCCCACCCTCTGTGCCGTGCCAGTGCTGCTCCGGGAGCACCGGGAGGCCGGGCCGGCAGAGCGGCACGGCACGGCACGGCCCGGGCCGGCAGAGCGGCACGGCACGGCACGGCCCGGCCCTTCCCCGGAGCACAGCGAGCCCCGAGCATCCCCCGCTCGCCCCGGCACCGACACAGCTCCCTCCCCGGCGCGGGGCTCCTCCGGCAAAGATCCTGCCCGCAGCCTGCCCGGCGTTCAAGCGCACAGCTCTGGACTCGGAAAAATACAGCAAAAAAAATACAGCAAAAAAATACAGCAAAACAAGAGCCTGCCTTGCAGCTCAGCACTGGTGAGAGCCTGAGAACAGCTCCTCAAGATGCCTTCGGGATTCTACCCTGCAGCAGGCAGAGACCACGCTCGTGATCCACTCCCACCGAGCAGAGCAGTCTGCTCAGCCTCAGACGCTACTTACAGGAGATGCCGAGCTCCGAGTGTTGGTGTTTGCAGGAGTAGTTGTGGGAGGTTTTTTTAATGGTTAAATTCAATCAGGAATATGCCAAGATAGCATGAAATCAACTAAATGTAATTAAGCAAAAACTATTAGCTTGATTGCTAAACCAGTCTTCCCCTTATGAATATGCATGAGAATAATTGATATTAATTCTTTTCAAATCTGAGGCACATTAGTCCTGCATATTATAGTGCAGAGTTTTTTGGAAGACTAAACCAGTTCTACTGCTGCTTTCTCACCAAAAGGCATAATTAGTCTTGCTGCAGGGAGATTTAGCGAGTCATTGATACCACCCTGAGCTGCCACATAGAGAGGAAATGAGAACAGAGCTCAAGTGATGTTTTGCCTGCAAAAAACCAATGACCTGTTTAACATTTCTTCCAGAAATGTGTTCGGAAAAGTGGCAAATCCATTTACCAGCATCAGCCACACTAATGGCATTGTGAAGAGACAGGGAAGCCTGCGGGAACAGTAAATCCCCGTGGACAGAAAGGCAGGGGCAATATCCTCTCCTGCTGAATGATACCAGCATGGCCCTGTCAGCTGGGTGCCCAGGTGTGCAGGTGCCCAGGTGCCCAGGTTTTTAGGTGCCCAGGTGCCCAGGTGTGCAGATGTGCAGGTGCCCAGGTGTGCAGGTGCCCAGGTTTTTAGGTGCCCAGGTGCCCAGGTGTGCAGGTGCCCAGGTGCCCAGGTGTGCAGCTGTGCAGGTGCCCAGGTGCCCAGGTGCTCAGATGTGCAGGTGCCCAGGTGTGCATGTGCCCAGGTGCCCAGGTTTTTAGGTGCCCAGGTGTGCAGGTGCCCAGGTGCCCAGGTTTTTAGGTGCCCAGGTGTGCAGGTGCGCAGGTGCCCAGGTGCCCAGGTTTTTAGGTGCCCAGGTGTGCAGGTGCGCAGGTGCCCAGGTGCCCAGGTTTTTAGGTGCCCAGGTGTGCAGGTGCGCAGGTGCCCAGGTGCCCAGGTTTTTAGGTGCCCAGGTGTGCAGGTGCGCAGGTGCCCAGGTGCCCAGGTTTTTAGGTGCCCAGGTGCCCAGGTGTCCCCAGGCTGGCTTCACCTCCCTGCAGCCGCTGCTGCCCCTGGGCTCCTGCTGCAGGTTCTGGGGGCTTCTCCACTGGGTTTCAGAGGGCATTTTTTTTTAACTGATGCCGGGAATGAGGGCACACAGTTCAGGCTGAGGCATTTCCCACAGGCTGCCCCAGGGTTTGCCTGGTCTGGGAGGAGCTTTGGCACGGATGGGAAACCCCGGGCTCACACGAGGGGTTACAGCTGTTACCTGCTGTGCCCTGCAAAGAAATTGGATGTTAACATTCTTCTTTTTTTAAAAAAAGAGACCTATGAAGCTTCTGCAGGTGGTGGGAAACAGACTTGCAGGATCACTCCAAGCTCTCAGCACCTTCCCAGCTCTTAGTTCTTTATTCTGCTAAAACCTTTTGCTTTCTTGTCAGCTTCTCAGCTCCCCAGCATGCCCACACCCCTCCTGTCTGGCAGGAGGACCTTGTGTCAGACCAAGGACTTGGATGCAGGGACACATCCACCCAGGAGTCCCCCTTCCCTAGCCAGGGCTCCCAGGGCTTTTCCCTGGAGCAGAGCACAGAACCCTCGCTGACAGCTCTGGCACAAAGTGATTGAAGTGTTTTAATCTCACGCACAGATGGTCCTTCCCTTTATAAGCACCAAACACTGGATTAGATGTCACATATTTAACAAATAGCAACAACTGTACACAAACTGTTTACAAAAGCTGCTAAAAACCTAATCCTTGGCAACAAATCATTCACATTAGCATGGGGCCATAGCAAGTGGTAAGTAGAGCCTGTGGACAGCAAATCTGTGTGAGCATAAAAGGCAGCTCTACATCAGCAGTTCAATAAGAGAGCTTGATCTTGCCTCACTATGAGAGTTTTGATGCATTCTTGCTATAGATATAGAGGATGAAACAGAACTCTGAAGATGTGTACTTGGCTCTTTGTTGGGGCGCTTTTTCTTTTTCCTTCTTTTTTTTTAATTTTCTTTTTTGTTTGTTTGTTTATTGTTGTGTTGCTTTTGAGGTTGTTTTAAAGTCAGTTTGAGCTCAGAAAATGCTCAAACTCTTTGAAGTGTTTGCTGGCAGTCTGGGAATACTCACTCCATGCTTGCTGACTTCTGGACGTGGACAGGAGAACAAACCTTTCCACAGCTCAGGGGACAAACACCAGCCTGGGCAGCCTTGGCTCTCCCACAGCTTTGCCAGCCTTTCCTGCATCTCCTGCATCCCAACAGCCTTTCCTGCATCTCCTGCATCCCAACACCCTGCACAGCCCGGGCAGCACAGCACCTGCCTCTCCCAGGGCAGCCCCTTCTGCCCTCACCCCCCTGAAAAGTCATTTACAGAGGGAAAAGAAACACAAAGCCCCACTGGCCATTGTGATAGGAAGCACAGCTGGGGTTTGTTTTGCTTCTTGGAGTGGGCTGTTTGGTTATTAGTGGTTGGCTTACTGGTATTTTGTACTTTCCCCTAATAAAAGTCACCTGAAACTGGAAAATGCAGCTGTGCTGCCTTCTGGTGAAGGGTTATTGCAGAGAGGGGAGGGGAGAGAAAGGTTTCCTGTAAGTGGCAGCTGAACAGTGCCAGGTGGTATATCTGATTTTAATCAAGAGAATAGCTAAAAGCAGCATTGAAGATAAAGGGGAATTATACACCTCGCTGGGTTTTACTGCATTTTTCAGTTAATTTTTTTTTAAAATTCAGGGTTTCTGTGTTAATATAGGATGGTGCCACACTATACACTGGGTGGTAGAAACTAATCTTGTCATGAATGTACTTCTCTGAAGGGCTGAGCCTTCCTGAGCCCTTAATTTGAGCTAATTGGACTGGCTCATTATCACAGCAGCAGATACGGGAATAGCAAAGTTGAACCTTAACTTGCAGGCAGCATCCAGCACCTCTCACCTGTGACAGTCACCTGCTGTGGCACTGGACTGGCACTGGGGAAGCTGCTCAGCAGGTTTGGAAGTGAGGCACAGGGTGAGCCCAGCACTGGGAGAATCCCACTGCTGAGGGGCAAAACAAGCCCAGTCCACACCGGGAGCTGTTTAAAGAAGGCAGAGTAAAAAGGGAAAAAGCACTCAGCATGCCAGGGAAAGAAGTTTATAAGAATTACCAAGGGATCTAGGAATAACCTTTCCACGGGCATCCCTGGCAGCTGAGGGCTCTCTCTCCACGCGTGCAGGGAATGAGCTGGCAGCTCCCAGGGCAGTCCTGAGCAGCCACACTGCTCGGAGCAGCTAATGGCTTTCCTTTATTTCTTGGAAAGAAAAGAGTCCGAAGGGCAGTGCCACGGGGGCCACGTGTCCCAGTTACCCCGCTGCAGGTTGTGTCAGTCTGTCTCTCCTGCATCCCCTGCCCCTGGGGCACAAAGCCTCTCTGTTCCCATGGCCACCCTCCCCTGGGAAAGAAAGAGGGAGGGAAAAATGTGCTGCTTTCTATTTATGAATGTTCTGCCTTCCCTGCAGCCAGGCAGAAGGGTCTGACTTCTTTTCGCTCTCTCTCTCTTTCCCATTTCTCTGTCAATTGATTGCTCACTGCCAGAGGGCATTATTGGCTTCAAAAGCTTCATTTTCTAGTTCCTGAGCTGCTCATCTTCTCCTGGCTCATTGCTGTTACTGCAGGTCACATCCAAGCCCCAGAGTCTTTAGGCTGTTTGGATTTGACCTTGGGACCTTCTTTTGCTCACCCCACCACATGAAACAATCCTTTGATCATTGTAGGCGTGTACTTAAAAAAAATAAATCCAGTGGGCAGAGATTATTTAATTACATCAGCGGCGAGTGGAATAAGCTGGAACCAAAGCAGCCCCAGCCAGGTTTAAAGAACAGCAGTGCCGGGGGGCACCCCTGCTCTCTGGGGTGCTGGGGCCTGTGGCACACACCAAAAACTCGCTCCAGTTCTGTAACTGAGCAGCAGTTGTGCTCCGGTCCCAACTTTTCCTGCGCTTAAATTCAAGGCTTGCAAGGTGCAATTGTGTCAGTTACATGAAAATCCATCCCCTTCCACACCTCTAGGTTTTGCTCCAAAATCCAGTTAAACCACAAACCTACTAAAGACCCCAGTTACCAAAGGGAGGGGTAATGAAGATACAAAGGAAGAAAATTAGTGGCAAAGCTGTGCTCCTGGATTGTTTCAGTACTCCCTGGGAGAGCACTGAGTTCCTGACAATTTACTTTCAAATCTCCCAGATAAAACAACCCTTGAAAATTGCCAAAACATGATCAACACGAGCAGCAACAAACAGCAGGGTGGCTTTGTGAAATGCAGGGAGGCTGCTCTCCCCAGCTGCCGAGAGCAGCACAGGGGCCGTGCCGGGCGGGTCTGGCTGCACGGGCAGGGGGCACAGCTGTGGGACCCCCCTGCCACCCCACAAGTGGGACACCATCAGTCCCACTCACTCCCTGGTGTGCCAAGCTGCAGCCCGAGCAGAGCTCACTCAAACAGGATTTCCAAAGACTGAATTTCCAAAGACTGAGAGCCCCAGGCAGGGAGTAACGGGCGTCCCCCTCTCAGTGCCACCTCTGCACCAAACTGCAATTCCCAAAGAAATGAGCTTGAGGCTAGCGTGGCACCATGCCCAGCCCTGTGAAAGGCAGCCTGGAAGGGCCCTGGAGTGCCTCTTGCAGGGCTCACCTTTCTCTTGCAAGACTTCTCCCTCCAGGTTTGGATGCTCAGCAGAATCCCACTTGGGTCTTGTATCCCCTTCCAAACTTGCTGTTTGCAGAAAACAATTGCAGCCAATTTCCTTTTATGTGAATACGGTGGAAGATGCAAAAAAATTGGGAAATTTGGAGGGGATTGGACAGTTTCTCACACAAAAAGATAAGTGTTATTGTTAAAAAAAAAACTTACTTTGATTACTCCCTGGGAGAGCACTGAGTTCCTGACAATTTACCTTTCAAATCTCCCAGATAAAACAACCCTTGAAAATTGCCAAAACATGATCAACACGAGCAGCAACAAACAGCAGGGTGGCTTTGTGAAATGCAGGGAGGCTGCTCTCCCCAGCTGCCGAGAGCAGCACAGGGGCCGTGCCGGGCGGGTCTGGCTGCACGGGCAGGGGGCACAGCTGTGGGACCCCCCTGCCACCCCACAAGTGGGACACCATCAGTCCCACTCACTCCCTGGTGTGCCAAGCTGCAGCCCGAGCAGAGCTCACTCAAACAGGATTTCCAAAGACTGAATTTCCAAAGACTGAGAGCCCCAGGCAGGGAGTAACGGGCGTCCCCCTCTCAGTGCCACCTCTGCACCAAACTGCAATTCCCAAAGAAATGAGCTTGAGGCTAGCGTGGCACCATGCCCAGCCCTGTGAAAGGCAGCCTGGAAGGGCCCTGGAGTGCCTCTTGCAGGGCTCACCTTTCTCTTGCAAGACTTCTCCCTCCAGGTTTGGATGCTCAGCAGAATCCCACTTGGGTCTTGTATCCCCTTCCAAACTTGCTGTTTGCAGAAAACAATTGCAGCCAATTTCCTTTTATGTGAATACGGTGGAAGATGCAAAAAAAAAAAAGGGAAATTTGGGGGGGATTGGAAAGTTTCTCACACAAAAAGATAAGTGTTACTGTTAAAAAAAAACTTACTTTGAAGAAAAAAGTAACAATCGCCAAGTCTCTGTGTTTGCAGTGCAGTGGCTGCGATGCCTAAAGATTTTTTAGCTTTTTATATATTTTTCATATATTTGTAGCCTTGTAGATTTTTAATCTATAGTTGTATGGTTTCTAGTACTTTTCCTGACTTTTCTCACAATCAGCTAACCCTAACTAACACATTCTTTAAAATCTGTTTACTCTTATTCTTATGAAGATAATTTCTAACAATCTTGTTTTTCACCAGAACTTAAAAGACATAAAAAGCAGTGGGGCAAAGAAACCTCTGGGCCAGCTCCACGGGGCTGACCCAAGGCTGGGTCCCTGGGTCGGCTCATCTCCTGCTGTGAGATCAGCTAGACAGACTAACTAATTAACCTCATGAAAATTGTAGAAAACCTTTCTCACCTGTGCACAGAGCTGTGCACCTGAAAGCTTTCAATAAAGAGTTGCTTTTTATATTATCACTCTTAATACTGTTTTGAAAGTTTTGTGTTTTTATTCCAGGCAACAGCTGCTGCTTTGAAATCAGGCTCTGGCAGATGTTATTTTGGGGTATTTAAGCCAGGCTCTTGCTGTCACCATCTCAATGTTCTTGGCTTTGTTACTGTTTCTCTGTGTTATTATTCTGAAGAAAATAACTCTGTTTGTGTTCTTTTTCTGGCAGGGAAGGGCCGTGCCAGCACCAAGTGGACGGGCTCCAGGAGGCGGCGGCTCCGTGCTCAGCGCGTTCCTCCTGCCGCGGGCAGGTGCTGTCCCCGGGACTCCGCTGCCAGGCTCGGGGTTTGTCCTCCCGAGCTGCGCTGCAGCCCTGCGACCCGACCCTGCCTGGGCTGTCAGACCCTGCCTGGGGCTCTCAGACCCTGCCTGGGCTGTCAGACCCTCCCTGGGGCTGTTAGACCCTGCCTGGGGCTGTCAGACCCTGCCTGGGCTGCCCGACCCTGCCTGGGGCTGTCAGACCCTCCCTGGGGCTGTCAGACCCTGCCTGGGGCTGTCAGACCCTCCCTGGGGCTGCCCGACCCTGCCTGGGGCTGTCAGACCCTCCCTGGGGCTCTCAGACCCTGGCCTGGGGCTGTCAGACCCTGCCTGGGGCTGCCTGACCCTGCCTGGGGCTCTCAGACCCTCCCTGGGGCTCCCTGCCCAGGGCTGTGCCCCCTGCCCAGGGCTGTGCCCCTGTGCCCCTTGCCCAGGCTGTGCCCCCTGCCCAGGGCTGTGCCCCTGTGCCCCTTGCCCAGGCTGTGCCCCCCCTGCCCAGGGCTGTGCCCCCCCTGCCCAGGGCTGTGCCCCTTGCCCAGGCTGTGCCCCCTGCCCAGGGCTGTGCCCCCCCTGCCCGGGCTGTGCCCCCTGCCCAGGGCTGTGCCCTGCAGGAGCAGCTTCACAGGCCGGCTGTGCCTGCTTGCTGGGCAGGTTTCTGGCTGCTTCTCTTCCCAGTTCAGGCTGCTTCGAAAAATAAACACAGAGACTGCTCTGCACAATATTTCTTGACACAAAGCCACTTCTCTCCTGTTGCTTGTGACAGTGCCACCATAAAATATATTCTCCTTGTGCTCTCTATTCTGATATCTCCAGCTTGAGGCTTAAAAGTTTACTTATTCCCCCTTTCTCAGCCCTCTCCCATCACCTCCTATGGAGCCAGGAGTATAAAAACACTAAGCCTCGTCACTAATGGCCTAAGAAATGATTTAATCAGTGATGTAAAAGGAGTAACGAGCCTGTAGGATGGAAAAAATACCAGATAGACATTAAGACTAAAGAGGTAATGTGCAAATCCAGGCATTTTCTAACAGATGGGAAACGGCAGAGTTGACATGTATATTATTAAAAGGGACATAAAAACACAGACCAAACAATAGTTTGGGTTGGCCATAGATTAATTTATGCAGTGGAAACATTTTTTTCTTCTGCAGGCAAAGGCAAGAAACGTAGAAGGCTTTGCTTGGTAGTGAAGTCACAGCATCGTGAGCGGAGATGCAACGCCTGTGTCCAAACACAGCTGGGAGCTCTGCAGCTCCGGGGAGAGGCTGCCAGGTTCTGCTGGGCTCTGCGAGAGAAACCAGCATCGCTGTCCCCACAGGAAAGGGGACACGGACACCCCGAGACAGCTCGGGGACAGCTCGGGGACAGCTCGGGGACAGCTCGGGGACAGCTCGGGGACAGCTCGGGGACAGCTCGGGGACAGCCCAGGGACAGCTCAGAGGGACAGCTCAGGGACAGCTCAGGGACAGCTCGGGGACAGCTCGGGGACAGCTCAGAGGGACAGCTTGGGGACACCTTGGGGACAGCCCAGGGCCAGCTCGGGGACACCTTGGGGACAGCTCGGGGGGACAGCCCTGGGCCAGCTCGGGGACACCTTGGGGACAGCCCAGGGCCAGCTCGGGGCGGCGCGGGTGCCGGCGGCAGCAGCAGCCCCGGTTTGCAGGAGCTGGGGAGGAGAGGAGACCTCAGGGCCGGGAGCCCGGCTCACTATGGGATGGCTAATGAGGCAAGTCTGTATTTTTGCCTGCCTGCTTTTACTGGAAAACCCCTTGGAAACTCCTGGTGGTGAAATGCAGAAAACCATAAAGCAAAAACCCTGAGTCATCTGTCTCAAACTGTCATAGCAGCTTCCCCTGTCAATCCACATGACCCACTCAATTCTCATCCATTTTCTCCATTTTGGGGGAGTTGTGAAAAATAACTACAACCATTCCAACTGATTGGTTATAACATATGCTCAAGTGCATATGCAGTGATTTGGCCAAATTCTCCCGAGGCTGTACCACATCTTAGGCTTTATATAATCCAGACAAGAGCACCAGACACAATCAGGGGACCCGGTCTGCCCTCAGTGCTGCTGTGCCCTGGGCAGACAGGCCACAGCTCAGCGCTCTGCAGCAGCTCAGACAGGGGAAAAAATAATATAAAAAAGAACGTAGTTACTAATGTCATTTTCCATTGAGATAGTGCATGAAATCAATCCATCATGCTAAATCTACAAGTTCCAAACTGTATACATAAGGTATATTAAGGGATTTGGGAAGATTAAGACTAGCTCCTACCCGTCTGTGTGTGTATAAGCACCGACTGTTTTATCTGTGAATTACCTGCCGCTGCGGAAAAGGCAAAGACGAGGAAAGCAGCCTGGCTGGGAGCAGCATCGGTGGGAATGCTGCCTCAGAGCTGAGCTCTGCCTCTGCTCCTCGGGTGCCATAAAACAATCAAAAAGCTCCCGGGGAGCCCGAGGGGTGCGGGGCAGTGCTGCTGCCCCGGGTGCTCCCTGCCAGCCAGCTGATGTCCCTGCTGTCCCTCTGCTGCCCCTGCCCAGCCAGCTGATGTCCCTGCTGCCCCTCTGCTGTCCCTGCCCAGCCAGCTGATGTCCCCGCTGTCCCTGCCAGCCAGCTGATGTCCCCGCTGTCCCTCTGCTGCCCCTGCCCAGCCAGATGATGTCCCCGCTGTCCCTGCCAGCCAGCTGATGTCCCTGCTGCCCCTCTGCTGCCCCTGCCCAGCCAGCTGATGTCCCCGCTGCCCCTGCCAGCCATCTGATGTCCCTGATGCTCCCTGCCAGCCAGCTGATGTCCCCGCTGTCCCTGCCCAGCGAGCTGATGTCCCCGCTGACCAGAGTGCTCTCGACATCTCGAACCACTGCCTCCTCCTCCAAAAATCACTGAGCGCTTCCGCGTTAAACAAATACAGCGTTGATAAATCCAGCATTCAGTGCCGCAGTGCCCGGAGCCAGCGGGGGGAAGCTCCTTGCTCAGAGCGGGAGGGGACCCCAGCCCGGCCTTCCCAGGCAGGAATTCCTGCTGGAGCACCGGACAGGCTGAGCGAGAGCTCGGGGCGCGCTGCTCGTACATCTCCCTGTGGTGTGTGGAGCAGCTCGCTCCTCCCCAGAGCCACCAGGGCTGTGGCTGTCCCGACAGAGACCCCGGCCGTGCCTGCTGAGCTGCCCCGTCCCGGGACCATCCGGGGAAAGGGCTCACAGGGAAACATTTCCACGCTGTGGCTGTCACCGGCAAACCCCCGCAGGACAGAACAGGGCTCACCTGGGCTGGCTCCAGCACCCCGCCCAGGGCAGGACACCCTTCCCAACACTCACAGCAAGGGACACCCTTCCCAACACTCAGGGCAGGACACCCTTCCCAACACTCAGAACAAGGGACACACAATTCCCAACACTCAGAACAAGGGACACACCCTTCCCAACACTCAGAACAAGGGACACACCATTCCCAACACTCACAGCAAGGGACACCCTTCCCAACACTCAGGGCAGGACATCTTTCCCAACACTCAGGGCAGGACACCCTTCCCAACGCTCACAGCCTGCGTAACTGAGGTTATAAAAAGCATCCTCTGAACAGATTTTCCTACTGGTAAAGGCCCATTACCAGGACTTCCTGGCTTAGGCAGCTGTATATAGCAGCAGTAATCCTATTATGCTGATCCTAAACTGTCCTCCACCGAGCAGAGCAGCGAACTCCACGGAGCACCAGAAGCCTAACTAAGCCTCCAAGCCCGCTGTGAGCAGCTCAGTTCTCCTCTGTGCAGCCGCAGGGTCACGTTGTGGTGGAAAACACAAACACCTGTCCCACACACACCCCAAGGCTGTCCTGGGCTTCAGTCAGCTGGTTCGAGTAAATGCATCGGGTTCTTTGCAGGAAGAGCTGTCCTGCCAATCCTTTATGACTGACAGAGAGCCCAAATCCGTGCCCACACCCCTGTGGCAGTAACTCTGCCCACGCAAACGGCTGTGCCAGGCTGAGGGCTGCTCACACACTTCTGCCTTTCTGTGAGGATAAAGAAACCTGATCAGCGAGGCCGTGAGCCCGGCCCTTCTGGAGAGGCTGTGAAAAGAAGCAGCATTACACCCACAGGCAGTGCAGGACAGGGTGCACAGCCCTGGTGCCTGAACAGCTGCCCCAGGCTGTGCCATGGTGTCACACAGCTTGGAATGGCCTAGCTGCTTCATTCCAGCTGCATGAGGCTGGAGGACAACACCCATGGTTCTCCAAAAGCTTTTCACACCTGACCATCTTTGAATGCCTCCAGAAAAAGCTGAATATTGAGGAGCTTTCCTGGGCAGAAACCAAAGGGATGGCCAAGGAGACAGCAGCTGCAGCTGGAGAGGGCTAAATGGATGATTATCCTGAAATCTTAACATTGCTAACTAGTGTCTGAAGCACTGCTTTAAAAACCCCGACAGCTCTGGGTCCTGCACACAGCACGTGTGTCCCTGCAGTGGCACTCTGCGTGACCCGTGCCCAGGCCTGGCCAGGACCAGCCCTGGCCCGAGGATGTCATAGCACATTTGCAGCACAGCATGAGGTGCTGGCATCACCCTGTGCATGGCCAGCACGGCTTAACTGCTAACCAGCACTAAACATGCATTTCTGTGACTTTTCTGAGCTTCCTTGGGCCTTTTCCTAATGGAGGGCACATCTGACATGTAGCTCTAGAAATTAATATCTTCAAATGCTTGCTTTTTTTGGTGTAACAGACTGAGACAGGCTAAATATTTGTGCTCTTGTCTTGGCTGGCTGGTAACCCAGATACTATTAGTGAAGCACAACTGGGTCATGAGAATTAATATTAGCATCTGCGTTAGCTGCTTTATTTACAGCACTGTAGCTGTCAAAAGCTGTGGTAGCTTAAAAGGAACACGGTTTATTCGTGCTGACACCAGCAGTGCAATAGCTGGACGAAGGCTGGCTGGCTCTTGGGGCCAGGCTGGGCTGGGCCAAAGCCCTGTGAGCAGTGTGGGGAGAGGGGACAGCTCGTCCCTGCTCATGTGGCCACCAAAGCCTCGGCTGGCAGCAGAGCCCAGCACATCCCCTGCTCTGTGCCCAGCACATCCCCTGCTCTCTGCCCAGCACATCCCCTGCTCTCTGCCCTGCACATCCCCTGCTCTGTGCCCAGCACATCCCCTGCTCTGTGCCCTGCACATCCCCTGCTCTCTGCCCTGCACATCCCCTGCTCTCTGCCCTGCACATCCCCTGCTCTCTGCCCTGCACATCCCCTGCTCTCTGCCCAGCACATCCTCTGCTCTCTGCCCAGCACATCCCCTGCTCTCTGCCCAGCACATCCCCTGCTCTCTGCCCTGCCCCAGCCTGAGAGAGCTGCAAGGACACAGGATGGAGGGACCCGCAGGCTAAGTTATAAAAGCTCTGATCACTCTTTCAATACAAGTAAGGAAGGAATTAACTTCCCGGCTCAGTAATTATGGACGCTGCAGCCCCATGGAGAGGCAGCAGAGGTTCCTGTGGGCCTGGCAGTGGTGGGTGGGTGGAACACCCCAGGCCCTGCCTGAGCAGAGGGAGGGCTCAGAGGGCACTGCTGAGCACTGGGCAGGACCCCGAGCACGCCGAGTCCGGGACAGCACCATTGCTTTTGTTTGCAGGCAGAAGATGCAGCGCAGGGGGCCCTGGTGCCTCTCCCCAGATGCTGCAGCAGGGGCTCTCTGACAGGCAGCTGCTGTCACCTGGGCTGCACTGCAGGCCAGCCTTGGAGCCTGCTGCTGGGACACAGGGGACTCCAGCCAGCACCCTCCTGCTGCTGCACCTGGAGAGGGACTCTGCCTCCTCAAGCAGCTGCCACCTCCCTGCCAGGCTCTGCCTCCTTTCCGAAATCACCCCTGACCAAGAGCCAACCATCCTGTAAACAAAGCCAGTGCTGGCTTTCAGCTTTATATGAACAGAGATAATGAAAATTTCTGAGTAACTGAAGTCTCAGCAAGGAGGTCTTTACATAACTATTGGCAGGGGGCTTTTTATCAGCAAAATTATTAGAAATATTTTATCTCATCAGTAAAAATTGTATCAATTTATCGCCCAGTCTGCTCAGAAAAACCATGAACAAAGAAAACTAGAAAACAGTTTCACAAACTGGCTGTGGCAACAACACTGCCAGTTCTCTGGGTACGCAAAAGTCATGTTAGAGCAGTATAAAAGAGCAGAGACTTTGGACACAGCCATTGCAGGCAGGAAGGCAGCTGGGGCTGGCTCTTGGTGCCCAGGGGAGCTGCCTGTGCCTCGTGCCAGGGCTGGAAGGAGCTGGGAGCGAGGAGGGCAGGCAGGAGTGTGTCCCTGCCCCCGGGGACTGCGCTGCTCATCCTCCCCCGGGCCAGGCACATCCCCACCTGCCCAGCCACCTGCACCAGGAATGCAGGTGCCTGCCTCTGGCAGCCCAGGGGTCACTGGGGTGACCACAGCCTCCCCCACCTGGGCCGCAGAAATTCTCACATGCCTCTGATACTCCTGTCTCAGTTGCTGTATGGATAAATTCTGAGCCATTATACCACAACAAAGGCAACATCTATTTTTTAAAATGAGGAATCTGGCGGTCCCAGAGCCAGAGGTATTGTTCTCTGTTGGATTTGAATACATCAGCTGCTGAGTTTCTTTTTTCCTTCAAGACACACAATTAGCCATCTGGAAGCTTCATCAACACACCAAAACAGCAGCTATAATTGTGCTTATTAAATAAGAGTCTAAATCTGTCCCAGAGAAAGCAAAACTCTCCCTAGCACACGAACCCAAGGCAAGTCTGACCTCCTGCAACCAGCAGTAACTGGTGAGGAGAGAAACTGTGCCTGAAGCATGAACTCCAGGGGGAGAGGGACTCTGCTCTCAGCTGTGCCAGCTGCTGTCCCTGGCACAGACCCACCTCCAGCCTGAGTGAAACATTCCCAGACTGCAAAATCCAGCAAAACCCAGGGGCTTCCTCAGACTGTGTTTTCCACGGCAGGGTGATGCCAGTCCTTGGAGTTCTGCTTGGGCTGAGGCTGAGCAGAGGAGAGCTGGCAGCGATGGGACGCTCCCCAGCAGTGCCTTTGTCCTCAGGAGCACCCCAGGGACGGCGCAGCAGGGTCTGCACTTGGCTTGGCAAACACCCAGTGCCAGCCACGCCCTGCCTGTTCCACCACCTCATCCCTGCTCATCCTGCAAGCCCCAGCCCCGAAGATCCCCTTGTGCACGTCCAGGGGCAGCAATTTGTCCCTGGAGGTTCTGATCACACGTGGCAGTGGCCAGTAGCTATTTGCATACAACCAAGTGTGATTAACCTTGAGAATACATTACTGCCACCTCAACTCTCCAGAAACCCCCCAGCCCCCCCACAATCCTGCTCACAGCAAACTGAAGTTCCTTGGCCAGGAAGGGCTTCCAGAGAACAGGGTGATGCTTCTCTGCACCCCGTCCACCAGCCCTTGCAAATCCCACCTAGGGATTACACAGAATTCCTCCCAGCAGTAAAAGCTCCAGGAGTACAAAGCAGAAGTATTTGGGATACTTGAAAATACTAACAAATGCTGCTCCTGGATCCGAAGAATGAGCTGGAGCTGTTTTGTTGCTGTCTGAATTGCTGTTGTGGGGCCACGAGCTTGGTGCAGGGGCTGCCCTCCTCATCCAGAGGTTCATGGGAAGGAAATGCAAGGAGAACAGACAATATATGAAGAACTGGTAGAAAAAAAGAGTTGCTCTGACTGATTATTTCTGAAAGAGAGCTCTGAGCTTCTGCTGGCTTTAGTTTTGCTAACTGTACTTTTTAATTTTGGCAAGGATGCCTGGAGCCCAGGAAAGGAATGCACTGTATATATAATTATAAATCAAAATATAATATAATACAATAAGTAAAATGAACACTGAAAAATACCACTCACTAGCTGCATATGACATCCACCTAATTGTTCCAGGCTGTGAGTCACCACTTGAATTAAGGAGGTGCAGTGGTGAGGGCCAGCTCTGCCTCCCCGGCACCCACCTCTGTGGAAGTGAAACCAAGCCTGGCTCAGCGCCCTGAGCTCGGCCCTGTCCCACCCTGCTGCCCTGCAGAACCTCAGCACGGGCTGTGCCTCCTGTCTTTTACAGGCAAAGAGTTAAATGCCTGAGAAATGGGATCACAGACCTGAGACCAGCCCAAAGCTGCGAAAGAAATCCGGGGCTGGGGCAGAGCGAAACATCTCCGTAAAAGGCAGACACTGGAACCTCCAGGAGATGGACACCTACACCAGGGCAGTCCTTTCCCATAGGAAAAAGGAAGAAAGAGAGCTTGTTGGCATGCCCTGAGGGCTGGAGCACATGTCTGTGACGAGAGGAGCCAGCCCAAAGGCTGCTCCCTGCCCTGCCCGGCTGGAGCAAACCTTGCGCGAGAGAAGCGATCTGACAGTGCTGCTGGGCTTAGTGCTGGCCATGGAGCTGTGGGGAGCAGAAAAAGCTGCTGCAAGTGGTGTTTCTAAGTGACCACTTAATCACAGAATATTCTGAGTTGGCAGGCACCCACAAGGATCCCTGGAGTGCAGCTGCTGGCCCTGCACAGGACAGCCCCAGCAATCCCACCGTGCGTGACCAAGGATTTACAGAGTGGAAAGGTGAGAGGGACAAGGATGCAAATCCAGCTCTGCTGCTGACCTTAATGCCCTGAATGAAAGACCAAATTTGCATGGAGATAACGAGCAGGAGGAGGGGGTAAGAACAAAACCACCCAGTGTGCAGTGACACACTCCCCAGACAGCCGTGCACACTCAGCCCTGCACCCGAGCTGCGTGCCCAGGCCAGGCCACCAGGCACAGCAGGGCCCCCTGAGCCCCTGCTCCTGCTGCCCCTCTGACAGCTCCTGGTGGACTTCCAAACACCAGCAGTGCAAAACAATTCCGTGCTGCTTCTCTGCAAGATGTCAGGAACCCATAATAATAAGTCATGATGATTTCACAGCAGCTTTAAGCCAGTTTCCATCCTGCTGCCAAAGCCATGTGTCCTTGGCTTCAAACTGCTTTCTCCCACTGGAATTCAGCCACCTCTGCACTGGGACACACTGGGATTTTAATCCTGTAATTGACAGCATCAATCCTGGCCTCAGGGGCTTTCCTGGGAGCGAGGAACATGCTGCAGCATCCTTCAGTTCTGTTTTCAGACAACCAAATAGTTCCAGCAAGCTCTTAATCTTTGAGAAGTGAGCCGGGCTTTGGTCATCATTACTTAAATGGAGTGGATGGCAGAAGGTAGGTACCTGAAACCTCAATAAAAGCCCCAGCCAAAAGGTGTGAATATTTCATTCCTCTTCTAGAGCAGCAGGAATGTCGCAGGATGTGACAGTGCTGATGGCTTGCTGGCTTGCAGCTCTGGCTGGCCAAAGCAAGGCAAAAAAGCTTTTATTACACCCTTTTCTTTACAGGATTCCAGAAAAGCTCTTGGTCGTTTTGAAACATCAGCAACAACCTGAGATGACTGGGAGTATTTCCTTTGCAGGGTTTTAGTTCCTGATGTACTCTGTGTTTGTGATGCTGGGGATGGGAGTGACAACAATGAATGCCCACAAATCGAGGCTCCCAACACCTTGTGTGTGGTTTCAGTGCAGCAGATTTGTTTACAGCACATTAAGGGCACTGGGAGGTTTGAGCATTTTTACCAGCTGTTCCTTGTGATTTTTTGGCAGCTCTCAGGATGCCACTGTCATTCCCAGCATGTCTGGAGATGGCCTCAGAAGCCCAGGGAATGGCAGCCAGGCCAGGCTCACTGTGCCCTGCACTCTGCTGTCTTTGGAAAGGAAAATCCCCCATCTGCTGTGCCTCGGAGCCCGAGGGGTCTGCGGGTCGAGGCTCCTCTCATTGAATGCAAGATGCAAAGACAGAAAGGAAGAACGCTTTTAAAATATTATTTTAGCCCTTTCAGGACTTCTCACTGGAAGCTTTTGACTTGCTGAGAGAAACAGAAAGGTATTAACTGTGATGCTGAAAACGGAGCCCCTTGCTCTCAGGCTGAACCTGGACAGGGACTTTCCAGAGGATGTCACAGCACACCTGCTCATGTGATTGTCCCCCCCGGTTACTCTTTCTGACCTCTTGATCCACATCTGTTTTCCTCTGCAGGAAATTAACTGCTGTGCTTGGTAGCTGCTCCTTCATCTGGAGAGGGATGGATCTTCATGGTTCTTGTAAGACCTTCAAGACATACAGGCCATAATTTGGGTGTTTCCCCTTCTTGCACATGAAATTAATTTTTTATTTGCTCCTTCTACAGAGCTTTTTTGTGGTTTGCTAATGATTTCTTCATTGATAATGCTTCAAGGGACTGTGATACATTTACCTGTGAACTCCAGCAACAAAGAGCAGAGTTTGTCCTGGGACAAGGCTCACCCACGGAATGCAGGGAATTACCTCAGATGCTGCTGGTGCCCACGGTGGTCAGTACCTGCTCCTGACACCTTCAAACTTGATTCCAGGCAGAAGGGCCCTTTGCAGGGCCATCAGGGTAACCAGACATTGAAGGGCCTCACTGTGTTCACAGACCAAGCTTATCTCAGCCACAGTTTAGGCTGATGAAACAATCAGTCCCACTGCTTCACAGAGCAGGCTTTTAAAGCCCTGTCATTAGAAAGGTTAAAAAAAGCTGAAGTCTCTCAGCTCTTCCCAGTGCAAAACAGAGCACAAATCAGCACAAACGGTGCCTCAGCACCGCTGTGAAATTTGCATTTAGACTGCTGGAGAGTTGAAGACAAGCCCACACTGAGACTGAGAGCATCAGTGTGCCTTGAGGAGGCACAAGGCAGAGGGCTGGGCACGGCAGGGAGGAATGAGGGAATGCCTGGGAGAGTCAGCCCAGCCAGGGGAACAGCACTCGCTGCTCAAGCTCACAAACTGGAATTAGGTAGTCTGGGACCTTTCCCAATTACGGCATTTTGGATTTGTTCTGTGACCTTGGGTAAATAATTTATTCTCTTTGTGCACAGTTTCTTCATCTATAAAAGAAGGTTAATAGCCATGGCTCAGAAAGGTTGGCTTTTCCTGGCTTAGGTGAAGGTATGAGTCAGGGCAGACTTTGGCAGATGTGCTAAGAGACACCACAGAGGTAAAAAGTGCAAATAATTACAATTTCTTTTACCTGAGGTAGGTGTTAATCACTGATGTGTCAGTGGTGCAGCACTGACCAGAAGAGTTGCCCGCCATGGGAGCAGGATGAGTTGCCAGGCCAAGAAGCATAACAGAATATTGTATTTTCTCTAGGTTTTCTCCAACCTAACTGTAATGCACAGTAGATGCACTCACTTGGAATCTTGTGAGCCGGCTGAGGGTGGTACAAAAATCCCTCACACAGAGCAGTTCGGATGTGACCACATTTTCAATCCCTTTCTAGAGAAGCAGTCGTTCCTAGTGCACAACACTCCTCCCTACAGAACTTTCCTGTCTGCTTTGGGTACCTAAAATGGATTTTTGGAGTTCCTACCAACCATTTTTCCTGCACTCTGGAGTGACTGTGGGCATCACGCAGTGGGATGTGGAATAACCACAAAACATTCAGTGACTTGACCAACACAGCAGCTGATGGAGCTGGCAGCATGGTCTGAGCAAAGCACAGCATTCCTGTGAATAGCCAGCATCTGCACCAAGACCCCCGAGCAGAGAATTTATCCCCCAGTAATTAGAAACCCGTTTAAATCAAGCTATAACGCTGATGGTCTGTGTAGCTTTGCATTTACTTCTTGTTTCCAGTACTTTGGTAACGTACAGAGTGTCCTTCATGGTAAGTGCCCACAGCACACCAAGAATCCCCTGTGCTGGTTCGTGGTGTGGGAACCAGACCCCACTGGTGCTCAGTGCCTCAGTGCTGCCCGGAGCCCTGCGAGCTCTCTGCCTGCCACCCCAGTGCACAGCAAGGAGAAAATCCAAGAGCAGTAATGCTGCTGTGGCATCGGCCTCTGGCAGCCTCTCTCAGCAAGGGGACACGTGGGACACTGCCCAGGGAGCAGAGCTGGCTCTTAAGGCAGGGCCCCCAGGGTGTCAGCTCTGCTCTGTCCTGTGGGTGCAAAACCCCTCTGTGCCTCAGCAGGGTGCAGGCCATGCACTGCTAAGGTCAGTGATAAACCAGCCTGGTCATGCAACAGGGAGCAGCATCCATACAACTGCACTGAATTGCTTAGATTTCTGTATCTTTGCTAAAAAAGAAGCCATGTGTGCATATAAGGGAGCTCACATTTTAGGAGTTTCCTATTATAGATGTCATTCCCAATGGTTAACTCATCCAAGTGTGACTTGAGTAGCCCACATCATCAATATTAAATGTGACATTTACTATCAAGAGCAAAGTTTTGGGGCTGCTGCCAGCCCCACTCACAGAGCTGTAAATATTTTGATCACGGCACAGGCAGGAGAAGGAGCGGCTCAGCCTCGCTCGTGGTGACACCAGCAGGAGCTGAGGCTGTTTGCACAGAGCCCCAGGGGCTCAGCAGAGCCCTGGCAGGAGCCCCTCGAGCTGGGCAGCCAGGGCTGGGAGGAACCCTGTGCCCAGGCTGTCCCTGCTCTGCTGGGCGAGTGACGGGCACAGGGACACGGAGATGTTCTCCTGCTGTCCCCATGTGGGACACAGGGACACGGAGGTGTGCCCTGCTGTCCCTGCAATGGGCACACAGGGACACGGAGATGTTCTCCAGGTGTCCCCGTTTGGGACACACAGGGACATGGAGATGTGTCCTGCTGTCCCCATGTGGGACACAGGGACACGGAGATGTGCCCTGCTGTCCCCGTGTGGGGCACGCTGCAGAGCAGCCCCAGCAGCCCTGCACTGACCTGGGCCTGGGAGCAGAGCAGCCCCAGTCCCCAGGGGAGAAGCCCTGGCCCAGCACAGCAGCCAGTTTCCAACAGGTCCCTCAAACAGGACCAGCAATGTGTCACCTTCCCTCCTGGGCACCAGCTGAAGTCTGGCAAGTGATTTGTGCAATGCTTTGACCCCTGGTGGTGTTGTACAAACACTGGATGTCTGCTGGCTGTGGCCAGCCTGGAGCTGCAGCTGTCGGGGGTGTTTACCCTCAGCTGAACCCCACATTTCCATGTCCATGTCCCTTTCCATGTCCCTTTCCATTTCCATGTCCATTTCCATGTCCATGTCCATTTCCATGTCCATTTCCATGTCCATGTCCATTTCCATGTCCATTTCCATTTCCATTTCCATGTCCATGTCCATGTCCATGTCCATGCCCATTTCCATGTCCATGTCCATGTCCGTGTCCATGTCCATGTCCATGCCCATTTCCATGTCCATGTCCATGTCCATGTCCATGTCCGTGTCCATGTCCATGTCCATGTCCATGTCCATTTCCATGCCCATTTCCATGTCCATGTCCGTGTCCATGTCCATGTCCGTGTCCATGTCCGTGTCCGTGTCCATGTCCATCCCTGTCCGTGCAGGGCCTGCCTGGGCGCTGTGCTGGCTCTGCTGCAGCTGCTCTGTGACAGGAGCTGATGGAGGCAGTGGGGTCTCTCCAGGTACAAACCTGAGGGGCTGCTGTTTGAAATCTGCTGCATCTCAACAGTATTTCAAGGGGAAGACCTTTTGGAAGAGTATCAAACTGTGTTTTTGTGAATGTGGCCCAAAACAACGCATGATGAACAAGTCTGCAAGGTCTCATTACCAAGGAACGGAGAAGTACAATAAAAACTGCAAATACCAAACAGCTTCATTACTTCCATTATCATCTTTTATCTTTAATTGCATGTATCAATTTTTAATAAAGAAACTTCATGTGCCTATGAGTTAGATCTTACTGAGAGAGAGCTTCATTGATTGCAGGAACACAGCCAGGCTAGCTGGGCCCTGCAGACAGAGAAACGAGGTGGAGCAGGGTCAAGCATCTCAGCTCTTGTGGTCTGCACGAGGAACAGAAACACTTGTTAAACCTTACTCGGTGCCATTTGGTGTCATTAGCCCTCCTGCACCAGAGGGATTTTACTGCTCCTCCAAATCATGACACACGTGCAGCTGGACAGAGATGAGCTATTCACCCCCGAGATAATTGCTGCACAATGACACTGAAGAAGCATTCACCAAAAACTTCCCTGGTTAATGATGTTTAATTCATTATTAAATGCAGCTCATTACTGTTGGAAATAAGGCTATTTAGCAGCCATCAGCTTTGCTAATATTGCTGAATGTCTTGCAATGGTCAGACAGCAGGGGGGAAGGCAAGTTTTAAAAATATATTTTCACTTCAGAATAAAAATTTTTAAAAAATGTGCCAGTGTTTAGTAATTAAATAATGCCTAATATCACCTGAATCTCTTGCTTCTCTGTAGAATCAGAGTAGTCAGTTGTTTGCCCCTGGAACTAACATCTCCTTTACGTGAGATTTTAAAGGTGAATTTCAGTGCAATAAAATCTCTGTATTCAGCACTTGTTGCCCTGCTCTCCCCACATGCTGCTCCAGGGGTGCAATAACTTAAACCCCAGCCTGTCTCTAAGCCTTTCCTCATGGCCACTGAGCCCGCAGGCTTCTCCCAGCAGGTCCAGGTGCTCCTGCAGGAGCTGCCAGCTGAGCGGCAGCCCCACACCTCAGGGGGCTCGGGCTGTGACACAGGGCAGGGGACACCTGGGGGCTGTGACACAGGGCAGGGGACACCTGAGGGATCTCGGGCTGTGACACAGCACAGGACACACCTGGGGGCTGTGACCTAGGACAGGGGACACCTGGGGGCTGTGACACAGGCCAGGACACACCTGGGGCTGTGACACAGGGCAGGACACACCTGGGGGCTGTGACACAGGACAGGGGACACCTGGGTCTGTGACACAGAGCAGGACACACCTGGGTCTGTGACACAGGGCAGGACACACCTGGGGGCTGTGACACAGAGCAGGGGACACATGGGGGCTGTGACACAGAGCAGGACACACCTGGGTCTGTGACACAGGGCAGGACACACCTGGGGGCTGTGACACAGGGCAGGGGACACCTGGGGGCTGTGACACAGGGCAGGACACACCTGAGGGGTCTCAGGCTGTGACACAGGACAGGACACACCTGGGGGCTGTGACCCAGGGCAGGACACACCTGGGGGCTGTGACACAGGGCAGGACACACCTGAGGGGTCTCAGGCTGTGACACAGGACAGGACACACCTGGGGGCTGTGACCCAGGGCAGGCCCCCAGTGCACCCCAGCACACCTGGCTGCCCGTGTGCCCTGGCTGCTCTGCTTGCCGAGCTCCTTAGGGAAAGGTGCTCGTGACTCGTGTCTAATACCACATAAATGTCTCTCCAAGCCCTCGAGTACAATTCCCAAAGCCTTTCCCAAGCTGCAGACCTCGCTTTTGACCTACAGACCCTGCCAGGGCCAGAGCTGTGCTGGCAGGGCAGCCAGATACCTGCAGTGAGACAGCCCTAAGGTGAGCAGAGTGTACACTCTGTGACTCGGGGCTCTGCTCTCTCAAGGCCCTCGTCCATCCTGACACCACAAAATGCCACAGCTCACGGCACAGAGAAGTGACTGACACGAGGCACCCTCCTGTGGGCTGGGTAAACCCAAAGACCTTCCTGAGAAGCAGACGTGCTCCGGGCACTGCCTCCCTCCTCTGTCCTGTCTCAGCCCTCTGGGCTCCTGGAGCTGCAGCTGCCCGGGCAGCCAGCTCCTGGTATGCCAGAAATGCAGATAAAACCAACAAAGCAGCCACAACGGCGAGCAGAGAGCAGAACAGCCTTGGATCAAACCAAACTGAGTCCAATAAAGAAGCAGATCTAGCGGTTTGCAATACACAATTCCCAAAGCAGCCACCCAGGAGCAGCAGAGGCAGCAGGCAGCAGCTGGATTGCTGTGGGGACTGCTTTTACCTGGTGGGATGGGACACATCACCCCGCTCAGCTCAGTGCTTCACTCAGCCCTCCTCAGACAAGCAGAGTGCTGCAGACTGAGGGAGCTGAGGTGCCAATTTCCTCCAAGAAGATATCTCAGCACTAATTCACATCTTTTGAGCTAAAAAAAATGTACAGGGTAATGTCAGGTTATAAAACAGGCCCTTGACTTGCCCTGGTTTAATTAAGATAATGAGAAGTGTAGGATGATGAGCTATGGTTCCAGACAGCAGGAAAAAAGGATGAAGAGCAATTACATTTGGAACAGAGAAGAATCTATGGAGCTAGAAGCTGAGGAACAGGCTGTGACAAAGGGGATGTCTACAGGAGATTTATTGGTACTGAAAATAGAGCAGGGCAGGACTGGGTGACTGGAGAAGTTTGGTGAAGCACAGCCTTCTGCACCTGGAAGGCAGAAGCCAGCGGTGCCTGAGAGGTAAAAAAGAGCTGGCAGCTCTCACAGCGCCTCAGAGACACAGGCACGGGCAGGGCTGTGCGGCAGGGCTGCCCCGGAGCTTCCCCAGCCCGGGACAGTCCCGGGACAGAACCGGGACAGCCCCGGGACAGCCCTGGGTGCTCCAGCCCCGGGACAGCCCCGGGACAGCCCTGGCTGCTCCAGCCCCGGGACAGCCCTGGCTGCCCACAGCCCCGGGACAGCCCCGGGACAGCCCCGGGACAGCCCCAGGGTACCCCTAGGTGCCCTCAGCCCCGGGACAGCCCCGGGACAGCCCCGGGACAGCCCTGGGTGCTCCAGCCCCGGGACAGCCCTGGGTGCCCCCAGCCCCTCCCCAGCCCCGGGACAGCCCCGGGACAGCCCTGGGTGCTCCAGCCCGGGACAGCCCCGGGACAGCCCGGCTGCCAGGCAGGGAAGCCCGTGCACACGCGGAGTGTTGCGCGCTCCCAGCAGGCTCTGACAAACAGCCTGAGCATGTGTTGAAGTCTCACAGATTTCAGTGGGACTCGTGTGGACCCAAGCTGAAGCATCTGTTCCATCACTCTGCTGAGTCGAGCTCAGCCACTCCCAGCGCCCAGACATACACAAGAACATTTCTTCCTCGATGCAAAATGCTGGGAAATCCTGAATAAAGCTGGTCTTACTGTGAGACACTATTATCTCTGCTGGCTCTGGGTCAAACCCAGAAGAGGTTCAGTACTTTGTGGTGTAAATACAGTCTGTCCTCCCCCATGCATTGTCCCATGTCTTATTTCTGCCCAGCTAGCCCACCATGCCAGAATTCGGGTGCAGGTGTGAGAGAGCCCGGGTTCTTTGCTGGTGCTTTCCTAATTGCAGTAACTCTAATGATGCAGTAACACCTCCCCCGTGCCCCCGGAGCCGGTGTGACTGAATCTGCCATTCTGCAGCAAAGTGTTTGCCTTTCCTGTACCATCATTCGCACTCACCGCTGCAGGAGGAGAGCCCTGAGCCACAGACCTGCCCTGCCTCTGCTTGGGAAACAGCCGGGCACTGTACTCCAGGAAACCACTGGAGTGATGCAGGGACACGGGGGAGCCTCCAAACGCTCTTTGTGTGTGCGCTGCACAATTCAGCAGCACCACAGGAACCCAGGTCACGGAGTTTGACAAGAAGTGCTTCTGCAGAGTAATTAACTTATGAGAGAGCAAACTGGGTTCAACTTCAAAAAAAGAGCAGTCAGAGAAACAACCGGGAACAGCGGGCGTGCAGAGGAGCCCTTAGAGACGTGACAGTTGATCAATATTGGGGTGACAGACTTGTTATATACCTCCTTAATAAATATACATTTAATTTCCGATCTACTATGTCAAACCCACTTGTCTGACACTGTATTGTATTTCATTTCTGCCCTGTTCTTAGAGTCCCAAGAACCATAATTTATTGACACTACTTTATAAATCTTTAAAGGGGCAAGAGAGACTGACTTAATCAGAATGAATAGTTTCCCTTCTGTTTGGACTAGTTTAAAATCAGTTGCTTGCTACTTGATACAATTTAAATGACTAATTATGACTTGATTTTCTCCCCTCCCTATCCCTTTGAATCATAATCAGTACTTTCAGCTAATGAATTTACCATTCTCAGAGCACTATTAAAGAAAGACTTGGTCTCCTCTATGAATAGTCTAATTTATGCAAGCTCCCCAACGACTTCAGAGAGCTGTGTGATTAATTCACAAATAATTTATCTGACAAATGTTATTTCCCCTCTCCTCCTCCCCACCCTTGCAAACTGCCTGTGGGTGAATTCGAAATTTCTCAATTATTCATCATTCAGAATTCTTGCAGGTTTTCCCCCAGTAAATAATTTTTTCTCTAAACATTGAGGAGCTGCAATGCGTGTGAGCACACTTTGTGCTTCCGAAGCCACGTGGCCTCATTTCATCCCACAGCCAGGATGGTTTCCACACCTAACCAGCCCAGGAGCAACGGGGAATGTTACCTTCTGACACACGAAATTACAGCTAATTCTGTATTATCTTCAATTATTTATCCACGGGCCCACTTTGAAGTATTTTAGGCAAGAGTTACATAAGAGGAAAGCATTGTTATTCCTTCACGTGCCCTCCTTTTGCCGGGCTGTGCTCCCGGAGCCGGCGCTCTCCCGCCTGGCCCGAGGCACCGGGACCCCCGTGTGCCCCCTGCCACCCCCGGCACGGCCGGGCCGGCGCTGCTGGGCCACCGGGGCGGCTGTGAATGTGAACAGCAGGGATGGAGCGGGTGGGCTGTGCGGCCCTGGGGACAGACAGGGACAGCCAGGGACAGACCCAGGGACGGACAGGGATAGGCAGGGATAGCCAGGGACAGCCCAGGGATAGCCAGGGACAGACCAGGGATAGCCCAGGGATAGCCAGGGATAGCCAGGGATAGCCCAGGGATAGCCAGGGATAGCCAGGGATAGCCAGGGATAGCCAGGGACAGACAGGGACAGCCAGGGACAGACAGGGACAGACCAGGGACAGACCAGGGATAGGCAGGGACAGCCCAGGGATAGCCAGGGACAGCCAGGGACAGACAGGGACAGACCCAGGGACGGACTACAGGGACAGCCAGGGATAGCCAGGGACAGACAGGGACAGCCCAGGGATAGCCCAGGAACAGACCCAGGACAGCCCAGGGACAAACTCAAGGACATCCCAGGGACAGCCAGGACAGGGCTGTGGTGCTCAGTGTGTGCCGAGCACCCGGGGCCTGGGTGGGCTGCAAACTGCACCCAGGGCTGTGCCAGCACCCAGCGGGGCCCGGGGTCCCCCAGAGACCTCCCTGGCACCAGAGGTCCCAGCAGACGTGTGCACTCTGGGACACCCGTGCCACTGCCAGCCCTCCTGCCCGGTGCCGCCAGACCTGACAACGCCTGGCGCTCCTGGCAGAGCCCAGAGAAGCTCCAGGTTTGTCAGGAGATCAGATCCTGAGAGTGAATTCCGGGCAGCCACTTACTCCACTCTTTATGGGGAAGGTTTTTCCACTTTTTGGACTTAACATTACCCATAAATAGAATGGATTTATGTGTGGAGAAGAAGCTCCTCAGTGAAGGAAAACAACCAAGGTCTGCAGAGGGAGGCTTGCCAGGGACCCTGTGATGTCTCTCCTCCAGCAAGGGGCTTCTTCTGTGGAAAACCCTTCACTGGAGAAGTGCTCGAGGCTTCAGAGCTCCATCTAATCTAAATGAAATAACTCCCTCGCTTGCCCTCTGACCTCTGGTTCTTGCTGGTTGTCATGGAAAATGGACAGATGAAACCAGAAAGCATTTGAAGGAGAACTTAACTAAATTGAAATTGTAGCCCTGGAGCCTTGTTTGTCAGCCTGTTTCTGTGGTGGCCCCGCTGCTAAGGAATTGAGCAGTGGCACTCCTTGGGCACGGGTTAGGAAGGGAGCCCAGGGAGGTGAGCTGAGCCCAGGGACGTGAGCTGAGCCCAGACAGGTGAGCTGAGCCCAGGCAGGTGAGCCGGGCCCAGGCAGGTGAGCCGAGCCCAGGGAGGTGAGCCTGGCCCAGGGAGGTGAGCCCAGCCCAGGGAGGTGAGCCGGGCCCAGGGAGGTGAGCCAAGCCCAGGGAGGTGAGCCCAGCCCGGGCAGGTGAGCCGAGCCCAGGCAGGTGAGCCGGGCCCAGGCAGGTGAGCCGGGCCCAGGCAGGTGAGCTGAGCCCAGGCAGGTGAGCCGAGCCCAGGGAGGTGAGCTGAGCCCAGGGAGGTGCCCCACAGCACCCCGGGCCCTGGCTCTGCCCTGCGTGCAGCCCAGCACGCCTCTCGGGGTGGAGAGGGAAGCTGCCCTGCTGCTGTGTCTCCACACTGCCTGCTGCTGTCCCCTGCCCTGCCACGCTGAGGGGTGACAGAGGGCAGGCACCAGGGCTTGGGCCAGGCCAGGGGACAGGAAGGAGGTCAGGAGGGTTTGTACACCTCTGTGGGGCTGGCAGTTTCCTGCTCCATTTCATGGCCTCGCTGACCCTATCTCACTTAGCAACATTGGGGGGAGGAAAAGAAAAGCAGGTATCTATGATGCATAAATAACCTCGTTGCCATGACAGCGGCAGTATCTGCAAGCACTATCAGCATTGAGAGCTTTTAGGTAAATGAGACCTGACACCCAGCTCACAAAATGAAACTCCCGGGTTAAGCAGGTGAAAAAGAAGTCAAGTCATCTGCCAAAGGGCAAAGGGCTGGATAGAAGTGGTTTGGTTTTGGAAGAGATTTTTGAGCACAACAGATATTCCATCACCACGCCTTTGTAAGGAAACCTCACAGCGTGCGAGTGGAGGCTGGGCTGTGGCCCAGCAGGATGGCACAGCAGTGATGCAGCAGATGCAGCACCATCACATCACCCCTGGTGGCCTGGGCTCACCACTGTGTGTCCACCCTGCCCCGTGGCTGCTGTGACAGGGCACTCATCGAGGGGCTGCTGTCTCTGAAAGATTTTACACACTTCCCAAGGGCCCTTTTTCATTTTCATAAATGAACAATGAGCAGTGACACGCTCACTGCAGGGAGAGCCAAACTGTGAGCACGGACATGGGGGGCAGGTTTGTTCTGTGCCATCAGAGAGGGGCACAATGGATCATCCCAGTGCCCTAATTCATCATCATCCTCATCATCATCATCAGTCTGCCAGTGCAATCCAAACCAGCGAGGCCTCTCGATTTTCCCCTTTTTGTTTGCAGTGAGCTGCCTCTTGCTTTTCAAGACCCCTTGGAAAAGAGAAAGGGAGGGCAAGGAGAAGAAAGGGTCAGTGACACTTTGTGATGGGAGTCTGGCCTTCTCAGAACATTCACTTTGAGAGATAAGGGAAATGCAATGTGGCTCAGCTTTGTGTGTGTGCTTTCTCAAACTCTGAACCTCCAGAAACCAAGGCAGAGCAGGAGAACACAGAAGCAGTGTTCTCTCTGCTGCACAGCTGGGCTGGACCCTGAGCTCTGGGTGTCCTCTTTGCCTTGATGATCCTGCCTTTAAAGTCTAAGGGGTGACAGTCCTGGATGAGGCATTTCCAGCCCCTGGAGGTCCTCTGCGGGCTCAAGTGAACAATCAGCGCCCTAACACCTCTGGGTCAGGTTTCCCTGCCTCCCCTGCCTCCAAACACATGCCTAACAAGCTCAATGTCCCAGGTTATAACTTCAGGAGAGCTGATCTGCTGTTCCACACTGGCAGCAACAGGCCTGGTATCAACCAAAACCGGGGAAAATCTCTCTCACAGATAATACACAAGGCAGCAAGGACAAAGCACACCAGCAGCTCCCCCCACCTTTAAGCACTCTTTCAGGGACTTTTTCCCCAGAGCATTTTTTGGATATGATCTACAGGTATTCAGTACAATTGAGGGGGTTGGTTTTATCCCAGAAATGTATTGCTCAGTCTGAGGTTTGTGCTTCTGGGAAATGCTGTCTGTGTTGAGGGGATCACCGCCGTGCCTCCCCCGTGCTCCTGCTCTCCCCTCCCAGCATGTTTCCATCATGTCCAGCCTGATGGTGAACTGGGCCAGCGCCTGCTCCCAAGTTTATTTTTAAAAACTGTTTTGCTCTGCACGGTTACTGGTGCCAATGCAAACCTCTGCTGGTCCCAGATGGGGAAGGGAGGCCCAGAGGTCACTCCTGCTGCAGATGTGCCCCAGCCCCTTCCTGCACTCCCTGCGGGGGCCCAGAAAAGCCTCTGCCAGGGGGTACAGTGCCCATAACTGAGCCCTCAAAGTGGCCCCTCTTTTGTGAACTAATGACTCCAAATTTTCCATGCAGAGTACTCCAAGAGAAAATTTCCCTCACTGAGTGCTCCTGCTCTCCTAAGAACCACTCCAAAAGTGTTCTCTGTGCATCCCACTTTGGGAATTACTAGTGCAACTAGTCTGTATTTTCCCCAGGGAAAAACCAGAGTTTTTTTCTGAAATATTTTTTCTCCTTACTGGAAAAAACTTCACTCCTGGAGTTTTAAACATGAGGTGTAAATCTTTCTTTTAGATAATTAACTCTTCCTTGGCTCTTTTAATTTTTTGAACTGTCTCTTAAAGACATGCAGGTGCTGGAGCAGGGGAGATGTGCAAGAGGAAGCCTCTGGAAGGAGCTGGTGGAGGGAACAGGAACGAACCTGCTGGTACCAGCCCTGATGGCCTTTTTGGCCCCTATTTGAAAGGAAGGGGGATCCAGATGTAATGTCAACCTGTGATTCGCAGCTTGTATCTTCCCATTTAATTTTACCAAAAATCAGCAGTTACTCATACTCCACGCACAGCCCTTGGTCTGGGGGTGCTGCAGGACTCTGGGGAGGACAGAGGGAGCAGATTCACCCAGGCTGTCCCAGGCACTCAGACCTGCAGAGCCCACGGGGTGTCCCACTCATTCCTTCTCCTTTCTGCAGGATGGGTGCAGCTTGGCTCTTTTAATTTTTTGAACTGTCTCTTAAAGACATGCAGGTGCTGGAGCAGGGGAGATGTGCAAGAGGAAGCCTCTGGAAGGAGCTGGTGGAGGGAACAGGAACGAACCTGCTGGTACCAGCCCTGATGGCCTTTTTGGCCCCTATTTGAAAGGAAGGGGGATCCAGATGTAATGTCAACCTGTGATTCGCAGCTTGTATCTTCCCATTTAATTTTACCAAAAATCAGCAGTTACTCATACTCCATGCACAGCCCTTGGTCTGGGGGTGCTGCAGGACTCTGGGGAGGACAGAGGGAGCAGATTCACCCAGGCTGTCCCAGGCACTCAGACCTGCAGAGCCCACGGGGTGTCCCACACATTCCTTTCTGCAGGATGGGTGCAGACTGATGAGCTACTGAGGAAACCAGCTACATTCACCTACTTGAGACAGAAGTAAGTACACCGACCTAAATGGGAAACACCCAGCATGCTTTTCCCAACATTAAAATCTCCTTGCACAGTAACCTTGTTACAGCCAGACAAGTGACCAGTGCTGGCCTTGTTTAGGTTTCTCAGCAAGTGTAAGAAGATTACTGTGTACATCTTATTTCTGTGGTGATAAGCAGCTCAGACAATATGACTGAGGGTCACTCCATACAACAGGTCTATGGAATTATTATAATTTTCTGGTGGGCAATGAAGTGAGCTGAAGGTCTCCAGCATGCAGCCTCAGGGCTTTGCCATTGACCAAGCAGCTCCATGCTAAGACTGGAGCTTGTCAAGATTTTTTTCTTTCCTACAGGAAGTAAGGACATTTTGACATTTAGTGCATGACAACATTTCTGAAAATATGTTTCAGATAAATAAGAACATTTTGATAATACTGAAAAAGTTTCTTCCCATCATGACCTTAAGAAACAGTGTGTGATAGAAAACAGGATAAACCTTGGAAAGAAAAGTCATTCCAAAAGCAAAGCAAAGTTGGAGCATCTTCACTGAACACAGCATCCCCCTTGCTGTTTTCTTCCACAACACACACCTGCACTGCTGTTTCCTTCCCAGGACAGGCAGGTACCCCCATCCTGTGGGTAACCCCGTGCCCAGGCAGCTCCTCAGGGAGCTGCTCTGCCCTGGAGGCAGCAGCACTGACTGAACCCCGCTGAGGGGACCCCAGCTCTGGGTGCCAGCCACTGCTTGGCCTCAGCTCACAGCCGAGATCTGCTCCTCAGTGAGCTGCACCAAACCCGTCCCAAACTTGGACCACAGCGGTGCAGAAGAACAGCCAAAGCTGCTTTAGCATCAGCTGCTCACAGGAGCCAGCCAGCCCCAGGCAGGAGGCACGCTGCTCCTCCCTGGTTTCCAGGGCTGTGCAGTTCCTGCACTCAAAACTGGAGCCACATTTCCCTGCAGTGCTCAGGTGGGCTGCTATCCTGCAGATTTAGCAGCACTTCAGAGCTCTGTGCCATCCAGTAACATTTTGAGGCTGCAGAACAGAGCATTAGGAAACAGGTCAAAATGCCATTGACTGAATTTGTCAAGGGAAAAAGCAGTGCAACATTAAGGAATTCAATAGATAACGTGGCTCCAGGTCCAGGCAAAGCCAACTGACCCATGGTCTGACTCTGAACACTTGCAAATGTCAAGTTATGCGTTGCAAAAGGAGAACCTGGGGCGTTTTAACTGTGTCAGGACATTCTGACTCTTAAAATGATGTTGTTTGCCTCAAATTCTTCCATCCTGTTTCTAGTGATCACTGGGCCTCCATGGGCTGAGAAACAGGGCGGGTTCACCTCCAGCTGCCAGGCTGGCTCCTGAGTGCCTGCAGAGCCTCCAGCCCGGTGTGACAGCAGGGACACCTCACCTCCAGCCTGGTGTGACAGCAGGGACACCTCACCTCCAGCCCCGTGTGACACCAGGGACACCTCACCTCCAGCCCCGTGTGACACCAGGGACACCTCACCTCCAGCCCGGTGTGACAGCAGGGACACCTCACCTCCTGGGGAAAGCCCCCTGTGCCCAGCCCCAGCAGCGACCCCGAGCTGAGGAGCTGCAGGTCTGCAGGGGATGGACAGCCTGTGCCTGAGCTGGAGGGCACATGGGGCTGGCAGGGGCAGGGGGAGGCAGCGTGGGGCCAGCAGTGCCCGGTCTGGGCACAGAGCCTGGCACAGGTCTGGATTTACAGGCAGCACATTCCCACTGGGAAGGGGCCGGTGTCTTTGAGAGGGAGCAAGAAAGGGGAAAGGAGATCATGTTTTCTCAATGCTCTTATCTGAAGCAAAGCCTTAATAAGGATTGGGATGAGCCTGGATAGAAGGGAGGGCTCCCTGTGATGTGGAGAAGAGCTGGTGGCAGGTTGGGGCGAGGCTGGGGGCTCAGCTGGCCCGAGGGGTGCTGAAGAACTGTCCCCAGTCCAGGGGAGCACAGGGGCACCCTGCCATGCCAGGCTGCCACTGCCAGCCAGCACTGCCCGGGCTGGCAGCGCTGGCCACTGCCCCAGCCTTGCAGAAAGGCTTGGAACACTGGCTGGGCTAATAATGACAAATATTGCCTTGGGCAAGCGGAGCAGGGCGTCCTCATGAACCCAAACCCCAAAGACAAGGAGATGATGTAGTAGGACTCCTCTGGCACCTTCCTTCTCTCCCCACCAGGACCCCCAGCTCTCCCCACCGCTGCTCCTCCAGTGTCTGAGTTTTGTGGGTCTAAAGGTTTTGGGACAAAAGGGGGAAATTCAGTCTTTTTTGATAAAAAAGAAGTCCTCTCTCCATTCTCTAAAGAAAGCTAAGCCAGGAGTCTACAGACTTTGTGGTATTGGATGTACTATAAAGAGAGGCCAAGAAATACAGGAGGTCTGGAAAACACCTCCATCAACAAAGGCAGCCTGGACTGCAGTGGGGATATGGGAAATCTGCAGCTACCCTGCAGAGAACCAGACTGCAGGCACAACCCTGAGCTCTGGGACGATTCTGTGCCCAGCCAGGAGCTCTTGCTGACCTCAGCAAAGGCAGAGCTGGCTCTTTCCAGGCGTCCTGGGAAAAGCCACACCGTGTCTGACTCAAGGAAGAGCTGCTCAGCAGCAGTGCCAGTGGGGCACAGATGGGAACTGGTGCCTTGTTCACTTGGGGCTGCTCACAAAGAATGAAAACGGGGATTAAAGGATTGAAAACTCACCGGGTATTAGCACTGCAAAAATTCCTGTGGTGTCTGTTAGTGTGGGCTGGGGTGTGTTGGGGTGTGATGGGGTGTGTTGGGATGTTCTGGGGTGTGTTGGGGTATGTTGGGGTGTGTATTGGGATATTCTGGGGTGTGTTGGGGTGTGTATTGGGGGGTGCTGGGCTGTTCTGGGCTGTGTTGGGATGTTCTGGGGTGTGTTGGGGTGTGTATTGGGGGGTGCTGGGGTGTGTTGGGATGTTCTGGGTGTGCTGGGGTGTGTATTGGGGGTGCTGCTTTGCCTGGGGTGCTGAGGAGCAGGGGCAGAGCACGGAGTGGGTCTCCATCCCCTGTGCTCAGGGTCTGACAGTGATTCCAGCCCCTCTGTGTTTCCATCCATCCTGAGGAAGCTGCTATGCTGACTGGAGGCCAAATATAGCAGGAAACATCAGTTGTGACAGAAGTTCCTCTCTGAGGGCTTGGAGAACTCAGAAGTGCCATTATTTCCTGCATTTAAAATGACTGGTAAGCAAAAGCCTTGAGCACAGGGGCACCCTGCCATGCCAGGCTGCCACTGCCAGCCAGCACTGCCCGGGCTGGCAGCGCTGGCCACTGCCCCAGCCTTGCAGAAAGGCTTGGAACACTGGCTGGGCTAATAATGACAAATATTGCCTTGGGCAAGCGGAGCAGGGCGTCCTCATGAACCCAAACCCCAAAGACAAGGAGATGATGTAGTAGGACTCCTCTGGCACCTTCCTTCTCTCCCCACCAGGACCCCCAGCTCTCCCCACCGCTGCTCCTCCAGTGTCTGAGTTTTGTGGGTCTAAAGGTTTTGGGACAAAAGGGGGAAATTCAGTCTTTTTTGATAAAAAAGAAGTCCTCTCTCCATTCTCTAAAGAAAGCTAAGCCAGGAGTCTACAGACTTTGTGGTATTTGATGTACTATAAAGAAAGGCCAAGAAATACAGGAGGTCTGGAAAACACCTCCATCAACAAAGGCAGCCTGGACTGCAGTGGGGATATGGGAAATCTGCAGCTACCCTGCAGAGAACCAGACTGCAGGCACAACCCTGAGCTCTGGGACGATTCTGTGCCCAGCTAGGAGCTATTGCTGACCTCAGCAAAGGCAGAGCTGGCTCTTTCCAGGCGTCCTGGGAAAAGCCACACCGTGTCTGACTCAAGGAAGAGCTGCTCAGCAGCAGTGCCAGTGGGGCACAGATGGGAACTGGTGCCTTGTTCACTTGGGGCTGCTCACAAAGAATGAAAACGGGGATTAAAGGATTGAAAACTCACTGGGTATTAGCACTGCAAAAATTCCTGTGGTGTCTGTTAGTGTGGGCTGGGGTGTGTTGGGGTATGTTGGGGTGTGTATTGGGATATTCTGGGGTGTGTTGGGGTGTGTATTGGGGGGTGCTGGGCTGTTCTGGGCTGTGTTGGGATGTTCTGGGGTGTATTGGGGGGTGCTGGGGTGTGCTGGGGTGTGTATTGGGGGTGCTGCTTTGCCTGGGGTGCTGAGGAGCAGGGGCAGAGCACGGAGTGGGTCTCCATCCCCTGTGCTCAGGGTCTGACAGTGATTCCAGCCCCTCTGTGTTTCCATCCATCCTGAGGAAGCTGCTATGCTGACTGGAGGCCAAATATAGCAGGAAACATCAGTTGTGACAGAAGTTCCTCTCTGAGGGCTTGGAGAACTCAGAAGTGCCATTATTTCCTGCATTTAAAATGACTGGTAATCAAAAGCCTTGTTTGGGAAGCCCCATTTGTGCCTCACACAACTCTAGGCTCTGATGTATACTAAAATCTCACATTAATTATGCATGAAATGTACAGCTTTGGCTTTTAGGGACAGAGGAAACAGTTTTGTCTTGGGAATAACAGAGAATAATTTTGGCCTGGAGTCAAGAACACACAGCCCAGTTTTTGTTCATTTCATTTGGTTTTGGGCTCCTTTCTAAGTGCAGGCAGCTATTTGGAAAGGACCTGTTTCCTCCAGAAAAGGAAGTTATTGCATTCAATGCACCATTTGAAGACCTGAGCAGGCAGTGCCCTGCTGGTTTGCCTGGCTCCAGGGCTGGCAGTGATCTCGGGGGACTCCAGAGGACATGTCCCCTGCTCTGGGCTGTCCTGCAGCCCTCTGCACCTGAACACCCCGCTGGGGATGCTCCAGCACTCCAGCAGTTCACAAGCAGCGGGCTGAGGAGCCTGAGGACTGCAGAGCACAGAAGTGATCCCCGTGGGACAGGGCTCAGAGCAGGGGGGACCTTCCCCCTTCCCGGGCCGCCCTGGCTCTGTGCCCCAGGGTGGCACCAAGGCCACCAAGGGCCACTCGGGGCACTCAGGGCTGTGCCTCCCCCCTGCACAGAGCGTCTCTGGGGCCCGGGGCAGTGTGAGACCCCCAGCAGCTGCCGCAGCCCAGGGCACACTGCTCCCCTCCCAGCAGCCCAGCTCCCCTGGGCCCTGCTGGGACGTGGCACAGGTGGCATTTCCCCGTACAGGTGGCCCCAGCGGAGGCCAGGGGTGGCTGCAGGGCTCCGTGCCCTCCCGTGGCCCCTGCAGCAGCCCCAGGAGCACCCAGAGCTGCCCAGCTCCACATTGTGCCTCAAGGAAGAACAAACAATGCAGAGCTGCCACGATATATTTAACGATGAGTCATCCTCTTAAAAATTATCAGCTGTGAAAGGCTTTCACCACTCTGGGAATAATGCAGTGATGTATTTCATGTGAATCAGTGCGGAGCGTATCCATGGCAACCTCATCCTTGCAGTTTGCCAACAGTTGGGGTAACTGGCCTGGAAGAGTTGCAGAAAATAATCCTGCATATTATGGGTTTTTAAAGGAAAAATCAGCCTGGTTTTGAATGACAAGCGGCTTGTCTGTATGCTCAGCTTAGGCTGGCTTGTTTGGCACATTGTGGGACCTCTGGTGGCTCCCTCCCAGGGGTGACCCCCTCCCCAGAGCCCCTGGCTGCTGTCACACCACGGCCCAGCCTGGGCGGGACAGGGACAGGGACAGCGCAGGGACAGGGACAGGGGCGGGACAGGGCAGGGACAGGGACAGGGAGAGGGACAGGGACAGGGACAGCGCAGGGACAGGGACAGGGGCGGGACAGGGCAGGGACAGGGACAGGGAGAGGGACAGGGACAGGGACAGCGCAGGGACAGGGACAGGGGCGGGACAGGGCAGGGACAGGGACAGGGAGAGGGACAGGGACAGGGACAGCGCAGGGACAGGGACAGGGGCGGGACAGGGCAGGGACAGGGACAGGGAGAGGGACAGGGACAGGGACAGCGCAGGGACAGGGACAGGGGCGGGACAGGGCAGGGACAGGGACAGGGAGAGGGACAGGGACAGGGACAGCGCAGGGACAGGGACAGGGGCGGGACAGGGCAGGGACAGGGACAGGGAGAGGGACAGGGACAGGGACAGCGCAGGGACAGGGACAGGGGCGGGACAGGGCAGGGACAGGGACAGGGAGAGGGACAGGGACAGGGACAGCGCAGGGACAGGGACAGGGGAAGAGACAGGGACAGGGGCAGGGATAGGGATAGGGACAGGGACAGGGGGCAGGGGCAGGGACAGGGACAGGGGCAGGGGCAGGGACAGGGACAGGGGCAGGGATAGGGACAGGACAGGGACAGGGACAGGGACAGGGACAGGGACAGGGGCAGGGGAAGGGACAGGGACAGGGACAGGGACAGGACAGGGACAGGGACAGGGACAGGGGCAGGGATAGGGATAGGGACAGGGACAGAGGCAGGACAGGGACAGGGACAGGGACAGGGGCAGGACAGGGGCAGGGGCTCGGCCCAGAATGGGCCAGGTGTGCTGCTGGGCTCAGCCCTGCCAGGGCCACACAGAGCCCCCGAGGGCACTGAGCAGGGGGTCAGGTCCTGCCAGGGGCAGCACTTCTGCCTTCGGGAGTTCCCAAGCAGCTGAAATGCTCCAGAAAGGTGGTTTGTGTTTGTGGAGAACTGCTGCTCCTGCTCCCCAGAAATAAAAGGGCAAGACACAGAAATTCCCTGTGTGAGCAGCCTGCTCTGAGCAGCCTCTCGCATTACTCAGGAGCTGAATTTTGAAAACCATACATAAAGCATTGTGGAAAGCCTCAAAGAAAAAATACATTCCAATCTGCTCTTTGCTCTGGCCCTGGTGTGAGACTTTCCCTGGTTCAGCAACGTGGATCCTCTAGAAAATGAAAAAAGTGTAATTTTTCTGTATGGTAGCAGGATTTTCATGAAGTTGCTTGGACACAGCAACTCCTGGAAGAGTGCCTTGGCTAGAGGGTAACTATCAATCTCTTGCTGGGTCAGTCTGGGCTCTGTGTCTGCCCCAAGGAAAGAGAAGCAGAGAAGGGCAAGTTCCTTCAGGGGATGAAAGGGCTGGTTTGAGGCAGATCACTGGGCACTAACAGGCTGCCCCTGTTAATGTGTGCTACCTGCAAACTCAGATCAGGAATGCTCAGCAAGGCCAAGAGCAGCAGAGCTCTGGAGTGCTCATCCCTCCTGAGCCTCGGTCTCTCCCGCTGCTCTGGAGCCCTGGGAACACGTCAGCTCTGCTGAGCTCTGCCTAGATGCCTAACGGGTTTGATGCCTGGAGTGTGGAGCTTGAAAGCCCGGCCTGAGGCAGCACAAAACACAAATTTCCCTTCAGTGCTAGGAGGTGAGTGACTCCAGCCCATCTTTATTTTCTCTGAAGCATTATGGAAGACTAAACACTCCAAGAAAATGGCATCCATTCACAGCATGCCAAGGCCACTGGCATGCTGATAAAAATTCTAATTGCAAGAGGGTAACTATCAATCTCTCTGACTCATGCTACAGAAGATGCTGAAATGGCACTCTTGTTTTCCTCTCTCAAGCATTCCGTCGCAACAATCGTCTCTTTATGATAACATCCATAAAGCACATGCAGTTCTTGATAGGCTTTCTAATTTCACTGAACAAATCCTTTCTATTTCCCCATTAAAAATAAGGAAAAACAAACAGGGAAAGGATGAAAAATGGAAGAGAAGAAAAGAGGGAGAAAATTGGGTAAAGAAGGGTTAGGAAGAGAAACAGTTTGGCTTCTGCCAACCTGAGATTTTTCAGTGTTCTAAAAAATGAGAGCCAAATATTTATCCATTTCACCATGATTCACCTCTCCAAAAGCTCAGCATCCCATGTGCCCCCAGGCCAGCCCTGGCCTGGGGCCATCTCCTCTCCCACACATGGGACACAGGACACTTGTCTGCCAGCCCTGCTCAGGAGATCCAGTCCTTCTGCCATGGGGACAATTTCCAGGGTGGTTGGATACATCCCAACAACCAGCAAACCCAGCTCAGGGAAGTGAATTTAAGGATGAATCCATTATCATATTAATCCCCTGACTACCTCCCAGACAGCAGAGCTGTGTCTTGGCACAGCCCCAGAGCTCCTGAGCCCTTCCATGCTGTCAGCAGCACTACCTTGGCCTCGGCCAGGACCAGACAGTACAGCCTCAGGGAACAAACGTGAGCAAAATCTCATTTTCTGCTGGATCAACCTGCATCGTAAATCAGTAGTTGAGTTTCTGATGGTTTCGTGGGGTGTGTTGGCCCTGGCCAGGACACAAGTCCTGCACCAGCCCTGGTCAGTGCCTGTGGCAGGTGACAGGACCTGCTGGGTTAGGAGGGAGGACTGGGCACAGGTACAGCCTTGGGACACTCCTGCATGGGCTCTGCTGCTGCACCACGAGCACAGACACGAGCAGGGGCCCCACAGCACCACAGACAGGCTGGCTGCCACCCTGAAGTGACAGCCCCTGGGGCTCTGAGCAGGGCTGGGAGCTGCAGGTCCATGGATCCACAGCCCCTGGGGCTCTGAGCAGGGCTGGGAGCTGCAGGTCCATGGATCCACAGCCCCTCCTGCCCACGGCAGCTCAGGGCCCGAGCAGCTCCTGTCAGCTTCCAGCAGTGCCTGGACTGGTGGTGTGTGTCTAGAGAGGGGACAGAACGTGAATATTCAGATCTCAGACTAACCTGGGTGACACTTGTTTGCTTGGTAATGTGTCACACCAGGTGACTGCAGGATTTGATGTTGTTGCATTACATGAGGAGTTGCAAAACTCACATTTGAGGAAGGGTGAGAACTATTTATATACACATGTGCAGGTATATTCTGCTTTTGGAACACTGCAAACCCAACCACCCAGGGCACAAGGGAGCTACTGAGCTCTGTCCACATGCTCAGTTTGGACAGTGGCAGAACCAGGACATATGACTTAGTCTATGTGTAATTAAATTGCAGAGGCAGTGTCAGGGCCAGAGCCCAGGTATGCTGTCTGTCAACACCTTGCCTTCAGACATGACCATTCTGGTTGAAATGGTCCATGCAAGAAATCTCCTCTTCCTGAAACAAGTGGTGATAGAGTGGAGTGGCCAGGAGGCACAGTCCATGCACGGAAAGCTTTGTGCATTTTGTACCTAGAAATCCATCACGTGGGCCCTTCTTACCCGTGCCTTACTACAGAGCCCAGCTGGGCCACCCTCACCTGGGACAGGGACAGCAGCAAGGACCGAGCTGACATGTCTGGGCCCTGCTGCTGCCCACGTTCCTTGGATACAACTTTGTCACTCCCTCTGGCAGCTGACTCAAGAAGTCTGACTTCCAAAGAAGTGTCTCACCCTTCTCCATTTCATTTCTGCTTGGTTTCTGTCCATGTCTGCTCTATGCAGGCCTGCTGCAGCCAGGGCTGGGCTGTGCTGATGGCCACCAGAAACACCAAAATCCTCCAAACCACCAGGCTCTGCAAAGCCCTGCTGGCCTCTAGCACCCTGCAGACCTGCAGTGCCAGTCATGTCCAAGAGGATACGTTTTCCTTACCCACATCTGCCAGGAACTATTTCACAGACTTCTCTGAAGTAAAAATAAACCTGGTGGATTAGGCAGGCCTGGACACAAACTCCTATGGAGCAACAAAACCTCCCTGTCCCCTTCTGCAGAGGCACTGTCCTTCTGCTGGCAGTACAGATGTGCATGGCAGGAATAACACCAACAAATTTCCAGCGTGGCAGAATGGACAGACACTTCTTTTACAGAGAAAAATGGATGTACATTTTCTGAGCCTCACTCTGCCATGAGGTTGGCCAGCACAGTTGATACCAGCAACAAAATAGGATCTGACTGGTTTTAAGGAGCCTGCAGAGCACGTTGTGGTGCAGGACTGGGACCTGCAATGCTATTTTCAGGGCTGTGTTCTCTTCATATTCATACTATTGCTGGATCTGCAGCAGGCAAGCAGGCAAGCCACAGAGGGGAGGTTAAAAATACTTTCTCTGAACACATAGCCCCAAACAAGGGAGACTGAGTTTCAGCCCATTGAGATAAGCAAATTGAATATGCCATTCTGATAACATTATTTTCAAAAGGTAAGTTTTCCTCTGGAAGTTGCCACCCTATTAATATCTTATGTCCAGGTCTTACCTTTCATCGCTGTATTTTGCATCACCAAGTGGCATCTCTGGTGCAGACAAACTGACCATTGATGACACCATGTTGTCCAGAGGGCAAATAACTTTATCAAAGTTCTATTAATAAAGACTCCATTACTCTTTATTGCCTGCTTCCTTCTAGGTACCCGGAGACCTGGATTTCCACCTTGGCTGAGAGCAGAGTCCTCATGTTCTCAACTCCCAGCTGCCTGGTCAGCCCTGAGGAACCCCAGCCTCCCATCAAAGAAGGTGTAATGCAATTTTACAGAAGAGCTCAACAAGGTGCTTTTACTGTGTTGCTGTAGGGCTGCAAAAGACAGTCATGGCTTAATTCCAAATGCTCACTTTTTTATCCCCCTGATTTTGTTTGTGTCCTGGACTGTGTATGCAGCAGCATGTACTTGTGGGGTTTTAAAGGTGGTTTTTGCAAACATTCTTTGCAACCAGTTTCTCCTATGGACCAGCTGAGAACAGCTGACCTGAGGATGCTCTGGAGGAAAACAGCCTGGGCATCCTCTCCCTGCTCCTCACTGTCACCAAAAGTCAAAACTCTCACAACATCTCTAAACCCTTCTACTGCTGAAGGTCTGGCAGCTAAAGAACCATCCATTTCCTCAAAAACCAACCTATGAAATGAATCATTTTGATAGGTGCCAGGATAACATTGCCCTATTTTGTAGGAATTCATGTTCTGAAATGAGTTGAGCTACAAACAAAGTAAGTAGAAAAGCAGAAAGATACGTGAACACAAATCTACATAGTTGGTATGACAACAGGGATGTTTTGTTCAGATAAGACTGAAAGGCCTTGAGGGGAGAATGAAAGAACATGTACACTCAAAAAATTGCAAATCTGGAACGGCTTCCCCAAGATAGACAAGAATTTATTAATAATTTCCTTCAGAGAGAAGATAGGGCTGGCACACAGGAGAATTAACCTGAGACTCGTTGGTTCTCTATGAGCTGAAGCCAGGCGGTGAACAAACCCGCTGCAGCTGGGAGGGATGGTTAGTTATTAATTGTTAATTGTATGAACATTTCCTCTGCCTTTCCCAACAAAGCTCATTGTGTTTGAGAGACAAAGAGCTGCAGCCCTTCTGAGGGTTCAGCTTTGAGTGTACATGCCAGGAACCTCCAGGAATCCCCATTTTTGTGGGAGAAGCCCTGGAGGTCTGCTGTCCCTCACAGAGAGGCACGAACTGGGGAAACACTGCAGCCAAGAATCGTGGTCACCCTGGTAGTGTAGGACAAAAACTGGCCCCTGGTTTTGTCACTTACACAGAATTTTTGTTTCAGAGCTCCTACAGGAACAAAGCGCCAGGGCTGCCTGGAGCAGCTGCTGCTTCCCACCATGGTACTTGCATGATGGAGAAAACCCTATTCCCTTCCCAGGAACTTGAGCCGGGGGCTGTGGGGATGGTGGGTGGTGGAAAACACCACCAGAGCAAGTCTGTGCTATTCCCAGCTGCAGCAAAACAGGGAGCCAAACCCTGCCTTTCCTCCCCAAACTGCAGAGCTTTCCAGCTGAGTCCTTTCCCTGACAGCCAGCATGGCTCTAAGGTCGCTGCCCACTCTCCTAAAGCCTGGCAGGAGCTGCTGTGAGGCAGTGCCGGGGTTGTTTCCCCCCTTTCCCTGCAGTGGGATGAGGCAGGGGCTGTCCCTGAGCAGCCCAGCTCAGGGAACCTGCGCATCCCGCGGGGCTGTGCCGAGGAGCAGCGGCCAGGGAAGGTTGTTGGAGAGACGTGGAGCATGGCAACTGGAAATAATGGCACTTAAAGATGGGCTCAGCTTGAACCATGAGCCAGCCAGTGGCAGCTCCAGAAATACCCCTCCAAGGTAATTCAGTTTGTCTATGCACAGTAAAGGACAAAACCACAAGATTCTGATGAGCCCCACCAGGGCTCCTCCCGAAGGCACTTCTGATGGGGGAAGAGGGACAAGCTGCAATGGAGAACATCTCCCACTCTGTTATTCCATGACTTTATGCACAAGGAGCTTTCAATTCTCCAAACTTAACAAGTATGACTGTTTTTATCTCCAATTTAGCAATGTCAATCAGAAAAATCTGTTTTGTGGAAACTTGTGATAGTCTAGAGAGCTGTCATTGTGTTTTCTTTGGAGCAACAGAAAAGAGAGCTTTGATGATGTTGAATTGTTTCAGTTTGAGGAATTATGACGCTCTGTGCTAAAACTACAAAGTCATAATCCACTATAAAAAATTAAACAGCTTATGTACCTTATACTCTTATACATTCCCATTTTAGAGCTTGTATTTTCATCTGCCTCAGAAGACAAAATGACACAAATTGAAATGATCAAATCAAAGTGAAACATTTTCACCTCAACAAAATGAAACACCTTTGATGTTATTGAAACCAAACAAGAAAGTCAAAATGATGTGACATTTCCCATCAAAACTTAGCACTGACACACTTCTGTGAGACGTTTCTGGTGTGAGGATTCAGGAGGCCCCGTGCCCTCCCAGAGAAGCCTCCCTTCCCCACCTCCTGCTCCCTTCCATGTGCTGCCTTCATCTACATCACCTTACACATGACTAAGAAAGAATTTGCAAACTCCTGTTTAAGAAAGAACGTTATGCTATGTAAAGTCCTATAGAAATTTTTATAAGAGACCTAAGAGAGGAAACAAAAGCTGCGTATTCCATGTGATACATTCAGTATCTCAGAAGTATCTTAATAAAGCTAAAAACTGAGATAACACAGTCCAAAAATACTAAAAGCCTTTCAGTCCAGGCCTCCCCCATACAGGCCAGTCCAGGTGGAATAAAAAGAGGAATTAGTTGTAAAAGTCATTAGTATGTGATTTTATTCCAAAATGCTCAATATTTCTAGGTCTGCCCTTCAATATTCTAGGGAGGAGAAATCTTAAACCTTGATTTTTGTGTTTTGACTTCAGGGAGCTCCTGTTTACAGAGCAGTGTCTGAGTCAGCCAGTTATTTAACTATCACAACAGAGACATCAGCTGAGACTCAGTTAAGCTGTTTCTCTACCTTTGCAACCCAAGAGTCTCCCTCTGGCTCTGGGGCTTTTCTCTCTCTGGCTGCTAAAGAAACAGCCTGGCCAAAAATACTGCATTGTGCCACTTCCAGCCAATTCCCTCGCAGAGGAGAGAGGAAAACTCCTTTACACACCATTCTTTCCCAGAGGACAAGGATCCTTTGCCTGTCTGGAGGCAGCAGCGGGGTCGAAGCACGGCAGTGCCAGCCTGGACATCCCCCTGCTTCCCCTGGGCATCCCCCTGGCATCCCCCTGCATCCCCCTGGCATGCCCCTGCATCCCCCTGGCATCCCCCTGCATCCCCCTGCTTCCCCTGGGCATCCCCCTGGCATCCCCCTGTGTCCCCCTGGCATCCCCCTGCATCCCATGGGCATCGCCCTGGCATCCCCCTGGCATCCCCCTGCATCCCCCTTGCATCCCCCTGCATCCCCCTGGGCATCCCCCTGCATCTCCCTGCACCCCCCGGCTCCCAGCGCCCCTCCCGGCCCGGCAGCTCCGCTCCCCGCCGCTCCCCAGCTCCCAGATCCCTCCGGACAGGTTGCAGCATTAAAGACGGATCTTTAACAGAGCACCGGGCAGACCCAGAACTGCCACGGGCTTGGCTGGCAGCCCCCGGGTCTGCCAGGGCGGAGGGGACGTGGGGAAAGGGAAAGGAAAAGGGAAAGGAAAAGGGAAAGGGAAAGGAAAGGGAAAGGGAAAGGGAAAGGGAAAGGGAAAGGAAAAGGAAAAGGAAAAGGAAAAGGAAAAGGAAAAGGGAAAGGAAAACGTCTCCTCTCAACACTTGTAACAAGGGGTGCATCTCAGGCTGTGAGACCCCCGGGTTTGATGTGGTTTGCAAGTATTTCAGTGGGCTGCAGCTCAAATGTGCTGCTCTGAGGAAAGCAGAGCACTTTGTGCCTGACAGATTCATTGGAGCTTTTACTTCAAACACTTCTCAGGATAAACTCAACTGGAAACACACTCACAGAAAGAGCCTACAGACATAAAATAGCTCTGGAGCTAATCCCTTCCCTAGGGTGTGATTTTGGTCTTTAAGGCAGCCCTTGGAAGAACCTGAAGAGGGTCCCATCCTTCCCCACATCTGTTTTTGTGTCCCCCTTACTCCAGTTACCCCTTGGGGTCAGCACACACTGAACAGCTCAGGAAATCCCATCCCTTTGTGACCTCACATGCACAGGTTTGCTGTGTCTGGGGCCTCCCAGCTCCTTGGCTTCTCCATCTGAGCTGCCCTCTGCTAGGGAAGTTGACTGAATAGTGATTTTTTTTTTTAATTTCTCCAAATCATATTCCTAATTTGAAGAGATGGTTTTGGACAAATTTACTAAAAAGTGTGGTGATCTATGGGGCAGCTTTCTAAAAGGAACTGTTGAATGCTGGCTCCAAACCATTCATGGGAGCTGAAAGCAAATTCATTGCACAGCTTGGGATAAGGTCTGAAGAGATTCTCTTACCATTTCCATGGGACCAAAGGGACTGACTGTGCTGCAGTCAACAGAAACAGGGTAGAGCAAACAGATGTAAGAGTGAGGTCAGAGCCAGCCTTTAAATCGTTAAATAGCAAACCATGCTGGCTTCATTATTTCATTTAATGACACATGAACTATGGAGGTGTGGGAGTAGAAAATTAATATCTGGAAAAGCCAAGACTCAAATGAAAACATTTCATCAGACAAAGATCCTTTTCCTTTCTTTAAAAAGGCTAAAAAAAGAAGAGGGAAATATCCAGAATAATTAGCCCAAATAACACCATTAATCCTGAGCAGAAAAAGACACTTGTTCTTCCTGGATCCCTGGAGTGGGATGAGAACATTTTATCCTATGCAGTGTTGTGATCTCCCTTGTTTACTTGTTGCACATTGTATGCTCCTCTTCCAACAAGCAGCAGCCATTGCCAGTCCTTCAGCAGAGCCCAACCTCAGTGTTCAGCTCATATTCATCACTGTTCCAGAGCCAAAATGCTGAAAATAATCTACCACTCGAACTTACTATTATCTGGACTGCCAAAGCCAGCTGCTCTTGCTGCCTACTTTCCCCTTTCAAAGGAAACACACCATTCCTCCCAGCCTTGGGTCTCCTCTCACACGCTGGTGGAAGCAGGATAGTTCTTCTGAAGCCAGTGGAGCTGTAGAGATGTGAGCTTGAGGCATGTGAGAGGCATTTATTGCTGTTGTGTTGTCTCTGTTGCCATAACTCCCCCCAGCCCCTCAAATACATGCTCCAGTTGTACTGGGAGCTGTACAACATGCAATCCTTGCAGCACTTGGACTCAGAACAAGCCTGTTTTGTTTTCTCCCCGGTGAGGAACCACCTGGGCTGATGCACCTCAGAAGCAGTGCTGAGACAGAGGCTGGAGCCCCAGGCTCAGATCCTTGTGAAGGCCAGGGCAGCACTGGCACCAGAGTCATGTCACCCCCGCTGCCCTGCTGCCTCTCTGCTCCCTGCACCCTTCAGATGACGTCCCTTCCACTAGCTGGTGGCTGTGCCAGCCCTCCTGGCGTTTGGACACAGCCTGGGAGTGCACTGCCAAGGATCCAGCTCCAGACCTGTGCTTCACATCAGCAACAGCAGCAGGGAGGGAAGCAGCCCTGGCCTGGTGCTTCCCCCAGGGCACAGGCTGGGAGTCTGCTCTGCAGCATCTTCAGTGCTTTTATTATCCACATTACCCACACTGAAGGCAAGCCTAAGCCATGCTGTGGTCCCCATGGAAACAGGTCCAAAGAGCTCTGGTTGACTATTAATCAAAGTATATAAATGCCCTTTCTCTTCCAAAGGTCCTGAGGAAATGTGTCCTGTTAGAAGCACCAGGAGCAGAGGGACGTGCAGCAGGACACACCTGGGACAGGGTAGCTGGGGCTGGCATGGGAGTTTACCTGCTTTACCTGTAGGAAAATGGAAAGGAGGAAACCTGTTCGAATCTTTAACATGTTTCCACCCTTTTTATCCCACAATTAAATTGTTTAGAGACATGAAGTCACACTTTGTGTCCTTGGTCTCGGTGCTTGAAGGCCAGTGGTGGCATTTTCAGGGATGGTATTTGGGATGACAAAGTGTTTGCAAGCAGGGGTGAATCATTTCCCTAAGGACACCCTCATACTTGTATTCAGGAGAAGAAAATGTTCTGCCTTTGGCCTTGACAGCCTTTTAGCACGTCCCAGGTCCACCCACGGCGGTCACACACGGCGCGGTCCCTGCACCGCTGCCGATGCTCCCAGCACAGAACAAACACAAAGCTCAGCACCAAACTGCCACGGATCAGGGGCTCTGGGCATGTGTGAGACATCCTGACAGCACAGCCAAGAAGGGCCTTTAGAAAGCTCAGACCCTTTTCCTTTGGAGCAGACAACAGCCACTAAGGAACTGTGCTGGCAGGAAACGTGTGCCCTCTCCTTCACCCTTGCTTGGTTCTCAGACTAAATTTGCACTGGAGAGTGATGGAAAATTTATGTCTATATCAGAAAATAAGAAAAAAAATCATATAAGCAGGATAATCTAAATTTCTGATCACTACAATTTCAAAATATTGTTGTAATATAAAAAGGTTAATTTTTAATATTAATTTTAGCATTAATTAGCTGAAGTTTTATTGTGAAAGCTGTTTTGAATCACACATCAAAAAATCATTTCAAAGCTTCTCTTAAATTCTTGCTTTAAATTTGTTCCAGAGAAAGGAGCCCTGCAAACTGTCATTTTCCTGTATCAGCTTCAGCTTCAACAGTCATCTTCCAACAAAAATATTTTGCCAGAAAGTTCCCAAACAGCATTTCTACAGCATCACATTGTTCCTGGATCTTAAAATAGGAGACTTAGGGTTATCAATCCCAAAGTGTTCCTTGGTCGTAAACACATTTTTTCTTAAAGGGAAAGCAGAGTTGTGAGCACTGTCACCAGCAGGCCTGGCTCCCAGCTGCTCCTGCTTCGTGCCGCTCCACAGGAGCTCTCCGGGATGGGACCTGGCATGGCAGGGCCCAACACCAGCACTGCCAGGACTGGGAGCCCTTGCCCACTTCCCTCCCACTCAGAACTGGTGTCGTGGCAGAGCTGAGCTTCCTCGGCAGGCCTTGTCCGTGCCTGGCAGCCCCGATTCCCTGAGCAAGCACTGCTTGTGCTCCCCAAGCTGTGGCCTCCCTCCAACCTGCTCTTCTACAATCAAAGCTCTAGATGTGCCTTCTCCATTGCCCCTGCTCTTTCTCTGTCAACACAAAGGGTGCCCTGAGGAGTGAAAAGATAAACTCCTTCTTCCCTCCGCCTCGTTGATGCCAAGCTGGGGTCAGCTGGGCTGAGGAGGTGCCACACGCAGAGCTGGCACAGGAGCAGGCCCTGGAGCAGACCTGCCCCAGCCCGGGCCATGGAGGGGAAGGTTTCAGTGCCACGGGGCACAGCACAGCGGGCAGAGGAGCAGGAGCAGCCAGACAAGCCCGAGGCACCGTGTGCTCCCTGCCCTGGCACTGGATTGCCTCCGTGGGATCTCACGGTGGGCTCAGCCAGCTCCTCTGTGGCTCTTGGCTCCTCACCAGGAGCCAGAACGGTACAAGATGGCAAAGGCACTGTCACCTTCCCCTCCCGGGAGTTCCACAAGCTTTCACTGTCTAAAGACAACAATACAAAGAGAGCTGCAATCACGTACTGGAAGTTTCCTTTTCTGTCTTGCATTAAACAAAAGCCTTTTTTCTTTCCATCCTGTTGGAAGACTCAGGATCTCTGGGCTGTGCTGGAGGGAGCTGCACCCCTCCACTCAGCCATGGCACCGGGGGCTGTGACCATGGTGGCACGGGGAGCTGGCACTGGGAGCTGTGACCATGGTGGCACAGGGAGCTGGCACTGGGAGCTGTGACCATGGTGGCACAGGGAGCTGTGACCATGGTGGCACAGGGAGCTGGCACTGGGGGCTGTGACCATGGTGGCACAGGGAGCTGGCACTGGGAACTGTGACCATGGTGGCACAGGGAGCTGGCACTGGGAACTGTGACCATGGTGGCACAGGGAGCTGGCACTGGGGGCTGTGACCATGGTGGCACAGGGAGCTGTGACCATGGTGGCACAGGGAGCTGGCACTGGGAGCTGTGACCATGGTGGCACAGGGAGCTGGCACTGCTCCCTGTGACCATGGTGGCACAGGGAGCTGGCACCAGGGGCTGTGACCATGGTGGCACAGGGAGCTGGCACTGGGGGCTGTGACCATGGTGGCACAGGGAGCTGGCACTGGGGGCTGCACGAAGAATGGGACTGGGGTTTGATCCAAAAAAACTTTCCTCCCAAGTCTTCCCAGATACAAGACTGTCTTCACTGAGTCATTACACATTCTTTAAGCAATGACACTGAAAATAAGACCACGACAAATGAGAATGAAAATCAGCCAATTTTAAAGAGTTACACATTCCCTCAGTCGAGTTCAGAAGTGGCTGCTCAGAGGACACACACAGATCCTGTTCCTGTCCTCCAGGCAAACTCAAACAGGAATTGCTTGCCCTCTGACAAGTGACTCTGTTTTGGACAGTTTCCAGGTACAGTCTGAGTAAGAGGCATTTTTACAAAGAAAAGAAAAGGCCCATCATCTTCTGTGCCACGGATGGAAAGCTGAGTGGTTTTGTGAGCACAAGATCAGGGTCAGAACAGGTCTGAGTTTTCTGTTTCTAGTCACAAGCTTTACAATATAACTCTGTGCCAGCAACTCCCACAACCTTCTTTGCATGAAAAGGGCAGTGACCTCCTGGCCAGCTAAGAAATGAAAATAACCAAGGTCCTTCTGCCCTCTTTCCTTTCTTGCAGAAGAAGAAAGGCTGGGAGAGGAGATGGACCCACAGTGACTGGGGGACATTTAGGATGCCCTGTTACCCTCCTTCCAAATGACTCCTGGCTCAGCCAGGCTCCAGCTTTTCACAGCAGCTCCAGCACAAAGCAAAATACAGCAGCAAATCCTCAGAGGCAGCAGCTGAAATAACTGGAGGTCAGACAGCCAGATCCTGCTGGGTATGTTGAGTCTTTCAGAGAATTATGAAGTTTTTCATAGAAAGAAAAGGTTATGTTTGAGCTCCTGTCTTTGCAGAATTAAGGTGTCCTGATCCTTCCTTGCCATCCTCTGCTCTGCCCTGGAGGGAGCCACAGTTGTGTCCATATGCCAAGAAACAACAAAATATTTAAATATTTCCTAGTTGGACTAATAGATATGGGCTGTTAGGCATTTGCATGGGAATTAGGGCCATTAGGGCCTTTCAAAACTGGACTTAAAATTCGTTTTATCCTTACTGAACCAGAAAGCCTCTGGCATCATCATGAGAACAAATCCCACAGGGGCTGGCTATTTTCCACATCACTGCCTTATCCCTTGGGCATTAGCACTTTTGAAAATTCATGGGAAAACACACACACTTGGCTTTGGGCAAAAATCCCTGTCCCTACAGAAAATACAGTGGTGAATGATGATCTCAACATAAAATTAATGACCCGAGAATATTTTCTACTTTTCTTGTCATAATGATGAATTTGTAGAACTAATAAAGACAGTGGATAAATGGTTAATGTTCCCCTGCAGATGGTCACAGTTTATTACTATTATTACTATATTATTATCATAATGATTCAGAGACTGGCAGGGAGAACCCGAGCAGCAGTGCAAAATGTCTTGGAGGTGAATGTCACTTTCAGCTCCCCCAGAACTGTCCCTTCTTTAGAGCTCTCTAACAGTGGCTGCTGCACAAGAGCCTCTCCAAAAATTTATCTCTATCATTTGCCTGTGTTTCCTCAAGGAAACAAAACCAGGGATTTCTGCAGACAGCTTCCTTTCTGAGCAGGCACAGGCCCACAGGCTCTTGCCAGGGCACACTGGCAAGGTGTGGTGGTCCTTTCCCACCCTGTACAGCTGGAAGGAAGAGTCTTTTGTGACCGGAATTTTAAATTGGAAGCAGAACTAAAATGTTTCATAGCAGCAAAGTTTCCTGGACTTGACTTCTAGCTGAGGAGCCTTCCAGAGCACAGCTCAGCTGTCCTTCCCAAAATACAACGTGTACTGAGCACTCTCTGCTGTGTCTGAGCAGCTTTACTGCTCTACTTTTCTCTTCAAAACCATGCATATTCTATGGTTGTTTTTCTTTAAATAGTCTGTCCGGCCTGGCAGGAATGAAAGGCACAGAGGAACAGGCCAGTTCTCTGCTCATCTTTTTGCTGTGCATAATTACGGATGTGGTCCAGTCTCCCACTGAGCGAGTGAGAATCTTTCAGGTTAGGAAAAACCAGGGCCAGGATCTGAGTTTCACACCTGAGGGAACTGCTGCACAGAGCAACTTTTCTTTTGAATCAAGCCTTGATCTTGAGCCTCTTACATCAAGGCCTGGCTGACAGCATCTCCTTCCCTGCTTTGTCTTGTTCCTCCACCAGCTTTGCTTACTCAACTTTGAGCAAACTGAGACAAGTTCAGCCAGAAGAGTTGCATTGGGAAGCCTCTGCATATTCCCAACCAGGCAGACAGGAGTGGTTTCCACTGCTGCTGCCAGCCAGAAGAGCACAGGGAGCTGAGAGCTGCCAGCAGCTGGGAGCAGCAGGGCCCAGGAGAGCCCAGTGCCAGCGACGGGCTGCACCTGATCTCCTGATCTCAAAACATGCACAGCAAACACATCCAAGGAGAGGCTCTTTGGCACTGCAGCCTTAAATCCTCCTGCTCCATCACTGTCCCAGTAAACCCCAGAGGAGTGTGACACCTCTCTGCTGGAGAAGGGCTGCCTGTGTCCCAGCCAGCTGCCCACGGACTTGCACTGCACGACCTGTCCATGACAGCTCATGTGCTGGCTGTGTTGTCCCCAGGACACCGTTTGGTACACAAAGCAAGAAATAAAACTCAAAACAAAATAAAACAAAGCTGATTTTCATTACTCCAGAGATTTTAATTTGGTGGGACTGCCTCCTACTACTGACCATAAAATGTTACATTAAAACCAAATGATATTACAGGAGCATGTTGCAGAGTAAGAGCATGAGATTAAAAGCCAGCTGTAATTTTAGCAGTCTTGTCTGTAACTCCTCGGACTCTGATGAGGATGATGGGCATGTTTTACAGACATGCTTTTACTGGCTATAATTTATAGCCTGAAGCACTATGGTCTTTGTATGAAAAGAACAATTCTGTTTTCCAGTGAGCAAACAGCTCTCCAGAAGGCACCCGAGTGCTCCAGAGAGAGGCAAAGGCAACAAAACGTTTAAGGCAGAATAAAGAATTTACTGCTGGACCAACAGAGACTATATATAACCTCTTTTGCCAGTGACCTTCCCTGAACAGCAGCGAGAGATTCCAGCCTGACAGTGAGACACAGCAATCTGGCAATCTGCTGCTGATGTGCAGGGTCTGAGGGGACAGCAGACTCACTTTTCCAGTTGAAAGGGACGTGTTCTGTGCAAACACAGCTCCGAGCTGCCCTGCAGCTGTGGGCAGCCACATGCACTGCCCTCACCCAGCCGAAAAAGCCCCTGGCACAGCAGCAGAGCTGCTGCCCTCCTCTTCCTCCCCTTTCCCCCAGCCCCACCGAGAGCTGGCTCTCCACACTGCTTCCCACAAGAGTCTTAGGGGACAAGGTGGAGGCCAGTCTGCCACGCAGGTCGTGACTGAGGGGTGACAGAACAGCCCTGAGGGGGTCCTCGCCGTGGCTCTAAGTGATAACACTGAGCAGCAGCACTGAAAGAAAACGGAATTTTGCAGAACCAAGCCCAACCTCTTTTGCTCCCCAGTAAAAATGGATTTTTCGCACATCAGTTATCCAGCACTAATCAGCCATCTGAGCTCTAACTAATAGAGGTGAAAAACGTTCATTTCAAACACGCCTGTTTCCCAAAAATGTACCCAATTTATGCACATTTAATTAGTGCAGTTGCAGAATAAAATAGCCTTTGCCTGTATGTTCCCAGTAATTGCACATGGTCATTAGCATAGTCTATGCATTAAAGAACATCTTAATATTTAGCGGTAAAAATAGTATCAGCTCTGTAGATGGTATAAATGAATGGCTCTAAAGTTCTCACAGTTTACTTCCAGTAAGGTTTGCTCTGTAATTTTTAACCAATCAACATATTTTTGGTTGACAAATGTGAGCCGATATGGATCACGTTGCCTTGTGAGGCTGAAAATAGATTTTGCAAATATGTTTCAGGGTGCGGAGGTGGCTCATGCAAGTGAAGGAAAGACGAGGAGAGGAAAGATGGACACGTTTTGGATCCTGAGGCTGGATTTGAGTCTGTCTCATCTGTCTGTGCTCATTAATCAGTCCAGAAAGGAAACACTGAACCTTTTCACAGAGTGCACCGCTGGGAGTGACAGTGCTTCCCATGCCTGGAGACAGAAACACCACCTCGTGTGTCCCCCACCAGGGACAGAGCAGGTGCCAGGCTCCACTTTCTAATGGAGCCTACAGCATTCTCCAAGTTGCACTGACTTCAAAAAAAAAAAGGAATCTAGAGACTTGTAGGGTGAAATAGAATTTGACAGAAGTGCTTTTTCCTTTCCACTCCCATTCTGCACATACAAAAAATGCAGAGAAGGGCATTGTTGAGGTTACACACGCACACAAAGCCAGGCTTAGTCAGAGTTTCTGCAGTCTGGGTCAGCACAAACCTTGTCCCCAGCCTGGCTTGGGGCGCTGGCTGCGGAGAGGCTGGGATGTCTGTGTGCATGAAGAGGATGCAGAGCCCAAATGCAGCCCCTGCCCAGCACACAGCTCAGCTGAACCCCACAGGCTCAGAAAATCTGCTGTCTCAGGCACCCATATCTCAAACCTTCTGCTCTTTGAATTTAAGATTCACAGCAGCCCTAATATTCGCCAAACCCGCACAGAAACTGGAAGTTTGATTGGGTTTTGGTTGGAAGACAGTTTTATGATTTAAAAACAAATGCTTAATATTTTGTCCAACTCCAACTTTTTGTTTCTTCTAAAGAAAAAGAGACTTCATTGAAAAAGACACTTCATTGACTTGTTCATTCATTCCAGGAAAAACAATATTTGAGAACTCTGAAAAATGTTCAAGAGGAACTTATGCAAAGATCTGTAACAGCTGGAGTGGAACTATCACTCGTTCAAAACTAAAATTTGCTACAACTGTATGATTTTATGTCTGGCAAAATATAGTAAAATCATTGCATAATAAATTACTTACAACTGACCTATTTTTATTTAGAGCAAGCAGAGAAAAAAATATCTGCAAATGAGCTGGAGGAGGAGGGGCTCAGAGAGCGTCTACAGGGAGCGAAGCCCATTGAGGAAGAGACAGAAGGAGAAGTCAGTCTGTGTCTCTGGGATGGAGACAGCCCTCACTCTCAAAGAAAGAGGATGGGAACTCGAGGATCCAACTGGACAGAATGTGCATGAAAAGTACCTAACTGAGCAGAATTTGCATGGCTGTCTTCCCCACAGCTTTGATTTGGTAAAATTTCAGTGGATGGCTCCCAGCTCCTGGTCCATGGAGCCATAAGGGAAAAAGCAATTTCATGGGGCTGCAAGACCGTGCACAAAGAACTCCCAAAAGGAGTTCTTTGTCCTTGGCAGGACACAGGATGAAGAAGGAGGGAGCTGTGGGTGAAGCCAAGGCAGCTCAGTGCCTTGTGTCAGTCTCCAGGTGCCCAGGGAAGGGCTGGAGAGCGCCCGGGGCAGCCACTCTGGGAGCTGCTCCTCTAGCCTGGGAGCTGCCTCTGTGCCAAAATTGGGAGGTCACAGGGCCTCAGCTCCGAAGAAAAAATGACCAAGGGAGCAGACAGCTTGCATTGAAGTCCCCAGTGCATTTGTGCACAGCTACTGCAGAGCAATGTGTTTATTTTCCTATGGCTTGATAGATTAGTGTTAAAGTACCCACCCAATTTGCCACTGAAATGATGCAGAGGCATGTGAGCTGAAAGAGGTTCTGGAGTTGTCTGTTGGTGACATCCATGCATGTTTCTAAGTTTTATGATCTTAACCAACACACACTGTCCTGTGTCTAAAGGACATTTACACAGTGAATCGCATTCTCAAAGAAAGCAGCAATTTTCTGCCTTTCTCCTGTTACTCAAACTAATGCAGACACTAAATGAACTTCTGTCAAATACCTCAAAATATCTGTTACATACCAGCACTCACTGCTGCCTTTTAGCTTGCCTCTTCTCAAAAATCTAAGGTGTAGTCTTAATTCCATTAAAGCTGAGGCAAAATACCCAGTTTGAAGACGGTGTTACATCCTTGGTACTCAGTCTGCCAGTGTGGTAGGAATGGATACCACAGGAGAGCAGCAGAAAAAATATATTCTGATGGGAAATGCTCTTTTCAAATAATGAAATTCTCCATGTTAAATTTTACCCAAACACTGTCCATTGAAAAAAACCCATCTGTTTTATGGCTGCAGCTTGTTCCTCCCATGCCCTCAACTCTATTTATGAATGCTTTTTAGAAAACCCTTTTCCCATTAAAGCAGTGTAGTGCTGATTTTTTTTCTGAGTAACAATGGAAATGCATAAAGGGGGAAGGAGGGAAAGTAGGGAAAGGCATTTCCACTTCCACACTGCCCTGTGCTCCCGTGCCCTGGGCTGCTGGGGGGTCACGGCGGGGCAGAGCAAGCAGCAAAAGTGCACAAGAAAAGCAGGGACACGGCCAAGCTGCTGCACCTGACTGGAGGTGACACGGGGTGTCACAGGAGTGCTGCACCCAGCAGAAAGGAAAGGACATGACAAGAGACACTTCACAGCTGTCCAGACTGAGGTTTGCAGGCACAGCCATTTGAGCACTGCAGGGGCAGGAACTTTTCCTCAGGTCTCGTACAGAGCACGTATCCTTCTATTAATGGCAAAACCGCACCAGAATTAGACATGTTCTTCTCTGGAGCTTCTTTCTGCTCCTGTGTATTTATAGCCTCTTTCAATCCAGATAACGTGGCTGACAAAGCAGGATTGATTTGATTAGCATGTAAATAAAGCCTCATTGCTGTTCCTAGCTTGTCTGTCATGGTTATGTTTTGATGGGATTTCTGTCTGCCTTTTCTATTTACATCTGCTTCTTAGAATCTCAGAACCATTTAGGGTGGAAAAGACCTCTAAGATCATCAAGTCCAATTATTAACCCAGCACTGTCAAGGCCACCACTAACCCATGTCCCCAATTGTCACATCTACACAGTTTTCAAATCCCTCCAGGGATGGGGACTCCACCACTGCTCTGTCAGCCTCGTTTGTGGCGTTCCTGAGCCTGTGTTTGGGGAAGGGTTCAGGTCTCTGGGAATAAAGGTCCTACCCCGAGATTTGCTCCTTGCTCCTGACCCAGCTGCAGGACCAGGATCCCACCAAGGCCATCCTGCAACTCCCTCCCCATGAGGCAGAGTGAATGCTGGTACACTAATATCTCATTTTTCAAGCAGCAGGGTTCTGAACAGCTTATGGGGGAAAGAAAGAATTCAAGCATGTTCCACTGAATGCTGGGAGCAGAGCAAAAGGAGCCTCAGATGGAGAGGTTTCAGACTGCATGGTTCAAGTAATGGCTGTGCCCCAGAATTAAACAAACAAATCCCCTTTCCAAATAAATTCTACCACACCCCTGCCACTTCCAGAGCTGGGGCAGTTTTGAGTGACTATAGTGAGGAAGGAGAAATCTGCAGAATTTTCTAACAGTAAGAGCTCCAGGACTGAATCCTGACAGGGAAAGATGGTTCACAATAACCTGTTAACAGGAGACAGAATCCCAATAAATGGAAGTGGCAGAAATCCACAATACAAAGCAGCGAGCTAAAACTGATCATCAGATAAAATGCTATTACCAACACAGGACTTAAAAATAAATACAGAAACTGTCGTGCAAAACTATCAGAAGAGATGCTAAGCAAAGGATGGGGTGTGTCTCCGTGGGCACATCTGTGCACATCTGTGCACACTCACACGCTCCAAGGATGGGCTCCCTGGAATCAGATGTGCAGTCAGCTCTAGAGCAACGGGACAGATCAGGAAAAACAGAACTTCTGATTCAAACTGAAAGGAAGAAATCAGGTGTTTGAGGTCTACCCAGAACAGCACTGCAGAAAGGTTTGGTTAAAGCCATGCCACATCAGTTTGTTTCCAAAGCTGGAGCAGCCAAGGGAATAAACATGCTTGCTCTGCAAACACAGTGGAAAGGGTTCATCTGATGTGAGGAAGAAAGAGAAGTGCAAAAAATACATTTAACCAGTGTCTCTCTAAAACAAATCCAACAAAGCTGTGCTTTCAGATGGAATATTATTCTTCAAGAACTACTTTACAATCCCTGAGGAAGCCCAGGGAAGGCCCAGCACCTGGGGGACTCGTGGCCCATCCTGTCAGGCTCCTCAGGTGACCTTGGCAAAGCCATGGCTGGGTACCTGATCCCTCTTCCTGAGATGGGATGAAGGCATTTCTGCAGGTAGCCTGGGATGGGATGAAGGCTTTTCTGCAGGTAGCCTGGGATGGGATGAAGGCATTTCTGCAGGTAGCCTGGGATGGGATGAAGGCTTTTCTGCAGGTAGCCTGGGATGGGATGAAGGCTTTTCTGCAGGTAGCCTGGGATGGGATGAAGGCTTTTCTGCAGGTAGCCTGGTCCATCACAGACTGCAGAGACCACGCCGAGGGCAGGACCAGGGACGAAGGAGCCAGCCCAGCCCTTCCATGCCTGCACTTGCTTAATAACCTCCCATGCAATGTTGGGGGGAGGAATTTATTATTGTCAGCCCAGCAAAGAAACCACCTCAGAAGCACTCATTCACTTTTGTGCCCACTCCGGGCTGTGGAAATTAACGGGATGTTAATTTGTGACCAGAGGCAGAGCGTTGCCAGTGGGGCTGCTCCCTGTCCAGGTGCAGGGTGCAGGAGCTGTGCCTTGGCTCCTGCTGGGGGTTAGTGCTCCAGCCATGGCAGGATTCAGCACGGAGGCTCTGCAGCTCAAGCCCTTAGAAACTCTGCATGTTGACAAATTTTATTATGAGCTAAATCACAATATATCCGATTAATCTCCCTGTTTGTGGCAGCAGGGTTAGACTGCAGGCTGACAGCCTGCATGCTTGGATTATATTATCCAAAGGAAGCACCAGCCAAAGGCTGCCTAATGTCATTTTCCCTCATTAGGAGGTTATTAGTGATTGCACTCGCAGCGCTGCGCTGCATCCCGACGCTCGGCAGCATTTTGGGGCATGGCATTTTCCACTCTCATTTAGAGGGAAAGGGAAGTGATAAAAGTTCACCGCCATGAATGCCTGGGCAGGGAAGTGTTCATCCCTGCCTGGCTCACGCGGTGCCTGAATCAAGGCTGGTGGCCATCGGGTGGCAGGACACGAGCAGGACACCATCACCAGGGATGTCCCGGGCTGGGCTGGGCTGAGGGACCGAACCCACCACGGCCCTGTGGCTGGGACAGCCCCGAGAGCACAGGGGGAGCTCCTGTGGGACCGGGTGTGAGCCCTGCGCCTGCACGGCTCATATGGGCTGTGCCCGGCTCTGCTCGGCTGTGCCCGGCTCTGCCCGGCTGTGCCAGGCTGTGTTCAGGCTGTGTTCACTGTGTCCGGCTGTGCCCAGCTGTGTCCAACTGTGTTCCGCTGTGTCCCGTTGTGTCCCGCCCTGCTCCACCCAGCACAGCCCTGGCACTGCCCTGGCACAGCCCTGGCACAGCCCTGGCACAGCCCTGGCACCACTGGACACAGCCGTGGCACAGCTGGACTCAGCCCTGGCATGGCTGGACACAGCTCTGGCACGGCCCTGGCACAGCCCCAGCACAGCTGGATACAGCCCTGGCACAGCCCTGGCACGGCCCTGGCACAGCCCTGGCACAGCCCTGGCACTGCCCTGGCACGGCCCTGGCACGGCACTGGCACAGCCCCAGCACAGCTGGATACAGCCCTGGCACGGCCCTGGTACGGCCCTGGCACCACTGGACACAGCCGTGGCACAGCTGGACACAGCCCTGGCACTGCCCTGGCACAGCTCTGGCAGAGCTGGGCACAGCCCTGGCACGGCCCTGGCACAGCCCCGGGAGCACGGCTGGGCCTGACAGAGCCGTGTGGGCAGAGAACCACAATTGCCAGCCGCAGGAAATCCGGGTTATTATAGGTTTAGATAATAAAATCCTCCTGCCTTGGAGAGAAAAAGCTCCAAACCTTGAAATTTCCTATGGAGTGAAGTTCAAGGAACAGCTGACTCACTGAAACGCCGTGCTTTCAGCAGATTGGTATGCATGATATGAATATTAACTATAATAAGGAAATTACAGTTAAATACAATATCCGTATTTAACATAAAATTAAACAAAACAAGACCATCAGTTCATTTGGGCTATTCCAGTGGGGAATTCAGACTAAATTAACACAGCCCACAAAGCATTTTAATTTGAAGATGTGACTGAAATGTTGTGGTTCTGTTGGCAGATTTCTTAACAAAACCAAAGTTTCTATCTAAGTTTTGTGGCTTCAACAGTAAACCCCTTTGTCCTGGGGCACAGTCCTACCCTAATAAAACCCTGGACAAGATTCGAGCACCTCCAAAACCCAGGACTGTTCCCAGCTGGTGGGACCACAGCCCCTGCTCCCCTTCTGCTCTCCCACAGCCTCCTGCTTACACGAAAACACGGAGCAAAACACCCTATTTAAGCAGACATCATCCAATTTCTGTTCAGAATCATTTCTTCTCTCTTCTCAGGGGACGGACACCTCTAATCGCTTCGGTGTTTTGAATCCCTCCTTCCAAAAGGCAGCTCCTCCCTCCTCTGCCGGGGCTGCCGCAGTCAGACGGCGCGGGGCACGAACCAGGCCAGCCATCCTCGGGGCAGGCTCGCCTCTGCCTCGCTTATAACACAGCAGCTATTTTTATCCATTACAGAGAGCTAAAAAAAAAAAGGTTTGCAGTTTTTTTTTTTTTTTTTTTTTAATAAGAAGTACTTCAGGGAAAAAGAGACTGCAAGGCTCAGTAATTTGTGAGCAGCTCGTCCCGCACGCTGAGTACCCCCAGCCCCTTCCCCGCCGCCCCCTCCCGCTCTGAGCAGGGACAGGACGGGAAGGGCCGGGGGGCTCCGGCCGCCGCACCCCGTGTGCCCCAGCGCTGCTTGCCATTTTTGGCAGTCAGGCCCAGAAATATGCAGCAGACATAAATAATTCCTTTTTCGCAGTCGGTCAAGAGGACGGAGCGCCGGCTCGGAGCGGCGGGCAGGGCAGGGCGGGCACGGCACGGCACGGCACGGCTCCCTGAGCCCCCAGCCCACCCCGGCCGCGTGAAGGAGGGGGAGCAGCCCCGAGACAGAAGGTGTTCGTAACGGGGATTGTTGCTGAGGGAGCGCTGGGGCAGGCCAGCAGAAGCTGATCCAAAGGCTCCCAGCTGCAGAGGGTCCCTGCCCCGAAGTGCTCCCAGCCCAGGATTTGGGGTGGCAGTGCTCTCTGGGTGCCCTGCGAGGCGGGACCGCGCTGTAGCTCAGGCAGGGGAGGTTTTTGGTGGACACACGAGCCACTGCCCATCTTGCTCATCTCCCACACTCTGGGAGGCTGCCACATCTCACCACGGCTGCTCACAGGGGTTCTGTGCTGGAAAAGTGCCCTTGGAGAGTGAATTCCTCCTGCCTCGATCCAACACGTGCCATGTACCTGGATGCTGCTGTCCACCCGGGGCTTGGCTTCTCCACAGCTGCTGCCTGCCAGGAGGCTGAACTGAAGATCACAGGCAGAGAGAGATGCCCTTGCCAGGGAAACAACCACTCCTGCTACCTGTTACAGCATGGCCGAGTCCCACTGGGACATCAGCAAGTGTCACTGGCCCTCTGCAAGGTGCATGTCCCTGTCGAAGGCTGCTGACACGAGGCACTCTGCCTCCCCAGCTGGGAGGACAGGGCACCTGGAAGCCTTGGCTCCCCTCCCCACCACCGGGGTCCCTCAGCCCAGGCAGCCTGTGATCACCATCACAGGAGCCTGCAGGGGCATCAGGCTCACAGTGGGAAATCTCAGCCTGAATATCTGGACAGGGTCTCTGCCAGGGGCCTGTGACCAACTCTCGTGTGCAGAAACAACCTCTCCCCTTGAAGCACCCTGTGACTTCATTAGCTGCCAAAGAGCCTGGCCAGCAGAGTCCTCAGCACTGGGACAGCTGCTGCACGCCACTATTTACTTCAGCTCTCCAAATGCAAGAAGAAAAAAACCAACCCCGAAATATTTTCCTGGTGCCCTGAAAACAAAACACTCCAGAGTTTTGGCACCACATGCTGATCCTTAGTAGGTGGAGATTTGCGTTGACTCCAGCTGAGCTCTGCTCTTTGACATCAGCACAAGAACTCGCCTGCGTCTGCAAATACCCTGCTTATGCAATGCCACTGAGTGCCTTGCCTTGCTGCTGCTCCAGCAGCCCCAAAACCCAGCCCCGAGCACGGGGCTGCGGCTGCTGCGCGCGAACGGGGACGTGTGGGAGCACTGCGCTCCCTCGGCACCGGGGGTCCTGACAGGTTGCCCCAGGGATAAAGATGTGTCCTTTTCTCTGTGGGAGGACCTGGGAGGGTTTTGCACGTCCCACCCTGCAGCCCCTGGAGAGCTGCTCCTCTGCCTGCCGAGGCTCTGAGCTCCCCAGAACCCGGCACCCAGGGCCCTTCGAGCTGCAAAAATCCCAGGCTTATTCACTGTGGCTGAAAAAGTGTTTGCTGGAGGGCGCAGTTTAATGACTAATGAGGGGATAAAAGGGCTGCAGCAGCCCCAGCAAATGTGTTTCATGCTCAGTGCTCCCCTTTTCCACTGTAATCTGCTGGCCTGGCACTGGCAGACGGTGAGGCCAGCGCTGCCGTGCAGCCCTCGGGGACAGCTCCAGGTGCTGCAGGGCAGGGATGCTCACAGCCCCCTCCACCTCCACAGAGGGCCCTCTGTGCCCCTCTGTGGGCCCAGCCCAGCCTCTCTCCGAAGGGAGAAGGGATGTCTGCATCCCCAGCCCTTCCAGGCTTCTCCAAATGCTGAAGCTGGCAGATCACCACCAACAAAATGAGGTCCACTAATGGCCCTGCAGGCTTTGCAGGCTCCAAATGAGGGGGGTGTCTGGATTTTCCTTCTTGTGCTTTTAAAGTGTCCCCAGTCGCAGCTTGCGGCTCCAGCAGTGGGAAGGAGCTGCCATGGAAACCTCCAAATGCCCTTTTCTGACAGTGGCTGCTGAGCACGGGCTGGAGAGCTGTCCCTCCCCAAGACACATGACTTGGAAATTACCCCTGCTGTCGCTGGTGGGATCTTCTGTGTGCCTGCAACATTAAGATAAATGGTTTGGAAACCTGTGGAGTAAATTCACTGCAAATGAGACCGGGCACAAAAGCATCGTAAGCCAGAAATTCAAAGAAATCCAGATATTCACCACTATATTTCAATCTTGTCCTGCGCTAACGAGTTTCCTTCAATGACATTTGCTGCCACAAAGGCATTTCCTGGTGCTTTGAGACTTCCAAGGGAAAAAAAGGAAATATTTCCATTTCTTGCGGGCAGACCACGATTCAAATCCTCTCTCGCCCACGTCTCTTTTTGATCAGGCCATCACAGAGCACTGTCAACAAGCTATGAGTCCTCAGCTGAATGATCGGGCAAACAGAGTGGTGAGAAATGCTGAGCTGCAGCACAGCAGTGGGGACAGGAGCACTCAGAGCCTGGAGCTTCTCCGGTGCTGCTGACAGCACAGGCCTCACAGAGGTTGGTGAGCATCCCAAAACTGAGAGCAACAGAAACCCCACGTGCTGCCCAGACTCACCAAAAATTCAGCTGTTATTGATGCAGCTTGAAATCTCCTGGCCCGGAGATGTTATCTAAGAAAAATCAGCAGACACTTGAACTGCCTGAGGTCCTGCACAGAACACAGAACCACCCTCAGTGCACATCTCCTGGTAGGCAGGAGCCTTTCAGAGTCTGCCCAGGGTCAGGGATTCAGGCTGGCAGGAGGCTGCTGACAGCAGAGGTGCCCTCCTGGCTCCTCAACTCCTGCTCTGGACACACAACAGCTCCCTTGAGATGTGGCAAAGGGATTCAGAAAGGCAAACACCCAAACTTTCCTGACTCCTGGAACAGCCTCCCAGCAAGAGTCTCTGCTGTGAAAGCCATGCTCTCGTACCAACCACCCCAACTTTTACACTCAATTTCCCAGTATATTTGTTGTTTTAATAGGTTTTGCAGAGGCCTGAAGCAAGGACAGCTGATAAGATCTGTGTGAGTTTACTGAAGCAGTCATCAAGGGATATTTTGGCAGACTGATAAGCAACCAAACATAATTCTTGCCACAAGAGTTACCAGACAGTTTAAAGATTAATGAACAGCAGCAGCCCTGTGAACAAGGCCTGCAGAGCTGTTGGACTCTTCCAGAAAACACTGTGCCACATCCAAGACATGCCCAGCCTGCACAAACAGGGACAGAGGTGGGGTGGAAGCACCAGCTACAAAAGTACTGCACAAGACATTCATCACTGGGTTTCTTCAGCTTAGTATTCAGGTCATTTGACTTGCCTTGATGAGAGGAGGGAGGATTTCACAAGGCAGCTAGAAATGATTTCAACCAAACAATGCATGAGCATTGCCAGAGCACACTGCAGGCAAAGCTGAGAGGGCTGCCAGGGAGAGGAGGGGGCCACTGCTCACTGAGCACAGGACACCAGTGTGGATTCAGCACTCGGCCACGGACCCCTCAGCCTCCTGCATGTCCCTGCAGCCCAGGAGGGCTCCAGCCTGCTGGTCAAACCCCACTTCACTCCTGGCCATCAAAAGGAAGGGTCCTGCGGCAGCAATGCAGCAGCCTGGGGCACGCCCCTGCCATCCATTCCTTTGTTCACTTGTTGTGCCTGGCTAATCTGTCTTTAATCACTTTAAATTATCCAGCGTTCAAAGGAGATGCCATTTATAGGCTCTAATTGCCAAGCTCCTACCAGTTCTTGTTGCTGCAAAGCTCTTGTGCTGTCAGTCAGAGATGGTCTCTTGCTGCAAGATAATAACATGAAATTTCACTACACAGAAAGAGAGACCTTGTACCAGACTGGCATCTAATTACCAGGAACAATCTAGAAGTTGCTAATATCTTTATCAAAACAAGTATGTTGGACATAGAGAATAACCAAGGCTTAGGGCCCAGGTTTGTCCCAGGGCTCCCTGGCACTTCATTTAATTACCATGAGTGTGCAAGTCCTGGAAACCCACTCAGCCACAAGGACTTGTTCCTCATGCTGTACCTGAGGGAAGCAACGAGCAGCATCTTCCTTCCCCCACCTGCAGGCAGCCCTGAGCCCAGAGGCTGGGGTGGCCTCTCAGAGCAGAGCAGGGTCACAGTGTGCCAGCTCGGTCCCTCCCCGGGCAGGCTGCAGCAGAGCAGCGTGGAGCAGGGGGCAGTGCCCTCCCTGCCACCTCCCGAGGGCTGCCTCGGGGCTGGTGCCCCTGCCACGAGAGGGATGTCCCTGCTCCCTGCAGATCCCACACACCCTGACTTACAGGTCAGAGCCAGCAAACGTGCTCTGGCTGATCAAAGGCCAAGTCACCTGTGGGCACCAGGAATTCGGGTGGGCTGGCTTTTCTCGCTCTAACTCCCCAGCCTTGGTTCCATGGATGTCTCTGCAGCTCTGCAGCCCCAGCAGAGCCAGCCCACCACGGCTGGAGGCTGGGAATGCCTTCAGTGCTCTGAGCTCAGCCAGTCAATCCCCTCGGGAATGCTTTCTCCTCAAAAATGCCTGCATGGGGATAGTCTGACCTCTCCTCAAGGTCTCTGTGGGCTCACAAATTCCTGGTCTGGAGTTAGCTGGGCTCATTTCAGCCAGGTTCTGATTGCTCTTTGCCCCTTCCCTTCCCACTGCAGCTCCCTGGGTCAGCAAGCTCTGCATGGCCAAGGGTTCTGTGGCTCTGCAGTCCCCAGGGAGCTGCACCCGTGCTCAGCTCCCCAGCACAGGCTCAGCTCTGCCTGCAAGACTTCTTGCAGCCTCTCTGGGAATCTTCCAGATGCTCCTTTCACTTCTTTTTTCTTTTTTTTTTTTTTCTTCTTTTATTTTTTTATTTTTGAAGCCTACAGCTCTTTATTAGAATTTGCTCTAATCTTATTTTAATTCCTTCTGCAAAATCTCTTGCTGCCTTAGATCTACTTTAATTCCTTTTGCAAGATCTCCACCTCTTGTTTTATGTCTCCATTTAAAGTCTTTTGGCCTAAGGTCCTGGGCTCTGTGCATGGCTTGGGTATTTGCTCCATCAGATTCAGCAGCAATTCCAGCTCACAGCTTGCTCCTTTGAAAGCAGCTCCTGCTCCTGATAGCCAGACTTATCCCTGTTTGATCTGGATCAAAGTTTGGGGCCCCACTAAGATGACCCAATTAATAGGAAAAACTGACAAAACACTTAGGCATTTCTCTGATGAAATCCTACATATTTATGCAGATTGAACAGCCCTGGTTCCCTGAAAAAGAACAGGAGTGAGGTTTCCTTTCTCACAGCTCCAGATATGCATCAAACAAGACTCAGTCTCCCTAACTGCTCCTTTTAAACTTTTCTGGGATAACCCCCAGGATGCCCCTCCTGATTTATTCCCCTCCCTGTCTCTGTTTCTCCATTCTTTATTCTCCTCTTGCCTAGCCTGATGAAAATTCATCAAACAGCTGCTGGAGGTATTTTCCTCAAGCTGTGCCAGTGAGCAGACAGAAGGAAAGGGACATCATTTCAGAGGCAGAAAACCAAGGGGTCAGCTCCTGCTGACCCTGCAGCTCCCACCAGTGCGGGCTGGGGTGAGTCACCTCTTCCCTTTGAATTGCATTCTCCCGTTTCAAAAACGAGGACATGACAACATTTGAGAAATGCTGCTCTGCTCTGGACAGAAACTGCAGAGTTTGTAAAGGAACAGCCTCCTCCGTGTGTGCAGCCAGCTGTGCCAGAGGCTGTCCCTGCCCTGCACACACGGGGCCATTCCCAGATCTCTGGGGCTCCTGGCATCTCTCTGAAAGCAGCATCCCCAAATAACACCCCAGGCTGCCTTAACCCCCCTGGAATCAAGTGCAGGGGGAACTCAGCCATCCTGCAACGACCTGCACGGACAGAGGGGAAAGAGGGAAGGGAGAAGGGAGCTTGTTTTTCTGCTTGTCAGCTTTTGGAAGTGAAACCAGCAGCATTAAGAGCTGCACTGGCAGACAGAAAGACAAGTCTTCACTGGTGGGAAGACCTTAAAAGACAATTGTTTATTTAAACTAACTCAAGGTCACAGAGATGTCCAGTTTGAGAGAACTCATTTTTTTCCCTTCAGAATTCTTCATCTGAAGTTGCTCAAAAGATGAAGCAGGATGGTATGTGCATGTGGCTCCTGCTGATGGTGGGAGGGCAAAGGAGGGCTGGGAAAGGTGCTGGAGCCTGAAGAAAAGCAGAAGCTTTCTGTGAAAGAGTCCAGACTGGGCAGCACAGAAAGGTCAGCCCTCCCACCCAGCAAGAGCAAAGCTCAGAGGCAGCCAGAGGATTTCACCATCTCATCTTCTAGTTTTGGAAAAAAAATTCAGTGCCTACCCTTTGAGTAGTGATGATTTAAGTGCTGGGTTTTCCTTTACACCACAGCGGATTTCTCGCAGTGGCAGGTGGCTGGGCAGGGCCAGGGCGAGCTGGGAGCACAGCACAGTCCTTGCAGAGTTCCTGAGCAGCCCTGGACACAGCATTCCTGTGAGCCCAGAGCTGGAGAAGGGCACAGTGTCCTGGCAGGGCTCCCCCTTCCTGCTCCAGCCAGGGCTCTCCGAGGAGCCACGTCACTGGACTTGGCCCTGGCTCGTGGGCACCTCACTGACCTCAGAGTGCTGGATAACAGGAAAAACAGCCAGCCCAACCTCAGCCTGCTTCGCTGAGACCACAGCTGGGACAAACTGCTGGTGGCCATTTGCACCTGGGACGTGACTGCCCAGGCGGATTCCTCCTGCAAGTTGCTCCACTAACCCTGCACAGCTTGATGCTGTTTTGGAAGAGGCAAACCATCACCACATCTGCAAATCTGGCATCTCCGTGGCTGAAAGGGGGAGATTTGGGGAAGTCATTTGGCAGAAAAGAGGTTTGAGCCCTTTTTTGGGAAGAAACTGCCTAAGTGTTGGAAGTGGAAGGTATCTGGAGAGAGCTTGGAAAGCGAGATCTCGATTGTAAGCATAAAAGAAGTGAAGTCTCATTTCGTAATTGAAAAGACAAAACTGGCAAAGCTCTTTGGATTTATGGCTACTGGAAACCACCTTCCAGCTATTTTCTAAATTGGTTCTCTCCAAAATCAAAAGAAAGCTCTAAAGCTCTATCTCTGCAGAGATTTTTTCTAAAGAAGAAAAGCACAGTTCTCAGGATTTATATTTGATTTGTTTTCTCAGGGATTGGGTGATTTTTTTCCCAGTACAACAGAAATTGACTGATGTCAGTATCATGGGAAATGGAAAATTTGTAAGAGTTAACTCACTACTTTCCTAAGCTTTCCTTCACGGATTTATATGCTTGGGACCCATGACTCAGTCACTTCTTAGTCTTTGCAGATAAAATACCTTTTCAATTTGGCCCTTGCGTGACACAAAGTGAAAAGCCTTGGGCACTGTCCTGAAGGCAGCAGTGTGAGCAGGGGGAGCCCCAGAGCCCTGCCCGGAGGCACTGGAGCTGCCTCTGCTCTGGGAGTGCAGCTCCCACTCACAGCCTCTCTGGATTTGCCTTGGGAAGGAGGTGATCAGTCCTCCTGCCACTGGGCTGTTGCTCCAAGCACACCAGTCAAAGGCAGAAAAGATCCAGCGACAGATTCCCAGCCACTGGATGGTGATTGGGAGCGATAATTAAAAATTATGGAGCAGTGCAATGCCAGAGATATCGCATATGCTTTCAGGATAAAGCCGAACGGCTCCAAACTGGAAATTGTGCTGTTTTCTTTTGCCAGAAAACATTTGCAATTTTGAAGCCATCTTTTATCCTGACTGGTCAAGTATCCATATCCACATAAATGTGCACTCGCAGCCCCGTGAGCTGCGCTGCAGGAACAGCCTGTCACTCCAGGCAGGTCGAGGGGTGAGCACGGCCCGTAGGTGGGAGACAGCAGCTCTGTGATGTCTATAAATACAGGCGTTGTACATGTACCTGCTCAATAAATAAATATACATGTACACACATGCAGGCTTTCGGATTGATTTATCCTCTATCCAGTGCAGTCTGGAGACACCAAAGCCTTCTACGTGCCACATCCCAGCCTGGAAACCACAACTGTTTCATTTTCCAGCTCTAACAGTCCTGACCTCTCCCAGCCTTTCGTACACTCCCGAGACTCATATTTTTCTTGGGATCACAGTGAGCTTGTGTTTGTCATTCTCATGTGATTAATAAATTATGCTCTACAGATATTTAAGCAGCTCATGTTTACTTTTCTGTCAATAGAAAGAGAATGTTTATTTGATCTGGGAGCACTATTTTCCATTGTCTGAATTTAAACTTCAAAACAAAAACTTGAGATAGCAGGTGATTTATGAACCTCTGCTATAAATAGCTCAGCCCCTTCTCATCAGTGAATCTCCCATTTTGCTCTCAGCAGTATCCCAGCAAAGCGATGGGGAAGGAGGAATGGAAGTCCCTGGCTCCTGGCGAGCACTCAGACCTTGAAGACAGACCTGTGACCCTGCCCCAGCGCTGCTCTGACCAGACCCTGCATGGGTGGGACCTCCACGTGCTGAGCAAGGCTCCAGCTCTCACCCCCCAAGGAACATGAACAGTTTTTGTTCAGGTTATAAAGACTCACAGCTTTAGTTCTTGGATTCTTACTCTCTCAGCTGTGGCATCGAATGTGTGAATACCTCTCAATTTAGACTCCACCTCTGGACAAGAAGTCCTGAACTTCACTCACTACTTGGCTTCCTCCCTTCATGAATCTATGTGGGACCCCAAGGAAAGTTTGTTCAGTCCTGGGATCTCAGAGCAGGGGGAGGAACAGGCATACAAGGCACTGGACTACAATTCCCACGAATTCCTGCACAAGTATTTCCAAGTAGTTTCAGTGGTTTGGGGTGGGGGGGGTGGGGGAGTGGAAATCAATCCAAATGATCTACAGGGGAAAAAAACCCAAATGAACGCACTCCCAAAACCAAATCCAAACACGTTGTTTTGCTGAAATAGTTTTCAGGTGGAAAACAGCTTTGCTGGCCATTGTCCCAGCAGCTGCAGCGCAAATGAACGCACTCCCAAAACCAAATCCAAACACGTTGTTTTGCTGAAATACAGTTTTCAGGTGGAAAACAGCGTTGCTGACCATTGTCCCAGCAGCTGCAGCTGCAGCAGCCGAGCTCCCAGGGCCTGGAGAAGGCTGGGAGGGCGATGAGCCGCTCTGGGCCGGGGCACGGCTCTGAGCTGTGCGGGGCAGGGCTCTGTGCTGTGCGGGGCAGGGTCCCTGTGCCGTGCGGGGCACGGTCCCTGAGCCGTGCGGGGCAGGGTCGCTCCGCGCTGGGCTCAGGCGCACTTGCGAGGGCCACCTGGCCGGGCACTGCAGGAGCCAGAGCCCGGGCTTCCTCCTCCTCCTCCTCCTCGCCCTGGGGAGGTGCTGGGAGCCATGTGCGAGGCAAGCCCCGGCGCGGGGCGGCTGCGGAGTGTGGTTCCCACCTCTATAAAAAGTGATTTCCTGCGATGCCGGCGCGTGGGCGTGAGCGGAATGGATGTTTTCCGTCAGGAATGACAGCCGGGGGAGCGGCGCTCCCGCATCCGGGAAGGCGGGCACGGCCGGGATGATGGGCACGGGCCGGGATGCGGGCACGGCCGGGATGCAGCAGCATCCCTCGGGACACGGTCTGGCCCCTGCGCTGCTCGCTCCTTTCCCGAGCTGTTCGCAGCGCGGCCAGACCGGCCCGGGGCAGGGCTGGGCTGTGCCCGGAGCTCTGGGAAACAGCAACAGCCCGGCACCCACCGCGGACACCCCCTGACAAAGAGCAAAACACAACTGCTATCTACAGGGAGAGGAAGGACTCTGAGGCTGCAGCTTTTGGGACAAATAATGAAGAGCAAACGAGCCAGGCTGCTGGCAGAGCCGAAAGCCGGGAGAACAAACCTCAGCCAAACTGCACAGCAGGCTCAAATTCAACAGCTGGATCCCCAAAAAATCACTCAGTCTGCTTGGGTGGCCAGCAGGGGCAAAGAGGCCACTGTTTCCTCCTGCAGGGATGCTCATCCATGGATGACCTGCCTCGGGGGGCAGCTGATGGCTCCCACACTGCTCTCTCCAAGAACCCACCAACACCAGTTCCATTTGCCTGCTCGATGCCAGCTGTGCTGGTGACAGGGTTTCCTCCCATGATGGGACAGGACCCGTTCCCAGCCCTCTGTGCAGTGGCACGGCAGGGCAGATCCCATATGGGGAGGGAGTTACAGGTCAGGCCTGTCTGGATCATCCCCTCCCTGGGGTGGGCAACCCAAGCTCATGGTCTCTTTCAGTCCCTGATTTCCAGAATACGTCAGAAAACTATAATTAAGGAGCCCACCCCTTCTGGTGGAAGTCTGCTTGTGTCAACAGAGAGACGGGAGTATTTAGCAGACTTCTTTTTCCATCCTGCTAATTTTAGGCCCTTATATAACATTTCTTTCAATACAACCCAGTTTCTGTAGCCCACTGAAGGAACGGCACTTCTCATTTGTCTTACACCAGTGCCTAAAATATTCCCCAGAGCTGGAGGGCTGGCTCTGTGCTCCCCACCACGCACGGGGCCAGCTCTGCCCACCACACCACGATGTTTAAATAGCCCAGAACGCAGAGGGACACACACAGAGCCAAAGGAGGGGCTGTGCTGTGCAGCAGCAGCACAGGATGGAATAAAGGCCGGATACCCCTGTCCCACACCACCCCAGCTCCAGGTACCCTCTGGCAAATGCCAGCAGAGGTTGAGGAGGTGACACCTGACACGCTGATGCCTGAACCTCCCTGCGAGCACTGAAGCTCCACGTGGTGATGCTTCAGCTTTCAGCCCTCACTGCAAATTCCCTCAGCCCCTTCCTGCGCTGTCATCTTTGATGAGAAGCAGTTCTTACCTTCCTAAGTAAACCTCAAAGTTTGTGATGCTCCAGAGCACATCAAAAATACATCAAAATAATTCAAACTCCCTTTGACGGACCACATAAAGTTTGCAATTTGCATTTCAAAGCCAGGGTAAGGCATGGAAGGCAAAAGCAAACAAGGAGCAGCAGACACCCAGACCTGTCAATTATCCCCCTGGTTTTTTTGCACAAGGCTGGGAGAGCTGCAGGAATAACTGCCTGGGGCCAAGCTCACCCCTGCCCTGGCACTGCTGCACTCAGTGGCTCTACACGTGTGGACAAGATTTGGCTTTTCTACATACTTTTCCTTGTGGAAAGGCCGCTGATCGCATCCCCTGCGGGGCAGCCTCGGAACCACGGGTGTAGCACAGCTGACAGGTCGGGGGGATCCAGCCACTGAACCGGTTAGAAAGGAAGGAGTTTTCACTACTGCTGAGGGGAAAAAAAGGAGCTGGAGTTGCCTGAGAGCACAGCGAATGCTACGGGGATGGCACAGAGCTGGGATGTGTGAACGAGTGTCAGCAGAGCAGCGAGGTGCGGTGGTTCCCTGCGGGAGCAGCTCCTCCCACGCTGCGGGTCCAGCCCTGCCCAGCCTGGGTACCCAGACCCAGACCCAGACCCAGACCCCCAGGCTTCCCTCTGCACCCAGGCACATCCCCCAGCCTGCCACCCACCAAGCAGGCTGGTGAAGCTTTGAATAAATAACAAGCACCTGATGTCACTTTACAGTAATTAATCTAGGGGATAATGCACTAATTTGCCACTGCTGGGAGCATTTATCTTTTCCTCAGAAAGAAGTTTTTGCTATGAAAGAGTCGTGGTAAGCCATTAAAACCTAAACCCCTCTATCCATCTTACACCAGTAGCTGGTTTTAGCGACAGTATGGAAAGGGAATATTTTCTCTGCAGCACGGTGGTGTGGTGCCCTCCCTATCCCGGAAAGCAAAAGCTTTGTCTCCTTTCCAGCATCTCCTATGAAGACTTGGAAGAAAACAAATGGTATTCCCCATCTTTGTGGGTGACTCCTGCCTTTCCCTGCCCCTCTCATTCCTCTCAGGAGCAAGAGTCGAGCCTTTGGGCCAGGATGCTGTGCAGCACCTCACTAACACAGCGGGCTCCTGGCCCAGGACTAGACCTCCCAAGCGCCACCCTAATATAAATAAATATGATTCATAAAGTCTAACTTCAAATTTGGCAACTGATCCTCTGAACAAAGCTGGTGAGTCAAGCTCTGAAGAGGTGGAACCAGCCACAGCCTTCATGATCGTGTTAGTCAGCACGAAGGAGACCACTGCAACTGCTGTGACGTGTGAGCTCAGCACAGCCGATGGAAGCGTTGGCACAAAAGTATTTGCATCATAACCTCGAACTGCTGGCCTGTCTCACTGAAAATCACACCAAAGAATGTGTTTTTCCAGCTACCCAAGCACTGGCACTGCTGTGCCAGACCCTGAGCTGGCATCAATCAGCACGGGCTGTGCACTCAGCGGGGTGGAAGCGCTCACAGCTGGGACACTGCACGACAGGAGAGCAAGGAAAAGGAGAGGGGGTCCCAGGAGCAAGGGAAAGGAAAGGGGATCCCAGGAGCAAGGGAAAGGAGAGGGGGTCCCAGGAGCAAGGAAAAGGAGAGGGGGTCCCATGGTCATGGCCCTGGCAGCTCCAGGCCAGATCTGGAGTAAGGGACGAAGGGAGCTGCCTGGCACAAAGCCCCGTGCTGCTGGCCTGGGCTGGGCAGGCGGAAATCGGGGAGATGCAGCAGGGGAGGATGGAGACACGGGGAGGGAGATCCAGGCGAGAGCGCAGACAAGGAGCTGTCCCTGCAGCTCCGAGGGAGGCACGGCAGCTGTCACCACAGGCCACCACGTAATTTAACACCTCGGGCCCCCGGGTTTTGGGGAACTGGCACTTGAACACGCCTCCAAGGGCGCCGTGGCTGCGCAGGGATGCTGCCCTGCCAGGGCACCGAGCCCTCGGCTCCGGGCGGTGGCACTGCCCGGGAGGGGACACGGGCAGAGCCAGGCTGGGCAAACACGGCACAGCTGGAGCTCAGGGTGCCCCGAGAGCCGTGGGTGAGCTCGGGGGCCAGGAGCCAGGACACCCCGATAGCCTCGGAGCTGCCCTGCTTTGTGCCTCAGCTCCTTACCGTGACAAGTGAATCACCAGGAACGAAGCTGACAAAGACAGCGTGGTAAACTTAACAGAAAAATTATAACCCTCTGAATGTGTGTTGTTTTTTGAGAATAAACTGAAGAACAAGGAATTCCTCAGTTTAATCCATCTCCTGGGCTTGCCTGGGGTAAAAATACCAACTCTACAAACAAGCGTTGTTTTTTCACTTCCATTAAACCTGTCTTTGTGAAAGTTAATACTGAGACAGTCCTTGTTAACCTCAGAAATTTTCAGAAGTACAGACTGGCTGCGGGTTCTTGGTTGTCTGCCTTTTCAGATTGCTCTACTGGGAAGGTCCAGACTCAACCAGCAAGGCACTGCCCCGTTACCCCTCATCTGCAGCTCACTTACCAAGCAGTGACCGATGCACTTGGCTTGCAGATCCTGAATTTTTCATTGAGGATATTACAAGGTGAACCCCAGCTCTGACAGTGCTGCTGAAGGATGGAGCATTAAGATCTTCCTCTGTCCAGCTCTGAGGGAAACTGGGATTCAGCAAGTCTGCTGGCACCTTCCTGGTGCTGCACATACCTGTGTCAACTGCAGGCAGCATCTGTGCCTGCTGAAAATCCAAACTCAGAAAAACCCTGCTGAAATCCAAATTGCACATGAGGAAGTCTGAGATGCTGTGGAAACCTGCAGACAGCTGTTCTGAAACCAAAACTCCAGACTGGCAAGGACACTGCTCAACAGGGCTGTCCTATCCGTAATTACGCCCATTTCTAATGAAAACTTCCAAACACTATAGGACTGAAGTGAACCATTTAGCCAAATAATCTGTTTAAGCTGTTTTCTGACACTGCCTGCCCTGGCCAGTGCACACAGGGAACCAAATCCACCCTCCACTGAGGAACCAGGTTCAAACTGAGCCTGAGGTGGTGGGAAAGCAAACCCAGTTTGGGAAAGCAAACCCAGCAATCCCACCTGCCCTCCGTTTGCAGGGAACTTTGTGACATTCCCCCTTTCCCACTCACGAGGAGCTCTGAAACCCAAGGCTCTGTATGCTGGGATCCCAAGGGTTCCTAGAGGGAAAACAGCACATTGATGGGAAAAGGCTGAAAAAAAGATTTCAGGGGAGCAGAACAGAAAAAGGCCAATTTCATGGGGAATATTTGTGACTTCAGGCCGTGGCTGCACAGTTCGGGGTGCGGATGGGGTGCCTGTATGGCATGTGCCAGATGTCCCTTGCACTTCCCTGCCCTGGGGGAGATAAATGCAACCCAGAGCTGACTTCCAGCCTCGCTGCACCTTCATCTTCCCAGTTAATATTTACAGAGCTCAGTATTTGTGCAGGGCTGTGCAAGGGGAGGAACGTTATCCAGAATGTCCGCGGGGCGTGCAGGAGGGAGCAGGGCAGCCTCCCTGCCATGGGACACACTGCCATGCCCAAGGAGACAACCACCACAGGCAGAGTGTCAGCCCTGGGCTTTTAATTCAGGTTCCATGTGCAAGTGTGGCTGCGGAGATAAAGGGCAGCCAGGATAAATCCCAGAGCACAGCAGCTGAACTGCCAAAATGGAGTTAAAATACTGCCACGTTCTCAGTACTGAAATACCTGGAAATCCGGCCAAGAAACCAGACTTTAGGGAGAGATCAAAGGATAAGTACGTCTCACCAACATGTTTCCTTTTTTTTTTAAAACTGTGCTCAAATTTGCAGGAGTAGGAATGGGTTTTAAGGAGGGGGGCTGCCCCTCCTGAGGACCCTGCCCTGCGGGAGCTGCATTAGCTCTGCTCCAAGAAGTAGCCGTGCCATGACTCATACTTTCCACTCCCCATAATCCCTCTCAGTAGGGTACAGACTTAAGAGTTTTCCTCTGACTTCTGCCTTCTATTTTGTTTTAATTTATGCACCTGCTTTGGAAGAGCCTTTGAAAAATCTGACAGTGGAGAAGAAAGGAGCCTGTTCTATCTGTCTGATGGACAGGCTGAAAAAATACTCCAGCACAGTGAAATTCTGCATTACCAGGAAAATAACGTCTGCGTCTACAGCTTTCTACAGGCTGCTAGTAACAAAAACTGAACCACCAGAAACCCTTTGTCAGAACAAGGGCAGAGCTTAAGTGAAAGAATAAGCAGTTCAACCGAGTCAGAAGCGTGAGGCTGACACAAGACAGAGCAAAAGTCTTTTTACAAAAACACCCCAATGAATTATGTACGAGCCCATGCTGGAGGGCCCAGATCCCACGTCTGGCTCCCAGTGGCACCAGCAGCAGCCGTGCTGGGTCCCACATGCTTCCCCAGCCTTGGAGCCAGGCACGAGGCAGCGGCCACTTCTGTAAAAGGACTTCTTTTTATGGGTTTTGGAAAGGTCAATAAATAAAATCTAGGTTTTGACATGCCAGCTATTTTAGGAAAAGTGACTTTTTTCCATTGTCCCTGGGTCTGAAACAGGGAGCACCACTGCTTCAAAGCCACTCTGCAGCTGCAGCTTTACACACAATGCCAGCCAATGCCACCAGTGCAACTCACAGCCTGCAGGGAACTTGGGACCTTCCCCATCCCCAGGCCCACGGAGGGGCTCATGCCTCAGAGCCCCTCTGCAGCCTGTCCTCAACACAGCCGTGCCCCTGGGCCTCCAGCCAGCCCCCCTGAGCCCAGGCCCCCTCCCTGGCACCCCTCATCTGCCCAGAGCAGCCCCGGGTGCTGTGCCCCATCCCCAGCTCTGCTCTGCACCTGACTGCCCCGGGCAAAACACAAAGTGCACCTCCCCTGTGCTGCTCCAAAGCAGAGCTGGTCTCAAAGGACAGATTTCACAGCTCCCATCCCAATGCAGCTGTCCTGCTGTGTCCCCCTAAGGCACATCCCCAAGCACTGCCCAGTGCCCCCCTTGGAATAAACTCCTGCCCCATAACCTTTTCTGCCTCTCCCGGAAGATAAAACTGTAATGAGGGAGATTTCCCTGAGTTATTGTTTATTTAGCATCGTTTTACAGCTCTGCTGGTCCAAGGTGTGTATTTTTAGTGTCTCAGATTGCTTCTTCCATCTAGAGAAATAACAGCGAGTGCACAACATGTGCTGGAAAAACAAACAGTTTTAGTGCTGGCTTTCTGGAAGCTTTTGGTAAATAGCTGCACCTGGTTCCAAGTGTACTTTGTTCTAAGGTGCTGGTAGTACCTGCCTGATGCCATGCTCCCTGAGGTTGTTAATTAAGAACGTTGTGTTTTATTGGTGCTTGCAGCTGGGGCTGTGTTGTGAACGTGTGGATGAATGGTGCCCCTAGAGAATATTGTTATTTCTCCTGGAATCCAAATGGAAGAGATATATGAATAGTAGAGGCAGACACTCTTAAAACTGCTCAGTTTATCTGATCCATTTCTAGAAAGTCATATTATCCAGCTGAGAGTACATCAATGATGCAAAATGGCCAAGGTGGGGAGATATTTCAGGATATTCCAAACCCAAGTAATAACATCATGGTACCCTTGTGATGGATTTATTGAGTGCTAATCCTTTTGCACCCCCTGTCCTGCAGTCAATGAGCAGCTCTCCTCTGAGGAGCTCAGGAGCCTTTGGCATCTGTCATCCTGATGACTCCTCATCCCTCTGGGATGGTGTGAGCCCCAGGAATGGTTGGCACATACATGAGAGTATGACATTTTAGGAGTACTCCTTTCCCAGGAACCTCTGGGAACGCTGGTAATGGGAAGGGGACAAGAGGGCAGTGGGAAGAGTTTAGAAGTCTGCTGGTCTGCACTGAAGATGGACCCCACAGGTAACACCCCACCTCCTTGGGCCTTCAGGGTTCTTAGTGCTGCTAGTATAAACACCTTCCACACAAACCTCCTTGTATCACTCAACAAATCTAAAGAGAGCAAATTTGACAGTTTCAGCACCTTTATAGCCTTCCCCCAGCAGTGGGGGAAGCATTTGCTCAGAAATCTCACTACAACCCTGCTCTTATCTCTGTATTTAGACCAGTTTGGTCATTCTGAATGTAGTGTGCGTTGCTCACCTCAAAGAGCAAATCACCTGCCATTCCACCACATCTGTGCACCTTTCCAAAGGCTCAGGAGCCTGGCTGCCTGTGTGGGACCACGCAGTGACCCCCAGCTGCTCTGGGAATCTGGTGAGGAGCCCTGGTGGGCTCAGCTCGGGAGAGAACCTGGTGCTCTTCCTGCAGCTCAGAGTCAAGCTGAAGGCTCAGCCCAAGCCCTGCAGAGATGCTGGCTCTGTGGGGTGAAGTGCAGAGCTTCCCATCAGTGCAGAGCTTCCCAGGCCTTTACCAGACATGGGTGCTGCTCATGGGCACGGCGCGCCAGAGCATCCCCGTGCCCACCTGCCCTGGAATCTCACAGACCACCAGAGAGCTCTGTGAGGAGCAGGGGAAGTACAGACCAGACCAGAACACAAGGGAAAGTACAAACCAACACAGAACACATTAATGCTGCCACACCATCAACTGCTGAACCCAAAGAAACGGTTTTTATTTCATTTTTTTTGCCCTGAAGGTATGGGACAAGCCCATGGCAACCAGCCTTTCAGAGCGGCTGAATGGTCATTTGGTCAATACAGCTTAAGCCATCAATCAGAAAACCAGTCCTTGCACCTCATCTGCTTCTTTACAAAGAAGTAATTTGGCCTGTACAGACGCTGTGAAACTGCCCCTGACCGAGCTGTTTTGGGGTGATGTGCAGTGGGTCACAGAGCACAGAACCTTTTGCTGCCTGAGACTTCCAGCCAGCCCTAATCACAGACACGGCACAGCCTGGCAGCCCCGTGTCCAGGGCTTCAAGCACACAAGGGAGGATTAAACTGCCCCACAGCACGCAGAAACAGCCCCGGGGGTCCCTGAGAGCTGCTGGGGGTGCAGCCAAGCCCTGGCCCCCCCAGCCCCGGGAGACAGCTCAGCACGGGCAGCGAGCCCCTCTCCCTGCCCGGGGTGGAGCAGCCACTTGCTGCTGGGAAAACACCACAGCTGCACTCCGAGCACCGGGCTGAGCCAAACCACACTGATTTAAGTCCTGTTGTTAAGGACTGTGTTCCTAGGCTGCTGGCTGACCAGCACTGTGTTTGCCAAACGAGACAGAAAGGGCAGAGAAATCTCATTAATGACAGGACAAACAACCCAGCAATGCAACAGGGCTTGCTTCAAACTCACATCCTGACAGTGACAGATTTTAAAGTGCCAGCATCTTCTGCTCGCCACTTGCCAGACAGTCTTGAATGGCACGAGGTCATTGGTCATTAATTAGAGACAAATTTTATATTGTGACCCTACCAACAGAGGCTGAGGGCTCACAGTGCCCAAAGCCCCCCACACACGAGCACTGTGAGAAGAGGGAGGGATTCACTCCAAGGGTGATAATGAGAATGGATTTCATGTGTGAGTGAGGGCCCAAGCTGGAAATCTGTGCTCGGTTCCAGTGCTGGGAATGGCACTGGAATGACCCATAAAATGGGTCTGTTTCTCTACCCTCTCTGCATTTTTCTTTAATTCCTTCATTACTTTTCAATGTTTTTGAAGTGGGGAGTTGCAAAATGAATGCCCAAGAGATGGCCTGAGAGCAAAGGCTGGAAAATGGCAAGTCTGGGCAGCTTGGAGGGGGGGCACCTCCCCTGGCACCTCTGGGTGGGAACACCTGGAAGAGGAGGAGAGCCAAGGACACCAGTGCTGCTCCAAGAAAGCCATAAGGTAAGAAAATAAAAGGTGGCTTCACCCAGCATTGCAGGACAGGAGGTAAATCCTGAGGCAACCTGATCCAGCCTCATCTGGTCAGCCAGGGGCAGGGCCAGATGGGACCCTGCTGCTAGGAGGGTTTATTGGGGGTAAATCCATGTGACAGACACCTTGGCTCCTCTGGGCCATCGCAGACCCCAGGCAGTGCCAGGGGACACCCAGCTCTTCCCTGGCACAGATCCCCTTCAGCAGAGCCCAGCACAGCCTCAGTCAGCTTTGGGGGGACGTGCAGACCCCGTGGAAGCACTTGTGGACATGTTGGGCTGAATCAATTAGGCTGGAATAAGTAAGCAGCAGGGAAATTGGTGTGGGTATTTGCAGCTGAGCACAAGCACAGCCTCCCACGAACGTGGCACAGAGAGCAGAGCTGGGCACCACTGCTCAGTGCCAGCAGACAGGGTTTCTCCAGCCACCTCTTCCCTCAGAGCAGGCAGAAACAGTGATGGCTTTATGGCCACCACTGCACAGGGGCTCACTGCCAGCTACCTGAGGCTTCACACGTGCTGGGGAGGTGCTGCTCTCCAAAGCTGGCTGCTCACTCTGCCTCACTCACACAACCTGCAGGGCCATAGCTTTCCAGCTCCCCAGGAAAGTCTCTCAGCAGACAGCAGCTCTCGTGCTTGCAGTCTAACACACAAGCATGCAGGAGGACACTGTCCAGAAGGAAAACACAGCCCAGGATGCATATTAATTACTGCTGGCACAAAGCCCAGGCAAGGTTGCTGCTCCATAGTCAGCCTATAAATCTGTCCAAATAGGATTCTGACAACGTCTGCCTTGTTTACATTACTAAATTTTATGGCCATGTGATTCTTCACCTGGAGAGGAAGAGTAGCCTTGCAGAGCCAGTTAAGGGCTGAGATTTATGGCCTGGCTGTTCCCTGGCTGGGCAGGGGCAGGGAGAGGGGCCTTGCTGGGCACTTTGGGAGGATATTTCCCAATGGGGTCAAAAAGAAGTTCACCCCCCTCTCTTGCAATGAGACTGGCTCTGCAATGCCAGGAGGAGAGAAAATCAAATGTTGCTTTCACCAGGGAGGGGGAAAGACTTGAGCTGAAAGTGTGGTGGCAGACTACTGAATTAGAGAAAAAACCAGGTTTCCTTCCCTGTGTCAGGCCTTTCTCACAGCTCCTGGGCCCAGCACTGTCACAGTCACAGGCACAAAGAGCAGATGACAAGAAAGTGTCCAAACAGACAGAAACATGAAATAAAATTTGGATTGTTAAACATCTGTTCCACAGAAACAAATCTCTGTAGGCTTCTTGGCTGTTGCAGATGTCACATTAACCTGAAGCACTCAAAAATTGTAACTGGAGGAGGAAAATGTCCTTATTTTTATAGAAACTTCATCAGCATGTGCCTCTGGCCTCCTCAGTGCAATGGGTCCTGGAACTGCACCATAACCTGCTCCCTCTTTGCTACATGCCTCATGCTGGGAGCTGCTTGAGGCTTGTTGACTTTGAGGAGATCACCCAAATACTGGGTTTTGTGTGTGCTGAAGCTTCCCCCTCTTAGCAGGGGTTTGATTTAGCCTGCAGGCAGGTCCAGCTGCAGGTGAGCTGGGTCAGAGCCCTGAGCATGCCCGGGGACAGAGAGGGGACATCAGCCCTGTCTGACCCCTGCTCTGAAGAGGTGACTGTGGAAAAGGTGGGGGAAGGCATCTTCCATCCCTTGCTATTACCCAAACATATAGCTCCAAAAATCTTCATTCAGTACTGTGTCCCAAAGGAAAACATTTGAAATAATCCATATTCATTGGAGTTTTTAATCCCTCGCAAAGCAGAATTCAGCAGGCAGCTAATGAAGAAGACAATTATGCAGCACTTCACACAAAGAGCAAACCAGAGCAGGTGCAGAGGCTGGAGCCTTGCCACAGCTCCTCTGTTCTTTGGCACAGGGATGGGTGCTTTGCTTAAAGCATGTTCACACATCCCAACAGTTTAGGGACTCCGCCTGAGAGGAGAAGAGGAGACATTTAAGGTTGATCAGTAGCTGGTGACCACCTAGGATACTCAGCCAGGAAGGAGACCACTGGCCAAACCCAGCCTTGTTAGTGTTCCTTCTGAGGGGCAGAAACGGGGCTGTACCCCCGGGGCAGGGAACACAGCCTGGCCTTGGTTTGCCCAGGTACAGGCAAAGCAGGGCTGCCCCAGGACTGCCCCAGCCAGACAGGGCTGGGAGAAGCAAAGACAGATTCTCAGTCTCTCAAAAGCAAACAGAGATTTTTGCAGATGTTGGTCAGAGGTGCAAGAGACTGAAAATCCCCTCTTGGAGCAGGAAGGTGAGAGGAAAGCCATGCCCAGAGGTGCCAGGAGCAGCCACAGCACTGCCCAGGGACTGTCCCCTCCCTGCAAAAGGGGGAGACCAACCAGGGCTGCCACGGAGCTGGGTTCAGGCACACAGAGCTGCTGGAGTCACCAGAAGCAGCCTGGGAAAGACAGCAGCAAGGAGGTCAGCGGTGAAGGAATTTTACTGGAAGAAACAGACTTTTTAACAGGGGGTTCCAATGCACTTTAATGCAAAAGATCATTTTTGTGAGCAGGGAGAAGGAGCCTGTGCCAGAGTTATGGCTTATTCCCCTGGCAAATGGGAAGGAAAAGAATTATTCCAACAGGTAGGTGATAATATAGGGAATAAGTGACGATGAGATTGCAAAGATATGAACTGCTTAAGGACCTGGTGGAAAAGGAAAAAAGAGTAATTTTAGGAAGAGACATAGTTCCTGTCAGGATAACGAATTGCTAACAGAATGTTCTGGTCTGCTGACCATTTCCACACACGGCTGCACCTCACACAACTCACAATCATCCTGCTGTTACACACACAGATTACATCATATAAACCATAGCTGTATAAACTACAGGACACACCCGCGTGTTCCTGACTTACACCTGAACCCCCGCAGCTGTGGCACAGCCCCTGCCCTTGCTCAGAGAGGAGCAGGAGGGTCACAGTGCCCGGCTGGGCTGCCAGGGGCACCGGCATGGGCACGGGGGCAGGGACAGCCAGCGCCTGCTGGTGCCCCCTCCCTGCCCCAGGCCACCCCTGCCTGCTGGACACAGACCCTGTCGGAGCCCAGGACATCCCTCTGGGGGCCCTGCATGGCTCAAAGCCCTGGCAGGGGCTCAGAGAACCCGGCAGGAAGCCAAAGACACCTGGAAATTTGATCTCAACCCACAGAGCAAATTACCAACTTTGTATGAAGAATTACAGGTCACTAAAGTTTAAGTAGCATAGCAGTAGCAATCACAGGGTGAAGGGAAAAATTTCGGAGCACTGTACAGGGGGGTTTTGGACCTTGTACAGGGGGGTTTGGATTCTGTACATGGGGGTCAGGGGCTCCAGGATGGAGGGATTTGGGCGTGCCCTGTCCTTCTTCTTCCTTCTCCCTGGCATCCACGTTCAGGATGATGCTGGCACTCACAGATTGGTTTAGAGTAGAAAGTCACTGTCTAACACAGGTGATAGGTACTGGAAAGTAACTGCAAACATGGTATAGGTAGTTTTTAGTATAAAAGATAGCTCCAGCCTGACAGGGGGGAGAGTGCACTCTGCTGTCCTGCTGAACAGACCTCGGCTGGGCAGAGAGAAGACATTGCAGGTAAGAATTAACAAACAAGATTGAAGACCGAAACACCTGAGAGTCCAGGCTCGTCCTTGGAATCGCAGCCACCCAGCACCACTTTTCCTGTATTGGGGCAGAGACAAACAACAGCAAACCCCGATAAAACCCCAGCCTGGGAAGGCACCTCCTGCCCGGGGCTGATGGCTAATCCCACACCTTCCCACAGCAGCTCTGCCTTTCTCTGTAAAACATATTTATTACTCGTTTTGGGGTAGCACACACCAGCTGTGAGTCAAGACCCTGCCGTGCTTAGTGCTATATAAACACAGAACAAAAAGACAGAACTTCCTCCAAAGAGTTTATGGATTAAATTAATTACATCTATAACTCCTGGAAGTGGCATTGCCATGCTCAAGTTATCTGGACCATGAAGCAAATTTTCCAGAAGACTGTGCAAACTAAGATGTATTTCACAGCCACTTTACAGAAGCTCTTAAGAGCATCTTTAAAAATAACTATTAAGTCAAGTGGGTTTCATTCCTGCCCATTCATTCATAGCCAAAAACTTCATCAAATGTGTTCATTAGCTTGATGAACATGCAAGAGAAATGCAATTGCACCTGCCCCAGTGCTTAGCAGAGAGAAAAGAGAGGCCAAAGACCCCTCTGCTGAGACCCAATGCACTTGCTAGCCTGATGGAAATGTGATATTTGAGCAGGCCTGTGCTGGAGCTTTGGCCCGGGCTGCAGATGTTAAATGAGACCATTCCCTGGGATTGCAGGAAGTCTAAAGTTACACCTACAGAATAACATTGTGTGTAAACACACCCAGGGAGCACAAACACGCCAATTATCAACATGCACCCTGAGACCTGATGTGCTCTAGAACGCAGCACATCTCGTGTTTGGGGAAATATCTCAGATATCTCCTGATGAGGACAGGAGCAGGGTCCTGTCCTGCTGAGCACAGCCAGGAGGGGTGAGAGCACACACACCCAGCGCTGGTCTGTCGGCACCTTGGGTGCCATCAAGGATGCACGAGGCTTCTGGCCCTCACAAACTGCCTTTGGCAGCATCTGCTTTGGCCAAGGCAGGGCTACCAGGGCTCTGACCAGCAGGAATTAATCACAATTCCCAGACTACGCTTCATCTGCCTCGAATTTACCTTGAGGGTCAAAATAACAGTACGTAGGATCCAACATCCCTGGAGTTACCAAAGCCACCTCTTCACCAAAACAAACCAAAAGTAAATGCCAGTCGTGTCACTGGACATCTCCTCCCCGAGGAGAAATTAAAGTTTGATGTACCTGAGAGCTCTCGTGGTGCCACAGGGCGTGCAGCACTCCTGGGAAATGGCCCAGGAGCCCCTCCCAGCACTGACAGCACCCCAAAACCTGGCAGGTCCTTCCCAGGGCAGTCCCAGCCCCGCTGCCTCCTGGGAACAGGCAGCAGCTTCCCAAGGCTCCTCTCAGCTGAGCTCTGCTGGGCTCAGTCCGACTCCCACCTGGGGAGGGTCAGAGACAGAGACCAAAAACGGTGTGGGACCAGCCCGAGTGCAGCCAGAGCCCTGGCAGTGGGCACAGGGGGCACAGGGGGCACACGGGGGGCATTTGCTGGCAGAGCACTGGTGTTCGTTTACTTTTCATCTCTGTCCTGCCCTAACAAAAACTGCTGCCAAGGGATGCCAGGCCAGGTAAGGAGACAGAGCTGCTCAAGCAGTCCAGGAAGGACTGAGAGGAAAGGACCAGGGGGAGCTCTGAGCCCACCTGTGCAGGACTTCCTGAGGTCTGTGAGCAGAAGAGAAGGAGCAACGTTCTGTGGGGACACCATGGAAGCTGTGGAGGTCCCTGGGTGGCAGCTGGGGGTTAAAGAGACCCTTTGTGGGACGCTGCAGGCACCTGCTGGACCCCTCCAGGACCCTCCTGCCCAGGGAACAAACAGAGGCTCTCCTGGAGCAAGGATCAGTCAGTCCCATAGCTGGGGCAGCTTCAGAGAGAGCTGCTGCCACCAGCTCTGCTGCTCTCAACCAGGACACGGGGTCTGCTGCCAGGCACAACCCTCCTCTTGCCAGCAGAGAAAATCCTGCATGGGTCAGGAAAATCTCCTACTGCTGTGTCCAGCCTGTGTCCAACACCCCAGAGGGAACAGCAGCAGTGCAGGGAAACTGCTGGACTGACACAAAGCCCAGCCACAGAAGGCTGGATCTGCTCCAGCCTGCTTTGCCTTTCCACACCAGCTGTGCTCTCGCCTGCCTCTGGGAGATTTTCTTATTTACTGTGTCTTCTGCATTGTCATATTTCAGTGCAGATTGATAGCAAGAGTTACTGCAGCAGGCAGGCGTGAGGATTACTTAATTAATGTTTGTGAAGCACTTTTAGATCCTCACATGAAAGCAGCTAGGAAAGGCAACATATAATTATTATGTATTATTAATAAACTTCTGGCACATTGACAGGAGGGAAGACAACGCTTCTTTTTTTTTTATCCTTTTATTTTCTAAAAGGATTCAACTTTTATGCTATGAAGGACAGATTTCCCAAAAACTCAGGAGTGAGTAAACAAGGAGAGAGATCTCCCTATTCCAGCAGGAGGGCAGACAGCAAACCCTGCCCGAGGAAGCGAGTCCCACTCCTCGTCAGCCCTGACACCTGAGGAATCCGTGGTTTTGAGAGTTATGGAGAAGTGCAGGGGTGTTGCAGACGTTGCTGACAGTGGAAGTGGTCAAATGCACCAATTACAAGGAGCAGAGAGTTTGTTTAATGTGTGGCCACTATGGTTGGCAACAGCATGCGCTGCAGAAGCAGCGAAGTGTGCAGAGCAAGAGATGGACATTTTCAAACAAACAGAAGAATCACAGCTGTGTGAAGCAAGTTTTTCAGAGCTGAGGACGTGCCAGACACAAGCCTGATTCCCAGAAATACAAAGAAACCCAGTCTAGATGGATTCCTGGGCAGTTCCACAGAAGGGGTCAGCTCTCATGTATTCCAGCTGCTGCTGGAACACTCATGCAACAGCATGCGCTGCAGAAGCAGCGAAGTGTGCAGAGCAAGAGATGGACATTTTCAAACAAACAGAAGAATCACAGCTGTGTGAAGCAAGTTTTTCAGAGCTGAGGACGTGCCAGACACAAGCCTGATTCCCAGAAATACAAAGAAACCCAGTCTAGATGGATTCCTGGGCAGTTCCACAGAAGGGGTCAGCTCCCATGTATTCCAGCTGGGATCCAGCTGCCCCAGGGAGAAGGGGGCCCAGAGATCAGGGGTGAATTGCAGCTCTGCCCCTTTCTCCATCACAGACCCTGAGAGGCCTCTGCACCCTCTCCAAGCAAAGCAGGACAGTCACACTGCTCTGTGACAGGGCAGCTGGGAGGACAAACACACGGGGATGGACAGACAGCAAACCGCTGCACAGGACAGGAGAGGGGCAGGCACAGGGACAGAAGGACAGGAGAGGAGCAGGCACAGGGACAGAAGGACAGGAGAGGAGCAGGCACAGGGACAGAAGGACAGGAGAGGAGCAGGCACAGGGACAGAAGGACAGGAGAGGAGCAGGCACAGGGACAGAAGGACAGGAGAGGAGCAGGCACAGGGACAGAAGGACAGGAGAGGAGCAGGCACAGGGACAGAAGGACAGGAGAGGAGCAGGCACAGGGACAGAAGGACAGGAGAGGAGCAGGCACAGGGACAGAAGGACAGGAGAGGAGCAGGCACAGGGACAGAAGGACAGGAGAGGAGCAGGCACAGGGACAGAAGGACAGGAGAGGAGCAGGCACAGGGACAGAAGGACAGGAGAGGAGCAGGCACAGGGACAGAAGGACAGGAGAGGAGCAGGCACAGGGACAGAAGGACAGGAGAGGAGCAGGCACAGGGACAGAAGGACAGGAGAGGAGCAGGCACAGGGACAGAAGGACAGGAGAGGAGCAGGCACAGGGACAGAAGGACAGGAGAGGAGCAGGCACAGGGACAGAAGGACAGGAGAGGAGCAGGCACAGGGACAGAAGGACAGGAGAGGAGCAGGCACAGGGACAGAAGGACAGGAGAGGAGCAGGCACAGGGACAGAAGGACAGGAGAGGAGCAGGCACAGGGACAGAAGGACAGGAGAGGAGCAGGCACAGGGACAGAAGGACAGGAGAGGAGCAGGCACAGGGACAGAAGGACAGGAGAGGAGCAGGCACAGGGACAGAAGGACAGGAGAGGAGCAGGCACAGGGACAGAAGGACAGGAGAGGAGCAGGCACAGGGACAGAAGGACAGGAGAGGAGCAGGCACAGGGACAGAAGGACAGGAGAGGAGCAGGCACAGGGACAGAAGGACAGGAGAGGAGCAGGCACAGGGACAGAAGGACAGGAGAGGAGCAGGCACAGGGACAGAAGGACAGGAGAGGAGCAGGCACAGGGACAGAAGGACAGGAGAGGAGCAGGCACAGGGACAGAAGGACAGGAGAGGAGCAGGCACAGGGACAGAAGGACAGGAGAGGAGCAGGCACAGGGACAGAAGGACAGGAGAGGAGCAGGCACAGGGACAGAAGGACAGGAGAGGAGCAGGCACAGGGACAGAAGGACAGGAGAGGAGCAGGCACAGGGACACAGAAGGACAGCAGAGGGGCAGGCACAAGGACAGAAGGACAGGAGAGGGGCAGGCACAGGGACACAGGACAGGAGAGGGGAAGGCACAGGGACACAGAAGGACAGGAGAGGGGCAGGCACAGGGACACAGAAGGACAGGAGAGGAGCAGGCACAGGGACAGAAGGACAGGAGAGGAGCAGGCACAGGGACACAGAAGGACAGCAGAGGGGCAGGCACAGGGACAGAAGGACAGGAGAGGGGCAGGCACAGGGACAGAAGGACAGGAGAGGGGCAGGCACAGGGACACAGAAGGAAGGAGAGGGGCAGGCACAGGGACAGAAGGACAGGAGAGGGGCAGGCACAGGCACACAGGACAGGAGAGGGGCAGGCACAGGGACACAGAAGGACAGGAGAGGGGCAGGCACAGGGACACAGGACAGGAGAGGGGCAGGCACAGGGACACAGAAGGACAGGAGAGGGGCAGGCACAGGGACACAGAAGGACAGGAGAGGAGCAGGCACAGGGACAGAAGGACAGGAGAGGAGCAGGCACAGGCACACAGAAGGGCTCTCAGGAGCTGCTGCTCCCGGTGCCCCGTGCCACTGCACCCTGCCATTCCTGTTTGTGCTGCCACTGGATGCCACTGAGCCCCCAGGCAGAGCTCAGCTGGCACACGGGAAAGATTCCTTGCCATGGGAAGGGTGCTTGCTGCGGTTCCTGCCCCTACAAAAGATTTTAAGTGGTGACACTGCAACAGACCTCTCTGCTCACACCATTTTTAGCAAAATGAGGGTTTTTTAGAGAGATACCCACAAGGAATCTTGAATCTGAACATTTGGTAAGCATAATCATGCTTCAGAAGCATTTTGCCTATCAGTACCAATGAGAGAGCATTTCTGGTGTTTATGCTGTTTATGTACTGCAAATGAGATTTACAGCTCCATTTTGTTCAAAAATGAACAAGAGCAAATGGACTTAAATAAAATAAAACAAAACTAATCTGTGCTTTTGGCTAGAGACTCTGCACACATCCTAGTCCAAACAGTATTAAGTTCAACTCATTATAACAGGAACTGATTATATGCAGCAGAAAAAAAAGAACTTTAAAATAAATTGTTCCTTCAATTTGCTTTGACTGTTCACCAGCTTTTGCCAGGGTTGTAGGTTTTTAATCAGATTAGACAGATACCTGATGGATGTCATCACTGTTAGTTGAACACCAAGTGCTTGGTTTTGGCTTTGCTGTTCATTTCTCTTGCCCAAACACACAACCAAGAGCCCGAGTGCTGAGCTAAGGCCTCCTCCCCTGCAGTGCCAGCAGCTCAGGGAAGGGTCACAAACCATCCACAGCCCTGCACCAGCAGTCCACATCACCAGAGCAGAATAACTGCAGACCTCAGCTCAGCCTCACAGGAATCACTGGGACTGGAGAGACCTGTGAATGGGGAAGGGGGAGCACACCAAAAAATGCCAATCCATCTTCGAGCCAGGCTGGAGGGAGCTCCCAGGAGACCCAAGCCCGTGCTCTGAGCTCTGCTGGTACCAAAGAGGCAGCTGGGCTGTCTGAGGAGACACTGCTCCTGTCAGTAACACTTGGGTCACTCGTTGCACCTGCTGTGCTCAGAGCAGAGCTGGTTGCACAGATCAGCCCTTAACTGAAAATAAATATTGAATATTGAAAATAAATATTAAATATGAAATAAATTGAAAATGAATACCTTCCTCATAGAGGCTGAGTCTGGTGAAAAGCAATCCCCACATGGAAGGGCAGGTTTAATGCATGTTCATCCAGCTCAGAGTGCAGGGCAGCAGGTATGCACTGTGACTGACTTGAGCATTTCACAGCTCAGGTGTTTCTGTTTCTCTGACATCTGCACTCCCTTGCTGCTCACAACACTTCAGCAGCATCCCTCCCTGGAGCCAGAGCTGCACAGAAACCCCCCAGAACAGCCCTTGTGCTTTTAGATCAGAGGAGAACCTGCTGTTTGTCTGTGAGCACCCATCCCTCAAACCTGGCACGGGTTTCCAGCCCTTTCCCTGCAGGCTGGGCTCCTTCCAGGGCAATGCCTGTGCTGGAACAGCAAGTGGGCTGTTTTCTCTCTCCACCCCCTGGGACACACTGTCAGAGGGCTGCCAGCCCCCTGCCCTCTGCAGGATCCCCTGCTGGCAGTGCCAGGGCCCACGGGAAGCTCTCTGGACCATGGAAATGTCCTGGTGGCACAGGCTGGGCAGCCAGGCTCCCCCCAGCCCTGCCCAGCCCTCCTCACTGACCTTGGGCAATGCTCACCTCCTCACTTTAAGATGGGGATAATACATATATCACAGGGTTGTCCTGGCCTTACCTAATCCATCTTTTCAAAGCACTTTGAGAGCTTTGCTTGATGAGCGCAGACATTATAATACTCATCTGTTCCCAATACATTCACTGGGAGTTTTACCCTCCACAGAAGCAGGACTGGGGCTGCTGGTGTTATTGGGGACCTAGAAAATAAATCTGGTTGGGAATCTAGTGCCTGGGGAGGGGCCATAGCCAGGCACCGAGGCACAGTGCTTACCTCAGCCCTCTTCCAGCCCATCCCTACACAAAAGGGTAGAATTTCTCATTAGAAACCACAACAAGACCTCACCAAGGCGTTCTTGCAAACGGTGCCAGGCTGTGCAGGAGTCAGGAGAGGCCAAAAGAGAAGCGAGGACAGTGGGGAGAAAGCAGAGACCAGGCCAGCTCAGGGGGCAGCTCCCTGCAAGGTTTACGGCTGCTGGACCGAGGAGCTGGGAACGCCAGGAGGGAAACACGAGGCTGCTGCCCAGGACTGAGCTCAGGGCAAGGGCAGCCTGAGGATGGGCAGCGCCAGGGCTGAGGCAGCACCGATCAGCTCCTCATTGGAAATAAATACTGCACACAGCGGGTGTGTGCAGCGAGCTGCCAGCGGCCCCCGAGTGCCTGGCTGAGCAGCGTGGAGCCCCTTCCCCCTGCCCAGAGCTCTGCCCCAGCTGCTGCCCCCAGCCCAGGAGGGAGCTGAGCCTCTGGCTGCTCCAGGAGCCAAAGCACACACCTCCCAGCACGTCTGATCCTCGTCTGCCTCAGCACCACAACATGGATGCAGAGCTTCTCGAGAGGAGGCTCGTGCTAAAGCCCTGCTCGAACGCAGCGGCCCCGTTGTGCCTCTGCTGCTGCCAGGCCTCCACAGAGTAAATCACAGTGACTGTGTTTACTGTAAGGACTAAGTGATCAGCTGTGAACTCTCTTTGACATAAATATTTTGCCATTAGCAATGACAAATAGCAACGCTCGCGTTGGAAAAGTAACGTTGGGTTATTCCTCTCCATGGGGGCATTCACATCATGAGAAATCAGAAGGAAATTGTGATTGGAGAAATGGGTAAAAGGAAGACTGTGACAGCGAGGATATTTATCCACTGTGCAAGAAGAGTTGAGAGAAGAATGGATTTTTCCACGGGGCTCTGGAGTGCCCTGCAGAGGCAGCTCTGGACACTGGTCAGCACAGGCAGGGCTGGCCCCCGTGAGCCCCACAAAGCTCCCCTGCACACTGAGCACATCGCCCCACACCAGCACGTCCTGGGGGGCTGGGCACAGCACTTTCTTCTGAATCCCATTATTACTAAACCTCTGCAGTTACAGCTGAACAAAACAGGAATTTTCCATTGTTGCAACATTTTCTACATTTTGACTGGCGATGCTGGCGCCTCAAACCCTGTCTGCTCTCAGGCTGAACAGGATGGGAGAACACTGAGCAGCAAGGGGAATTAATTTCTCTGAGATTTTTTCCAAAGGTACAAATGAGAGCTGGTGCTTTAAAAATAGCATCAACTATACTTCTATAGCACACGTCCTCCAGGGAATTCAGCCCAAGCATGTAAGCTTGTCACTTCCCTCCAGAGGCAGGCAGGCTCTCACGGATGTGGATGCTCAGGCAGGACCACAAACCCACCCCAGGCTCCCCTCGCAGGGAGTCACAGAGAAGTTAAAAATCCAGGAGTGTGCCAGCACACACGTGTTCATGGCACTCCACGGGCTGGATGGCAAGTGCCTCAAACAAAACACAAGGCCCAGCAATTAACTTTCCTTTGACAGAATTCTCCAGAGACCACAGAGCTGCAGGCTTGGATGGGAAACAGCTGAAGCCAAACCATCCCAAACCACAAGGAGCACGAGGCAACTGCCTGCCTGGATCCATGGGCTGACACAGCAGCTCTGGGAGAGCATCCCCTCTGGGAGGTGAGGGTCCCACCTGCAGAGCTCAGCACAAGCTCACCTTGGCAGATGCACCCCGTGTCACGAGGACTCCCAGCAGGTCTCTTCAGGGCCAGGAAGGAATCACAGGACACAGCTGCCAAGCTGGCAGCTCTGCTGGGGTGTGGCTGGGGGTCTTCTCCCCCAGCTGGGAATTGGTGGGGCTATATGGAGAGGAGTTCTGGGAACTGGCAGCACAGCAATGCACTGGGGGCAGGACCGGCGGTGAGACACACAGAGGACATTGCAGGCAACTAAACATAGGAATTAGGGCTCCCCAGACAAAAGATTTAAGTCCACTGGAAGGACAAGACCCAGAAAGCAGCTGCAGGATGAAAAGAGATTGATCCAGAACAGAAATCACTTGCGTGTCCACAGGACAGGGCTGTGCTAGAAGCCCAGGGATAAGCTACAGACCAAAGTGGCAAATCCCTGAAGCCAGGGGACAGGCTTTGGAATGAGGCTCTGCTTTTGAGGATCTCTGAAGATATGAGTTCATTTTGGATGAAGGGAAAAAGTCTCCTATATATAGCAAAAAAGCCAAGGCAGTAGCTGCATCACACTAAAAAAAGTTACAGATGGAGGCAAAATATGGGCAATGTGCCTTTGATAGTCAAAGTCAGCATCTGCCCTGTGATGGGACCCTTGGAGACAGACAGGACACGGCTAAGATGTGACCCCTGCGATTCAGGAGAGGGGTTTCCTCTGCCAAATGCTAAATTCAGGCAGGTTTAGAGATGAATGAAAACTGCACACCATAAGGGAGGGCCAGGAATAGAAAGCCCATGTGGGGGAAGAACGCTCTAGATGTAGCAAATGCATCTCCAAGAGGCTTTTATCATTCTTATTTTGTCACTACTATCAACAATAATAAGAAAAGAGCTTACAGAGCATCCTCCCCAGTCCCTAAGCAATGCATCCAGAGATTAGCAGCAGAGAGCAGTGGGCAGCAGAGAAAAGCTGTTCAAGGAAGGTAGAGGCATGCATAATGAGATTACCGAATTGGAGTTGCATGTTTTCAAGGATAAATGTGATATTATTGCACTGGCAAAGGCAGAGCAGGAGCAGGGGAAAAGATGAGAAATAGCCTGTCAGAAGGGAGGGATCACTGCAGCTGAGCTCCCAACAGGACAGGGACAAGTGGGAAGTGGAGGCAGCGAGGAGGAGAGGAAGTGCACATCCTACTTGACATGCAGATATGCAGAGAAGCTTTTTGCAAAGTGGGTGATGTCATCGTGTTTTTCTCAGCCTTCAGGACAGCAAGAGAAAAATAGATGAAACCAGCACATGCAGAGGAGTCTGTAAGACGAGCAGACTTCCCCCCCACACCCCATGCAACACTAATTGCTCAAATATTGATCGGGGAAATCATTTGTAAGGACTAAGGGAGGAAAGGAAATACTTTCCTCTTAAGAAGCAAAAAGGGCAATGTTCTTGCAGAGCTGCTGGGAGGGTGCAGGTGATCAGAGAATTTCCAGAACCACAGGTGTTAATCTGAGATGTTGAGTTGGTCTAATTTGTTATTTGTTTGTACTGGAGAGCTCCAACAACTGCAGCCTTTCATTTTTCAGGACAGCACATGAAGCCTGGTTGGAATTACAGCCAGGCTGGTTCTCCCAAGGGCCAGGCAGGTGAGAGACCCACGGATCCCAGCCAGCCTTGGTTAGTGGAAAGCAGCAGCTTCAGAGGGGACTTTGGCAAGGCAGGACTGGTAGCTGGGCTGAGGGTGACAGGAACCAGCTGCCCAAGCTCAGCCTTGGCAGGGGAAGGAGCAATTAGGATTAAAAGCCCAAACCAGAACGCCGGAGCTGTGCTAACCACTACTGCCCTGGCACGGACACTGCGCCCGAGGAACAGCAGCAGCTCTGCCTGGCTTCTGGAGAGCTGCTGTTCTTTCCTGATGAAAGGAAAACTGCCGTGCAACAAAGTGTGAGAGCTCCTCCAGAAAATATCTGCACCTCGTCAGCTTCTAGAGTAAACCATGACAGAAGCGAGCACCAGAGTCCTCTGTGGTTAAAAATGGATGTTGTGAGTACACCAAAGTACACGAAGAATACTATTTAAAAAAACAAAACCAAGAATCAACCACCAAACTATTAAGATAGACTGGGAGAATGATAAAAATAAGCATGAACATGCAAAAACAGCGATTGCAGGAAGAGGAGAAAGCATCCACAAAGCCTGCAGTGAACATTTCTCAGGGATATGCAGGCAAATAACCACAGGAAATGGGAGAATCAGATCCTTTAAAATATATGGTAAGGTTAGAAGGAGATGAACACAGTTCTATTTAATAACTGCCTGGTACTTTTTTTCATTTGACAGGGGCAAGTCCCTTGAGTGCTGCATTCTGTCACAGGGCTTCCCCTGGGCAGGTGAGTGCAGGGCAGCACTGAGCATCCCAAGGCACAGGGGGTGAACTGAAACCAGCCTGGGCACTGGGAGCCTGCCTGCCCCGGAGTGCTGGGGGTCTGACACCTCCCAGAGGGACAGAGGGACAGCTGTGCCCCAGGGACAGCAGCACTGGCCCCTCTGCTGCTCAGGGGGGACAGCAGGGGGACAGCACCTCCTCTGCAAACCTGGGGCCTCTCAAGGACTGGCAGTGGAAGATCCAGGAGGGTTCTCTCCAGTCACTACCACAGTTCTCTCCAGCCTCGCACACAAATAAAACCCTGCTGGCCACGATGGCTGGTCTAAAAGCCAGACAGAGTAATCAGAAGATACAGGTAAATCTCCAGGGGATAAGAAAGCAACAAAAACTAAGGTCTGGGGGATTCTTCCTCTCTTATTCGAGTGCTATTTTACAACCTGGGTATGCCACATATTGTGCCATTGAAATAAATAATAAAAATAAAATCCATAAAAAACAAAACTAACAAAAAGCATCCAAGGATAAAAAAAAGGCAAACCCAAATCCCTGAAAACCAAGCAAACAAAAACCAACTGTCTGTTTAACTGGTCCCAGTATAACCCAGGAGTAAGTTGGCATGGAGGTGCTGTGCAGAAAATGTTAAAATACAGCCAAAGCTGACAGCCAAAGACCCTGGTGTGGCCTGGGGGGGAACCTGCACCTGTACCCGTTTTCTGGACTTCTTAAAGAGAACATGAGGGTATCTGGTGCATGGAAAACCCTTTGCACTGAGTGGAGCAAGTCTGAAGAGACATAATAAACAAGAGTAGTTCAGATTTCCCCAACAGCACTTCTGGGACCTTGCGTGACATTAAAGCTCTCAACAGTTTACTCTGTTCCCTTTCCACAGGAACAGTGTGAGCTCCCAGCCCTGGCAAAGCAGAGGGAGTCTGGCTTTAGGAGAGGTGACAGGAGCTCCCGGGGCCTCTGCAGGAGTGCTGCCCTGAGCAGCCAGGGGAAAGCTGGCCAGGAGCTGCCAGCCAGGGGCTCAGACCCAGCACCCGCTGCAAGGGAGCTGCACGGGTCAGATAACGGGCCAGGCTGCCAAGGGCCTCTCCCCTTGTCCTTCCACTGAGTCCACTTGGACAGGCTGAGTCCAACCTGCTCAATACGTGCATTGAATTCTCGGGCAGGTGATCAAAGCTAAGGGCATGCCCTGGCACGAGGGAAAGGCAATCCAGCAGCAGGGAGCAAATCGGATAAAGAACAGGCTTAGCAGAACTGCTGTCCCTGCCTGCTAAGCTAATTGTTCAGCAGGCCTGTTTGCCCTGCTAGCACACGAAACGAGCGGGAATCTGTGTTTGGGAACTGCTGGAATAGTTGGGATTTGAGAACACACAGCATCACTTTCATTGCAGTAATGAAGGCACAGAATGGCAGCTTTAAATGCTAGGGATAATGATGCATTACCATTCCCTCTCAATTAATCCAGAGCCTGCAATGCCGGGTGCACTTACTCCGAGAATTTTCTCAGAAAATGAAGCTAGAGTATTTAATTTATAAATCACAAAAGACACTTATTTGGCAAGAATGACCCTTGCTCATATACAATAAATCATGAACATCAACAGTCTCTAATGGATTTTGAGTCAGTGCCACAGACAGCAAAGCCTGGGGCCTGTGTTTCAGGATTCCAGGACTGTGCCAAAGGAGCCTTATAAATTATTAATGTGTTCATCACGGTGTCATCTGTGCCACTGGAGAGATAGAGGCACTCTGGGGCTCTGTTTGACATTAAAAAAGTGATAATGGGTTCAGCAGGCAGACCATGCCTCCCCTTCCCGTGCCAGGCTGAGCCAGCCCACACCTCATGAAATCCCTTCCCCAAAGTTTCTTACATGCTCTTGGTTCTCGATGTACAGCATTTTGAGAAGAGAAAAAAAGAGGTAAAGAAGTCTGTTTTCAAAAGTAGCCCATCCAAGCCAGACTTCTAAGGGATGGAGCCAAGGTCTGCAGATGTTTGTACAGAGAGATGCACTACAGAGGTAGCCAGGGCTTCTTGTGGCTTCTCTGCCATACAGTGAGGACGTGGGTATATAGAAAATTCAAGTTTTGGTCCCTACTGCTCAGTCTCTCATGCTTTTCAGTTATTCATCCCACAGTTTTCAACCTCTCCCCCTTCACTTTTGTCCCCATGGTTACTGAATCACTGTGTTCGCAGAGATTTTCCTCACTAAAGAAAATGTGACTAACATGAGGCAGCTAAATTATCAGAGCCAACTCTGACACTGGTTTCTCCCAACATGGATCTTATCTTCAAAATGCCTTCAAGTAGATCTGTCCACTGGAACCAGCTTCAGAGTAAGCAGCACTTCAGCTATTGACAGAGCTGCATCACTTGCACATGCAAGACTTAAAAAAGGCTGGAATCAGGTAAAGGATGGAATTCAAACAGCAGCTTCAGCAGACACGCAGCCTAGGAGTGCGTGATACAAATAACTAGAAGAAACATTTCACTACAAAAAAAAAATTCAGTTAAGCCCTGGAATGGAGGGCATGCTTTCCTCACTGCACCTGGGTCTAGGAGCTCAAGCAGAAGTGGCTTCTTGAAAGCCAATTTGGTTAAGCAGCAGAAGACTCACACGTTCTAGGCCCAAAGAAATCTCTGTCACAAACTGCATCAACACAGTGGGTAACGAGTCTAAAATGTCCAGCCAGAGCAATCTTTGCACGCTGAGCCACTGCTCAGCTTCTCCCACACTGAGCAGCCCAGGCTGCCCCAGGGACGCTCAAACCACATCCCTTCCAAACTACCAAAAAACCACCCAAAAACCATTGAAATTCATTTGCATATGAGAGGCCTTCCTCCCCTTCACTCCCAGCATCCATCCAGCCACAAGTGCCCAGACACTAAAGCAAGGGCAGCACCTCAGGTAAGCATCACCAGTCACGAGCCAGTGGACAGCAGAGGTGTGGAACGCTTACCTTGGCCGCTACGGAGGAGTTGGGCTTCTCCAGGAGGTCCCAGAGCTTTTTCCTTTTCTCAGCACAGCAAGTGTTATCGAATTCCTCCCCTTCCCTTTCCCTCAGGGTCTCCGCTTCTCTCTTCAGCTCCTCATTCATCTGCTCTTTCTTCTGGTGGTAGCGGGCCTGGCAGCAGGACTCCAGGTAGATCTCGTCCACCCCCCAGTAGTCCAGCTCCTGGCTGAAGGACAAGGCGCACATCTCTTCCATCATGTGCAGCTTGCCAGTGCGATAGAAGTTCAAGATAGAGGTGAATGCCCCGGGATGCCTGTCGAAGAAGTACTCGTTCTCCTCCAGGTTGTAGTCGTCGCAGATCTCCATGAGGGAGTCGTGCGTGTTGCAGTCTCTGAGCTTACCCAGCCTGGTCCGCGGCAACCTGTCCAAGGTCCGCCAGAGAACCTCGTGGGCCAGCCCCCCCACGTTGAGCTTGACCCTTCGGGAGCAGGCCTTGCTCCTGACGATCTCGGTGGGGTCCGGAGGCAAAGAGGTAGTAGAGCGAGATCCATGCTTATTCATCCCCAGAGGCATCGCTGGTCGCCGTCGGGCTGGACGCGGCGCGGAGCGGCGCGGGGCAGGGCGCGGGGCCGGCTCTGCTCACCTCTCGCTGCCCTCCATGCCCCGGAGCTGCAAGAGAGGCCGCGGTGGGTCCCCGCCCGCCGCCCGCCGCCCCCGCCAGCCCGCGGGGGGAGGGCTGCGGAGCTCGGGCACGGCCCCGAGAGCCTCTCCGGTGCCGGCTCGGGCGCGGGGCTGCCCCGAGCGCCGCTCGGCGATGCGCCGGGCCGCCGGCCGGGGATGCGCTGGCAGCGGGCTCCCATCGCGGAGCGCCGGCCCCGCCGGACCCCGCGGGTCCCCACGGGCCGGCCCCGCGGCCGCAGGGTGCCCCCCGCCCTGCCCGGCCGCGTAGGCTGCCGAGGCTTTTAGTAACTCCAGCCTTGGAGATCTCCCGGGGAAAGAGCTGGGGCAGGGAAAAGGGAGGATTTACAGCTCTGCCTCTTTGGGCTGCCCAGGGACGCCCCCCAAGCCCCCCACACCGGCCTCTGCATAACCGGGAAAGCAGCGAAAAGGGGAATAAGAAAAATCCCCGAGCCTGTCTTAGGGAGCCGGGCGGCTCCTGACAGCCCCGAGCACTGTTGCTTACACAAGATGGCACGAAGAGAAACCCCGGCGCAGAGAGGAGCGGCTCCCCCGCGCACAGCCGGCACAGCGCGGGGCTCGGCCGACCCAGGTCGCCCCCAGCCCCAAAAGCGGAGCCCCGCCGCTGCCTCCGGCCGCCGCTCACGGGCAGAGGCTCCCGTGGCGCGGCCCGAGCCCAGCCCTCACCTACCTCCTCCTGCGGGCTCCCGGCGAGGCGGCGCGGGGCCGAGGGCGGCTACATCCTGCGGCGGGGCGGGCGGCAGGGGCGGCCCCGCTCGCATCCCCCCCGGGCAGCCCGAGGCGGAGGGATGGCGGCGGCGCTCCCGGCTGTCCACGGAGCCCAGGGGGAGGGGAAGCGAAACGAGGTAAAGCGGCTCCTTCGGCAGGAAGCTTTCCAAGGCCTTCCCTCGGCTGCGGCTCCTCACTCCTTCCCACCCAGAGCCGGCGCCGCGGCTGCGCCCGCCGCCCGCCGCGGGGCCCGGGCGCGCACAAAGGGCCGCCCCGGCGCTCCTGCCGCTGCCGCGGCCCGCGGATCAACAAGTGCAGCCCGCGGCTCCGGAGGGGTCGGGGCCGGGGCCGGGCAGCTCCACCGTGAGCCGGAGCCCAGCATTGCAGCTCCGCCGGGCCCTCCCTGCGGGGCTCCCGGAGCGGCCGCCGCAGGAAGCCCCCGCCTGCCCGGCCGGGAGCAGCGGCGCTCGGCAGGCTGCTCATCACCCCGGGGGTGAGGGCGAGCCGGGCCCGCGCCCCCAGGCCGGCCGCCCCTCGTCGGAGGAGCGAGCCCGCAGCGATGGGTGCGGATATTTGCAGAAACAGATAGGAGGAATAGCAGGGGATCTCTGCTGCCGGTTAGGACTGTAAATATAACGTAAAGCAGCGTTTACTAACCTGAAATCACAGCAGAAATAGAAAGAACGTTGACTTTCCAGGCAACAGTGCAGCAATCGAAGTATTCCTCTGGCAGGCTGTCCCTCTTGTCTCCTTCCTTCACTCCCACCGGGGGAAATGGCCCTCAGCAGCAGCCTGGAGCTCCATTAGTACAAATTAGTATCGCTTAATGCAGTTCACCTGTTTGGACTGTGTACCAGGCATACACAGCTGTGCCCTTCTCTTGCCTTGACTGCTCAGGGCTCCTGGACTCTGGTGACAGTTCCTGAAATTGGAGCCCGGTGTGATTTTATGTGATTAACTAGGAAAAATGACCCCCGTGCTGCTTTCCCCACTGTCTGTGCTTCTCTCGCCCGTGCCTGCCTCCTGATGCCCAGTGTTCTCAATGTCAGTGCTGGACTGTTATATTTGGTGCTCGAATGCCTACATCTTCCCCAGAGGTTGCTTTCTGAAATCCCAAACGGTGCTTTTGTTCAGTACTTCACACAACTGCATATCAGCTGTGTGTTTAGGAATTTCTTACAAGGAGTTGGTCACTACCTTCCTTTTGGAGAAGGGGAAATTAAGATATAGAAAAGCAAGATCACCCAGAAAGGGGTGAAAGGAAGAATTGGGAATAAAACCTGTTGACCAGCTTAATCCCAGCCCAGGGCCCCCACAGTGAAGCAGCTCCTCCTACCCCATGAATACTTCCAGTACAGGACAGACATCAGGGCTATACTGAGAGCACTTAAACTCTCCTGTTGCTTTGTCATCATTCCACCTCCACAGCCGACTTTACTCCCCTTACAACAGAGACAAAACCCCTGATCAGGGCTAGGAAGCTCAGTCTGGTAATGATTATAAAATGCTTTGAAAGTCCCAGCTGGCAGGTGCCACAGGAGAGCAAGGCTTTGTCAGCACTGACCCCTGGGCACATTATCCCCCTCGTGATGCTGGCAGGGGAAATGACAAGTAGCCTAATTCAGGGAGATGCATCAGATTGGCCAGTTAGATCCCTGGAGGAGAGGCACCTTGGCTTTATTAGCAGGGCGTTTGTCCCTTCCCGCATCAGCCACTGGCACTCACGGGTTGTGCCCGAGGCTGGAGCAGCAGCCCTGGAGGGGGGCACGAGCAGGGGCAGCACAGGCTCCCCCAGTGCCAGGAGCTCCCCTCCACTGCTGCTCTGGCCAGTGCTGAAAATGGCACTGGGGAAGCTGGGAGAGGGAGCCCTGCCCCGGGCAGTCCCTCCAGCTGGCTCTGCCTGGGGTGATCCACGAGTCTGGGGAGAGGAGAGGATGTTTCCACCCCCAGGACATCTGTTCCCTGCAGCATTTCTTGTCCCACACGAAGAGTTTGTCAGCGAGGGGCAGTGCAGGCCTGGAGATGCAGAAATGTGCATCCAGCTCGCTCTTCTCCAAGGTTATTTCACCCACTCTTGGTTTGGATACACATTTCAATTGATATTTTTGTACTCTGAGCTTTGCAAACTTAATTTATGGTTTGTTATTTCCCCAGCCTATGGAGCCGGCCAAATGTTTGGATGCAGTTTGTGCAAAGCCCGTTTCTCTCCGGGTATTACAGCATTATTGACAAGGAAACACCTTAAACCCCCAGGACCTCAGGGGACATATGCAGAGCACAGCAAAGATGTGTTCTCCTGGGCCTGCATTCAGTGGCACAGGCATAGCTGGATTTCACTGCCAGGCACAGCAGGTCCGTAAGGCAGTGTTTGTTGAGCTGCAACATGGGAGGGAAATAGGCTGAGCCTAAATGTGGAAATAAATATCCCTCTGCTGATCTGCAGTGCCTCCTCTGCCTGCATAAGGAGAGCATCACACCCTCCCAAACCCCTGCACCATGGGACAGTCTGGCATCTTCCTGTCCATCCTGTGCAGCATCCATCCTGCTTTGCTTCATTTTACTGCTGGCAGGAAAGCAGAGGGCTGTGAGAAAAGGAAGGCTCCTGGCCCCCCTGCAAACCTGGGCTCAGCCCCGTGGCTGTGGGACACGGGGTCTCCTCAGAGAGGGCAGCAGCAGCTTTGGTGGCCCCGACGTTCGGCTGGTTCCCCATTGCTGAGTTTCACACTCTGAAACGAGCCCTAAGAGGAGACAATGACCCACGTTGTTCTTGCAGCCCAAGGGCCTTGTGCTTGTCCTAGGGAGAGGGAAAGGCAGTCACGCACAATAAACTGCCTCTGTTGCAGTGTTTCCTATTATGTCCCTTTAAGACTTCCCTCAGTTTCCAGGGATTTTCTTTCCAGACTGGAAACACTTTAGGTACAATCGAGATTTTCTTTTATAGCCCAAAATTCTTTCCCTTAAATGGGAAAAAAATTATCAGGTTCCTTGGCAGAGATCCATAACAAGTGTTGAAAAGTGCAAAAAGAACTGAGATGGATAGTGCTTGTGCTACTGAGAGCCCAGGAGCGTGGAAATACTGGAATACCAGGGGGAAATACTGAAAGCAGACAGCAAAACACGATCCAGAAATGAACCTTAAAGCAAGATAAAGAGTTGGAGTTTTCAGCTTGTCTAAACTTTTTGGATGCATTTTGAAGTCCCAGGGGTGGCCCAAATCCCCTCGTTCCAGGCTGGCTTCCCTCCCTGCTGCCCCGAGCAGGGCTGGCAGAGCTGAGCCCAAATCCCCTCGTTCCAGGCTGGCTTCCCTCCCTGCTGCCCCGAGCAGGGCTGGCAGAGCTGAGCCCAAACCCCCTCGTTCCAGGCTGGCTTCCCTCCCTGCTGCCCCGAGCAGGGCTGGCAGAGCTGAGCCCTGCTCACCTGGCAGCACTCTGGGGGAGGGCAGGAGACACACGGTGCACACTGGGTGGAGACACACACACCGTGTACACTGTGTGGAGACACACCTGTGCTCACTGTGTGCAGACACACCTGTGCTCATTGTGTGGAGACACACCTGTGCTCACTGTGTGGAGACACACCTGTGCTCATTGTGTGGAGACAGACACACCTGTGCTCACTGTGTGCAGACACACCTGTGCTCACTGTGTGCAGACACACCGTGCTCATTGGTTTTCAGAGAAGTTCTGGTTCAGGCTCCCACAAAGCACTCGGGGCCATCCCCCGTGGCACCAGCTCTCTGCCTTCCTCAGGATGTGCATCTCCTCCTCCTCGTGCATCTGTTCAGTCTGTCTGAGCTCACTGACCACAGGCACTGGCCCCTGGCTCCTCTTCCCAGGGATGGCTCTGTCAGACCCACCCTTCCTCTTTTCTGGATGAGGATGACTCTGGGGGCGCTGGAAGCCGTGGAAGCACCAGCCTGTCCCCTCAGGTGTGTAAAACATCACCTCCCAGCTGTGTCTGTCTTGTTCACAGCAGGTCTGAGACCAAATACAATTGCTTTGGGAAGGAAAAATACAGAGTTCTGAAAAATACAGATTGGGAAGGAAAAAAACATATTTCTGCTGCCTGAGGAATGAAAAGCCCCCAGCAGGTTGATTTGTCCCTGTCACCCATCTGCTTGGGAACTTGCAAAAGGATCTGAGGAATTTTCTCCTACCTATCAACAACGCTTGGGGAGCCAGGGTCCAGGGCCTGGGGGCAGCAGCATTCCCAGGAATTCATGGGCAGGAGGCCCTGCCTGCTCTCACAGTCTCCACAGCAGGGCCAGGGGAGTCAGGTCCCCTCCCAAAGGGCTTCCACCTGAGCCTGGAGCAGCTCCCTGAGGTGGGGAGGTGGCAGTAAGTGAGCTGTGACCTGAACATGTTCCTGCTGGGATTGACTCCTGTCCCACTGCCCTGATTTCCACCCCTGGCCCATGGCCTGCCCAGCTCCTCTTTAACAAACACTGAGGGCTGAGGGCTCAGCAAAGCAAAGCAAACACTGAACTCGGCCACAGAAAAAATCTGCTTCTGGTCTAAGGCTGGAAAAATGCCATCAGTTGAATGTCCTGGAGCGCAGAGAGTTTCCTGAGGATAATGAGAACAAGAATTGCTCTGCTCTTGCATATGTGGATCCTAAAAGTGGATATGCAGTCAGAGAGCAGTCTCACGTGGTTCCTGGGAAGAAAGTGCCATAATATTCCCTTTGAGCCTGAGAGATGGGCGCCATGGGATGGGGGATGAACGAGCAGCTAAATGTACTTTAAATCTGAAGAGATGTCCATTAGTCCAAGACTGTTTGCCTTGACCCTGTTACCACTGACAGGGGCTGTTGCCACCAGTGGGAGAAGCTTTCATGAGAGCTGCACATGGAGGTGAGAATCAAGCTGATGGGAGTTTCCAACAGGTTAAGCTTTTTATGGCTCATCTTTTATGGGAAACTGGTAGAAAATAGGCAGACCTTGAAAAAAGTTTCAACCCTTTCAGAAAAAAGCAGCCCTTTTTTCTGGGCCAGCTCAGGAAGGCTCCCAGGGCCCTGCAGGGGAGGTGGCACCCACGGCAGGGCAGCCAGGCTCAGCCCAGCCAGGCTCAGTGCCCAGCCCAGCCAGGCTCAGTGCCCAGCCCAGCCCAGCCAGGCTCAGTGCCCAGCTCAGCCCAGCCAGGCTCAGCCCAGCCAGGCTCAGTGTCCAGCCCAGCCAGGCTCAGTCCCCAGCTCAGCCCAGCCAGGCTCAGTGCCCAGCCCAGCCCTGCCAGGCTCAGTGCCCAGCCCAGCCCAGCCAGGCTCAGTGCTCAGCCCAGCCAGGCTCAGTGCCCAGCCCAGCCAGGCTCAGTGCCCAGCCCAGCCCAGCCCTGCCCACCCACCCCTCTGACTGGGGAAGGGCTGGGCAGGGGCCAGAGGAAGCCAGCAGCAATCAGCTCTTCTGATCAGCCAGCCAGCACGAGTTCCATCCCAGGAGACCTTAGGCTCCATAAAGCAGCTACAATTTCCTCCTATCCTGAAGCTATTGGTCCTGCAGGGGTGGTTTCCAACTTTGTGCAGTAAAAGTCCTGCTAAGATGTGAATTGACTTTTGGGGTGCTACACGTGGCTGCACAAGCCATTCCCACTTCCAGAGGGGAGGAGGAAGGGAGCTGGATGGCAGCAGTGTGGAGGCTGCTGTGGGCTGGGTGAGCCTCAGGGGCTGAGCTTCAGGGACTGTGCCAGCTCCGGGAGTGAATGCCCACGGTCCCAGCAGCTGCTTTTGCACTTAAAGCAGCTAATAGCCCCCAGAGCTATTGTCCTGCAGACAAGGGAATTCAGTGAAGATGCATTGTACAAAGTCACACTCAACAACGTGAACAACAGGTCTCAGTGTCTGTTCTTAAAGCATCTGTCTTTGTGGGTTTCAATTTAGTAAACCAAAAATGAACAGTTCAATTCTGGGGGAAAAAAATTACTAAAACTAGAGTTTCTCTGTGGGAAAAGTTTAATTAGGACAGGAACAAGCACAAACAAGCAGCATTGTCTGGGGAGCCACCCAGGAGCTTCAGTGGTTTGCTTTACAAGTCTTTGCAGTGCAATTTGAAACCAAACCTCCCAATCATTTGCTTGATCAGGAGAAATGTGATGCTCCAGCCCTAATATGGACTAAAGTACCTTCAGGGGGGTGACTTTGTAGATACAAACAAATCCTTCAGCCTGCTGGCAGTCTCCAGGTTTGAAGGGAGTGTTCCTGGGTCCTGAAGGAGCCCCTGTCTCCCCGAGGGCACGAGGCTGTGTCAGCCCCGAGCAGCTGGACAGCTGCAGCCCAAGGAGAGGAACCTGCCAGCTGGGCCCTGCAGGATGCACCTGTGCACCCCATAACCACAGCAGGGACCCCAGTCCTCAGGGCCTCTGTGCCACTGGAACGGATCCATGTGCAAAGGTAACTGCAACCTTTAGATTTTGACTGTCTTTTTCCCTTTAAACACATCTCCAGGGTGAGTTCAGCTCCATCGTGGGCACATCCCCAGTGCTCAGCTCCTGGGAATGACTGCAGAGCACACACAGCCCCCCCAGACCCTCAGTCACAGCCTCAAAGTCCCAAGGTACAAAACTGATATAAACAAGGGCGGGCTGGACTGCAAATTCTCCCAATTCACCACCCAGGTCAATGCATTGGCTGGGTGAAAAGGCAACAGTTCTCAAGAGAGAGAGAGGTGGGAGATGACAGCCAGGGGATGGAAAGCAAGTCCTTGCTGTTTTACTCAATGTTCAATTGATATTGAACCCCAATGCCTTTTTTGGGCTGTGATATCCCAAAGTGGCATCTTTCCTTCTCAAACCCCAGGATTTATGAACTAATGTCTTTCAAATCTGGTTCAGAAGAGGTCAAGAGAAGGAAAATGCCTGTGAGGGGATGAAGGAGTCGGTGCAGAAGAGCTGCTCCTATTGCTGCACCGGGGGCACCTGCCTGACCTGCCCAGGGTGATCTGTATTCAGTTACTTGTGCCTCTGCCAAAGCTAAAAATGCTCAGGTTGGAATTTTCCACCATTTGTTGGTCTCTAGAAGGAATGAAAGACCATTTCAGGAACGTTAGCTACTTTCAGTGACTCAACCAGGAGAAAATTACACAATATTAAGAGGGATAAGATGTTATTGGAGATGGTAAAGAATAAGGGTTTCATCTGACATTTGCAGTTGCATTTCTCTGTAGATTAACAAGGGGGAGGAATTAGGATTTTATGGGAAAACCTTAATTTTAGCATTTCATACCAACCAGCAGCTTTGTCTTGCAATCCAGGTATCCTTCTTACAAACTAACAGAATTAAATTACTTCAGCTACACCACCATAATGAAACCAACAGAGTAGAGCCAGGATTCTGGGAGATCTCCCACTGTATTGCACCAATAAATAATTCCTGCAGTTTAGGGCTCCTCCTGATCCATGGTATAAAACCCAATTTTTAATTAAATAGATAAACAAGAACTTCTAAAAGCATCTACACAATTTGCTGGGCAATAAACATAAACATGACAGATGGTTTTGCAGTGAAATCATGCACTGGAGATACCAAAGGCACACAGTAAATTTTCCACGTGATGACCTTTCTCTCAGGCTTGGGCTGGATTTACATCTCTGGGCTAGATTTGGGACCATCCCTGGGCTGGATTTGGGACCATTCCTGGGCTGGATTTGGGACATGCCTGGGCTGGATTTGGGACCATCCCTGGGCTGGATTTGGGACCATTCCTGGGCTGGATTTGGGACATGCCTGGGCTGGATTTGGGACCATCCCTGGGCTGGATTAGGACTATCTCTGGGCTGGATTTGGGACATGCCTGGGCTGGATTTGGGACATCCCTGGGCTGGATTTGGGACATCCCTGCCAGGAGAGCTGCCCTGTGCCCGGCTGCACTCGGGACCCTCCCACCCCGCAGCAGGCTGCTCCAGCAGTTAAATGTTCTCCCTCCTCCGGGGGATCTCTCCTTTCCGTCCCGCCTCCCCGAGGATGTTCACTGGGCCAGAGCAGAATTTGGGCCCCACACGCCAAAGCTGTGGCTGGAACAGAGCCCCCAGATCGTGGGCAGGGGTCTCCCGAGCCCACACACCCCACACTGCTGGGGGGGTGCCCCCATCTCCGGCCTTTGGGGTTCCACAGGTGGCAGCACGGAGGGAGCAAAGCCTGCTCTGAGCTGCAGAAGGAAGGACAGAGCGGGGCTCTGGGGTAAAACCGGCTCTATTTTTACGGGCTGCACTGGGTTGTTATGGCAACAGGAATTCCAGCCACCACCGCGGGCTCCTCGACGCCTCCCTGCCATCCTCTGCAGAGCCCAACTTTGCATCACGCAGCAGCTTGGGCTGAAGGGGAGGGGGAAAATGTGCAACTCATCTTCTCGCAGAGAGCCTTTCCCTTCGGGAGTGGAAGCGAGAGTGGCTTTAATGAGTGCCTGCGGATGCAGCGCCAAACCAGCTCCAGCGGCAGGGAGGCTCAGCCCCTCTCCGGCAGCCCCCGGCACGGCAAACCCGGCTGGTGCGTCCCCAGGGACAGCCACAGGGCTGCTGGTGTGTCCTGGGGTGGGAATGGCCCTGCTCCCGGGCTCAGCAGGACACCCCGGGTCACACACACAGCACCACCACGCTCGCTTCCCTTCGCCTGGCTGGTGAAAGCCTGCATTTCATCCACACATCCGTCTGTGTACTTATATGGTCCTCATCTCCACCATGTCCAAATCTCGAGGGCTACCAGGACATTGTTTGCTTTTTTTTTTTTGCAGCTATCATGCTGGAATTCATAAACAGAAAAGCTGTGTGTGAGACACATGCCCTGCTGCCACAGCCTCGGCTGGAGTCCTGCGGCCAAGTTTGGGCACTGCTCATCAAGGAAGTCAGGCCCCGACTGGCGAGAGCCCAGAGGGCAGCAAAGGAGTGACCAGAGACGTGGAGAACAGCCTCTGAGCAGAGGTGGAGGGAAATGGCCAACTCATGGAAACAGAAGGCAGAGATGGGGTAACAGTTTTCTGCTCATAAAAGTCCTCTGTGGAAGAGAGCCATGGTTTGTGTTCCTTGTCTGCTGGGAACTGGACAAAATACAGTAGGATGGGAGAATTAGGATGACTGTTGGGGAAAAAAGGGTAAAGTCCTGGGGTAGTGTGCCCAAGGAGAATAGGGAGTGGAGACACCATTAGGGCTTTCAAGAAAAAGATCCTTAAGCACCTGTCAGGATGGTCTAGACATATTGATCCTGGCTTGGTGCAGGAGGATGGATTAGGGTGCATCTCCATCTCCCTTCCTGCCACGCTGTGATTGCTCTGTGAGAGCCCCACCTGTGCATTGCCATTACACACCCTGGAGCAGTGCAGTCATCCTGGCTGCAGTGCCCAGAGTTAGGGCTGGTGTTTCAGAAGGTACCTAAGGCTTGCAGTGTCCCCTGGGCCCACCTCATGTCACACACTCAGCAGTTCTCAGCCTGGCCACGCCAGCCTGGGAGCTCAGTCCCAGCAGCGGCACTCAAGGGGTCTCTGCTCCACTTCTTCCCAGTGATTCTCCTTTACCTTTAACCAGCAAACCCTGTTATTAATCTATTGTTCTCCCTCTTAGAAATGGCAGCCATGCAACAACACCTTCCTGCAGCCCATCAGTGCCTCGTTTCCAAAGCTGCTTCTGCTAGACAGTCCTGTCTGTTCTGGAGGAGCAGCACAGTAACACCAACACGTCAGCCAGGCCCAGAGGGGTGGCTGCTGGGCAGCAGGGCAGCTTGGATCCCAACTGGTTTGAACGGCAAATATTTTAAAAAATAAATAAAAATTGATAATTGAAAAAAAGAGAAAAAGAAGAGTTGCTGGTGAGCAAATGAGGCAGAAGAGGAGCACCAGCCCAGAGCCGCTGCATCATCCAGCTACAGCCACACACCAGCTTTGCAGCGTGTCCTCTGCCTCAGTCACTCCTTCCAGCTCACCTTGAACTGCTGCCACGGCTGGAGGAAACTCTAGAGAAACAGGAGAAGCCAGAAAAACACAAGGCCTACATTACCCTAAAAATAAACCCCGAAAGGACCCGGAGCTGCTCAGAGGTGAGCAGCTGGAGTGAGCAGAGCCCCCAGGGCAGCACAGGGGTCAGTGACAGCACCACCCTGGTGACAAATGCAGGGGTGATGGAAGCCCCATCCTGGTTCACACAAGGCTCCAAGGCCCCCAGGGGCTGTGGCAGAGCCTCTCTGCAGCAAACCCACAGCTACTGCAGTGTAAGGCTGGGAGGAAAGGCAGCCAGCAGCGGTGCAGCAAGGTATCAGATGGACCAGCTTGGGTATTTTTGTTCTTGGTAATAAATAAATAAATAAATAAATAAAATTGTGATGATTAAGTGGAAGCAAAATAGCCCTGTTATTGATACAAGTGCCTTTGCAGTACATTAAACCCAAGTAATTTAAAGGCCAGAGCACTTCATATAAATAATTAATTATTTTTTGGTTAGCACGATGCCACTATAGCTGCCCAAATTTTCGAAGAGGGGGTTGCTTTTTAATTAGAATATGGTCATTACAAATGCACGTGGGTCTTTAATCATTCATATTGGAAACAAGCTGACTTGGTCATGCATCAGAGAGAATAAAGCAGCTCTTATCTCTCTCTAGATCACACCCAGCAAACCTCAGGGCTGCAAATGAGCGAGGAAGTCTGCCTTGTGATGGGAGCGTGTTTTCACCCCCTCTGCAGCCCTGGGGAGAAGCATTTGCTGAGGCCAAGCTCGGAGAATGAAGTGCTGGAGAGCCAGAGCCAGGCAGACTCAGCTGGCCCAGCAGCAGTCTCAAGCAGGCTCTCCCCAGCAAACAGGGGTGTTTTGAGGCTGGACAGCCAGAGTGCAGATGATTCCAAAGGGTTCAGTTGCTTCCTTGCTAATAACCCTGCAGGCAACCGTCCTCTCCCTCCTTTGCCGGATCTCTGGCTCGGTGGAGAGTCCCAGCTGGTTTGTGGGTCTGCCCCAGGCAAGGACGGTGCCCCGGGAGCCCCAGCCCTGAGCAGCAGATCCCGAGGGTGCCTCCCAGCCGCTTTGCTGCTCTGGCTTTTCAGATGGAACTTTCCAGAGACGCTTCCTTCTCCCTGCGTGCAAAGAGGAGCCCGAATTCAGGCGCGGACACGAGGTCCCTCTGCAGCCGGCTTGCAGCAGGCTTGCCCGGGGAGGATGCTGAGCTGGCGCAGCAGCGCGGGCGGAGCGGGCGCCCCTCGGCTCAGCCCGTGCCAGCAGTGCCACCTATTGCCACGCCGGGCTCTGCCCGGGAGCCAGCTCGGGGCAGGAAGGAGCAGAGGGAAAGGCCAATTCCCACCCGGAACAAGAGAGGCTTCCCCGTTAACCCACACGCTGCTCCGCTTCTCTAAAACAGCAGAGAACGTTTAAAATATCTGCGTGTGTTAGACCACGCTAATCTCAAAGCCTGCGATGTCTGAGAGCCGAGCTCCCCATCAGAACCCGAGCTCCATCAAGTCCTTCTCCAAGCCCAACTCCCTCCAGTCCCAGCAGGAGGAACCATTGTCCTTGGGCCGGGGAAAGCAGCCAGGAAAGCAGGGCTCAGAGAGAGCTCGCAGCCTGCAGAGCTGCAGCAGGCAGGGAACGGCGGGCAGGGGCTGCCGCGGCCACAGCGGGGCTCTGCAGTGCTGGGTGCCCCTCAGAGAAGAGAACAAAACCCCAAACCCAGCAGCAAAACAGCAGCCGAGCTTCAGAAGCCGGGGGCTGCTGGGCAGCGAGGGTCCCGCTCGCAGAGGCAGCGGGGATGTGCAGCCCCCTCACCCTTCCCGAGCGCGCCCCGGGGACGCCACCCAACAAAGAAAAACATTCCACTTCTTCACTTCAGCCAAACATTTCAGCAGCTTGTCTCTTCCCTCACACATTTTGCAATACTTTGTCATCATAAATTGCCTCTGGTTTATGTTAACTAAAACCCTCTCTTGTTCAGTATCTGGTTTGAAAAATGTTGGCAAGAAGCATGAGTTCAGAGCAGATTTATATCCACAGACCGTGTGGAGCACTGGGATGAGTTTCCCAGAACACGAACCCAAGTTTACCAAATAAGAACATGAAAAACCCAAAGAACTGGTTCACATCGTCCAGCTCCCACATGGCAGATCCACGAGGGCAGTGGGAATCCGACAGCACAAACCACAGGCAGACATTGCTCGTGGGTATGGGAGACAAACATGGGCTGCAGAGTCTCAGGAGGAGGGAGAGCTTGAAAGGTCTGCAGGATCAAGTCTGAAAATTCACCACATCCTAAACCACAGCTGGTGGGACACAGGAGACGCTTCCAGGGGAGCAGCTGCTGCCACTGCCTTGCACAGGGTTTGGGAGCAGGGATGAGTGACTTAAGCCTTCAAGACACCTTGATTTTCTGAGACACATAACTCCCAACAAACTTCCCACTGTCGAAAAAAACTCTAAAGATAGAGTCGTGGGATGTGCAGAAACACCTGTCTCCTTTTCCAAATGCCTTCCCAGCTTGTCCCAGCTTACATCCCAACATCCTTCTGTGCAGTCCAACACCTGGCTTTTGGGCCACAGGCAGGGAAGGAAAATAGGGGAGCTCAAAAATGTTCAAGCTTAAAAAAAAAAACAAAACAAAACCCCTACCTTTTTTCCTTTAAAACAAAGCTGTGACATTGTTTAAAAGAAGAAAAATGTTGACAAACAATAACAGAGAAAAGGACTAAACAGAAGGTTAAAATTGCACAAACATAAAACACAATTTTTGAATCTCAGGACAGATCTGAGCTCTCTGCAGCTCAGAACTTTGCCTGGTTTGGTCAGGGGGCAAGAAAACCCCAGCAGACCCAGACCTGCTCTGTGAAGGGGCAGTGAGGAGGGGGATCTTTACTGGGCAGGCGAATTCAACAGCTGGAAACCAGTTACAATGGTTTCCTCCTGGCAGGAGGTGGCAGCTCTGAGAGCAGGGCTAGCTCACCCCGGGGACTGAGGTGGTGTCACAAGGCTGCCAGGGAGCACCCTCGGGCCAGGAGGAAAAGCCCCCAGCTGCTTCCCCTGGGAACACGGGGGCTTCGCTTTCCCTCGGCACTCGGTATCTCTGAAAAACTGGGGGTCCTCCCCTCCGGGAAGAGCTGGACCCCAAGCAAGGAGAAATTCCGTGTTCTCCAGGACAGGGCCGGTGGTGCCGTGTGTCGGCGGGGACACCACGGGGATACAGGGACACGGGACACGGGGACAGGGCACACGGGCACGGGCACGGACACGGGCAACACGGGGACAGGGGACACGGACACGGGCACGGACACGGACACGGACACGGACACGGACACGCGTGGCAGCCCCGCAGCCGGGCCGGGGCCGGGGCCGCTCCTCCCGGCGCCGCCAGAGATCGCTGTGGGAGCGCTGTGTGCCCGGCCCGGCCCCAAAGCCCGGCCCCAAAGCCCGGCCCAGTCCCGTATCCCCGGCCCGGCCCCGCTGCCGGGCGCCGGTTCCGGTCGCAGCGAGCCTCCCGCCCGCCTGCCGTGTTGAGCTGAGGCGGCTGCGGCTGTGGGCCCGGGGCTCGCATCGGGCACCGAACGCCTCGGCAGCGCCGGGGCCAGAGCTTGGCAGGGGCTCCCTGAGAGAAGGGGCTGTGCTCGGGGAGCTGCCCCGCTGGCCCCGGGCACAGCCCGAGCTCCCTCCGCGCCCGGTGCCGCCGGGCCCTGCCCGGCCGTGGCTCCTTCACCGCCCGACACGGGCTCTCGGGCCCCACGGGAGCGAGCTCCGTGAACACGGCATCCTTGTCGCCCCTCTGCGCCCTAGCCCTGGCTGCTGGGCCCGGCCGTCTCCAGGCTCCTCGGCTCAGTCACCTGGGAAAGGTTTCCAGCCGCAGCAGTGGCTCTGAATTATGCATGAATGTGCTTTGTCAGGGGCAGGGCTGCGCTCAGGCTCAGGGATGAGCCCTGAGCCCTGTGCTGGAGGCGGCTATTGATAACCACAGATTATAAATACCTGCCACACAGGTCCCCGGGGTGACTGGGGGGCCGTCGCCGCTGTAATGCCATTAGCTGCTCCAATGCCGCCGAGGGCAGCAGCGCTGGGGTGAGGGCGGCGAGGCGCAAGCCTGGATGCCCGGGAGGGTTTCCCGGCTGCATCACGCCCGAGCCGGGTCTCCGGCCCGTCCCGTGCAAAATGCGAACTGCAGCACGGGCGAGGCGCGGCTGCTGCGGGGACTGAGCTGAGGCCACGGGCTCCTGGCACTGCCCCCGGCACCGGCCGAGACTGAGCGGGCACCGGAGTGCCCTGGTCCTGCGGGGAGCGCGGCTCTGCCGCGGCTCACGCTGGCCCGGAGCAAGGCACCTGTCCCCAGGTGACTCGTGGCTTTAAGGCCACCAGACCTGCTCTGCAGGGGAGCGGGTGGGCCCAGCCATGCGGGTGGTTGCACAAGAGTCCCGAACGTGCCACCGCATCCGCGGCCTTCAGGCTGTCCCTGCGGCTCGAGGCCGCGCTGACGGAGAGGATTTCCCAGCCGTGTGTCCGGGCAGCCCGCGGCTCTCCCCGGCTGAGCAGCTCGGCTCGGACACCGTGGCCCTTCCGCATCCCTGCCAGCGGGGTAAGGGACCAGCCGAGGCTGCCCACGGGGCAGCGTGTGCTCCCGCTCCAGCCAGGTGGCACCAGGTGAGTTACTGGAGTCCCCCTTTCTGCTGCTGTCAATACCGACCGTGGGAGAACAGCAGGGAAGAGGGAGAAGCCCCCTCTTCGGCGGTGGGTTTTCTGTGGGGTTGGGGTTTTTCACACGCTGCAGAGCTGGGGATGCTGCAGCGCAGAAGGCTGAGCTGCTCCCAGCCCGGCAGGAACGCTCTCCCCTGCAGCGGGGGCTGCTCCCCAGGGAGGCCCAGGCTCGGTGCCCGTGCCGTGCCGTGCCGTGCCCTTCCCGAGGCACAGCCCACCCAAAAGGGGCTCTGCTCCCCGCTCCTGTGTTTGTTGCTGGCCCCAGCGAGGGGGTCCCAGGCACCCCTGGGACTGGGGCTTCCCTGCCCTTCTCGCTCTTCCCGCATAGGAGCAACCCCAGCCTTCTCCAGGGGCATCCATCTCCCCCAGCCGCTGTGGGGTCACACGGCCACAGAAACCCCCGCAGCTGGGTACCCCCGGAGCGCCGGGGGCCCCGGGCAGGGCAGCAGCTCCAGCACTGCAGAGCCCCGCGGGCTCGCAGCCTCCATCCTGGGCAGGGGCTGGCAGCAGCCTGGCACCCCCGGGCTCCAGCCCAGCGCCGCGGGAGGGAGGAAGCTTCCCAGAAGACGGAGAGCTAAAAAAAGGCAAGGCTTGGAGCAACCCAGGGCTGCCAGCTATTTATTCTAGCATGCCTGTATGCTGCAGAGCAGGAGAAAGATATTTTAAAGCTGCTGCAAGGAAGCTTGTCTGTCTGCCTGGGTTTGTTGTTCAAAAATTCAATTACCAGCAGTCCTGCACCACCTTCAGCCAAGTGCCTTCCTAACACCCCAAGGCAGCCAACCCCTCCATTAGAACTACACTGAAGCAGATGCTTGGAAAAAAGGCATAGCACCAACACATCAGGAAGAGTTTGGGTTTTTGAGTTCACATCTCACACTCAATTTATTTCTGGCCAGTCCTAATGAGAAATTTCCAACCAGCTTTTAGCATCAAGGGCTCACCCTTACTGACTCAAGCTCTCATTGGCACTTACCCCTTTGGGCTTACAGACCTCACCTCCTACTAAAAAAGCACACCCCAGCCTCCTGTTTAAAAAAAAAAAAAAGCAAAGCACTGCAATCTCTGTTCTTGGATATGTATTTTTTACTGAAAAAATCATTCATAAATTAACAAATACAAAAATGTACAAACACATGGGTAAATAAATGTAATGACACAAAGGATTGCTTTGCTGAGAAGTGTGTGTGTGTTGTAAAACACTAATCTTCAGTGCAAAAACGTCCCCCTGGCACCTCTTAAAAACATAACAGTAAGCTCAAAAGCCATGATGTTGGAAAGCTGCTTGAGAGTTTAAAGCCACTTCTGATGGTGAGGGGCCTGAAGTGCGCGGCCGATGCTCAGACAGTACCTCCCTTAGAGAAGCAGAGCTTTACGAAGAATTGACTGTCAATAAATAGTTTTGCAAATAAAACCCACGTGGCTCATTTAAAAAAAACAAATCAGCATCGCACAGGACCTGCTCTCCAGCAGGGCTGACTGACGGCGCTGACGTGGAAGGGGCAAACGAGTGGCCTTGTCGAACTTCAGCTGCCAGAATATGTACAAGTTCTCCTTAATACAAGAATTTTTATACCATAACAGCACATGCGCTTGACAGTATGTTTTTAACAGTTACATTTACTATACAGTATTTGACATAGCTGATAAGATTAACAGTGCACATTTTCAGATAATCCACATTTTAAAAAGGGAAAAAAAAGAAAAATTCAACATGGTTAGAACGAAGGGTGGGATGCTGCTGGGGATGGACCCTTCTGTGCCAGCCGCAGAGTGCAGTTCTGAGCAGAGGTAACGGCTTTGTTCCACACCAGGTGCGCCGGGTGTCAGGGACACGGCAGGCTGGGGATCCCAGCTAAGGGAGTTCAACACTTACTCACACACACATGCATGATTCCGGGGTAGTGAACTGGGACTAGTTGAAATACATTCCTTGTTTGAAGCACCATTAAACAAAGACAGGTTCCTAGCAAGGTCTCAGGGTGAAAGAAAAGAGGGGCAGGGCAATGCGGGTTCAACACCCGGAAAGGGTCCACGTGAATTACAGATCAAGACTCCAAAGCAAAAGTCTTTATTGCTGTATGCGCCGGAAAAAGCAAATCCTCACCTCTGCTTATAAATAACCAGGCTGAATCCCCTCGGGAAGCCAGTTTAAAGCACATGTAAGTTCAGAGACTTTAAAACTTAGTTACAAACTCATCAGCGCTTTTCAAGGGCAGGCTCGCTGTCCTCTCATGCCGGCCGATAAGATCTACACAAAACTTGTGTTTTCTAAACTAACGTTTTCTGGATACAGGTTAGGAATGCCCTGGGCAGTCACACCCACCACAGATGCGTATGGGGATCATACGTCCACGGAACTGAGGAAACAGTGTAAACCATGAGAAGTTAAGGAAACCGAAGGCAAACAATGCAATGAAAAGAGTTAAAGTCCTTCGGAGGTCAAGTACCCGCCCTTGTTGTGTGGAAACACAAACCAAAACCAACACCCAATGTATTTACTGTTAAGTCAGAGAGGTCCAGTGAGAGTGGTGGTGTCAGTGCTGTGCAAGGGCTGGACTGTGTCCGTGGGACAGGGCCCGCAGTCCAGCCTGCCCACGGCGCTGTGAAGAAAGGAGGGATGACACTGGATAGATGATGGGCTGTCAGACCAAGCTCTGGCTCCCAGTCCTCATATTTTCACGTGTCCTTCATGTCTCTCACTGAGCTGTGACCCCGTGCCACCGGCTGTGCCCATGCCAGTGCTGCCAGGTACCGAGGGGGGGCCTCCGACAGCACCCCTGGATTTACAGGGCAAATACAAACTAAACCAACCTCCCAAACCATTCCAGCACGTTCCAGAGGGAGGGCAAGCTCTGCCGTGCAGGGAGGGCTCAGGTGGGAGCAGTGGCTCCATCCCAGCCCGGGGACCTTGGCGCTGCTGTCAGCGGGACACAGAGCCACAGCCACGGGACTGCCTTCCACTCATTTGCACGTCACGTTGCAAGAGTGACAGAAAAGGGAGGGTTTGTAATAAATATTCCCGTTTCCTCACCCTCCCTGGAACGAGCCAGCCCTGCAGTTTCTGGAATGAGTGATGACCTGGCTGTATTTCTCACCCACTGCACTGGAAGGTTCTGGGCTCTGGCCCACAAACATTTCTGCACATGCCCAGCTGGAATCATGGGAGCAGTCTCACTGGCTTAAAAGGGAACACCTTGCACACGTACAGTGATGCTCACACAAGTGTTTTCAGAACTCAGGACTAAAATGAGTGACTGCATGTAAACCTCTCACTTGGACTTGAACCATAGGAGAAAAATGAAAAGGGGCGATTTACACAGCATATTTACACTTACACTTCTTTAAGAAGCGATTCTGTTGTATGTACTTCAAGCAGGTCATTTAAAAAACCACACAGACATAGAAGAATGGCATCAGAATCGTCTGATCTCCCCCCAGGGCAGTTGCCAACCAAATTGCTCACGAAGTTCACTGTCAAGAAGCCAGAGTCCCTCAGCTGAGCCGCTTCCCGGAGGAGAAAGCACATCTGAGGAGAGTCCCAGTGCCAGAGATTGCTAGAGGAGGAATGTGGAGACGAGAGCAGCAGGTCGAACTGTTGTCCTGAAACCCAGAAAGCAAGTGGCAGAAAAAATAAAGAGACTGCTGAGCTCGCTGCCCAGGTATCGGTCTGGATTGGTACAGCTAGGGCAATTTGTGCGTGCACCTTCAGCCTCATTCTCCAAAATACTGTGATCCTTCATTAGACAAAGTGTTGCTTGTCCTCAATAACCCTTGGAAAAGAAAGTCTAGCGTGGTGCTTTCTTGGTGGAGGGCAGAGCAAAGTTATTTTCTGCTCTTAATATTCGGTCACCAGAGCCAGCTCCGGTGTCAGGTTAACAGTGATGTTCTTATACAAGGCGTCATACGTGACGTTTGGAAAGTAGTTCAAGTTATTGAGGCCGTCCAGGGCTTGCCTTTCTTTTGACTTCCTCAGCAAGGCGTACCTGTGCAACGAGAACCAGAGGCCAGAGTCACTTCCACGGATCTCACAGCGCCTGCAAACTCCTCCCAGGGCCACCAGAGCACCTTGCAAAGGGCCAGGCCCAGGAGCAGCTACAAAACAACTGAGTCCCTAGTGAAGGCAACCAGCACATTCAAATACCCTGTGTTAGCAAATAGCAGAAAACTCCAGAAAAGCCCATCCCTCGATAAAGGGCAAAATGCTCACTGTGCCACCAGCAAGCACTCAGCTGCCAAAAGAACCTGTGGCACCAAAGCCTGCAGGTCCCGTTCCCAGGAGGGGGCTGAGCCTGGGGGTCCTGCCAAGCCCACCTTCCACACCACCCTGGAGAGATGCAGCTGAGGGGGGACGTGGTCCTTGCCACTTGTATGAAACCAGACATGAACAAGAACAGAACTAAATGGCTTCAGCCTGAGGGATGGGGCGAGGAAGTAAAACCAGCAGAATGGTGGTATGGGGAAGGAAACTGCAGCTGGTGCACAAAACCAGCTTCAAACACATTTACAGGCAGCATGAGGAAATAGAAGGAGGAGGGTTATGAGGGGAAAATAGGCAGAAATATCTCAGCAGGACTGTGACTCCCTTCAGCACAGTGCTGGGGGCCTGCAGGCCCCAGGGCGAGTGGGAGCTGGGCTAAGACCTGGGGGCAGAGAAGGGACCAGGGAAGGGCTGTGCCATGAGGCAGGGGAAGGTGCTGGGTGAGAACAAAGAGGGAAGTACCAGGAACCAGAGCTCAGTCCCATGGCATTATCACCCTGCCATGCTTCACTGGTTTGACTAAATATGGTTTTTCAAACCAAAAGCAACTTCTCTTTTTCAAGAGTGAAGTAAGAGAAGCATCTCTGACTGGCTGCATTCTGTCCAACAGAAAAATGAAAAGCAGGGCTAAAGATGGAAACCCAAATGGAAACACCCCCAAAAATGAGTCTTCTGCAAAAGAAGACCAACAGACAGCTCAAATCTCTGCAGCAGCAGCCTACAGACCAGAGCTTGCACTGAGCTTGCACTTCTTGTCCAGCAGCTGCTCAGCTACAAGTGTTGATTCCTGAAGCTCTTTGTGAAAGATGTATTTCTCTGGTTTTCTGTTGCACAGTTTTCAGAAGACTCAAATTCCACTGTGGTCGTCAGGCAAAAGCAATCAGTCAAGCTGGGCACTCTCTGAAGCAGCCCTGGCTCTGGGACAGAGGGGCTGGAGCCCTCCTGGAGAGCTCCAGGGAGGATTTATCTTGAGAAAAATGCTCACACAGTACTTGTCCTCCTGGTCCAGGGGAGAGCTGTCACTCCTGATGGATGTCTGCAGCCTCACAAGACAGCAAACCCCGAGTTCAGGGCTCTGTACACCCACCCCAGCTTGGGGCCAAGAAGCAGAAACAGGAATGGAGAGGGTGTTGCTGTTGGACTTTTGAGTGCTGCAGGGACACCTGAAGCTTTAGCAGCACGCTGCAGCACAGCCCTGCTCTGTGCTCCTGCAGGCTGAGCTCCTTCAGCACCGAGCTCAGGCTCTCCTGGAAACATCAAAGCTTCTCTGACACCCAGCAAGGGCCACTGCTGTGCATTGCTCTGGAGATAAAGGACAGCCCTCAGCCTGCCATGCTGAAATCCCCCCTTCTGGGTGGCATCTGAGCAGCCACACAGCAAGGATCCCTCATGCAGGGATGAAGGGTATGAAATGCAGGGATGGAGGAATCCTGGCTCTGCCTCCATCTCCCTGCAGTTAGCTTCCTTCAAGAGTTCAGGCTGTCACTGCCCCCAAACAGCTGCAGAGAACCTCCTACATGGTACAGACTCTTTGTGAAATGCTTTAGGATTGCTAAAAAATTTACTTGCCTTCCTAGGAACTGCACTTCTCCCCGATGATGGTGGGGAATTGATTTGTATTTCCCTGTGTCTCCTTCTGGTCGAGTCACCGAGTAGCCTGCATACTGTACTCTGCATTAGAAAGGGGAGAAATAAAATAAAATAAACAAAAAATAATCACCCGTTGTGTTTGCTGTGCTGGCAGTGCTTCCAGGGCTGCAGTCAGACCTCCTGGGGCTCTGGCTGTGGCTCGGCCTTCCCTTCCCACCCACAGAGCAGCCACACAAACCTCCTGCTGCCCCGGGCTCGGGCACGGCACAGCAGAGCCCCGCTCAGCCAGCGGCGTGGGACACGCTGTGCACCGAGCCTGCAGCCCCCAGGAGCACAAACACTGCACAGAGCCTGCAGCCCCCAGGCAGCAGTGTGGGACACTGCACAGAGCCTGCAGCCCCCAGGAGCAGAGACACTGCACAGAGCCCGCAGCCCCCAGGCAGCAGTGTGGGACACTGCACAGAGCCTGCAGCCCCCAGGCAGTGGTGTGGGACACTGCACCGAGCCTGCAGCCCCCAGGAGCAGAGACACTGCACAGAGCCCGCAGCCCCCAGGAGCAGAGACACTGCACAGAGCCCGCAGCCCCCAGGAGCAGAGACACTGCACAGAGCCCGCAGCCCCCAGGAGCAGAGACACTGCACAGAGCCCGCAGCCCCCAGGAGCAGAGACACTGCACAGAGCCCGCAGCCCCCACGCAGCCAGGCAGCCCTCCTCTGCCCCCCACGCACTGCCCGTGCTGGCTGGAGCAGCCCCTGCCCCACGGAGCCAGCGCAGCCCAGGGCAGGCAGCACAGCGAGCCCAGCACCCGTGTCCAGGGTGGCACTGTCCCCTCAGGGCACGTGTCCCGGGTGGCACTGTCCCCTCAGGGCACGTGTCCCGGGTGGCACTGTCCCCTCAGGGCACGTGCCCATGCCCAGGGTGGCACTGTCCCCCCAGGGCACATGCCAGCTCAGCTCACCCACCACCCCCAAGCCCACGGAGCCCGTACCTGTTCCAGAGGTCGTCATCCTCGCCACCCCAGCCCCAGAAGGCGTTGGGGAACCCGTTGATCTTCTGGAACTGCTCGACAGTCAGGCCACTCACCCCCCCGAAGAACTCGTTGTACGGGAGCCTGAGCAGGAGAGAAGGGTCAGGGCAGAGCCCACTGGCTCTCCCACCTGCCGTGGGAAAGCCCAAGCCCTGAGGATGCTCTCTGACATTCTCTCTCATGCTCCCTTTGCACAAAGCCTGAGAAAAAACCCAGACTCCTTCTCTGCATTAAAAATAAATAACTCTAACACTGGATCCTGAGCAGTTGTGCCAGCAGGAAGGAAGAAGAGTGCTTACAGGTACATGTATTTATCCAGCTTGGCTGCAAAGTGCCTGGGCATCTGTCCACACCCATAATAGTTACGGTCGTTCTCTGGTATGTGGTCCACGTCGTGGAAGATGAGGCAGTCCCAGTCCAAGTCCTTCATTGCTTCCCGAAAGCCAACGTTGAAGAGCATGGCACGGTTGAAGGGTTGGTTTCCAGCCTGGCAGGGAGAAAGTTCCTTCTCAAGAGGAGCCCCTGCAGCTCTTGCTCTGTGTGTGTTCTCAGCCCTGTCTAGAAAACTGCAGAGGGCAACCAGCTCCCACACTGGCACCGTGAAAGGAGCCAAGTATTGGAGGAGACCAGTGAGATCAACCAACACTGAAATATTCAATTGACAATGCAGGAGTAAAAATAAAGACGCTGAAGCCTTGTTGCTCAGACACTTGAAAAAAAGCCTGATTTTGATCAATCTGTTTTAGCTGGAGCTAAATATGGAGGCACATTTACTGGGTGGATGAAGCCAAACAGCTTAAGTGAGAGGTCCAGGTACACATGAAATGACAGTCATGTTCTACATGAAATGCCTAACTCTGCTCAGGCCATTCCTGTCCTAGGGGATGCTGCCTGGAATGCTGCAGGGATATACAAAAAACCTGCAGCATTGTCTGAACTGCAAATACCTGGTCCAAACCCTTTTTAAAAAATAACTCCTACTAAACAGAACTTAAAAAACAAAACAAGAACACAAATGCCCAGTTTCTGTTTTCCATATAAAACCAGTAATTTCTGAGCAGCAGTAATCTCTTAGCTGTGCCCCTTTTGGCCAGAACGGGACACCTCAGGCATGGCAGCATGGCCCCACGCCTCAGATGTGACCTGGAGGGACACTCGTGGCGCGGCAGAGCCGTGCCTGCCCCGCGCTCCCTCACCTGCTCCACGACGTAGAAGGCGAACTGTAAACGCTGCCGCTGCAGCATGGGAATGAGGTGTCTGAAGAGGACGGGAAGATGCTCATATCGGTTGCGGAATGGGATCAGGATCGCCACCTGATGAGCAGAGCACAGGGCCCTCACTGCACTGGCCCGGGCTGGGAGCAGGGCTGGCTGGGGTGGGGATGCAGGAGCAGCACTAACCAAGCACTCTTAGCTCTCCCATGCAGAGGAGCCTGAGACCCTTCCAACTCCCAAAGCAGGGATTTCCCATTCACTTTTTGAGGAATTGTTGCTTTGGAAAAATTCAGTGTCACCTCAAGTGGAAGGGAGACTTGCAGTGCCCCCATGTCCTCTCTGCCCAGCACTGGGGACACTAAAGCAGCCCTTGAGTCCATTATTTCCTCCCTGGGCACTGCATTCCCTCCCATCCTTGCCCTGAAGGTGCAGCACGCCCGAGGTGCTCCATGGACACAGGGGTCCCCGTGCCCCCACGAGCAGGAGCCGGGGCTCCCCGCTCCCAGTTACCTTCCAGCGAGGCAGGCAGTCGCTCGGCTTCCAGTGCCCTCCCAGCTTGATGGAAGGGTCTTTGGAGAAGAACTGGTGGATATCCTCCATGGAGATCTCGCTCATATTTACATCAATGGGGCCCTCTGCAGAGCAGGAGAGAGGGGTGAGGACCTGCTGTGGTGCTGGGGCAGCACTCTGCTGCGTCCCTGTCCTCCCTGCCCAGCACTCAGCTCCCTTTCTCCAGCAAAAGCAGTTAGGAAATGCTGCTGGTGTAGCACCTTGGCCTCCCCAGCCTTTGTGGCTGCTGTTGGATGCAGCTCTCCATGAGAGCCCCAGGCCATGGGGCACCCTCTGCTCCTCCCTGCGTGTTTCCAGCAGACTAAACCCCCACCTCAGCAGAGAGCATTCTCCCCCTTTGGAAGCACTTGCCCTCAGAAGCCCAGTTTTCCAGCTGAGGGTAGCTTTGGTGGAAGCATTTCTCCCAGCTGCTCCCCTGGGGGGTCCAGCCCATCTCCCACAGCAGCCCTGGCACAGCTCGGGGCTGGGCTGGCAGCACTGCCGAGGCACAAGGGAGCCACCCCGCCGTCCCTGCCCCTGGAAAAGGGCTGGCAGAGTCTTTTCACCGGCTCCCGGCACACAATCCCTCTTTTGTTTGTGTTTGCCAGGCAATGGGCTCCTACTTCAGCAGGGAGACATGCCTCCGACACAGCAGGGATTAATTCCTGAGGGTGGGTAAACAATGATTCCCCAGGAGGGAGCTGGCTCTGAACAGTGCTCCCATTCATCCCTAGGTGCCTGGCAGGGAAAGGTGCAGTGGTGGGGAAACTGGGAATGCCACTGTGTGCCCTCCATGGGGAGCAGAAGAGGGGCACAGGGCGACGGGATGCTACTCACTCATAGAAGGGAGCCTCTCAGGACAGGTGTTGTTGGGGAAGTAGGTAAAGTCTTCAGGAAGAAACGTTGTGGCTTGCAGAAAGGTGTCATTGTGGCTCAGATCAAGAGGATAATCTGGAGGGAAAAAAAAAAAAAGAGGAAAAAAAAAAAGAGAAGTTTTCACCTGAGCTATAGCTCTGTTATTTCCAGCCACCTCCCTAGGCCACTGTGAGCAGACTCCAAAGCCAGCCACAGCTGAGGATGTCCCCAACAGCACGGCTGTGTCCCCAGTGGAACGTGCTCTACCAACCCAGCTGGGTGCTCATCCCCATCCTGGGACAGGTGCCTGCAGAAGCCCTTAGCATCACATCAAAGAAACCTTTGCATTTTCTGGCCAAAGGAGGAATTTTGAGCACTGCCTTTAGGAATCACAAAGGAGCACGTGGCTCTTGAAAGGAAAAGCTACCAGTGCCTTGTCCCTGAAGGGCCCTGACACAGCAAGAGGGGATGTGCTCCTCCAGCAGCTCCTTTCCCAACAGGAGAGAGGCAAGTCTCAATGCCAGCTAGGACTGCCAGTGCAGTATCCTACACAGGGCAATCCTGCCTGGATCCTCCTCAATGACCAATAAAAACTATCAGGTTACACACAGACTTCCCTCTGCTCCGTGCAAGAGCAGAGGAGCGCCGAGCTCCAGCAGGGCCCAGCACCTCCCACTCCCCACATCCTTTAAGCTCCCGGGCAGCACCTGCACCTGGAGATGTTGGAAGGTTTTCCACCCCAAAAAACCGTTTGCTGTGCGGTGCTGGTGTGTAACATCATGTCAGTAACGTTGTTTATTCACTCAAGTTAACAGTATCCAAACTATCTCAAAACTCAAGATGGGCTGTACACAGAACCTAAGGGCTTTTCAAGTAGGTTAGATGTTATTTTGGATGCTTGATACTGTTCCAAATTTCCAAAAGCAATTTTCCCTGTAAACTCCCATTGCCAGAGCAGTACTCAGCCCAGGTCCCTGCCCACAGTGAAGCTCAACTGCTCTGCTTTGCACCAAGGGCTGCCTTTTGCTGGGTTTCCTCTCGCAGCTGCCACAGCGGCGCGGGGACAATGCGCTCCCCAGGCAGTGACACCCACCCAGGCACCCAAAATCTGTCAGGGAGGGAAGGTTCTGACCCCAGGCTTAATGCAGTCCTTGTGGCCAGAGCACCAAGTGCCTTCCAGGCGTCACCACCACCCATCCTGCATCTGCTGTGACCTGCCTGCAGGGAAGGTGGCCCCAGGACGGTGCTCAGTGCCTGTGTGTGCTGAAACTGTGCTCGTGGCTGGGGCTCCTGGGCAGGGACCGTGTCCTCAGGTGCCCGTGCAGCTGGGACTGGCACGAGGCTCAAGCAAAGCCCAGTATGGCAGCAGCAGCACTGGTGTCACTGGCACTGTGGTCACCAGTTCCCCGCCTGCTGCAGGAGGACACAGGTTCCTGGTTCACTTGAAGCCCCCAGGCCAGAGCCCCAGCAGGATGAAGGCTCTCACCACCTCAAGTAGCAGCAATGGAGCATCTAACCCTCCTCCCTTCAGGGGATCAGCCACTTCCTCACCCTGCCTCTGCTTTACTTGATGTTTCCAGTCTCAAAATAGCCCCGGGTGGCTGCCCTGGCTGCCTTCGTGCAGCACAGGAGGTGAGCCGGGGTGTTCATCTGCTGCGTAAGTCGATAATTCCCCTCCCGTGCCATGCCCGGCCAGGGCACAGCTGAGCTGGTGGCTGCACCTCAGCAGGCTGGGCAGCGAGGACACGGCTCATACTTCTGCTAATGAGAAAATGATCTTGCCTTGTAAAACTCTGTCAGCCCCTGCTGCTGAAGCCCGGCGGGCGAGGAGCCGAGCCGAGCTCCCCACACCAGCCTGATGCCAACAGCGCCGGCGTGAGGCTGTGGGGACGTGCCAGCAGGGAAGGGACAGGCTGGGTGTCACCAGCCCAGCAGCGACGCCTCACACACGGCCAGGGCAGCTCTGCCTCCCTGCACACACTGACAGCACAGCAGAGCCCACCTGCTCGTGCGTGTGGATGGTGAGGAGCCCGGGAGGGCGAGCCGCGCTCCACTCCCCGTGTGCTGCCCTGAGTTCAGTGGATTATTTGGGGCAGATCTCCACTCCCCAAGTGCTGCCCCGACTGCAGTGGATTATTTGGGGCAGATCTCCACTTCCCGTGTGCTGCCCCGAGTTCAATGGATTATTTGTGGCAGATCTCCACTCCCCAAGTGCTGCCCCGACTGCAGTGGATTATTTGTGGCAGATCTCCACTCCCTGCACGCTGCCCCGAGTTCAGTGGATTATTTGTGGCTGATCTCCACTCCCTGCACGCTGCCCCGAGTTCAGTGGATTATTTGTGGCAGATCTCCACTCCCCAAGTGCTGCCCCGACTGCAGTGGATTATTTGTGGCAGATCTCCACTCCCCAAGTGCTGCCCCGACTGCAGTGGATTATTTGGGGCAGATCTCCACTCCCCAAGTGCTGCCCCGACTGCAGTGGATTATTTGGGGCAGATCTCCACTCCCCAAGTGCTGCCCCAACTGCAGTGGATTATTTGTGGCAGATCTCCACTCCCTGCACGCTATCCCGAGTTCAGTAGATTATTTGTGGCAGATCTCCACTCCCTGCACGCTGCCCCAAGTTCACCCTGCACACACTGACAGCACAGCAGAGCCCCACCTGCTCGTGCGTGTGGATGGTGAGGAGCCCGGGAGGGCGAGCCGCGCTCCACTCCCCGTGTGCTGCCCTGAGTTCAGTGGATTATTTGGGGCAGATCTCCACTCCCCAAGTGCTGCCCTGAGTTCAGTGGATTATTTGGGGCAGATCTCCACTCCCCAAGTGCTGCCCCGACTTCAGTGGATTATTTGTGGCAGATCTCCACTCCCCGTATGCTGCCCCGAGTTCAGTGGATTATTTGTGGCAGATCTCCACTCCCTGCACGCTGCCCCAAGTTCACTAGATTATTTGTGGCAGATCTCCAGCCAAGGCATCTCTGCTCATACTCGCACGGGAAGAGTGAAGCTCACGAGCACAGGCTCCTCCACGTGCCCAGAGCCAGGGCTCTGCGCACACCTGGGAAGGGATTTTTTAAATATGAAACCTGATCCTTGCACTGAATTTCAAAGTGTTTACCCTCAGACTGGTTGAAGCTACAAGTTGAATTCCTGGAAAGCAAAGAGGCTTTTCACAGCTCAAATCCCATCACTTCGCATCACTTCAGACCTTTCAAGACTTTCACCCCTTATACAAGTTAGAAGCATTTGAACTTTTTACATATATAAATAAATACATATAGTTTTTATATTTTGACAGTATTTCTATATATATAGGGTATTTTTATGTCACATATATATTTTTATATATAAAAATAAAAGCTGCAGACAATTAACCAAAGGTTCCACCCTGCATTTACCAGTATAAATGAAAGCCTGCAACTTAATTTTCAATGAGAATGGGAGCTTGGATCAAAATGACAGTTATTGAAGAAATACCTGAGTCGTTGACACTGCTGTTCCTCTTGGCATAGGCACTGCGGACCACCTGCTCGTACACCTGAGCTCCTATAGTTCGCATGTTCTCACGGATCATGATGCCCCGGGCTTGCATCATGAAGAGGTAGGTGTTCACTGCAAGGCAGGAAGAAAAAGGAATATTTCCATCAGCATCAGCTTTTGTAGGGAAAAGAAATCAGGGTCTTTTGGAAGCACTCCCAGCCTCCTGCTTGCTTTGAGCTCCCTGGTGCCAGAAGGATCCTGGGCTGCACGTGCCCAGCAGAGCTGGGAAGGGCAGGGAATTGGCAGTGGAGGCGTTTGGGAACCTGGCTGGGTGACAAGGGGGATGTACCCGGCCAAACCTGACTACCAGGCTTAACCAACAGCACCTTTGGCTGCTTAATTAGGGAAGTTTAGTTAAGAAATACCATTATAACAGGAAACCCAGCCGTGTGCCTGCAGAAGGGCAGCCGTTCCAGACTGCAGCACAAGGGCAGGCACTTGCCTGGCAGAGGCACCCCAACAGGCACCCCAGAAGCATCCCCATCCAGGCTCCGAGCCCCCAGCACGTCACACCCCCAGGCAGGCAGCAGCACAAGCCCTGGGCCCCCAGGGCAGCCCCCCCAGCCCTGTTTCTTCCCCCTCTCCTCTCCTGCTGACCCCATGCCCTGGCACAGCTCAGGCTGAGCCTGATTAGGTTTCAGTTTAAGCTGACACCCAGCTGGCAGGACCAGGCCCCAAAGCAAACAGCAGCAAGCACAGCTCTGTGTCCCCACAGCAGGACAGCCACCCACAGGGCCAGCAGGACAGCCACCATGCACAGCACCCCTCACCAGCACCACTGTGCCAGTCACAGCCCTCTTGGTGTAGTTAGAGGCTTAAGAATGAAGTGGAAAACAAATAAACTCTTGACATGAAGATACTGAGAAGGGGCAACCTAGAAGGTCTGTTCTGCACTAGTAATTAAAAAAACAGGTCAAAAGATACTCCAGGAGGGATAAAGAGGGCACTGGGCCAAGGAAACAACAGAGACCCTGCTCAGAGGAGGGCAGTAGCTGATGCAATGTCACCAGGAAACACCCATACCAGAGAGGTCATTTGTACAGCAGGCATGTCACAGCCTAAACCAGCAGCTCCCAGCGCCAGGAAGGCACAGTCAGGGCTGGAGCCACCGGGAGCACAGGCTGGATATGGCACTGCCACCGGAGAGCGGGGTCCCCACCCAGGGTACACCCCCTGCACCCCCACGGGCTGCCCCCCTCCTGCACCCACACACCCAGCAGCTCCGGAAAGGCTGCCCTGACACATTTCCCAATCCCAATTGTATTTTGTTTTCACACAGTAAAGTAAATATTTGAAAGGGGGATGGAGCCCCATGTCATGCCCAGAGCCCAAGGCCCTGCCTGGCTCCTGCCCATGCCCAGCCTGTCTCTGAGCCAGGGAGAACCACTGCATTTTCAGAAAGAAGGGGGTCAACTGCATGAAGTGCTTGGCAGCTAAACGCCTTGAAATACAATTTTACATGGCCATTTCCAGCCCCTCCCTTCCCACACATGTCCCTTTGCAGTCTGGCCAGTGATAGCACCTTAAGCCAGTGGTCACAGCAGCAATGAGCAGGAGCTGGCTCAGACAAAGCTCAAACCCTCTTGGCTCACCCACCTCCTCTGGGCCAGCTCTGGAACCAGAGTGACCACCAGGTCACTCAGCTTAAACGTGAGCTCTGGTGCAGTTTCTCAGCAAGGCACCCCTGTTGCAATGACAGCAAGGGGTATCAAGTGCTGCTCCTCCTCACAAACAGGGAATTTGCCCTAACAGATGCCCAGGGATACGGCTCAAGGAAAAGCTGGTGTTTTGATACAGCACCACAGGCCAGAAACAGAAGTAGCTGAAATTCTGCACGCAAAGCCTTACACCTGAGCCCCAAAACCTTTAAGTTCACAGTCATCAGCTCAGGGCTCAGCACGAACTGGCATCACCTCCCAGCACCAGCAGTGCAGCCCCAGCACAGCCCCAGCTCTGCCAGGCAGCTGCCCAGCAGGATTTATGAAAATGGGAGCTCCTGCCCCTGTCAGGAGTGGGCTGTGTGGGGTTAGCAGTGAGCAGCGCTAACGCAGTCAGGCTGTCAGAGCCTTGGGGCGCAGGGCAGGATGCAGGGGGCAGCCCCAGCCCCACCTGCCCGTGCAGCTCTCCCAGAGGAACACGAGCTTTTCCTTCAGCTTATCAGCCCAGTCAGTGCCCTGCCTCGGCTGTGCCACGGTAAGGGCTGGTGCTCGGGGCACCCGGACCCCAAGGCCATGCCCCAGCGACAGCACCCACCCCGCTGCTGGCACCAGGCCCTGCCAGGAGGCAGCAGCAAGCCATGGAACAGCATCCCCAGAGCCGGGCACGGGCTGACAGCGGCACGCAGCCCCAGCACCGCCCTCCCAAAAACACAAAGCCTGCTCAAGAGCCAGGCACAGCTTCTCTCCTCTGCACAGAGCAGGGTTCTCGGGCCCGGGCTGCTGCAGGAAGGAACAGCCAGCCTGCATCTTCCAGCCCACACGGAGCTGGGCCAGCGGTGAAAAACAGCTCGCTGACGCTGATCAAGTAATTTCACTTTCTACTTCATTATGCTTCTACTTGCTGGGTAAAGCAGATCCAGGCTTGGTGAAGCATGAAGGAGCAGGAGAGACAAATGAGCGTGCGATCCCTGGTCGATGCGAGGAAGAGGGAGGCCTGTCGGGCGCAGTGAAAGCGCCGTTTGTTCCCTGCACGGCGCAGACGGAGCGGGGCCTCGCCACAGCCACATGACAGGGCTGCAGCGGGAATCCTGTCACACTGTCACAGCAGCCACCACCCCAGGGGAGCAGGGCAGGAACAACACCAGCTTTGTGCCAGGCAGCAGTTGCCTTTTCACATATTAACCCCTTTAAGCAGATGATGAAGGAGATACCTGGCCAGGGATGGTGTGCCATCAACACGCCAAACACCCAGCATCAACAGCCCCCCAAGACCAGGGACCAGAGCCCCTTCTCCTACCCCCAAAACAAACTGCAGGAGATAAGCTTCACAAACACTGTGTTTACCCAGAACACGCAATTCTTTCAGGTCAGAAAATCGGATTTAAAGCACATTATTGTAAACATTTCACTCCCTGTGCACACACGGTGCTTAGATTAGTTCCAGGGGCTGCTGTGGCCAGGGCTGGGGCCGCACCAACATTTGGGAATCCCAGTGCCGAGCTCAAATCTCACTCCTCCTCCATTTACTGCCCTTTTGATGAGCAAACTAACCATGTTTTAAATGTATTAAGCCTGACCTGTCCACAGAGCCCAGGGCCCCTGTACCCAGAGGCGTTTCCCAGAGCAGATGCCCATCACCCCTGAGCATCCACTGCTGCAGACACAGGCTTGTGGTGGGCTTGGCCTGAACCACGGTTCAGCCAGAAAGCAATTCTCCCTGTTGTGATATATTGCTAATCTCATCACACAGGATGATCTCGAAAATTGCATCGGCCTTCTGCCTTTCTTCCCTCTGAGCATGCGGCACTTCAGAGCACATGCACGGAGTGACAACAGCCCGGCTGCTGCCACTGGGCAGCTGGACAAGGACAGGATGGGAGGGGAGCTGTCCCTGCTTCTATTCATTTCCAGCAAACCCTCACTCCCCACCCAGAAAACAAGCAGAATTTAAGAATCCATTTGCCCAAATAACTGCCTGAGGATTATTCTTGTTGGTTCATTAAAGGACAAGTCAACCCTGCTGTGAGTTAAACACACGGAAAACATGACAGCTTGTCACCAGCCGGAACAGAGGCACAGGGCTGCACCCCAGGGCATGGCACCCCTTGGGATGTTGCACCCTAACCCTCTGCTCACGAGCAAACTGGGAGAGCAAGTGCTCACTCAAGCCAGGAGTGGATGCAACAACTTCAGCCAGGGAAGTAAAGTCCAATTACATAAATAAGCACTGAAGTCTTCCTGTAATCATTTCTCTGTTAGTATTTTCAGAGCACTTCTAATCAAGAAACAGCTGACTCTCCCATGGAAAATTAGTTTCATCATGATGATACATACTAGAAGAGGCAACAGGGTAATTTGCAGCTTGGGAGCTGATTCGGAAGAGGACAGACTGTGATCTATGCCAGCCACTGACACAGGACAGGGACAGACCCCACACGTCCCACTCCTGACCCTGACACACTTCCCACAGCATCCCACTGCAGGGGACAGCGGGGAGCCCCAGGCTGGGACAGACAGACAGCCACTGCAGGGGACAGCAGGGAGCCCCGGGCTGGGACAGACAGACAGCCACTGCAGGGGACAGCGGGGAGCCCCGGGCTGGGACAGACAGACAGCCACTGCAGCCGGGGGCAGGAAGAGGGGCCAAGAGGCTCACAGCAGCCCTGCATGCCTGCAGCAGTATCAGTGCCCAGCACGGCAGCCAGGCTTTCCTGAGGAAGGAGCCGGCCTTCCGCTGCTTTGAGATTTAGGGTTTTCTGTCACATTCAGCATTTTTCCCATTCATTAGTGCATCTGTGCAGAAGCACAGCGGGGCTGTTGGAGCTCATCGTGGTCTCACTGCTATGTGCAGCCTTCTCCTGCCAGCACCTGGAGCCCCGTACGAGCAAGGACAATCCCTGCCAGCCCTCAGAGCCCCCATTTCCAACAGCCCAGTCACAAACCAACGCACCACCAGAGAAACTCCTGCTGAACACTCCACCAGATGCTTGGAGTGGGCAGAAGGTGCCCAGCAGAGCTCAAGGGACACCTCACATGGGAGGTACAGCAGCAGCTTGAAGGGGTGAGGGTCCTGCAGGCAGCAGGGTGGGTGGCAGGTCACCCTGCCAGGGCTGGGAGGTCCTGCCCGCTGCAGACACCTCCCGCAGGGCCCAGAGACAGCAAAACCAGCAGAGTCATGTCTGCGTTAAGCCTTTTGCTAAGCTCTCCCCGCAGATCCCCAGCATCAATCCAGCTCCATTAGCATTAGCAATATAAAGGGGTTTAATCAAACTAAGCCTCTAAGGCACTGATAGACAGTTACGATAGTCTTAACTCATAAATAACCCAACTAGGAAAAGTAGCAGCATCCCAGTGTTAATACACCATGAGACCTCTGTCTCCATTAGCTTTCCAGTGGCACTGTATTCCCCAGACATGCTGAGTGCCAGAACAATTAAATAAGAGGTTCCTATTAGTTTTAGAGAATTTAATATTAATGCCATCACTGTTACTTAGCCCTTTGCCTCTAAATAGCACAGGAAGGAATAATTTGATACATTAAATGGTCTAAGAATTAACAGTGCAGCAGCAGCACTGAGCTGGTAATTACAAACCACTTGTTCCCAAAATTGGCAAGTTGGCAGCTTGCACGTGCACACAGCAAGCAGGAAGACGGGAGGCTAAAGTGACACTCAGTCAAAACCTGGATATGGGAAATTTGTTTCTGAACTGTCTTACAGAAAAATGACCCTGGGGAAGCCTCAGCAAGGGGAGGAAAATCCATATCATACTAAGAGACTCTAAATTTTTCATGTACACATTTAAGGTGGCAGCTTCCATTTGCACTCCCACAGCTGCCTGCACTAAGGTGTTTGTGCCACTGCACTGCTTTAAGATACCCAGCAAGAGGAGCACGACGTGCTCTGCACACAGGGGAAAGCCCAGAAGGCCAAGGGAGCTCATAAAACATCCACAGCACCAAAGCACCCCTGGAAGGAGCTCTGCACCCCACCAGCAGGCGAGGTGGCAGCGGGGCTGAGCCCCAGGCCACGCAGGTGCAGTGCCAACACGTGCAGCACCAGCTCCGAGCAGGGCAAAGCCAGGAGCACCAGTTTACCTGTGCAAGGGGCAGAAATGCCAGGGATGGCTGTAAAATCACACTGGGCTGCACAAATCCCAAGAGCAATCCAGGTCTCTGCTGCAGTTCCTCTCAGGAAGGGCACAGTGACACGTGCAGGCTGGAGCACAGAGCACAGCAGGCACTGCCGAGTTAAACATTACCCTTCCTCCAGAGGTTCAGACTCTCCCACTTTAATTGCCATTCAGGAGACGCGACTGCACACGACTGCGTGTCCTGTTTGTCTCCCATCCCTCCAGCCCCTCTCCAGGCAGTCTCCCTTCAGCAGGAGCAGCACAAAGGCTCCCCGGAGGAGCAGAGCCCCGGCCGGCAGCGCATTCCCGGGCGGGCAGGGCGCAGCCACCGCCCGCCACAAACGAGCAGCCAAAGGCTCCGCAGCAGGCGCTGCCACCGACCCCGGCCCGACCTCGGGGCTGGCAGCACCGGCTGCTGCTGCCGCAGCAAACGTTCACACTTGCAAACACTTACAGCTCGGCGTTTGTTCCTTCGCTTCATTAGGAGACAAAGGGGTGGGAATTCCTGCCTCCTGGACACCCTCTGAAGGCGACAGGAATGCCAGGGCCTGAGCCCACTGCTCATGTAGGATCAGGATGAACAAACAGAGGGAGAGCTTTCGTTAAGAAAAATAATAAATAAGAATTAAGTGAACGCTTGGGCAAGCAAGGGAGAGGAAACACCAGGCAGATCCTCCCCAGTGCTGTCCTTGAAGCGGGAGGGCGGGGAAGGACATGGGCTGCTCGGGACAGCTCCTCATCCCCTGGGCCATGGGAACTGGAATAGCTGCAGGAGACAAAGGAAATCCTCCGCTGCAGGCAGGCCCTGCCACCAGCCTGGGCATCCTGCTCAAACAGGCAGTCATAGGACACGCAGGAAAATGGGGACATGTGGAGTGGGGCTGCCGAGGAAATGCAGTCAATAGGGAGCTCACCAGGGCTGTCCTTCACCAGCTGGGAGCAATCTAGAATGCAGCCAGACCACAGCAGACAGGTGGGATTTGCATTTAAAATTTCCATATACATCAAACACCAGTTAAACAGATTTTTGAAATCATTGATTTGTTAGTCTTCAAAATTAGGAGATTATACCCATTGGAAACTGTTAAAAAACAACTTAAGAATAATGGATCTACTGACTCAGTTCACACGCTGCAAACTGCGCTGTCTGGACTTTTAACACCCTGACTTTGATGGGGAAAAAGAGAACAGGTTCTATTGTTTTGGCTATTCTCCCCCGCCAAAAAAACCAAAGACCTGATTTTTCAAGCATGTTTTACAAGTTCAGCGTGGCTGAACAAAAAGGGTTATCACATGTACAGCCTCATGCCTGCTGCAAGGGAGCCGTTCCAAGGGGGTCCGAGAGGCTGTTCCAGGTCAGCGCTTTGCCGGTCACACCAGGCTGGCCCGGGCTGTGCGGAGCGGCACAGGGACAGGGACAGGGCTGCGAGGAGCGGCACAGGGACAGGGACAGGGCTGGGGCTGCGAGGAGCGGCACAGGGACAGGGCAGGGCAGGGCTCCGCTCGCCCATCCTCACACGGGGCAGGGCAGGGCTCCGCTCGCCCACCCTCACACGGGGCAGGGCAGCGCAGGGCTCTGCTGGCCCAGCACACACGGGGCAGGGGCTCTGCTGGCCCATCCTCACACGGGCAGGGGCTCTGCTGGCAGGGGCTGCGCTGCAGCATCCAGGGCAGCGGGCGCTCCCCGCTCCGTTCAGCGAGACCCGCGGCACATCTCCCGCTGCCATTTACGGCTAGAGCACGGTCCAGCATGTCCTATTTACATCGTCTGAAAACCCAGCGCGGGGAAAGCCCTGCTCCCAGCCCAGCTCGCCCACGATGCGCGCGTCCCAGGGGACCCGCGCGGGGAGGAACCCAGGGCAGGGATTCTCAGCCCCGTGGAGCGCTGGGCTGTGCCCAGCCTGTCCCTGCCTCCGGCCTCCGCAGCCACCAGGGAGGGGCACGGCAGGGGCAGAGTGCGACACCGTGCCCGGGCTCACCCGGGCACCGCCAGGACTGCCCTGCTCAGCAGGACAAGGCCACCTCCAGGAGCTGTGGCCTCTGGCCTGACAGGAACCTGCTGTTTCCACTCTCACCGGGGCTAAAAGGCCCAGCCACAGGCTCATCTCTGCAGTGCCATGTGGGAATAAAGCATCCCGAGCTGCCTCAGCCCTGACCGCACAAAGGCTGCTTTGCAGCAAACACGATTTGCACCAAGGAGAGATCCCTCAGCAATACCTCGAGATTGTCCCTGCTGTGGTTTCTTTTCTGCACATTGCCAGGTCCTGGGAAAGCAGCCATGCCAGCAGCCAGGGAAGGAGCACAGCCACAGCCCCACCTCCACACTATGCATCTGCCTGGCTTGCCAGCCCTTTCAACTCCTAGAAAATCCTCCAAGCTAGAATTCCTCAATCATGTGGGATGATTGTTGTCCGAGATTTTCAAAGGCAGCAGCTCAGAGCTCCCTGCCAAGGGTACTCTCACCATGCAGTGCCATTTAAGACCCACAGCAGCTTTGCCTCCACAGTCAGATTACAGAGTTGTTCTTGTCTGCAATAATTAAAGGCAACACTGAATGGCCTCTCCAGCTGCTGTGTTTTATTAGTAGCAAAAAAGCTGTCAGAGAGAGGGTGCAACTTTGAACTTCCAACACACAGACCAGTACCTATGGGATTTTGTAAGAACTCTGATGTCCCAAGACATTTATTAGCTTTCTTGTGAGCTATGCAACCTTGGAATACACAACATTTTTATATGACTTTCTTCCGCCTAACAAGCAAACTGGTAACACAGCTGCTGTAAATAAATTAACTGATTCCATTATCAGAGTAGGGAATGACTTCACTGGAAAAAAATCATCCCTCTATCTATGAACTTATTTAACACCTAAGAGACTGCCCATCAAACCCCAGCCTGTGTGACGCCTTCCTATGTGTCAGCAGAAACGCAATGCCATGAGTCTGTTTGGGATGCTGTCAACAGGGGAGAAGAAAAAACCCTTCATTCCGTCACCCCCCAGGCCTGTGCCCTTCAGGAGCAGACCCTGTGCAGGGCAGGCTCGTGGCTTGTCCCCAGCACTGCCCTTCCCTCCTTCCAGACACGGCCAGCCTTCACCAGCAGCACGCGCGGCGCCAGGCACAGGCCAACCCTGACCCTTATCATGGGCAGGGGGAATCAGGGAGCAGATCTGCACCACCCTGTACCACAGCACCGCACCAGAGCCGAGCCTCAGCACTGCCATTAAGTTACACATTAATCCAGATAAGCAGCCACAAGGCTATTGAGCCAGCCAGCTCAGCAAGGGATCAGCACTTCCACAGCCCCGAGCTGCAAGCAGGGGTCACCGACTGAGAGGGACAGGAGGCTCGTGGCCCACCAGGCTCAGCGGGGTCTGTACAATCAGAAACGACCTGAGGCAACTGCAGCAGAGGCTGTCTGTGATCAGGCTGTGGAGATGGGGCACTGGGCACTAAATATCCTCCTGTCCCTCTGTGGGCAGGGGCAGCCACCCTCCTGCCCCGGGCCACCAGCACTCATCGGCTCTGCAATTGCTTGGGAAGGGGTGAGCACACACAGGGGCACATGAGGGAACAGCAAACATCCTTTTCCTCCTTCCCTCTCTCCCACTGAAACACCTTTAAGCTCCTTGCACACAGCAGCAACTTAGGTTTCCTTAAGAGACTTGAGTGTCTGCCAGGGATTCTGACCACTCTCCCACTGACATGTGCAACAGGGCAGAGGGGGGAAAATAATAAACTAATCAATTCCAGTCTGCAGCCAGAAATCGAGCTCTGCAAACATGAGTCAGACATAAAAATTAAACACATGGGGAATGGAAGGCCAGTGCTCCCAGGTGGAACAGCCAGAAGGGCTGGGCAGGCAGAGAGGGCAGGACTCCCGTGGCCAGGGCAGCCCCAGGGGCCTCAGCAAGGAGCTGGGCTGGTGTCCCACAGACCCTGCCCACCTCGGCACCTCCAGCTCTGGGCACGGCTGAGGCTCAGCACTGCAGCAGCCCACCTTCCTCCTCCTCCCTGCCAAGGCACCAGCACTCCCTCCACTCTGGAAAAGGAGATTTTAGGTTACACCCATTTACCCACTGAAGTTACCCAGTTTGTGCAGGTTGTGTTTGCTTCCCCAGGCCATTACAGCTAAAGGCCATCATCCCCCGTGTGGCCTGCTGCTCTCTGGCAGCATCCCGGGATGTCTGGGGATCTGTGACCCCTCCCCAGCCGGGGGTGGGCACCCCACGTGCGGAGGGGGAGGCAGTGTGGGAAAAGGGTCAGTGTGGGAAAAGGGTCAGTGTGGGAAAAGGGTCAGTGCCAGCAGCAGCTGCCCTGAGCCCTGCTCTGCCCCCAGCTTTCTGCAGCGCAGCAGCAACCCGACCATTGCTGTGTTGGCAGGCGTTTTCCCTGTTTTAATTAGGTGAAAGCAGGGTTAACCTAGAGCACCCTGAAGCCGGGCAGCCCCCGCCCCCTTCCTGCACAGCTCCCTCCATCTGCTCCTGCCCTACGGCCCTTGCCAGCCCGATGCACAGAGCCAGGTACCAGCAGGGACCCTGCTGCTGCAGCCTAGGAACTGTCAGACCGTCGGGTACAGCCCCACACACCCGAAAGCCAGGCTGAAGGGGTGACTGCACACTGACAAACCTGCCCAGGCCCTCGAAACACAAAGGGATGCTCGACCAATCCTCTCCTATAACTGCACACACGAGTCAGGGCAGGAAGATGCATAATGGGTCTGGGCAGAAGGAGAACTGAGGAGCACCTTATTTGCGGGTTTGATTGGCAATAATTGAACGTGGGACGTTTTACACCTGGCTGTCATACAAGATGCTCTGCCAGCCCCACACCAGGGCTCAGGCCACACCCAGGAGAGATGGGGCAGCCAGGACAAGGGGCCCACAGCACAGGCAGGATGTGACAGAGCATGTCCCTGCACTGCTCCAGGGTTATTCCTGCAGCAGACAAGGAGGCAGAAACAAGGAGATCTGAGAGGCAGAGGGGAGAAACGTTTGCAAAGTCCCAGAGCTGCTTTATGCAACAGGAAGGAGCAGTGATGCTGTGGGGAGCACCTGCTGCTGCCTGAGAGCAGCCTGATTCACCTCAAAGAAGAAGCTGCCCATACCCCTCCAGCCAAGCCTTTGGGTTGGGGTATTTTCAGTTCTACAGGCAGTGCCCACAGTCACATTCACAGAGAGCTGTGACCTATGCTTGCCATACTTGCATCAAATGGCAGCAAGACAGAGCTTGGTTCCTAGAACAAACTTCCCCTTTTCAGAAAAAGAGAAGGTGATTTGAATAACCAAAGCATTTTCAACATCTTGCTCAGCTGGACCATCTCAGTGCCCGCAGGTGAAGCAGAGCAGACCATGCTCACAGACACAGGGCACCCCAGAGCACCAGCACCCCCCTCGTGGCAAAAACCCCAGCCCTGCAGGAAAGGGACACCACACACCCTGGACAGCGTGCTGGCCCTGCCACTCCAGGCAGACCTGACAAGCACAACAGCTCTTAACTGGAAAGTAATTTTAAACTTTTAACACCTGCCTATAGGGCCAGCTCTGAACCGTGGGCTCCCTCTGCACAGCCAGGGCCACAGCAAGGAGCGAGTGCCTCTGGGCTGGCAGCAGCAAGGAACACCCTCTGCTTGGCTCTGCCTGGCTCCTCCAAAACCAGCACCAGCTCCTCTGCTGCCAAGGCCCTGCAGGTCCCAGGGCAACGCTGCACTGGGGGCCAGGACAAGGGAGAAGAGGCCCTTGTGGGCTCCAACGCTGCTGAGAGCCACTGCAGGGAGATGCGGGGCTCCCTGTGTGAGAAATAGGGAGTCTGGTCTCCAGTGCAGAGCCACACAAGCTCACAAGAGTCACAGCTGCTTTTCTAGAAGGTGGATGCCTGACTGACAAACAGCAGAGCATCTCACTTGGCTGTCAGCACGAAGCTTCATGTATCTGGAAATGTGGTTTTAACCTGAAAGCTAGAAAAGGAAGCCTTTTCCCCTAAATGCTCCATGATGGTCAATGACTAACAACATTCTCACACACCTACCTCCACAGCACCTCAGACTTCTCCAATGTGGTTTTGCATTTGGTCACTGCTGCTGTCAAACCTGCCTGCTGAACCTCCAGCTTCTTCGAAAGCACGGCTCACCACACGGGCACACGGCTGAGGCATGTTCCCACTCAGGAGCTGGTCTCCAGGCTGGCATTTCCAAGGGCTTTGATCCATTCCAAATAAGGCAATCAGCTTAGCTCTTGATTAAATACATAGCATAATCCAGCTAAATCTTGTTAGCCGAGAAGCAAGTTGCTCGTCTCACCAGTTGTGGGTGGCATTGTGTGTCACCGCGGGGCAAGTGGGGCTGGGGCAGTGTCAAGGTGTCCCTCAGGGCACGTCCTGGGCAGGCAGCAGCACTGGGGCAGCTGGTGACCACAGCAAGGCTGCTCCAGCAAGCCCCTGTGGACTCCAGTTCGTGGGATCCTTCTGCCAAGCCTCCCCTGCAGCACACAGAAAGCGCCCACGGAAGGTGCTTGCACCCTCCCAGCTGGCACCTACAGGGAGGGTGTCCCAGGGCACTGGGCACCCAACAGCCAGCAAAACCCTTAAAAATAAAAAAATGGGAAAAGAGAAATCACTGATCCTGAGCAGGGAGCCAGGCTGCAGCAGGGAAGGAGGATGTGCTACAGCTTTGGGGGAATTTCACACCACAGCAGTTTTTCCTTCCTGGGGAGGAATGAATCAGTAGCCCAGTACTGTAGAGCCTCAGCAGAACAGGATGGTGCTGAGGGGGAGCACACCACAAGGGCAACGACTGCCCTGCCAGACAGGAGCCCGGCGCGGGTGAGATGCAGCTGTGCAGCCAGGACATCAGCCTCACACCCACACCTCTGACTGCTCTGGCCAGCTCCTCCAGCCGAGGGAGCAGGGAAAGGCAGCCCCACTGCCTGCACTCCCCGAGCACACAGCACTGGGTGCACACACGCTGGTACTGTCCCCAACAGCAGGACACGGGGAAGGGGCAGCTTGGGAAGTGTGGCAAAAGGAAACTCTCCTCCCCAGGAGAGCCCCATTCCTCTCCTGCACGGCTCTGGGATAATATTTACAGGTGAGTCCTTCAGAGGCAGAGCACTGAGCAGGGGAACACCATGAGGATGCTGCTCCCAGCACTGAGGCTGTGCCCCAGGCCCCACCAGTGAGTGCCCCAGCAGCCACTCCCACCCAAAGTTGTACTGGCACAGCAGAGATCTGCTCCCGAGACTACAGTGGAGGTGTCACTTAAGTCTTCAGAAGAGCAATTCCCTGTTTCCCTCCAGGTTTTGGACCTGCATGCAGGTGACCCCTGGGGGCAGGACCCTGCAGATCTCTGTCCCATGCTGCATTAGCAGCTCCAATGCTTCCTGCAGCAGGCAGGCACGTTTCAACAGCTACTGGAGAGAGTTTAAGTTAATTTAACCCCATTAACACATTATATGGCTTCTGTCATCCCAATTACCCCAAAAAGTCCAGGCATAGATCCTGAGGGAAGTGCAGGGAGGAGGAAGAAAATTTTAAAAATAATAAGGAGGGGAAAAAAAGAAAAAAGAAAAGTCTTGGGCAAAATCCCAAAACACAGTTTCAGGCAGATAGGAAAAAACTTCATAGGATTTCAAACAACAACAACAACAACAAAAAGCAGCCAACAGAGGCAATATCTGCTCCCACCAAACAGCAGCCAGGAAGGCTGAGCAGAGCTCTGCTCGCCAGTCAGCCGCTGGTGTAACAGGAATCAGGTTTTTGGCAGGGGGATCCTCCCCCCAGGCCGGGCAAGGGAGCAGGCTGCCCGCAGAGGAGCCGGGATGATAAATGACAGCAGTTGAGCACTGCAGGGGCATTTCACTGCTTCAGAGGTTGCTGCTATAACAATCTTCTCTGACTCAGCAGCTGAAAGGGACGCTGGGAAGGAAGCACCATAAAAAAAAAGTCATGCATTATTAATATGGACTCTGGCAGCAAGACATGAGTTGGAAAAACACTGAGGGGGAAAAAAAAAAATGACTGCAGAATAAGAGCGAGCTGCATGTGTGGAAGCATTTGACATTCCTGCGGGAGTGGGGGCCACCCCGTGCCCCCCTGTGCCCCAGCTCCGAGGGAAGCCCGTGTTTGCCGGAGGAGCCGGCCCGCGGTGTTCTCCGGCCGCAGCCCCGGGCAGAGCCCGCCGTGAGCCCCGGCGCGGCCGCGCTCCTGCCAGCCCCGGCTCGCCGCCCTTCCAGCAGCTGATTTTTATTTACCTGTGCTCTGTGCATCGCCTGCCGAGCCCCCACAGCTCCCCCGTGCACCCCAGCCCTGCCCGGCCGGAGCAGCCGTGTCAGCAGCGCCCAGGGCGGCGCGGCACAGCCCGCAGCCTCTGCCAGCCCCGGGCACAGGGCAAGGCAGGCACTGAAATGCCTTCCCTTCCTGCCAGGTAGCGAGGGAAAAATATCTGCTTGCACTTGACTGCCTGGTGCACTGCAGGGTTTGCTTTCCTCTCCTATTCCAGCTGCTTTGTACAGGCTTTTTTGAGGTAATTTATAAACACTAGCATTCACGTAGCCATCTTCTCCACTTCCCACCCAAAATCCTTGCTCCCAGCCTGCTGCTGTGGGGAGACACCACCAACCAAGAGTGTGCATTCCCTGTCACAGGCATCCCAAGGCGCTCTGAGCTGTGCTGCCAGCGCAGGGAAGCCCCCGAGCCCACTCAGGAGCTCTTGGCAGGAACGAGCACGGCTCAGCTCCCAGCCCAGCCCGGGCCCGTCTGTCCAAGCAAGGGAGCTGGCTAACACAGCACCAGGCTCCACGAGTCTCCTTTGATAATTTGTAGGGTAATAACATTCAATAAAGCCAATCAATTATTTTGCCATAAAATTCTCCAGACACACAAACAAGCACTGGTGGAAGTGCTTACACCACAGCCCAGCCCTCAGCAGTGCAGTGGGTGTTTTGTCTGTATTTCCTTTCTTCCGTCATGTGTGCAGTGGCATCCTCCATACAGAACCAGTTCCCAACCTTTACCTTTCAGGGCAGAAAGGCACAGGGAGGGAACAGCTTCATAGGAGCTGTCCCACACACAGCCCAACCATCACACGGGCATGGGCCTGCCCATTGGAGCAGGAAAACCAGCAGGAAAACCAGCAGGAAAACCAGCAGGAAAACCAGCAGGAAAACCAGCAGAGGCTCCCACCAAGCAAGGGAGACTGAGGCACAAACCACAGGAAAAATCCAAGGTCCTATCTGAACTCACATCCCCTGGAAGCAGCCCCTTCCCTGCCACGAGGGCTGGGGGACAGGCAGGACAGCCCAGCTTGGTGCCCTGTGCTGAAGGGGGCTGGCCAGCTCCCCAACAGCACCTCCAGAGGGGCCCAGGAGGAAAGCCCAGCTCAGGGCAAGGGCTCTAGAGAGCTTTGTGCCAGCCCACGGATGCCACACACAACTGCAGGCTCACAAAGGGCAGAACCCGTTGGTTTTGCACCTCAAACAAAAAGCTAGGAAAATGACCTTTAGGAAGTCACACACAACATCACCACACGCTTCCAGCTAAAGCCCCAGCAAGCAAGCAGTGACCCATCACCTCCCCCGGGCAGCCAGGAGGGAGGCAGGAGCTCAAAGCAAGCTTCTCACACCCCTGCAGACACATTTATGTGCCTTGAGAAAGCCAAGTGTCACATAAGGGGCACTGAAGCCTGTGCTTTTATCAAAAACACCCAGAGTCACCACAAAGCACCGTGGATCCCCCGAGCACACCACCTCCCCCCAGGTCCCTCCTTCACTTGAGCAAGAGCAGCAAGCACCAGGAAATTCCTTTTGCAACGAGAAAGGGACCCGTGGCCCTGCCCATCACAGGATGCCATATGCAGCATCCCACAAGGACACTTCCCACCGGGATGAGGGCTACACGTGCTGCCCACTGCCACCCCTGGGACCCTTCCAAGCAGCAGATGAGGATGGCCAGGGGCTCTCCTCCTGCCGGGCACTGACATCACCCTCAGCTTCCCAATCCACCTTTCCTTTCAAAATAAGAGCAGCTCCAGGGAAATGCTGAAAGCCCTGGTGGTTTTAACGTTATCTATTTCACATTCCCCAAGAAACCACACCCACCAACATCTCTCAAAAATTTCTGATTTGGGCTTATCTTGCATTTCAACAGCACAGTCCACTATACATGTTCTCCCCTGTCTCTCCAAACAGGACTAATCCCAGTGGTATTTAGAGCTAGTGCTAGAAAAGCTTCAAATACACATTAACCACCCTAAATCGAAATGCTGCCAGCCAAAACCACAGCCAGAAGAGTCTGAATGCAATGGAGAAGAAAAAGCCTGTATGGAAATAAGCTTTACTAAAATAACCCAGCAAAGGTTTTGTCAAAGTAAATACACACATTGTATTGTGACAATGATGTTTCAAAAATAAAGCTCTCCAGGGAAGGCTTTTCTTGCTCTGTACAGCTGCAGATCAGCTCCCCTTCCAGAGCCCTCAGTGCTGCCACAGGGCCCTGCAGAGCACAGCGGCCGTGCCACCACCACTGCTGCCACCCTTGTGAGGTTCCCCAGAAATTTCAGGTAAGAATAAGTATTCAAAGACTCCATGTGCTTGGACATTTAAATCCACCAGTTATAACAGCATTCAAATGGGATCAAGCGCAAACACAGAGCTCCTCACGCCGCTCATCTCCGTTCCCTGTGTTGGTCCCCAGGGGGGTTCATCGTACCCTGCAGAGCAGATGCTGCCTGAGTTAATGCAATTAATGAGTCCACCTGGAAGAGAGGCAGAGGATCAGCTCAGGAAATAAAGCAGCAGTGTCAGAGCCCTTATCTCCACCAGAACCAGCACCACCTGAAGCAGCTGAGTGCCTGCTGAAGCCCTGGCCTTCCATGGCCTCCCAAAGCCATGAAGACCATTGTCTCCTGGGCTGACAGCATGGGCGGTTTTGCTTTAAGGTCTGCTCTGCTACAGATTATGGAGGTTTTGAAGCACTCAATTCGCTGGAATGAACCACTACCTGGAAGCTTTTGTGTCTGCCAATCAGCTTCCACAAGCCAGGCTTTCAGAGACACATGGATGAAACCTGAACTCTTCACGTACTCTGCAGTTGCAACACCCAGAGAGCCACCAGCAAAATAACCCAAACCAGATGTGCCTGACAAACAGCACAGGTGCTCACAGGCAAAGAAAACCCAGTAACTCATCTGCCCTCAAAGATACCTTGTAATTTGTTAGCCTTGAGCAAGAGGTGGTCTCCAACCAACACTGCAGCACCAGCATCCTGGGGGCACTGGCACAGAAGCAGCTGGGGGGAACAGGGCTGCTCCCCACCCCAGCCCTGCCTTGTAGGAGCCTCTTTGCTGGAAGAACGTGGTGCTGCCAAAGGAACGATTTCTCACAGCTGCCACCAGTCTCCTTCTGCTCAGAGCACAGGAGATCCCAAGCTCAAGTTCTTGTATCAAGGAGCACTTGAGGATTGCTTACTACCCGCAGTCACTGTCAGATCCAATGCCTGCAATATCCTCGGTGGGATACGCTGTGGAACCAGGCTGCTCTCTCCTCAGGTTGTGAAATGCTGCTTGGCACATCTTTTGGGCAGAGGAGGGTGAGGGAGGGCAGTGCTGCTGTGCTCCACAGCAAGGTACACACTGCTCCTGCTGCCGGGGAAGACCTGGAGACGAAAGCCAGGGCTATGGCAGCACAAACCTCATGTCATTGTTCCAAGCTGCACCTTCACCCCCTGTCCCTGCTCAGACAGCTCCCAGGCACCCAGCATGCTGCAGCAAACGCAGAGGACACCTGCAGCCAGCCCCTGCCCGAGCCATGGTGGCTCCCCAGGGTCCCCAGTGAGTGCAGCCCCTGGCTCAGGACCCTGCCCAGGCTCCTCCTGCCCACGTTCCCACAGCAGGGCTCACAAGTGAAGCAGCAGCAGCCCTCTCCCCACACAGCTGCCCTGCAGGGACCCCCCAGCCCCACGTCCCCACAGTGCCATCCCCCCCCTTGGCCACTCTTCCTCTGTCCCTTACCACCGTGGGCAGCTCAGCCACAGTCTCTCCAGCTGGGACAAGCGGGCAGTAGCAAAACCTTTTGCCATTTTCCACCCCCAGAACTCCTCTGCTGAGATCTGCCAGGATGATGCGTTAAACGGCCACGCTGGATCAGCCACCTTTGGTGATACGATGCTGTCCCAAAAGTGACAAACGAGCTGCACCGAGGCAGCTGTTGGTCCCCACAGCACTGCTCTGCTGGTCACCCACACACAGCCTGACAGAACAGTGCTTCAAAGCACTCCTGCCTATCAAAATCAAGTTCTTGCACCATAAATGTAATTCAGGGCTGGTGGTGCTACTTCATGCCCTGTATGACCAGTTGGGAGCAATTCCTGATAAGTTTGGAGGAAGTAAAGGCAGACTGAATTACAGCTCTCTCTGAAAGGTAACAATCTTTCACCCAATAATTTAAATTCTCCACATTATTTTCCTGCATCAGATCCAACCAAGTATGACTCCTGGAGAAATCAAAATTAAAAAAAAAATAAAATTAAATAAAGATGCTCCAACATCCATCGAGACAACAAAGGAAAAGCCAAGAGCTGCTACCTGAGCACCAGGGAAGGCCCCTGCCAGCCCCCCCAGCCATGCAGCAGCCACCCTCTACACCACAACCAAGTCCAAGGTCAGAGAAGTTCCCACTGTTGCAGTTAGAGGTATCAAGATGAAATGACTTGCAGCTTGCAAAAGCATTATTGCTTTCAGCTGCAGGAGGAAATTCCCTTAATTTCCTAGGCCCTGTTCAAAGAGAATAAAGCCAGACACTTGTAGAAAAGCTGTATGAGCCACCATCATGTGAAAACAGGACACGCAGGGATGACCCCACATCCCAGGGATGAATTCAGAAGCAGAGGATAGGATGAAACAGAAACATCATCTCGAGGTGTTCCACCTCCAAGTCAGCACACTCTTTGTGCCCACATCATCCCTGCTCCAACACTGGGCTCTGGGCATGGACAGAGAAACTCTGGCGAGCCCATTTCTCCACATCCCCTCTGGGGAAGGCAACAGGCACAGAGGGCAGCTGTCCCAGGAGGGCAAGAGCCTCAGTGCCAAGAACAAGCCCTACAAAATAACCTGTCAAGGTGGCCCCTGACCTCCGTAACAGGCCAAAACTGTTTGCCCGGTGCCAAGCTCTGTTTTTTCCAAGATGAGGCCAGTGTGACTTGTTGCAGTGAAAGCCCAGCCTGCCCTGCAGCCCTGTGCCCTGCTGGTCCCAGGACCTCTGAGCACAGCAGCGAGCACAAGCGACCTCCCCAGCCGAGGAGCACCCCGCGTACCTGCTGCCCGCAGGGCCTCTCTGCCAGTGTGGACACGAGGGCAGCTCCTGGAGCCTCCAGCCACCGCAGCCCCGCCGTGCCCGTGGCTGCAGAACAATCGGCCACCTCATCCTGCACACAATGGCCACCATGAGACAGACCCACACAGTCACCGGGAGCCAGCGAGCGCCGGCAGCAGCTGGAGTCAAGGAGAGCCTGCTGTGCCTGTGCCACGGCTGGCTCCTGGCACCTCACCCTGCAAGGTGGGAGCCCAGGGATGGAGCTGGCAGGGGGGTGTGTGGGGAGCACAGACGGGAATTGGATGTGAGAGCTGGGAAGGAGGTGGCACTGGCTGTTTACACTGGATCGCCCTGCGCAAACTTGAGGCCACAAGGTTTCAGTTCCGCAGGAGGAAACCTTGGTGAAGGACAGAAACAAGGAGCTACCTTGGGCATCACGTAAGTCCAGGCACAACACAAACGTAAGGCCCAAAAGCCCTGGACTCCCTGAAGGAGCCGAGCATGGTTATTTGCTGACAGTAAACATAAATTTCTTCCTGCATTTCCGTTTGGAGCAGACTGCTGGGTTACCTGGGCTGTGAGGAGCCGAACACCACGGTCAATCAGGTAGCAGGACAGCACTGGGCAGGCAACTCAGAACCCAGCTTGGGGGTCCCCTTCCCCATCTCCAAAGGACGCCAGGAACAGTTATCCAGCTTTTCCAGCTGACAAGCATGCCAGCTCCACACCAATGCGCTGAGACAGCACCCAGAAGTGCAACTGTCCCAGTTTTCTCCTGGCACTGGCGCACAACTGCTTGAACACAACACGCCTCGGCAGCGCCGCTGAAATTTTCCCCCACAAACACGGGGCTTGGGGACAGGCTCCCACCCATGGGACAGCACGCCCTGCCACAGGGCCATTCCCAGCCCAGAGGGGCTGGCGCTGCCCAGGCAGGGCAGGCTGGCTCCACCACCAGCTGCTGGCCCCCAGGAGCAGAGCTGGCTGTAGCAGACCCTTCCCAGCAGCCTGTGGCACCAGGCAGACAAAAGCCCTTCCAGGCTCCAGCTGGTTTAAGCTCACTTGCAGCTTCAGGTCCCATTTATTTGGACTTTTTTCTTTTCAGTTGAGGTACAATCAAGGAATGGTTCATCACTGGATTAATCACTTCCTGCCCGTGGTTTAGCCAACGGGCTGCGAGTCCTTCTTTGGCCACTTCCTCAGCATGCCCTACAAGGGATGGTCTCAGGACAGAAGTTTCCCCAGGCCCTTCAGTGACCACAGAACAGCAGCCCAGCCCCACTCCATGCACTGAGGCAGCAGCAGGCAGGACAAATGCCCCAGAACTCTCTGCTGACAGCATCTTTCCATCACCTGCACATGGTCCATTTATTCAAATCCCCAGCTCTGCTCATCTCCTATCTCACTTGCTCTTCTCCCAAGCTTCTACTCAGCCCTGCAGCCTGAAAACAAACTCCCTCCAAGTGCTGAGAGGATTAGCCCAGCATCCCAGGAATACTGGGCTGGGCTTCCAAGAGGAAACATTTTTGGCTGAAAAAGGAAGGAAATAAAAAAAAAAAAAATGAAGCAGATCTTCTGTCACCTGACGAGAAGATGACTCAGAACATCACTGACATCCATGGGTGGGTAGGGACAGGGACCACTAACACCTCCCTGCCTCCTCTTTGGGCATCACAGATGGGAAGAACATTGGGTAGGACGTTACCACGTTATCTGAGGTCCACACAGAGAAAAGCCTCTTGGCACAGAACTAACCTTAAATATATTTACACCCTACACCACCTCTAAGACTGGTGACCATGCAGAAGTAACATGAAATTAATCAGAATACTCTAAAAAAAGGAAAAAAGCCATCCTTACAAGAGAACTTTCCTTCTTAAAGTGCAATTCCACCTGGGCCTGGGAAGCTCATCCACAGCCACGCCATTCCCTGTGCCTGCCCCACAGAGGGCTGCAGGATGCACTGGACAAAGAGCCAGAGGCCCAGCAGCACGTGGACAGGATGAGCCAGGCTGTGCTCACAGGGGGAGCAGGGGTGGCTGTGCCTCCCGTTCCCACCCCTGTGAATCCATCCACGACGGGGGCTCGGCGGCCCCGGGCAGCCTGTGGGACGGTGGCCAGGAGCCCGGGGGGCTGCCCACCGGGACAGCAGAGCCCTGGGCCACCACGGCAAGGCTCAGCACACACAACCTCACTTGGGATGTGCCCAGGACACGAGCAGAGCTCCATACACCAGCCAAGCCCTACTCAGCCCTGGGAAAGGCTCCCAAAGCCCAGAGGCAGCCACGGGACATCATCTGTAAATAAAAACCCACAGAAGTCACCTTGAAAGCGCACAGAGATCTCCTTGGGATGTCCAAGATAGGAATGGCATGAGAAACACCAATGACATTTCAAGGAGAAACTCCCTATTTCTTTGGAAAGGGCTGTTTCTATAGAAATAAATTGTTGCCAAAGTTTGGTTGAAGGCCAAACCACGAGCCTTGGCTCCTTGCAGAAACGAGATACACCGTACGAAGTGAACAGATGCTTTCCGGGCACAAGTCTTCCCGTATCTCAGAGGAGATGGACAGCCCCACCAGCACCGGGTGCTGGCCATATTGACACACGGCTACTCCAGTTCCCCATGGAGCTATGACACGGAACACAGGAACGAGTACGCTCTCATTCTAAAATATACACTTCTCATCTTCCCACTTGACAATCAGAGTAGGATTTCCGCGAGGGAGCACGTTCAGATCACAAGCACTTGGACAACACTCCACTACTCCAAAACAAACTCCGGGGCGGGCAGCCGGCAGGAGCGGGCTCGCTGCCCCCCGTTCGGCGCTGGCACCGGCGCCGCTCGGCCCCGCCGGCGCGGGGCAGCCGCGGGGAG